>NC_140615.1:7619573-8252073 GCF_057381915.1 Diplotaxodon limnothrissa | reverse complement strand
CCTCGCTGGCAAAGACTCAGCTGGCCTCCCTTGACACGAAAACAAGCCTGGTCGTCATGACAACCTCATGTAGTTCACATGAAGTGATGCTCGTTTATTTTTAGATACCTCCCATTTAAGACAATCAGAAACGTGTTAACGGGTACACCCGTTAAATTTAACGCCCAGATCATGCCTGCATCTGTTAGGCACTGCTAAATGTGCACATCAGGGGGTTATCATTCTACCTCATACACTAAATATTGTGTGTTCACAGTTCGAACTAAATTCTCTTCAGTTCAGTGAAACCCAGTTTTCTCTTTGACAGTACATTATTTAGATATTTTTTTGTTAAAGTTATTCAACTTTTATTACTTTCCGATAAACATCTGTCTGTCAGCAGCACCCAAAAGAAGATTAAAAGGGTGATAAGTTTTGTCTGTGATGTTGTATTGTCATGTTGTTGCCTTAATTTGAGATCAAATTCAAAATTAGATACTAAATCATAATGAAAAAGTATAATTTTGTTATATTTAGAAAGAGTAATTTAGCATATTTATGATATGAGTCTTTTCAGTACTTGTATTTTAGTGCTTTTAAATTTTCCTTTCAGAAAATCTTTGATAGAGATCAGTGTCACTTCTAATTTTCTTGTAATTGCAAATTACTTGTTCTTTAAACCCAGTATTTAAACTGCTACATAAGCAACAACTGATCATTTTCAGATCTAAAATTGTCATCAGAGTGAATTTGAAAAAAAATGATATGAAAAAATTTATTTTTTGTTGTATTTTTCCTCAAAATTACCTGATCGATCTTTCATACTACAGTAGAAAGTTCAGTATAATTTCTGTCCGCTATCTTACATTAGTAAACTGCTGAAAAATAGGATCCAACTGAGGCTGTATACTTCAGACTCTTCATTGGTGTTGCTAAAGCCTGCGATGAAGCCCATAAGAACTTGGCATGTCTGTATTATCAGATAGCTGCAGTGAAAAAACTCAAAGCATTTATGACTAAATGAAAAGATCCACTGGAAGAGCTCCTTTCACCATCCAGAAGAGCCTGGCTGATATAAAAGGATTCATTTTATGACTAGAAATGAAATACCTTTCATCTTTGTCTAAAATGTCATCCTTTGTGTATACCTCTCGGTCCCTCTATCACACACAGATATATAGGTTAGTATCCAGGCTCATTCTAGTCCAGATGGCTATTATTTGTCTTGTGCTGGCTGTTTACAGCTTTGTGCTACCTTTACACAGTGACATTTGCCAGTGCCACTGATGCCCCTTGCCCACTCTAATAGCAGCTCGCGCCAACACAACAGAACCCACCTGGCATTTTGCTGGCATTGTCTGAGCAAATCTCCTTTACATGTATTGTCCCTGTTCCACATTTACACCGTATTGGTTTTTCATGCTCCATTCAGCTGTCCACCGAGTGGATTTAATTAACAACAGGTGAAACATCTGTCCTGGGTGTTTGACCCAATCAGCCAAAGTTCTGGGCTCTGATGTTATCTCACTGGAAGATTTTGAGAGTAATTCTTCTTTTTCCTCTTCTTCTTCATCTTTTGGGCTTGTAACATCAGATCATCTGCCTTAGTAACCTTAGTATCATCTTCATCATGTTTCACCTGATCATATCTATATATGCAGATAAACAGCATGGGTCAAGAAATGGCAATGCCAGCCTGGTAAGTCATTGATGATCAAGACTAATAACGGATGAGTAATTTTCTGAGTTTTCAGTGAGCACCAACACAAGGACAAACTGTTATGCTGAACAAAATGATGATTTAACAGTCACAATCACATTTTTTGTTTGTTCAATACTTTGATTTATGAACAGAATAGATGGGAATTTAGGGAAAGCCCTGTTAACCAAAAAGCTTCTTGTAAGTCCGTAGACACTGAATCAGCTAGGGTCAGCTATCATTCTTATTGTAAAGATAAATAACCTTGATGAAACATGAAATGGTTCAGTTTACCCGAATGCCAATACATGTAGTGATTGTCACATGACACTGCTGGAGTATAGGCATTTGCCTTAAATACAATATAACAAGCATGCTGGTTTTTGCAAGGATATTTCTGCTTTATTTTTGTAGTGAAGACAAATTACTTAAGAACACAACAAGGACCTTAATAAAAAATGAATTGCCTCATGGAGTTATGCAAATGTAATTAACATAATGGTTAACATACCCATGACACACGTAACCTGTGGTACTGTGTGTAGATGGATGTGCACCGGCCATATGTGCATATTATTATTATTAGTAATATTATTATTGTAATTATTGACTATTAAGTAATAAGGCTAAAAAAACAAGGTTTGAACAGTGATCAGGAATTTGTTTTTACTGGATGGGTGAGCTGAATGTATAAATTGGTGTCTGGAAATATAAATCAATTATTCAATTACAAAATATTCATGTAATTAGTTCAAATCAATTTCAAGCTGTGCAGGAAAAATTGCACGTTAAAAATGTTTTATAATAATTATTATTTTAGTTTAACAACCTTTGATATGTTAATAGTCAAAGCTTACATAAATCTCTTCTTCAGGCAGACAGCAAAGCTCACATTTTTCCTGCCAGCATCATTTTTAGCTGTCATTGTCAGACAGTCTGCAGCTATGATTCATCAGCAGCAGTAAGGTATACAGTTTCGTTTTGCTGTTTGCTAACTCATCTCAAACCGTACATCGATATGGTTTTAAAAAGAGGGATTTTTACTATTTACTAGTACAATTTTTATTCTTTAAAAAAGTTAAATAAAATATATTAATTCATTTTTTTAAATTAAATTGACGTCCTTACAGTTCTGTCTGATCATAAACAGTCTCACCATGTAAACCTTTTTTCTTTTGCTTTGATATCATGGCTGCAGTTTTTCAGACTTAAATAAATAAACAATAATGTCTTTGGATTGTTCCAGCCTGTTCAAGAAGGATGATTTATAAGCCTCTAATTGGTGTTAGGATCCTAAATCACCTTGTTGGGGGTTATTTCAGTAATGCTATAATGCAGCTCCCTGCGCAGCTCAAAGTTTTAACTAGATAGAGCAAGATGCCTCTGTCTCATTAATGCACTTAATGAATTGTTAGGCTAGTTAATAGATTGTCCACAGAGTTAGACAAAAGGAATTATGACATTATAGGTCATGTTTGTGTATTTGTCTGCCTTCCAACATTGCAACAGGCAACCATTTGTAACCACCTTTATAATAAACTGTATAACAGCGAGGAAGGAAACACCATTTAACTGAGTAACTGTGACTTGAAAATTAAATATATGTCAGTATATTTGTCTTATGTGAAGAAAATGAATAACCACTAAATAAAAAATTATTTGTATATATGGGGGCACATATTTACAAATGAATAGAAATGAAATTCACTGGTTATAGAGTATGCGAATAGATATTTAACAGATACGTCAGAAATAAGCCCAGCATCACATTGACGACCTGTCCAGGGTTTACCCTACGCCTCGCCCTATGGTGGCTGGGATAGACTTGGAGCTTGTAGAATACAAAAAAAGATAATATGTTAACTTTTTGCCAACACAGAGATACCAGTTAAGACGCTACAGATGCCGCTGGAGCATCTGTACGTTTAACAGTTAGTTAATGTACAGACACTTAAATATAGTAAACTTTGCAATGTATTTTTTAATAAAGGAGCAGAACGTTGTGTGCATAAGTTCTGCTTATAATCATTTTATTTACTCTGGTAATTCTTCATTTTCATTTTTTACTGCTGACGGCTGCGTTTAACTATTTCATTTTATTTGTGGTCCTTAACTCAAATTTTGTTTTAATTGTGCTTACTTATGTCTAATAATTAATTTTTTAATAATGCAACTTAAGTCATGCTTTTTTCACCTTTAAGAAATGGATTACATAAATAAAGTTTTGCTAGAACATTTCAAAACCTTTTAATTGTGTCATTGCATTATAGAAAGATAATCATACTACAGTAGTAACAGTAGTAGTAATAGTAGTATTTTTAGTAGTAAAATACAGACCTTGAAATTTGTAAAACATGGGAACATTTGATGCAAAAGTTAAAAAATGGGATCAGCATTGTTCAACAGTGTATGCATGCATATATGAGGTCATTACAATCACAGTGCACTACATTTGGTTGCTGTTTGGGGTGTAAAGCAATGGCTAAGCTTGTTTAGAGTTGATCTGACCCACCCTGCCTGATTCTGTAACTCACAGTCTGTAACCCATCTCAATCCAGTTAGAACTTCATCACACCAGTAATCACTTATATAAATACACATACCTTATATAATTATAAATAATTTTATTTGTGTATTTAATTTTTTTTTCACTTTTTTTGCAGCCTATTCACCTACCTGTGTAGATATTCTGACTGAACAGAACCACGTTTACATTTTACATTATGTACAGAACCACAGTATGTGGTTTTCAGCAGGCATTAAGCATGTGAATATGTAAGATACGTAAGCAATCATTTTTATGGTCATGACTTGTCAGTTCCTTGGTTATATTACATGACGCCCAGATATTGTATGTTATATGTGTCTATATTATTTTTCTGAAAAACTTGTTCTTTCCCCCTCTCTCTCTCTTTTCAAACTCAATGAACTGGAATTATCCATTACTTTCAGTTGAATGGCAAAAGCAAAACTGACTGAGCAGTATGTTGACTGTTATATAACTGCCATACAACAAACACACCAATATTACAGCTGTATGCTCCTGAACCTGTTCTACAGATAAGATATTCCCACTGGTGTTGTGTTTGTAGCTCAGCGCCACTGTTTTAATATTCTCGTCACATTTGAGTAATGACCCCCTTGGGCTTGTCCCCGGCATTATGTTTTGTCATGTTTGTTACCACCCTGCTCTCTCCTTAAATTTAAGGTGCCATCTGTCAGTTTTGCACCCTGTTTGTGTGAGTGGCAGGTGCTCTTGAATCTGCCAACCACCTGGTGTGTACGCAGCAAAGAGCCTCCATCAGAACATGTCATTAGCTCTAACAGTACGCTTTATATATGAAATACAAACATGTTCACGTACCCTGCTTTGTTACAGTGCTTTGAAGATAAGGTAAGGAGAAATCAGTCAGCACCTTCAAAGAAAGTGTGACATGGTCACTGGTGGTGGTATTGTTGCAAATCATAAGGTTGGCCAACAGTCAAATTAAACTGTACAGAATATCGAGTGCTTACTCCTATAAACCAGCAGCCACATTTAGCTTCAAAACAAACAACTGCACAGAATTAAACAGTAAAAATGATTCATAACAGCTGTAAATCTATAGAGTGTTTCCAGATGCCTGCAACATCAATAATACTGCACTGGCGCTGTGCATAGAACACACTATCATGGATGCGGTCAAGGTTGGTCAAGAGAAGGTTTGATGAGATGATGACATGAGTTGAGAGGCTAACACTCACCACACATTACCGGAATTGCCCTTTATGTACTTCTACAGCATTATTTACCTATTTATCAGGTTGTGTCTAACCTTGTGAGTAGATGTTGTTACTATGACCAAAAAATGGATTCATGAACCTGATCAGCTGACTCATCACCATTCTTCAGTCTTGCCATTAGTGTTGCATTAATATAAAATGTGTTGCTGGAAATAAATGCATTCACACACCTTTAAAATGCAGAAATTTCATATGTGGCAATGTCCTGCATATGTCACATGTGGTTTCACTCAACTTCACTTATATGTAGTCTTCTTCATATATTTTGTATATCATGCTGGGTCTTTACAAGCCTAGAGTCAGACGCATTTGTTCTATATTTCACCTAGAAGATGAATGGCAATTTCAGCAGCACTGTCAAGTCAATTAGATCAGAGCTTCATGCCCACGGTTAATATAATAATTAGAGGGGAAACATTCCAGTGTGTAGATGATAAATGTGTCTGGAAACAAATATTTTTGTCTATTTTCTTTTCCTCTAGGTTGAAGGCGAGGATGAGCAGAGACGTTTTGACGAGGGGAAAGTACGTTACCTCCAAAATAAAGAAAAAAGGCTGTCAGATAAGATGCGTGGCCAGTGACGCTGCCACTCAGAATTTAACACCTGCAGCAACAATACAATAACCCCACACAATATGTAGTATGAAGTAAACATTTTCTGCTTTATGATTATTGCTTTTTCTTGAACCTGAACCTGTGATTTTTTTTTCCTGTGCTACACCAAAGTATCCACATATACTGTATATGTATGTAAGAGTACATAATTTATTTTGGAGAGAATTTTAATGACGTATGAAGACTGTTTTTTTTTTTCGATCACTGTCTCCTGTCTCTGTGTAGAAGAGTACTATTTTGTTTGTGGAAGATCTGAAGACTTAATTATCATGTCAGTTTAAAGTGATAATCTGAGCACAAGGAAACTGATGAATAAGCGAGTGAGTAGTAATAATGAATAAAAGATCCAAGTACTAGTCTGGGGCTCTCGCCTTGTGTCCTTGCTAGTTTGATGATGGTGATGTCTTTGTCTTGGGCATGCCTTGGCACAGAGGGCACACGCTATTCATCTTTTCAGCACTGTGTCTTTCACAGAGAAATCAGGGGAGCTTGGGGGTTTTGACTCAACTTGCATCTCTCCCACATCACCCCCTCCCACTTCCTCTCTGCTCTCACCCTGCTTTGCCCGTCTATCACACTATGCCTTACCACACTCTCTTTTCCCTTTTCTCATTACGACCTCTTCTCATCCAATTCCATTCTCCCATAATGTTGCTTTCTTGCTCCTGAGTTTCTCTTTATTTACCTGTCTGTCTCCCTTGTTGCCTCTTGTACCCGTATTGTTCTCTTAGTCTCCAGATGACATTTGAGGATTCATCATTGTCTGATAAACAAAGTGAACTGGATAAAAAAAAAAAAGTCTCTATTAGTGTCTTTCCATGTGTCCTTTGTAAGTGCGTGTGTGCACAAGGTAAAATCAGAAAGATAAATGGGGCCAGTGAGAAATCAATATTACCATGGCCATGACTATATGGCCAAGCCAAGATTGAACACTGTGATCATTAACCAGCCATAAATACCATGGTATTATATTTCTTTTTTTTTCTTTTGCATTTTATTTCATTTTAGATCAGAATCAGATTCATCAAGAGGTGTAGGTAGGGCTGCGCACTGGACAACAGGGACTAATTTCGGATCAAAACCAAAGTGAAACTGAAGATTATTAAAGTCCAATGTAGAAGCTCAGACAGTGACAAAAGTCTAAACATTTGTAAATTTTATTTTCTTTGGACCTTTATTCCTCCTCATACTGCCTTTCTGACATGGACAGAAAATGATTTGTCATTGGATCATGAAGGTTATTGTTATTTTTTTCCTCTGTCCTTCCAGCCAGCAGAGTATGTGTGCTTTTCATTTCCCCCATGAAAATAAAGTTAGGCCCAAGCTGCACTGGGGGCTATATCTATTTTTAACCCTAGTTATGCAGAAGCGTCTTGTGAGAGGAGGCGAGCACAGGAAGGGAGAAGACGATACAGTGAGACAGTATGGTAAGACGAGACTTCTGAGAAATATGAACTCATTGAAAAGCATTCGCCATACGTACAGTATCATGACAATGTCATTATCTAAAATAGATGTTTCTCTTTCAGCTAGCAGCAACAGCAACAGTGTGCTTTTAATGAAGATAAATTCCGTGTCCGACTGACATAAACCTACAGTATATATTTTATATGTTAAAAACAGTGATACTGAATGAGGCTATATGCCAAACTTGTTTTCTCACTGAGAATAACAGAAAAATTCGAATGAAAGACAAAATCTGATAACATATTTGCATGTCATATATAAATGAAAGCACAGCAGTGCTCTCAACGCTGTATACCCGTGCAGAGGCTACTTAGATGAATGATCCTCTGGTGCGGCACAAGAACCATTAAGTACTTTGAGCAAAGGATAAATGATAAAGCGAGGTGGTGCTCAGAAGACTCTTGGCTTTTATTGCTGAGTGGCCTCCTTTGCATTTTCTGCTCGTTGTGCTCACAGCTCAAGAATCTCTCGTCAGTCATTTTCTTGCAGCGAGGCCTTGATTTCACACGTGAGACAAAACTCAGTAACCTGAACAATGTGCTGTTTGCACTTCATGGTCACGCTTGTAAATATGTCTGTCAATATTTGCATGAGGCAACGTTTCTGCTAAGTTTGTTGGCAAAAGCTGCTGATGTGTAAGAACAAAAGACTTTAACAGCAAAATATCTGAAAAAAACTCTTCCTTGGAACATTTTCAAAGAACTGAGTTATGAGCATTACATTCAACCATCCTGTGTAATCTGGGCTTGGAGCCAGCAGGGCTTTCCTCGCGGAGGAGTAGGTGATGGATCATGCTTTGTCTGGCTTGGAACCTCCCTTTTTGTTTTTACAGCCACAGTGGACCTTTTGGGGTGCAACTAAATTTGGCTAACTTTGAGTGTAAGGAACACAAACTTTGATGCACAGAGTGGTGGCCACCCTGGAAAAGATGAGAGAGCATATTGATAGGACATTGAAAACAGCATTAAGTATTAAAAAGATGCTGTGCCTGTGCCTACATATCTTGGAGCTGATGGTGGTAGTTGGGGCAGCCCAGTGACACTGAAGCCAGTGGGCGGGAATGCCTTCTGTTACTTTTTACTTCCAGGTCACCTAGCATCACACAAACTCAAGCTCCCTTGCCATGTCCAGTACTGATAATGGGTTTACTTGAGTCTAAAACAACATCAGTAACAGGTTACACATGCATGCATCTTCATGACTAACACAAAATAACAAATTCCAGATTTTGTTACACAAATCAAATCACAAATTATTCAAACTAAGCTGGACTTGTTGTCCACAAGCCAACAGCCTAGCATTAATTGATGCCCATTGTAGTGTTGTAAATGGGTTGCTAATTCATGCACCCACTGAATCAGTCCTGACTCATTTTACCCTGACAAGTTAATAATGAACATACCAAAGACTCTGTGAAGTAAAGGTAGATTTGGGTGTGCTCCAGCAGAGCCACACTGTTCAAATGTAACACTGTTGTTCTCTAAAATTATGCTTTGGACACATTTGTTAATCAAATTGTGCCATTTACTTTGCACATGCCATCTCATTTTGTTCATTTCCTCTTCTTTGTTCTCTGTGTTTTTGCACACACACACACACACATACTGGTTGCACGTATGCACGCACAGGCACACATATCGCGGTCTCTATTGTATCCCTTATTTGTTTCTAATGTTATTTTCAAGTGACTTGTGTGCTTTCCTGTAGTTTCCTCTGTTCCCTGCCTTTTTGTTTCAGTTACTGCCTGTCTTATTATCAAGACTTGCTTCCCCCTGTTTCTAGGCAGGATTGAAACCAGTTTAGACATTAGTGAGGTCCACCTTTTTTTTCTTTAATTTTTCTTTTTTCTTTAATACAGCACCTGCACTCCAAGTAGAAGCCATAATATTTTAGAATTCCCAGTCTTTTTAGGCAAAAACCACCCAGAGCCACATACTGATTATCTGTTTTTGCTTCCTTTTCTTCATGTGACTGTGTGCCGTGCTCTCGCTAATGTCACCTGTGTCCAGTCAGAACAGCATGCACATAGTTTTGCCTCTTTGCTCATCTGTTTACCTTCTGTTTGACCTCCTTGTACTTCTTCTGTTTTTCAAAAAGGATTAGAATGATCTTGGAAGTTTGTATCAGCTTTCATTAAGCTCACTTGTAGTTAGATTTGTCTGTGATGTATCTATTCAGCTCTTCTCTCCCATGAATCATAACACAATCAGCTTCTCTTCTTTTATCGTGTTTGAAATCTTCTCCGGGTGTTTTTCATCAAATGTGCCTTTTCTTCTGCTACTGCTGTTTGAAGTTTCGAGAAAACCTAACACAGACAAGGAGACTCAGTTAATGTAGAATCATTCCCTTACCAAACCTTTACAAAATAAAACATGTACACAATGTAGTGTTTACACAGTTATAGTTCTTTACTCTTTATCCACGCACTGTGCGCAAATGTTTTATGAGCTGTAAGTGAACCGATTTAGCTGTAACTTTTGCTATTTCTTTCTTTCTTTTACATGGTCAAGAAATGCAGTCAAAGCAGTTTTTATATTCACAGGTTGACTGTGAAATGGTGAAATTCCATTTGCTTGGAATAGCAAATGGTTGTTGCCTATTCCAATTTAAAACTGAATAGTCATTTTTAATCAACTTGGAGGCTGCTTAAATTACCTCCAGTTCAAGTCAAGAATTCAGCCACATCTCTAGAAACAGCTAGTAAAATCCAACAGGGTGAGCAACATGGGCGCTCAGTCAGCCAGGCAGGCTTTAAATGAAATCTCCAGTTTTTCCCAGTAAAATAGAGTTATTTTGTGATGATTTTCTGGATCACAGTCTCCTAAAACCTGGTGCTTTACACAGCAACCGTGATCTGCAACAGTAGCACTGAAACTAGTGAAAGAAATTGTAGCAAAAACTAATTATACAGCTAAGCTTTGTAAAATTAAAATGTTGGCAAGCTTAGCTGAATGAGCATTATATCATGCTGCAGCGCAGGAAGCAAAGCAGGCCAAGCTTTTTCTGCATGATAAATCACTGTTTTTGATTACTTGCTCTTATGATTTGCTTGTATGGACATACTTGTCAAACAGAAGTACAACATGAGGACTTATATATTGACTTGTATTGATATAGTAGCAGCTCTACCAAAAGATAATACTTTATCTGTCCCAAATCCAAATAAATATATATAAAATATATTCTTATTTATGCTCTTTTATGGGAATTTTATGAAATTCTCAGTTGATGAAAAAAAAACAACCCCACTACAGCTGCAAGGATTGCATTTTAATTTAGCAGATCATAGTGCAACAGAAACAACAGTCTGGATAATAAATCTGAGAAATGTTAACTATTTGATGGAGTATGTGCGTGTGCAAAGGCAAGACTAAGAAAAATAAAGCTGGTCCAAAATAAATACTTCAAATACAACATGACTACCTTTTAAAATGTGACTAAATTGTGAGCCATACGCATAGGTGCTTTAAGTGGTGACTGGATTAGCTGTGAAGAAATCCTGACTCAGTGTCTGGAGAAGCTTTTTTAAAACGTACTTCATCACTGAACAGTCTGGCTGTGCCCTGCACGGGCAGCTCCCAGGTGTGGTTTTGTGTATCTGTTTTAATGAATGGGAAGCTGTGCACTGCTGTTCAGACCATCCGGTGAATAAATGAAAAATAATCTTTATAGTGGCAAAAACCAGGGAAACAGGGACCTCTGTGTCTCTTCTCTCATGTAGGGCCTATCAGTTTTCTCACTGGGTACAATCTTCACCCTGCGGGAGGAAAGCCGCTCTTACAGAATCATCCAAGGAAGGAGGCTTACGTAACAAGTCGTATAATGTCAATTAAAAGACCCATTTAAAAAGGAGCATGAATGGCATGAAGGAAAAAAAGAGCATCAGCGAGATATAAATAACAGAAGATCCATCAGAAAAGTCTTAAGAATGACGACATTTATTAGATTTCGTGCATGTTTTCACACTCAACTGTAGTAAGCTATTAAAACAATGCCCTTTCTGTTTGCACTGCATCAGATCTTTATTTTAACTCATTCAAATGAGACCTTTGATGAAAGTAAGCTCTTGATGTTCATTCAGAGGTTGCAGGGCCTGTAAAAAAAATCAAAGAAAATGTTCAGCACGCAACAGCAGCTCTGCTCTGGTAAAATACCGACCTATTTTTCCATGAATTATTTCTTATTGCGGTTCACTCCCACGACCACGGAGCGTCTGCACGAGAACGAGCCAACACTGTCGGGAGCGCGCAGCAGTCATGCCTCATCCGTCGCTCGCCTCGTCAGTGTTGGAAAACAGAAGAAGAATTTTGCCTTTCAGCTAAAATAAACCGTTTTACTTTAGTTCTCGTGCTATCGCTCGACCGCCCGCTTCGTGGAAAAGAAAGTGACATATTTTGCCAAACTACTCGATAATTTATGTCCCCCCCCCTCCACAGTCAGCGAGACAAAAGAGGGCAATAAGATAAAAGAGGAGTGCAGCTGTGGTGATGTGCCGTTTCGGGTTCTCATCCTTCATTTCGCAGGTCATTCCTCTAACCTGATGCTGTTGATACTCCCGACGCTGTTCAGTTCAGGGATGGAAATGCTTTGGAAGCCACTTCAACGGACCTGAAGCCATGACCGACAGAGTCTTCATCCCCCGGAAACAACGAGCAGTCAGGAGCCTCAACATTTCGTGAAAGGTAAGCCAAGACCCGCACAGCTGGTTATAATTACGTCAGACTCGCCGGTGATTAGCTTAGGTGTACAAAAACAAACAAAAACAAAGAGAACAACAGAGCTCCATCCAAACAGGTGGTGTCCTGCAGCAGGAACAGGTGATACTAAAAAGTGTATTTCTGGATTTATGAATCGAAACGTGACATTCCTGTGGACCCGCAGTACAGAACTGACCTATAGATCGAGGATTTTATTGGTATTAAAACGCTTGAAAGACAAAATGCGGATGGAGAAGTGGCCTAATTGAAAGATGGAATGACAATTATTACGGTGGCTACTGTCAACTATTATACAGCACACTAACTTAACAGAGCGAGCAGCTTTTAGGCCTTCAATAAATCTATGTGATGTAAGTGTGGTAATTAGTACACATTGGCGCTGATTGACAGGAAACGCATCAGTAAAAGGGACAGTAACCTAGATACAGTACTTGTGCAGGCACAAGGTTGAACTTAAACAATACTGAACACCGGTTTTCACATGCAGGCCTGCAGAGAACATGTAAACTTCCTTAGGCAATTTTTAAAATGTTCTGTGCGAAATTAACATAATTTAAGCTGTGCTCTGCATGTCTGCTCTTTGTGTTAGTTTGTGAAATCTCATGCATTTCGTGTGCTTTTACAGACATTTTGTTTAAACAAAAGCTGTATATAACTGTACAGTATATATACACTGATTTACTGGTTTCCAAATCTAAAAAAAATAAGCCTAAATAATATATATATTGTTATATATATTGTTTTTGTGTTTGTGAGAGTGTTGTGACACAATGGCTTAACTAAGTAAAAGTAATTACTGCTCTACTAGGATACCTGATTTATAGCGTTATTTTCCTCCCAAGTCATTTATTCAACACATTTATATAATTAAGCTTTAAGACAAAAACCCTACATTTTTTTTCCTTTTTCATAAGATTCTTACCAGAGCCATAACTTTGAACAAAAGTGGCCCTATACTTTAAACATGTGCAGTCCAATATATATTAAATATACAACAGCATTACCAGTGTAGTTTTGCTCTACAGCCCCTGATATTGAGAGAGAATTGGCAGAAATCTGATGACATTCTTTCAAATGCTATTTTAATACACTAACCAAAGGAGATAATTATTAAGCGAGGAGCTATTGAATGTTGTCAAAGGTCAGAAAGTGGCCATGCAAGCCAATGATCACTTTTACTGCCCAGAGAAACTGCTGTAGCTTGCATGTGACAGTTACTTCTACACCACAAAACCTCACAACAGATCTCAGTGTTTCGCAGGGCATGTGTGACATTTTGTTTGTCACACGTTCGGCTCTGTCATTTTGTGACCGCGCTAGCCCGTGTTCACACGATTCTATTTTTTTTACTCGCCCACAACACGTTGACCGCCCTTCCCCACACCATTATATGGTAATGTAACGTCGTGATTAATGGCAATGACGATAGCGTGTAACAGTTATGATCTTTTCTTGCTGCTTAATTTTGCTTATACAAGTGTAATGTGTGGCTTTAATCTACCACCTGATTCACTTAAACTGCCACAGATGCCTGTTTTCAAGAAAAACACTAGTTCTGCTACCATATGGTGCCCAGTGATCCTGCTCCAGTCATAGCTGGAGGTAGCTTAACATAAACTGGAAGAAAGCCTCAAGGGTTGCATTTGTAATGGAAAATTCAGCTCCTTACTCTGTGACAAGCTGGCCACCCAGCTAAGACCAGTACTCACAAATGTCTCAGGAACATCAAACAGCACACCAGCGTAATCTTTTATCACACTGGTGTGCTGTTTCAGTCTGGGAAGCTTACTTTTTGTATTGACTGCATATCGTTTTGAAGAATATAGTGTCAAGCTTGACTTGAATAGATGGTCATAAGCTAGAGAAAATGGCACATCTTCTATTCTGTCCTTGATTTGTCCATTTTCTAAATGCAAGCAAAGTGGTCTCAACTGGATTAATCCTTGTAAATCAGTTTTATTTGCTGAATTTAAATAAATAAAACTGAATATAAATAAAAGTAATGACTTCTTTGTTCATACCCACCGCACACAATGCAACCAAAAACCACAGTGGTCTAATTCTATTGATTAGTTCACTTTTATTGATTTTTGTTTTTTTAATAGATACATGATCTTAGCTTACCTTGGCAGGAGGTTCAAAGGTCAAGGGCACAAAGCACCTCTGGGCCTTTCTATTTTCTGCTGACTGGAGCTGGCAGCCTTTCACTGGCTTGGTTTAGAGACTTCATGCGAAGAGGGCTGGCACAGTGGCTAGAATCTGGTTAGGGAGCCGGCTGCCAACTAGCTCTGCCACCCTGCTGTGCATTAGTGAAATGCTGTGATTAAGTGGAAGGGGTATGTGCTTAGAACATGTTATCATCGTTGTTTCAGTGCTTGAGTATATGTACTTGCATATTTCTTGTCTGTAGTTTGCCTGTAAGTAACTTCAGACTGACACTATGGAGTGTTGCTGACTACAGGATTTTATACAGATATTTGGCTTCAAACTGTTTTCATACATACTAGGGAAGCTGTGACTCAAGAGGTATACAGACCTGTAGTATCCTTAGTTAAGACTCCGAACACCAAGTTGCCACCTTTCAAATGTGTGAGAGCTTTTGTGTAAATGGGTGTAAATCTTGATTCTGAGTTCCACATGGAATCAATGTTCTAATTTATGTAGCAACCGGAAAATCGTTTTGTCCCTACACCGCAACCTTCTACACATATAAATTGTTCTGGTATGCGTTGAACAGACATATAGTTCAATTTTTTTGGAGGTGCACATAAGGTTACTTAGAAGGTTGTGGCGTAGGGTTTAAATGGGGTTGTGGTTATGGCGTAAGTTACAACGTAGATCTGATGTAGAGGTATCATTCACATGTAACCCCAAAAGACTGAAGCAAAATGGTGGCATACATTAGATCCAAAGCTCTGGGGAAATTGATCTAAGTAATTCTTATTTTTCCAGTGTTTTTACCCTTAATCATCACATCATATCAATTTGGAATATAAATGTTGTATGATGTACCTGCTTCAGCCTTTAAAAAAATGTGATATATTTAGAATGAGACTCAAATCTTAATTACTTCCATATATCTAAATGAGTATAGTCTTTTAAAAACATATTTTTCTAAATGTATATTTCAATTTATGATGTATGTCTTTCATATATATAGAGATAGATAGATGGATATTAATAATGAAGTTGTTATGCAGCATGTAAAGAAAGACATTCAGTCCGGTGCCTAACGTGATAGCGCTTATCTCATAAAGACACAATGGCTTGTCAGTAGGGATGGGTATCGTTTAGGTTTTATCCGATACCGGTGCCAAATCGGTACTTTTGAAACGGTGCCGGTGCTCAAACCGGTGCTTAAAGAATAGAGAACACAAAATTGGTCCAAAAACCTCTCATGCTCAGCTGGTTTTTTGTAAAAAGATAACAATGTTAGCCTTTTCTGCAGCTATGGGGTATATATGGTATGATTCTTGGCTGGAAGCAGTGCTTAAACAATGGAAAAAACACAAACTTTGTCCAAAAACCTCTCATGTTTAACTGTTTTCCACTTTTTCTTTGGTCATTTTAGCCTTTTTGGCCAGGGTGAAGGGAGTATCTGCCATCAAACAAGAAGACAGCCGCATGTAGCTATGATGATGTTTGCTAGTTCACCTTACATGCATTAATGTAATAACGTGGTTAGCCTACTCAACGTAAATTACACACGAACAACATTTAGCTACTCACGCAGAGAAGAACGGCTGCTGCCATCATCATCCGTCATCATTTATGCTACACTGGCAGGGCTAGGGGCCGGGACTCTCCTCTTCGTGTTTTTGGGGGATGTTGCATAACAGGCAACCCACCCGCAGTAGATGTGCTCGGTGTGAGGTCTCGCAGCAAGCTATCAAATACGGCGCATTTCTGGGCTTTTAAAAAAAACGCTATGCGTCGCCAGGTGTTTCATCGGATTTGAGGTGTTACCTCCTTTGACAGTATCACAGTATCAGCTTAAAGCACTTGTTGCAGGCTGCTGAGTTTGCTCTAAAAGAACGTACGTACCTGGGCCCGTCTACTATTCTCGGAAACGTAAAATGATTGGCTAGAAGTGTATCACAGCTCAGGAAAAAAAAGCACCGAAATAAAGCACCGAAATGTGCGCTGCTTTTCGGTCTGGTTACTACCGGTTATGTCAGAACCGGTGCCATCATGGCACCGGACACCGGTACCCATCCCTACTTGTCAGGTGTTGTTAGTTATTGGGTGCCATGTAAATGAAAACAGCTGGTTACTGTGGTCAAAGGGTTTTGATTGTAGTGAGAAAGTTATACACTCAGAAAACACTTTATTAGGTACACTTTGCTAGTACTGGGTTTGACTGGTCTGCTGGTGCCTGTGGAGGCCATTTTAGTAAAGTGAATATTGTTCTTGTCATGTTCAAGAAACCAGGTTGATTTGATTTGAACTTAGTAACATGGCATGCTGTCTTGTTGAATGCAGTCATTAGAAGTTTGGTTCACTGTGATCATAAAGCGATCAGGAACAATACTCACATAGGTTGTCACACTAAAACAATACTAAGTTGATACCAGTGCCCAAAGTTTACCAAGAAAATATCTTCCACATCATTACACCACTGCAAGCAGCCTTAATCACTGATTCAACGATCCTACCATGCAAATGTTACAGCAACATATTGGCCATTGATATTGATTGATTATTGATAATCTTTAACTCTTATGATATTTTTTAGATGCTTAAGTTTGCTTATACAAGTTTAAAACTGATAATGTGATGCATGGCTTTAATCTACCACTTGACTAGCTTAAACTGCCGTAGATGCCTGTTTTCAAGAAAAACACTAGTTCTGCTGCCATATGGTGCCCAGTGATCCTGCTCCAGTCATAGCTGGAGGTAGCTTAACATAAACAGGAAGAAAGCCTCAAGGGTTGTATTTGTAATGGAAAATTCAGCTCCTTACTCTGTGACAAGCTGGCCACCCAGCTAAGACCAGTACTCACAAGTGTCTCAGGAACATCAAACAGCACACCAGCGTCGGGGCTGACACAGGCAACATTTTTCCATGTTTTTCTATTGTTTTTTGAGCCCTTTCTCAGTTTCCTGTTGTCAGCAAATAGAAATGGCACTTTGTCTGTTATGTTGCTGTAGCCCAGCTGTTTCGAGGTTTGACGCGTTGTGTGTTCAGAGACAGTCTTCTGCATACCTCTCTTGTAACGAGTAGTTGAGTTAGTGTTGCCTTCCAATCAGCTCAAAGCTGTCTGGCCGCTGTCCTTTAACCTCTGGCATCGACAAGGTATTTTCCCTTGGAGAACTGCCAATCACTGGATATTGTCTCTTTTTTGAACCATACTCTGTAAACCATGGTGATGGTTGTGAAGGGAATCCAAGTAGATCAACAATTTCTTAAGCTGCTTTAAAACATTCCTAACAGTCAGTTATGCTTTCTCCTTTGGTTGGGATGTAAACACACTGTTAAAGTAAGTACTCCTGTAATGGCTTTTAGCAATTTTTTCTGTTGCCTCCATTATCTGTATTTGTGCATTGCCACACGCAGTACAAATCATATTGACCAAGCCAGTTATGACTAGGCTGTCATATAAAGGTAAAACAAGAGGTACAGAGAGATTACAAATTTTAGCCTCTTTCTAAACACAGAAACTCTCTCCTCACCTTCACTGATTTTCAAAATTTAGCTTCTGGCTGCCCCATAAAACTTCCATTCAGTCTTATAGGCATTAAGCATCAATTGGAATTCCTGTCAGCTTTGTCACATTTAATAAACATCATACTGTATGTGCCTTCCTCTAAGGAGCTTTGAGAACTTCTGCAAGTTGTCTTTTGACATATTGTTCTTATACTTTGCTAAAAAATAATATGATAAAAATCTCCCTGATTTTTATCTATCTACCTACTCAAGTCTTAATTACTTCCATATATCTAAAGTAGTATAGTCAATTAAAAACAAATTTAAAAAAAAATTTATAGTCCAATTTATGATGTATCTCTTTTATATATGTGTGTGTGTGTGTGTGTGTGTGAAAAAATATATATATATATATATATATATATATAGCGTAGTCAGGATTAACCGCGTAGTGGTTAGACTACACGCCTTTGGAACAGAGGATCGCAAGTTCGATTCCTGCCTGGGGCGTCTGTAACCCCGGCGGAAGGGGCTACATGAATAGGATGAGGGACCTATGGATTCTTCGATACCCAACATCCACAATGACGGCGAAACAACTAGTAGCTCAGTGTTCCAACATTCGAAAGAAGGGACTGCTCTCACAGCTAGAGATTGACGAGGTACATCACCCCCACCCGAGATTGGGTACATAGCCCCAAGTGCGATAGGAGAAGGATCGTTGAGTGCGAGAGGAACTGACCTGAAAAATAGGATCATGGCCAAGCTTGAAACCTGGATCCCGCGTAGCCGGTTACCAAGATTACGTGAAGTTCCCTCAGAAGGTCTGCTAGATGATGTTAATGCAGCACTACGGGCAATACCTACAACCACGATTACCGACACTAACAAGCTGATCTACAATACGGCAACAGTGATCAGTGAGATGCTTGGCTACAAGTTGAACAGCGACAAGGGGCAGTACCCTCCATGGAGAAGGAGGCTAGAGGGCAAGATCAAAGTAGCACGGAGGGAGGTTAGCCAACTAACGGAGTTGCAGAAAGGTGCGACAAATAAGGTGCCTAAGAAATACAGCAAGCTGTCCATACCTGAGGCCTTGGAAACTGCCAAGCAAAGACTCACAGCCTTGGCCAGCCGCTTGAGGAGGTACACCAGAGAGATAGAAGGCAGGAGAATAAACCAGCTGTTCTCCACAGAACCAGCAAAGGTGTACTCTCAGTGGCAAGGGAACAATAAGAGAACAGCACCACCAAGGCTGGAGACGGAGCAATACTGGAAGAGCATATGGGAGAAGGATGCAACCCATAACGGCAATGCTCAGTGGCTAGAGGATCTGAGGGCTGACCACAGCGACCTCCCTGAACAGGGTCCAGTAACCATCACAGTGGCAGATATCCAAGAAAGGGTCTCCAGTATGAAGAGTTGGACAGCACCAGGGCCCGACATGGTTCACGCCTACTGGCTGAAGAAGCTGACTGCACTCCACGAGCGTCTGGCAGCACAAATGAACCAGCTGCTAGTTAACGAGAGACACCCGGAATGGCTAACTGAAGGCCGGACGGTCCTGATCCCCAAGGACCCCAAGAAGGGACCGGTCCCCTCCAACTACCGACCAATAACCTGCCTCAGTACTACATGGAAGCTCCTGTCAGGCATCATATCGGCTAAGATGAACAGGCACATGGGTCAATACATGAGCGGGACACAGAAAGGAATTGGCAAGAATACCAGAGGCGCAAAACACCAGCTACTGGTAGACAGAACAATCAGCCGAGACTGCAAGACCAGACTGACCAACCTGTGCACTGCCTGGATTGATTACAAGAAGGCCTATGACTCAATGCCCCACAGCTGGATACTGGAATGCCTAGAATTGTACAAGATCAATGGGACCCTAAGAGCCTTCATCAGGAACTCAATGGGGATGTGGCGTACAACACTAGAGGCCAACTCCAAGCCCATAGCACAAGTCACCATCAAGTGCGGGATCTACCAAGGAGATGCTCTGTCCCCACTGCTGTTCTGCATAGGCCTGAACCCCCTCAGTGAGATCATTAACAAGACTGGCTACGGATACCGACTACAGAACGGAGCAGTTGTCAGCCACCTCCTGTACATGGATGACATCAAGCTGTATGCCAAGAGTGAACGAGACATCGATTCACTGATCCACACTACCAGGCTATACAGCAATGACATTGGAATGTCGTTCGGACTGGAGAAGTGTAGTCGGATGGTAACAAAGAGAGGGAAGGTAGTCAGAACTGAGGGGATTGAACTACCAGAAGGCAACATTGCAGACATAGAGGACAGTTACAAGTACTTGGGGATCCCACAGGCGAATGGGAACCATGAAGAGGCCGCTAGAAAAGCTGCAACCACCAAGTACCTGCAGAGGGTCAGGCAAGTCCTGAGGAGTCAGCTGAATGGTAAGAACAAGATCCGGGCCATCAACACGTACGCCCTGCCCGTGATCAGGTACCCTGCTGGGGTAATAGGCTGGCCAAAGGAGGAGATAGAAGCCACTGACATAAAGACAAGAAAGCTCCTTACCATGCATGGAGGGTTTCACCCCAAATCCAGCACCCTGAGGCTGTACGCTAAGCGGAAGGAAGGGGGCCGGGGACTGGTGAGTGTCAGCACCACAGTCCAGGATGAGACAACGAACATCCAAGAATACATTAGGAAGATGGCCCCAACTGACCGAGTGCTCAGTGAATACCTCAGGCAGCAGAAACCCAAGAAAGAGGAGGGAGACGAGGAACCATCATGGAAGGACAGGCCCCTGCACGGTATGTACCACCGGCAGATAGAGGAGGTGGCTGATATCCAGAAATCCTACCAGTGGCTGGACAAAGCTGGACTGAAAGACAGCACAGAGGCACTAATCATGGCAGCACAAGAACAAGCTCTGAGCACAAGATCCATAGAGGCTGGGGTCTATCACACCAGGCAAGACCCCAGGTGCAGGCTGTGTAAAGATGCCCCAGAGACAATCCAGCACATAACAGCAGGGTGCAAGATGCTAGCAGGCAAGGCATACATGGAACGCCATAACCAAGTGGCCGGCATAGTGTACAGGAACATCTGTGCCGAGTATAACCTGGAAGTCCCGAGGTCAAAATGGGAGATGCCCCCAAGGGTGGTGGAGAATGACCGAGCTAAGATCCTGTGGGACTTCCAGATACAGACGGACAAAATGGTGGTGGCTAACCAACCGGACATAGTGGTGGTAGACAAACAGAAGAAGATGGCCGTAGTGATCGATGTAGCGGTTCCGAATGACAGCAATATCAGGAAGAAGGAACACGAGAAGCTGGAGAAATACCAAGGGCTCAGAGAAGAGCTCGAGAGGATGTGGAGGGTGAAGGTAACGGTGGTCCCCGTGGTAATCGGAGCACTAGGTGCGGTGACTCCCAAGCTAGGCGAGTGGCTCCAGCAGATCCCAGGAACAACATCGGAGATCTCTGTCCAGAAGAGCGCAGTCCTGGGAACAGCTAAGATACTGCGCAGGACCCTCAAGCTCCCAGGCCTCTGGTAGAGGACCCGAGCTTGAAGGATAAACCGCCCGCAGGGGCGTGCTGGGTGTTTTTATATATGTATATAAATAAAATTATATTTTTAGATATTAATAATGAAGTTGCTATGCAGCATGTAAAGAAAGACATAGCTACATCACCACTACTATGTCCGCGTGGTTACCCCTCACCAGTTTGTCTGTCTGTATTTGTAGGTCAGGATCTTAGCTCGGTCATTTTCACCCACCCTATGGGCTGTGTCCCATTTTGACCGAGGGACTTCCATTCCAAACTTGGCACAGATGTTCCTGTATACTATGCCAGCCACTTGGTTTTGGCATTCCATGTATGCCCTGCCTGCTAGCATCTTGCAGTCTCAAGACAGTCTCAGGGTGCTGGATTTGGGGTAAAACCCTTCATGCATAGTCAGGAGCTTCCTTGTCTTGATTTTGGTGGCTTCTATCTCCTCCTTTGGCCAGCTTATATCCCAGCAGAGTATATGACCACCGGCAGAGCGTAGGTGTTGATTACCATGATCTTGGTTTTATTGTTCAGCTGATTCTTTAGGACTTACGTGACCCTCTGCAGATGTCAATGTCAACCATGTGGAGAGGAGATGGTTGACAGTTGCTCCATTTCATAGTCTGTATCCATAGCCAGTCTTGTCAATGATTTAACTTAGGGGGTTCAGGCCTATGCAGAAGAGCAGTCGGGGCAGAGCGTCTCCCTGGTAAATCCCACACTTGATGGTGAGGGTCCTATGAGTGTTTTAGAGTCCTGTTAATCCTGTATAGCTCTAGATATTCCACGATCCATGTGTAGAGTATTGAGTCACGGGCTTTCTTTTATCAATCCAGATCATGCTTAGGTTGGTGAGGCTGGTCTTGCAATCTCGAGCAACAATTCTGTCCACCAGTAGCTGATGTTTTGCACCTCTGGTATTCCTGTTGATTCCTTTCTGTGTCCCACTCATGTATTTAGCCATGTGCTTGTTCATCTTAGCCACTATGAGGCCTGACAAGGGCTTCTATGTGGTACTGAGGCAGGTTATTGGCTGGTAGTTGGGACCAGTCCGTTCTGGAGATCCTTTGGGAGTAGGACTGTTCGTCATTCAGTTGGCCTTTCCAGGTGTCTCTTGTTGATTAGCAGCTGGTTCATTTGTACTGCCAGATGCTCATGGAATACAGTCAACTTCAGGGCCCGGTACGGTCCAATCCTTTATGCTGCAGACCTGTTCTTGGATGTCTGCCACTGTGATGGTTACTTGTCCCTGCTCAGGGAGGTTGTTGTGGTCTGCTCTTAGATCCACTAGTCACTGAGCTTTGCCATTATGGGTTGGGTCCTTCTCCCTTCCAGTACTTCTCATCTACAGCCTTGGTGGTACAGTCCTTATGTTGTTTCCCTGCTACCAAGAGCACACCTTGGATGATTCAGTAGAGTACAGCTGGTTTATTCTGCCTTCTATCTCTCTGGCTCTTCAAGTGGCTGGCCAAGGCTGTGAGTCTTTGTTTAGAAGTTTCCGAGGCCTCAGGACACCTTGCTGTACTTCTTAGCATCTGCATCTTTCTCCAGCTCCAATAGTTGGCTAACTTCTCTCCATGCTACCTTGATGTTGGCGTCTTGTCTTCATGGAGCAGATGACTTCTAGTAGACCTTCAGAGGGTACTTCACTTAATTTTGGTAACCAGCTCCGGAGGTTCCAGGTTTCCAGCTTCGCTATGATCCACCATGACCTGACTTCCTGGCTCCCCCTTGCTATAGCATTTGTGTTGTACCTCATCGATCTCCAGTTGTGATAGCAGTTTGTTCTTCTGAATGTTGGAACACTGAGCTACTAGTTCTTTCACCATGAGTGTGGACGCTGAGTATCGAAGATTCCAGAGGTTTCACATTCTCTTCATGTAACCTCTTCCACTGGGGTTACTTGCATAGTAGCATTCCAACAACACTCTGCTCTCATCTCTTCCCCACTTATACCTTCTTGTTCCAGTAGCCCACTTCTCATCAGTGTGTCCTGGTTTCTCAACAGCTGATGTACATATTTATATGATTGGGCAGCTCAAATTTTTTTCTGGTAAAATTACACTTTGGGGAAAAAAATGTAATTGGGGATGGGGGTAATTTTGCAACATTACTTTATTTCCAAGCTTCCATAGATTGGGAGTCATTTTTTTTTTTTTTTAGTATTCAGCTACACAAACATAAAGTTATTTCCTCAAATATTTTTGTATTCATGAAGTCCAGCACATTTCCACTTCCATGTTTTATGGTTGTTACCCTGCAGTCATTCTGACAGTCTTGCTCAGGTCTATGGCAAACATGCTGATTTGCATATAAGCACATTGATTTTGGTTTCATTTGACCAAAAATGTGGTTTGAATACTCATTCACATGTTCTCTTCCTTTTTTTTTTTTTTTTTTTTCTTTTTTTTTTTGGCAAAGTTTAATCATGTATATTTGCGAGCAGTCATTTTCTTTTTGGATGTCGTCCACAGCCGTTCATGACTTCATGAATGTGTGCTTTGCATTGTCTGAGCCATTTCTAAAACATCAGTTTCCAGTTGTGCCAAAATAGAAGAGCTTATCCATGTGTCATAGTGAATTCAGCTTGGTGATTAGAATGGCCATGTACATTCTGTTACTGGGATATGGATCTTCCTTTACCAGTGCTACCCAATTTTGCTATGTTTCTTCTTTAATAGCCTAATGATACACTTACCCTCTCCCTCGGTTATGAGGTCTTGGAGTCACGTTTCCAATTTGTTACCTTGTGGAGATTGCATTTGACATAAACCAAGACAACCTGCCTAAAAGCTTTGTTTTATTGTGTCTTATCAGTTGTTGAATATATTCTTAAATTATATTTCTCCAGGTTGAATTGCAAACATATTTAATAATAAATGCATTCATTACTAAATAGTGACACCTACAATATAAATAAATCATATTTTGGAATGATATGAGAGTAGTGTAGATAGTTATCTACCATAATTTAGGTAGGTTTATTCATTTATAATGCATAAATGCATTAATGGAAATTAATGTGTCTTTATAAAGCATAACATTATGACGACTGACAAATAAAGTGAAAAACACTTATCTCTTCATCGTGGCACCTAAACATACAATCAAGTGATACAGTATGTTATAAGTTGATGTTATGGACAAGATTTTAGTGAGTTTGACAAGGGTCAGATTGTGTTGACTGGGACAGAGCATCTCCAAAACTGCTGTTCATTTGTGGTGTTTCCAGTCTGCAGTGGTCAGTATCTATCAAAAGTCGTCCAAGGAAGGAACAGTGGTGAACCAGTGACATGATCATAAAAGGCCAAGGCTCATTGACGCATATGGGGAGCAAAGGCTGGCCCATGTGGTCCAATCCAACAGAGAAGCTATTGTAACTCAAATTGCCCCCCAAAATGTTCATGCTGGTTCTAATAGAAAGTTTTCTGAATGCACAATACATTGCAGTTTGTTGTGTATGATGCTGCATAGCCTACTGCAGGAAAAGCATTCCTGCTGACTTTAATTTCAACGTAAAGGAGCTGAAATCTGTAAGCATCATTGATGTAATATTAAATCGTGAAGGTAGCAGTGCACTGGGTAGAGCAGTACTGTCTAACAGAGCAAAATGTTTTCCTCTCTCACAGCTCCAGGGATGAATGGCTGGTCCGGCAGTAGGACCCCATGCATCACACCTGTCAGCAGGGAGCTTTTAAAAGTGGCCCACTCCCTGGTTTATGTGAAGCTAAGAGATATGGGTCAGCATCACACATGCATTGCAGCTCTCAGTTTGCACCGCACACACACTGACATTGTGCTGATGAGCATGGTTAGATGCATCCTTGAAAATCATCGTGTTCCTTGGAACAGTTTTCGATGTAATTACTCGTCTGATCTCATTTAGACACACTGTCATCTATTCTGGCCTTTGTTTTAACAGATAAATCTATCTTAATGTCTGCCAAAATGTGTCTGGGCAACCTTGTCTCCTCTTCTCTCTGTATCTCAGCTGATTATAGTTTCAGATGAAGAATAAAAAAAAAAAGTGTTTGGTCCTTCTTTTTAGTAGTCCAGAATATGACTCATGTGTAAAGTGATAAGTTAGTCATCCAGCAGAAGAAAAGCACTGTTCTTCATACAGCAGTTTCACAAGACCACCACAAAGTATTTCTATGAATGTCTTTGACAGAGAAACTGTGGTAATAAATGTGTAATATATATTCAAATATACACATAATATCGTGGTAGGAAGCACTATAGTGCATAATATGTGTACACTATTAGCATTTATTCAGTCTGGCTAATATTTCTCCATTTTCTCAATAAGGATGCAGATTTAATTATCTTGTGTATTCTTCTTCTTGTCCTTAGCGGGCGACCAGCGGCGGTGGTCTGCCGCGCAATCAGTACGCTGCTGTAGGTGCCGCAGGTTCTCTTGCTTGACCAACGATTATCTTCCACGCTTTTCGATCTAAGGCGATGGTTCTTGCCTGCTCGAGGTCAAGTCGAAGGGCCTTCAAATCATACTGGATTTGTTTCATCCATGTCTTCTTTGGTGCATTTCGATGCACCCTCCAATCGGTGGGGCGGGTCAACCAGAGTAGGCCATGGGGGTAGCGGCTCGGGTCCATTCGACAAATGTGGCCAAACCAACGGAGTCGGCGGCGCCGGATTAGGTCGCCGATCGTCGGTTGGCTGCCGCAGCTGGTGAGGATGGTGTCATTCGAATGACGGTCGCGAAGGAAAACGCCGAGAATTCATCTAACGCAACGCATTTGGAAAACTTCGAGTTTGCTCAGGTCGTGTTTGAGCATTGTCCACGTCTCTGCGCCGTAAAGTAAAATGGGCAGGATCTTGTGTATTATTCAACATTTCTAAGCTAGATAGTCATATCTTCTAACTAATAACTCTAAATACTAACATATTTAAGCAGTTTGCATATTTAACTGTTTTTTGTTACTTTATTGCCTATATATACAGTGGGGCAAAAAAATATTTAGTCAGCCACCGATTGTGCAAGTTCCCCCACTTAAAATGATGACAGAGGTCAGTAATTTGCACCAGAGGTACACTTCAACTGTGAGAGACAGAATGTGAAAAAAAAAATCGATGAATTCACATGGTAGGATTTGTAAAGAATTTATTCGTAAATTAGGGTGGAAAATAAGTATTTGGTCACCTCAAACAAGGAAAATCTCTGGCTCTCACAGACCTGTAACGTCTTCTGTAAGAAGCTTTTCTGTCCCCCACTCGTTACCTGTATGAATGGCACCTGTTTGAACTCATCATCTGTATAAAAGACACCTGTCCACAGCCTCAAACAGTCAGACTCCAAACTCCGCCATGGCCAAGAGCAAAGAGCTTTCGAAGGACACCAGGAAAAGTATTGTAGACCTGCACCAGACTGGGAAGAGTGAATCTACAATAGGCAAGCAGCTTGGTGTGAAAAAAATCAACTGTGGGAGCAATCATCAGAAAATGGAAGACATACAAGACCACTGATAATCTCCCTCGATCTGGGGCTCCACGCAAGATCTCAATCGCGTGGGGTCAAAATGATCATGAGAACGGTGAGCAAAGATCCCAGAACCACACGGGGGGACCTGGTGAATGACCTGCAGAGAGCTGGGACCAAAGTAACAAAGGTCACCATCAGTAACACACTACAACGGCAGGGAATCAAATCCCGCAGTGCCAGACGTGTTCCGCTGCTGAAGCCAGTGCATGTCCAGGCCCGTCTGAAGTTTGCCAGAGAGCACATGGATGATACAGCAGAGGATTGGGAGAATGTCATGTGGTCAGATGAAACCAAAGTAGAACTTTTTGGTATAAACTCAACTCATCGTCTTTGGAGGAAGAAGAATACTGAGTTGCATCCCAAGAACACCATACCTACTGTGAAGCATGGGGGTGGAAACCTCATGCTATGGGGCTGTTTTTCTGCCAAGGGGACAGGACGACTGATCCGTGTTAAGGACAGAATGAATGGGGCCATGTATCGTGAGATTTTGAGCCAAAACCTCCTTCCATCAGTGAGAACTTTGAAGATGAAACGAGGCTGGGTCTTCCAACATGACAATGATCCAAAACACACCGCCCGGGCAACAAAGGAGTGGCTCCGTATGAAGCATTTGAAAGTCCTGGAGTGGCCTAGCCAGTCTCCAGACCTCAACCCCATAGAAAATCTGTGGCGGGAGTTGAAAGTTCGTGTTGCTCGGCGACAGCCCCAAAACATCACTGCTCTCGAGAAGATCTGCATGGAGGAATGGGCCAAAATACCAGCTACTGTGTGTGCAAACCTGGTGAAGACCTATAGTAAACGTTTGACCTCTGTAACATAACCTTTGTTGGCAATAACAAAGTATTGAGTTGTATTTTTGTTATTGACCAAATACTTATTTTCCACGCTGATTTACGAATAAATTCTTTACAAATCCTACCATGTGGATTCATGGATTTTTTTTTTCACATTCTGTCTCTCACAGTTGAAGTGTACCTCTGGTGCAAATTACTGACCTCTGTCATCATTTTAGGTGGGGGAACTTGCACAATCGGTGGCTGACTAAATACTTTTTTGCCCCACTGTATATTGTAGCACTAAAGGTTATCTCACCAGTTTGCATGGGTGAGGCAGGAGGGAAGCCACTGTACTCCAAGTGATGGTCCCAAGCCCGGGTAAATGGGGAGGATTGTGTCAGGTAGGACATCTGGTGTAAAATCTTGGCTCAAACATGCATGTTATAATGAATGAGATTTTGGATCGGTTAGTTGGTCAGTTAACACAATATTGGAAACGACATCACTTGGAAGATACTCAAAGGTACCATACCCATCAATGAGGATTGAAGCTAACTTGTTTTTAATGCCACCATTAATAGCAGATTGATGAGAAATTAGGTAAGAACATCACATTGAGGGTGTCAGTGTAACACACTGAGGTGGTGATTCTTTGTGGGACAGTGAAGTGATTCTTCACATTTGCCTGAAAACTGTTAAAGGGTATTGGCTGTACATGAAGATGTGACAGCCAGTGGCTCCCTTTGCTGTTTTTCATCCTTGTTGAATAAGCAAGTAGTATTTACAATTACAGACGACACAAGATTTAATAAAGAACAGCACACCTTCAGAACTCTGTCGTGTATATACAGTATTCTGTTTCCAAAATTGTGATATCCTCAAATTGTTGTTGGTTTGAGCAACATATTGTATCATGATAGTGTTATATCATATTGTGGGTTACTCTGCGATTTCTACCCCTAGAGAGATTTTTCCACTGTGAGAGAACACAAGACTCCAGTGGGGTGAGAAAGGCAGACCCTGTGTTAACATCAGTGATCACTGGTGCTCAAACTCAGTTAAACAAGATGGAAAATATTTACCACCTGTGGTCGTGTTATTTATTTATTTATTTATTTTTTGAGAGCTCACCCGTGTGTTTTCCTCTGCTGTTTATATTCATCTGGATAAAAATTCATAATATGGGCTACAGGTGTAGAAGGCACTGCAGAGAGGGATTTAAGAACATGACCAGGGCACATTTACAGTTACTGTCATACTGTAATTATGATTACCCTATAAAACCTTGCATTGCATAATGGAAAAACAAGACTGTAAATTAATTATTAAAATACAGGATATATTTTTATATTTTCTGATCTTTATTGTTTTAGTGCTATGGTGAACTAGACACTCATTTTAACAACTCATCAAGTATCTTGGTATTAGAGAGAGAAAGTCTTTGCGTCATGTGTATGTAATTTCCAGTGCTGATTTCTCTTGTGTACACTGAGACTAATTTGGCTTTGAGGCCTGAGGGACTGTGGTTGATCGAGCTGATCGTTGCACTGTGGTTAGGAAGCTTGTCAGTCAAGCATTTGGATAAAACCAGTGCTACAAATACTACTACTGCTACCACTGCTGTTCCTGCTATACCTCTAATACTCCTTTAATAACCATAACATGCATACACAAACTTATACATGGTGCTACACAAGCTCAATACTGAGACCAAGGTTTCAGGATACAACTTTTGTTTTTTCAATAGGAAGAGGGCCATGTGACACATCAAACTTATTGGTAATGTCACAAGAAAAGCAATGGTGTGCTTGGTTTCAACGTAACTTTATTCTTTCATGAGTTATCATGAGTTATTTACAAGTTTCTGACCACTTATAAAAATACAGCAGTTAAAGTGAAACCTTTGAATTTGAGGTGTCATGTCATACTGTATAGTTGGCTTACTCTGGCTGTGGGCTTACCTTGCTACATGGGAAAACTGCTATCTGAATTTTTCTGTACTTAACATTTTCAGCTGCCTTTAATACCTGTTATTAAATTTTATATTTTGGGGTACTTCAGTTTCTTCTAAAACATTTGCTCACTTAAGTTAGAATGACAGTTTTGAAGTTGGGTTTTTACATTGTCATGGTACAAAAGGGGAATTCAAGTTTACATAAAAAAATATATAATCTGTTTTTTTTTTTGTTTTTTTTTAAATAATATCCGTATGACCTTCAGCTGCTCCCAGAGGTAAAAAAAAAAAAAAAATTGGACTTGGCTGTAAAGACCCTGGTATAAACATGTTAGAGCTTAACACAATTTCTTGTATTAAATGGAAAGCTGCTGTTCCTCTTGAGTCTTGTGAGTCATCCAAGCAGAAGGGCTCCAGGTTCATGGGCACTGCTCTCATCTTACACTTGAAAATTACAAATGCAACTAGATAAACAGAAAAAGAAATAGTTTAAAAAGAATCATTCTTTTTTTTTTGCCTGAGGTGAAACACAAGTTATCTTTATTATGGAACACACTTTTAGATGTTTGTATGTCTATGACTCAGAAAAGTCAGTTCTTTAACTGTGACTGAAATTGGGTTTTTTTCTTTATACAATTGTTCTCTCTCTTACTAAACCGATACGTACAAAATTATGACAAACACAAGATGATATAATCATAGATTGATTATTTGACAAATAAAAGCAGGGTATAATGAAGTCTTTTAAACTCTTCATGTTAAACGATCAGCTGTTCATCAGCTGTGACTTTTTAAATCAAGTCTGTTAATTGTGCTTCTTATCAGTAATGAGTCAAACCATTAAAAACTGAAGAATACATTTTGACTTCCGAATCACAAAAAGGGGAGCTGAGTCATCTATATGATGTGATCATTTCAAGAGCTCGAATATGACTCATGCAATGCAAGTTATTTCAGAATGCGTTAAAAACACAACTGGCTTGTGATGATTTATCAAACTTATACAGTAGAAATGACATGTTATGCAACATTTTTATCCAGTTGCAGACTTAGATGGCGTGTTTGCTGCCTGAATCACTTTAATAAGCATTGCATTTCTGAGCTATTTTGGAGTTAATGCAAATGTGAGACTGTAATGTGCATAGTTTAGATAACTAAACACGTTGGTTAAGGTTGGATAGACATTGTGATTTTGTTTAACAAATTCTATACATGCTAATGTTACCTAGCTAGTTGTCAGCAACCAGTAAAATGTCTTATACATTTTACATTTACAAAATTATCTAATGCAGTCACAAATGTCCTTTTAAATATATTTGGTATAGCACATTAGTTATTCCCAACCTCGGGTGTTTGTAAGTTAGTGTGCTCCTAGGTAGTTTACAGCTCTCCAAAGTGTGGATAAAGTGTGGAGGGTTGCATCAGGAAGCATATCCGGCTTAAAAATCTTTGCCAAATATGCAGCTCCATCGGTTGTCATGTCCCCTTGAGTTCTTCTTCTTGTGTAGCACAGTTATATATAGAAATATAAGTACTAAAGGCTGAATTTATGATTGACACAAAATATGACAATGTCACCTCAACCTCAATCTCAATAAAGAGATATCTGCATGCCTGGTAATCATTTTCTAGTCTTTTATTGACCGTTCATATTTGTTTGGATGCAGGTGGACAGTGAAGAAAAAGAGGGACTTCATTTGCTGAAATGCAGTATGGCATTTCAGACATTCGTTAAAAGAGACCACAAAGTTTTGAATTGTATATAAACCAACCAAATATTGGTTGGTTGGCCATTGCCCCCAAAAGCGGAGTCAATACTCTTATTGCTTCCCAGACTGTCTAAGCTAAATCTATTTCATTACATTTCTCAATAATGAGTTTCCATAATGTGAAAGATTTAGCACTACTGAAGAATCTATAGAAGCTCCACACTGCGCTCATTTGTTCTGACATTATCACTGAGATGTTTTTACCTGTGAAAGCAGGAAAAGCATCACTGCAATGAAAAATAATAATGGATGGAGCCACTGTTGATAGCAGGTACCCAGTATGTCAGTGAGTATGCTGATTCTGGATTCAGTCTTCATTTTGGCTGTGCTTTTCTGTTCTGTTCCTCTGCAGCTGGTGAACTTGAAGAGATGAGTGAATATACCAATAAAATCTGATTTCCTGTTCAGCAGATGCACTGTATAAACATTTAACAAAAGGGCTTGGGTTGACACACAATGGAGGAGCGGGACGGGAGGGGTGATGTGATCAACAAGGAAATTCTCTTCTTTCCATGCACGAGGCATCAATGCATTTTAGGAACTGTGTCCAGTATTTTAGGTGTTGATGTTATACTATTTTTTTTGGTTACGTTGTTTCATGCCACACCAAAGAGAACAGGGTTATGATGATGCTATACTTGTCATTTCAAGTGTCCCCTCCGAGAGTCTTGCCTACAGCATATCAGTGTTTGGACAAGCCAAAAGACAGGGCATAGATGTGACAACACTCTCCAGCTGTGCCAGACATTTTTCACTGGAGAGTATAGGAACAAAGAGCTCTCATCTGCTGGTGATTCTCTCTGTGTATTATGCTGGAAATGACCTTTACAAAAAGGAACAAACTGTTGCAAACTATTTCTCGTGTTCTTTCAAAAACTGCATATAAAAGATAACATATAATTACATTATGTTTTTTGTCCTTTTGAAAGTGGTCTACTGTCTAAATTGTCGCAGGAAAAAACCCCACAAAACAATACACACAATTATAAAGTGTTGCCTCACGATTTACAGTTGAATCAGCATCTCCAAGAAAAACAAAACCCTCTCAGGATGTAACTAGGATGATGCCTCTGTTGCCTTAATTATATATATAAGTTCGTAAATTGGTCAAAGAAAGATAAATTCCCATCTCAACTTTAATAGAACCTCGGATGAATTACTCATTCAGGAAAAAAAAATGAATGTAAAAAAAAGGACAGTAAATTTTCACAATTAATGAGCTGCAAGCAGCAGCTGTTTTTCTTAATTAACGACTTAACAAATAGCTGATTGTCAAAGTTACTGATTAGTCTACTTTGTTAATTATACAAGAAAGTCAAGTAAATGCGTGGGTCCCTAAGTGTGCACTTCTGTGGTATTGATATTTATCTCAATATTTTAATGTTTGATTTTTTTGTTAGTACTTTATTTGCTCATTGCTCATTGTTGTTATATAACTTGATCCTTGTTTTTACAGATGTCACAAGTGTTTCTATAATATCCCTGAATATCTGTCACCAGTACAGATGTGTGGATTGCATGACTGCAGCTTCATGCATGTGTCAACTGGACTTCTTAAAATAAGACCTGTTTACTAATTACTGTTCTCTCTTAACCTCATTAGATGGAAAATTTTCAGGCTTAACACATAGAGTTAATCTGTTGTGATTAAAATAACCCCATTAATTCACTGATAAGGGATTATGTCTGGTCAAGGATTATTTAGAACTAGATTGACCAGTGTAATTTCTTAAAATTGTTACTCCCTCTGACCACTTTGCTTCTGTCGTTTCTCACCCCGTTTCTTCAGCTTTAGGACTGTAAGGGAACTGGCCCCGCTCTGCCATCCTCCTCCTCTAACATCACACTGCGTTGCACCACAGTCATGTCCTTTCCCCACTGTGCCCGACCCATGGAGAGTGCACACCCACCCAGATAGGATGCCTGCTCTGCTTGATACCCTGCATCCCCTCCTGCCCATTACCACCTCCTCCTTCTCCTTGTGTGTACCTGCTCTTGCCAACAGTTCCTTGCGGCCCCCCAGGCTCCACCCTGCCTCGTTACAACATGGTGGATGATTTAACCACCATGAAGGATGATGTCATCAACGCCAACACGCTGGCTTGGCTGGTCTGTTCGGGCGTGTCCATCCTTGCCAACACTTGGAGTATCCTTAGTGTCAGTGCCAAGCAGAAGAAGTGGAAGCCGCTGGAGTTTCTCATCTGCACCTTGGCGGGCACACATATCCTCAACATGGCCATCCCCATTACCATGTACTGTGTCATAACACTGCGGCGTCAGCACTCCAACTACGAGTGGAATGAGGGTCTGTGCAAAGTGTTTGTGTCTACCTTCTATACTCTCACACTGGTCACCTGCTTCTCGGTCACCTCACTCTCCTATCACCGCATGTGGATGGTTCGCTGGCCTGTAAACTACAGGTAAGACAACTGATTTTGTTGTTTATGACTGACCCTAGTTATAATCTTTATTCAGGTTGCCTAAATTTTAAATGTCCATTTCATCCAAATTTCAGTTTCAAGCAAGGTATTACACTTTATATATTTCAATATTTATTTGCTATGGTTTATACACATCTGCTTCTGATGTTTTTCCAATCCAGTACATTTCATTCCTCACTCTGAACAGTCATTACTGGAAGTATCCAGTAAGTATCCGAGTATCGGAGCAGTTGAGACGCATTTTTTCTAAACACACTCTGTGGCTTTTAAACCCCAAAAGAAGCTGCGCCAAAACTTGGTCCACCCCAAGGATCAGATCTCCTGACACAAACAGAGTAATATAGTGTACGCTGTTAAGTGCCAGGAGGATTGCCAGGATTTATACATTGGGGAAACCAAACAACCTCTGGTGAAGCGGATGGCACAACACAGAAGAGCTACCTCGTCAGGCCAGGACTCTACAGTCTATTTACACCTATAGGCCAGTGGACACTCTTTCAATGATGAGGATGTACACATCCTGGACAGGGAGGAACGCTGGTTTGAGCGCAGAGTCAAAGAGGACATTTATGTGAAAAGGGAAAGACCATCTCTGAATCGAGGAGGGGGCCTAAGGGTACATCTTTCGCCATCTTACAATGTTGTGATTGCAGCCATTCCCCAACTCTCTGTGAATGGTACTCATGGCCATTGCTCAGTGGGCTTTGATCAGTGGGCCTTGATCAGTGGTTGTTGATCAATGGTCATGAGAATTTGCATAATTAAGATTAAGGAACTGACCTCCCAGCCCATTGTTCCTTCAGTGGGCTGGTTTCAGTCATTATGCAAATGCACTGTTTATAAGATTGGGGAAACCTGCAGTCAGCTGAGACTGAAGAAGTCACTTGGATGAGTGACGAAATGTTTCTCCCACAAAACGCTAGGTCCAGATGAACAAAATCAACCTTTGGAGAATTACTGGAAGAACTTTCTATTGAAGAAATGGCTGCTTTATAAGCTGTTGTCTAGTTTTATCTCCAGATAAAAATAGACCAAAGTAAGAAATAATACTTTGTTTTGTAGTTTAGGGGGAACCAAATCTTTAGGTTCACTTGAATATTCAATCACAGAAATGTCAGTATAGTGGATACAGTATTATGTGTGTTTTTAAAAGTAAAATAACATAAATAAATGCAGTGTGATCTTTAGCACAGAAAACATAAATGTGTTTAAAGGCACTTTTAGATGTTAATCTCCTGCAAGGCTCACACTCAATCCTTGAAAAATTCTATAGTTAAGGTTCAGGTTTTTTTTGGGCCTCTTCCTTTGACAACTTCTCACATAGGATATAGACAGATTTCAATTTTTGTGGCCCATCACCTTATTTACCTTTGATTTTGAGTGTGATGCTCTTCATCATGCAAAGACTGTCCCCTGCCAACACATCTGCTGGTTGCAGCTATTTGGGGTAACACCATGTGAAACCTTCTAGACTGAGCATCTGCCAGCTCTAGCTTTCACCTTCATTTGGCTCCTCATAACATGTGATAATACTAAGTAACACCGAATAATAAAGATCAGGTTCACCTCACACTAACAACACCATTTTGGTCCTGTAAGACTTCCAAGAAATCTGCTGTTCACACATAATCAGATGTTCTAAGGAAAGGTTCCCTTTCCTTTAATATGAGATTTGGATGCTGTATCTCTTCTGATATGTACCAGTGCTGCTCTGAACTGACACATGCTAATGATTATTAAGAAGCACCTCTTGATTTGTTCTAAGATAAGATTGTAATTTATCATGATAATGAGTTGCACAGCAGACCATATTGACTGTTTAAATGATTAATGTGAAGGTTTGTAATTGGTGCATCTTAAGAAAATTTGAAGCATAGCTCAGAGGCCTTGGCTTTGTTGCAATTTAGCTGTTACATTCAGAGCTCTAAGCTCTGCCCATCAGGTGCAGCATAATCATTTGCAGTCGAGTGCATTTTGAGAGCAAATACTGTAGGAAAACAGCCAGAGAACCTATAAAATCAGCTGTCGCATCTGCAGAACACATACCAACTAAAATGTGGTGCATGTGGTGAACATCAGTCTTCTGCTGCATCACTCTTTCTCTCCTGCTGAAAATCTACGAGCGATTACGTCCTGTGGCATCAAGCCTGCAGATACTAAACATGTTTTCAACTTGGCCAATTTTGCAGATAAGCAGACATTCAAATAAGATATGCAAACTTCCTTTTAAATCTAAGCCCAATCTTGCTATCTATATTGCTTCTGCAGCTGCCAGTATTGGCCGATGCCCACACAGTGATATCAAGCTTTACACAGATGCTTATATCTCCCTCGTCTGCTCCCTCACTCATCTGACTGTAGTCTCTCTGGTCTCCTGTCTGGGAACACTTTCCACTCAGCAGCTTGTCTTCTTCTGTTCAAGTCACCTTTAACAAGTATAGTGGAGTGATAGCTCAGGTGATGCACCGTATAATTGCTGTTCATCTTTCATTTAATTCGCTCCACATTTGCCCTGCTGAGCTAGCATGGCTGCCTTTACTCTGACATTAACATACACTGAAGGCCTGAATTATGAATTCCAACCTTGTACTTAGGCAGCTGTGCTCATCACCCTGTGTTCACTATCTCTTAGGAGGGCTTTTTCCGCTCACAATGCTCTCAGTCTGGTAATAGATTTATGCAGCTTGGTGATGTAACTGTCCCCATGTACCCCAGGCACAATCAGGAAAGGCTAGCATTATTACTCATTGTGACAACAAGACCTACTTGTCTTTGAATGAAGCCATAGTGCAAAGATGGAGGCTACTGCAGTACTACTGCTACTGCAGGCTATTGTAGTACTCTTATTGCGTCAGTGTATGTAGGCTTATACTTTACTACTTTCAAATGTTTTCCATTTTATTTTGCCAATCTTTTTATGTAAAGCTATCCATTCTAGCCAGTGTGCCCCATTTCTCTGGAAATGGAGAAGGGAATTGGTGATATGCATTTTGGTTCTCATCGGGAGGTATATTTGGCTTCCTACGCTAAAAGAGCTGACGCTTAATGAATTAAAGCATCTTTTACCACACAAATGAACCAGTAGAACCATATTAACTGTACTTTGTTACACAATAGAGGCATAAAATAGTCTATACTTACATGTTCTAGGAACTGAAAAGGATATTTTTATGTATGACACACACACCTATATTTGTGTGTGTGTGTATATTTTTGCTTATGTCTGGAACAACTCAGTAATCCTTGAATACAGTAATCTATCCAAATGTTTTGGCAGCTTAGCGTACTCTTTCGTCATGTTTGGGAAATGAGAACGCCAGTCACTGCTTGATATATTTTTAGATGTATGTGTGTAGTTTCTGCAAACCTTGAAAAGTGCCACATCGCCAGAGGTCACAAACACATTCAGCAAATTGCTCGACTGTAACAATTACTTGGAGGTGAGAGGAAACAGAAATCTCTTTGTGTTGAAATGGACCTACATGATAAATAGACCGAGGGATATCAAAGGCAATCTTTTACCATCAACAAATAATCGATTTCCTTCCACATTCATCTTCAGTTTATCTAAGCTGTGCCTATGTGGGTTGATGTTTTTATCAGCTTATGTATCCCAGCTTCATATCTGCCATTTTACAGTATTTTTCCATGGTTGGGTCTGTTTTACTTGTAATACTGGTCAGATTTCCTCACCATGAAAAAAAAGTCAAACACAGACCTCGTTATCAGTGTTCTATTTGAATCATTTTGTTTGAATTGTTGAGGACAGATCGCAATTACTGTAGGTGCACTGTTTGCCAATATTGTATAGTGTGTGTCTCTGATGTGTAATGATTGTGAGAAGGAGACTGAAATCCTCCATGTACTTATAATATTGCAATATTGCTTCATAAGTTACTTTAGTACAGTCAGAGTAGACCACACTGTACTTGTTAGGCAAGGCAAGGCAAGTTTATTTGTATAGCACAATTCAACAACAAGGTGATTCACAGTGCTTTACAGAGACATTAGAAACAAAAACAAATAAAAAGCATGATTTAAAATTGATTAAAACAAGCAAACAAACAAACAAACTAAATAACAAACAAACAAACAAACAAACAAACAAACAAAACAGTATGTAAAATCAAAACAGATAAAATCAGTAGTTAAAATGTAAGTTTTGAAGTTTAAGCTTAAAAGTGTGGATTTGGTGCTTTATTCAAATGCAGCTGAGAACAGGTGAGTCTTCAACCTGGATTTAAATAAACTGAGTGTTTCAGCTGATCTGAGGCTTTCTGGGAGTTTGTTCCAGATATAAGGAGCATAAAAGCTGAATGCAGCTTCTCCGTGTCTGGTTCTGACTCTGGGAACTGATAAAAGACCGGATCCAGATGACCTGAGGGATCTGGAAGGTTCATAATGGGTCAGGAGGTCACTGATGTATTTTGGTCCTAAACCATTCAGAGCTTTATAGACCAGCATCAGAACTTTAAAGTCTCTCCTCTGACGGACAGGCAGCCAGTGTAAAGACCTCAGAGCTGGACTGATGTGGTCCACTTTTTCGGTCTTAGTGAGGACTCGAGCAGCAGAGTTCTGAATGAGCTGTAGTTGTCTGACTGATTTTTTAGGTAGACCTGTAAAGATGCTGTTACAGTAATCAAGCCTACTAAAGATGAATGCGTGGACTAGTTTTTCCAGGTCCTGTTGAGACATCAGATCTTTTATCCTCGAAATATTTTTGAGGTGATAGTAAGCTGATTTTGTTATTGTCTTAATGTGTTTTTCTAAGTTTAGGTCTGCATCCAGCATTACACCCAAATTCCTCGCCTGGTTTGTGGTTTTTAGGTGTATAGATTGAAGTTCTCTGGTGACCTGTAATCGTTTTTCTTTGGCGCCAAAGACTATTACCTCAGTTTTGTTTTTGTTTAGCTGGAGAAAATTGTGGCTCAACCAGTCATTAATTTCCTCAATGCATTTACCAAGCGCCTGTACAGGGCCTTGGTCTCCTGGTGACATTGTGATATATATTTTTGTGTCATCTGCATAGCTGTGGTAGTTTATTTTGTTGTTCTTTATAATCTGTGCCAGTGGGAGCATGTAAATGTTAAACAGAGGGGGTCCCAAGATGGAACCTTGGGGAACTCCACATGTGATACTTGTCTGCTCAGATGTGAAGTTACCTATTGATACAAAGTATTTCCTGTTTTCTAAGTATGTTTTGAACCAGTTTAGTACAGTTCCTGAAAGACCTGCCCAGTTCTCCAGTCGTTTGAGTAATATGTTGTGGTCAACTGTATCAAATGCTGCACTGAGATCCAGTAAAACTAGGACTGACATTTTTCCACTGTCTGTATTCAGACATATGTCATTAAACACTTTGGTCAGAGCAGTTTCAGTGCTGTGGTTCTGTCTAAAACCTGACTTGAAGGCATCATAGCAGTTATTCTGTTTTAAGAAGTAATTGAGCTGTTGAGAAACTGCTTTTTCAATGATCTTACTTAAAAATGGGAGATTTGAGATCGGCCTGTAGTTGTTCATTTGTGTCTTGTCAAGATTGTCCTTTTTCAGTATAGGTTTTATTACAGCAGTTTTTAGTGGTTCCGGAAACACACCTGACATTAAAGAAAAGTTGACGATCTGTAACAGGTCTGACTCTAAAGTCTTTGAGACCTTTTTGAAAAAACGTGTTGGCAGGACATCTAAACAGCAAGAGGAGGAGTTCAGTTGACCTAAGATGTCCTCCAGGTCTTTGCTGTTAATAGGGTGAAACTGTTTTAAGGTGTTTAAACAGTTTTTTGGTGGACACAGTACATATCCTGGATCTGCTGTTGATGTACCAATTGCTTGTCTAATCTTTTTCTGTGAAGAAAGTCATTGCAGGCCATGGTTGAATGAAGTTCAGCTGTTGTTAACAAACCGAGCAAAGACACAAGTCAATATTAAAACCAGCCTACACATTTTTCTGTGAAACAAAGTGTAATGCGGAATGGGCTGCGTTGTTCTTCTTTTATAGCTGCACAGTCATTTTAGTTACAATTTTCATCAACTCTTCAGTGAATCAACACTCTGCTTTAGTTTGAAGTATGTGACGAGGGTGAACACAGTAGCATAGTGGTATCTGCACCAAGTAACGTAGATATGTAATTACAGAGCTACACAGACAGTTAAAATGCATGAATGAATGAATGAATAAATAAAATTCTGTGCAGAAATCCGCACAACTGTATTTTAAAATTTGTTTTAAGTGAGAAGGATTGAGTGTCCTATTCTATAATTCCAGTAAAGAAAAGACATAATGTAAGTTAGAAAAATAGTTCAGTATGCTTTCTTAAACAGAAAACCAGCAAAGATTGGTAAGATAGACTTCTATTTAGATATATTTTGTCAGTGCAGGTTTGTAAAGATAGGATGGGTAATATCTTGGTAGCAATCAATGTGTCACGCTTTTGCTCTTTGGAACTGTAAATGCAGGACTATAGCATGCTGATAACTATAATGTTTATCCAGGTAAAGACTGCCTTTGAAATGCATTAGAGTGATTGAGGTTATTTTGTTCAGAATCTAATAAGGATCAAATGACTGTGATTAAAGACGATTTCCTTTTTCTTAAAAAAAGATAAAATGCAAATCCATTTTTTGTTACTTCTCTTTGTTAGAAACTCCTTTATAGTGTGTACTTGTATATATTTTTGGTTTTAGGGATCTGAGCATAGTGATTTTAAAGATCAGATAAGTTAGGATCCACAGATTTTACACTCTAATGAACGACACACAAATCAAAGCCAATGGGTATTTCACTTGATTTCCTGCAAAAATCTGTTGTTCTCTTTCTAAGGCTAAGTAACACAAAGAAGCAGGCAGTACACACAGTGATGGGTATCTGGATGGTCTCCTTCATCCTGTCCACACTTCCAGCAGTGGGTTGGCATGACACGATCGACCGCTTCTACACCTCTGACTGCCGGTTCATTGTGACAGAGATTGGCCTGGGCTTCGGAGTCTGCTTTCTGCTCCTAATCGGTGGCAGTGTGACCATGGGTGTGATCTGCATCGGCATCGCTCTCTTTCAGACCTTCTCGATTCAGGCAGGTCACAACGCTGACAAGAACAAGTTTAATGTTCCCACCATAGTGGTGGAGGATGCTCAGGGAAAACGCAGGTCATCCATCGATGGATCAGAACCGCTTAAGACGTCGCTGCAAATCACCTACCTGATCAGTGGTATTGTCTTCATCTATGACTTCCTGACTGGCTTCCCCATACTGGTGAGTTCACTCTTCTTCTTGCTTGATTATAAAAGCATTGTAACAGGAAAATGTACGTGATAATATAATAATAATGTTCTGTTGATGCACTGTACAATCACAATTAAATCAAATCATAATCAAAGACAATTATAGCCAATTGGAGAGGACATTTTGCAGTGCACCTCTATTCATTAACTCACTGTTGATTCATATTGAATACAGGTTTATACACGTATACTAAGATTAAACTGCTTCTGTCATAATTATGAATTGTGATACTTTGAAGTAGAGCTGGGCGATATGAGATTTTTTCATATCACGATATGTTTTTTTCATTTCAGTCGATAACGATATCTATCACGATATAAGCCAAATAACTATATTTGTAAGATTTAAATGTGCCGTTGCTCACAAGTAAAATGTGAAATAATCAGCAGCTTGTTTTGATTTAAATATTTATTTCTCATAATAAGTTCAACAGGGTAGATGTACTTAAGGAACATGAGACTTTTTCAGATAAATAAAGGCAAATATTGCAAACTACACAAAAGGCAGCCGCTAAAGCGTTTAAGTTTCAAAATAGAACAAACGAAACAGACTAAATTGTCAATTCCACTTAGAAACAAAATATTAATTCTAAAAATAAATCTTAGTTTGTTTTACAGAAGAACAGACAAAACTGACTAACTTTTGTCAATATCAAATAAACTGAGAACTAAAAGGAAATTCTCAATCTCTCCTTGTTGTATAGCTTAGCTTTTCAAACAGTTTTAACAGTTACTTTAGTCTGACAAAAGCCGAATGACGAATTAGCGCTTCCATTCAGAGACTGAGGCTACGTCCACACGTACACGGGTATTTTTGAAAACTGAGATTTTCCGTTTTTGTTTTAAAAAATAATCCCGTCCACACATAAAGGGAGAAATGAAGGAAAACGCTGCTATGAACATGCCAAAGCAGCAGGTGGCGGTAGATTCCTAACCGTGCAGAAATGTTGGCCAATCAGAAGTCTAGAAGCCTCGGTGGGAAAAAGTAAACAAAGCTGGGGCATAGAAGCAGAACCGAGTCGTATGTGTGGACGGACAGTAACTGTGTGTATATGTAAGCATTTAAACACTGCAGAGAGTAGAATTAACAGTAACAGTATTGTAGAAATTCATTTCACCGAAACAATAACGTGGCGCACAGTGTGACGCATGCACCAGTTTATTGTATTTCCAGACTTGCTTTCGGCACAATTTACAGTGCACGCTACTCTGTTTTTTGTCAGACTTGAAATAGCCGAAATACCTTCACACTACGGAACTTCTATGGCTCTTCCGTTCGACAATCTCTCCGGCATTGGAACCATCATCTGTTTTCTCTTTGGTCACGCTCGGTTGATTTTTCTAGTCGGCACACTCATTTCCTCCATTACGCGCTGGCTGCTTCCCAAACAAACACACGTGCAGCTTGGCACTTGTGCTGTACGTAACAAGTCACGCGACGTGACGTTGCGGCTGTGATTGGTTCGGCTCTGGGCTACTTAATTTGGATTGGCTGACCTTTTTTTTTTTTTTTTTTTTTTTTTTTTTAAAGAGGACAAGAGCGGCGAGGTCTATCGCGATAGCTTAATTTCTCTATCGAGTAAAAGTTATATCGCGATACATATCGTTATCGTTCTATCGCCCAGCTCTACTTTGAAGTATAAGAAAGTTCTAGCCTTTGACTCTCCCTGTTAATGTTTTTTGCACCGTTTCTTTGAGAAAGGTTTCCATGCTTGTTTTTGAAATGGTGTAGCCTCTAAGAAAACCACCTCTAAGAAAACAGCTACACACACTAAGACACTGATGCCACACTAATGGCATACTTTTTTTATTTAACTGTTCTTTTCCACTTGAAGGTGAAGATTTCATTAATAAAGTTATGTGAGATACATGTGACAATGAGGTTACCTGTAATCTGAAGTTAAACATAAAAATATTTCATTCATTCCAAGGCTGTAAGGAGGTCAGGTTAAATGTGGACAGATTTGTGTTTGATCTCTTTTACATATTATACAGTGTAAGCCCACCAATGGAGAGATAAAAAAACAAAACAATTAACAATAAAAGCGATGATAACAGTCACAAGAACAACATGTTGGCAAACTAAGGCTGAAAAACAGGTAAGCACTGAAATCATTATCATGCTGTTGTCTTTTGGGGAAACGGACTTCAAAAACAGAGCGACTTCCTTCTGCCAAGATGGCATGCCTTCACATCAGGGAGTGAAAGCGTGAGTTGTTTTTCTCTAAGTCGCCATTTGGTTTGTAAATTCCACCCTCAGGTTCTCGTGTATTTTTTTTTTTAACAAGTCAGCTCGCTGGTTTTCTATATAAACTTAAGAGCCTGCAGAAAGCTCAAGGCTTATTGTTTGTGATGCAGCCAAACAACCAGATTGTCTTCTGTAAAGAGAGCCAACTTAATAGAGCATTTTCAGTAGGGCAAATGAACTTGGACAGTTTTTTATTTTGGAACAAGTATTTTTTGTTCATGTTTGGCCACCTGGGTTATAGTAGAAGTTGATATTAAATATTCTAAATGGTTTTAAACCATACATATAGTGGAGCCCACTGGTTCAGTGTGTGTGCATGTGTGCCTTTCCTGATGAAAGGCACACATGCACACATTTTACAGATGGCTGTAGACGACATTGTAACTCTCTCCTGACCTCCTTTGTGCATGTTGATGATGATTTGAACCAAAAACTTTCAAATTTGAAATCATCACACATCATTAGTTTGTAAGGCCCATTGCCTCTGATTCCATCTTTTCACCTTTTCTCCCTGTTTTCCCTTCTTTTAAAATGGCATCTTGACAATGAACTTTCGATTGAGTCTGTTTCTGATGAGGCTTCAGTGAACTGTAGATGGATGAGCTGAAGGGTTAGATATATGTCAATCTGCTGGATTTTCTTATTTCTTAAGGACTTAAGGACTCAGGATACTGTTCTTAAAATGATCAGGTACAAGGACTAGAATGAAAAAAACTGAGTGAAAAAGCAGCCAATTTCTGAAGAAAACACTTGAAAGACTTTCATAAAGCCTAAAGAACACTTTAAAAATTACAGAATATCATCATTGCAAAAGATGCTTTCAATAGTAATCTTTATTTTTTGGCTATTTTATGACAAGTCTCTTCAATATATTTTTGCTATTTTCAAATAAAATTCAGCTCTTAGCTTTTAATGTGCTCTTAAATTTGAGTTTAAAACAATAATTCTGCTTCCTATGTGTGTGGGCATAAACCTTAGGTTGGGTGGGGGTCTAATAAATATGTTATGTATTCAGAAAAAGATCCTCGGAAATTGTTTATGAATTTGTGAATTATGAAGTGTAATTAAATTTTCTTTGCCACTATTTTTGTGTAATGGCTCTGTAGTGTTTGGTGTATGTCATGGTTTTACCCATAAGGTTTCACAATATTACACTTCTGAATTAAGATGTTGCAGGGTATATAAAACACCTTTTGCTTTATTAGCTAGAAAATATTATTATTATTATTATTATTATTATTATTATTAAAAAAGACAACTGTACACACTTATAGCAATGTATTGTGTTACTACTTTACATGTGTGCAAAACAAAAGGTGGGGTGCTGAGGAAAGATCACATTTCAGATGTAGTAAACCAAACAACAGTAGGCCTGCTAGCCATCTTTATGGCTGGGTGTAATGAGCTATTTAAATGCATAGAAACCTCTAACAGATACAAATGAGTACGTATATTTATTGTGAACTGTATGGTCTTACAAAGTATGATACAGAGGAACAAATTATCAGAGCAGAATAGAATCACTACTGTTAAATATAAAAACTAATTTATGTGAACAGACTAAATACATGAATTTTCCAGGGGCAGATATACAGTATGTGAAAACACGTGCTTCATAACTTCCAGGGTTTTTATATCAAAGTGTAAAAAGTTCTGGGTAAAAACTGTAAGAAGCTATTCTTTAACTTAAGGAAGATGAAGTTCTATATTCTTAGCTTTAAATCTAAAATCCTCAAATATTCATAAAAACTACATCAGTACCCCTTGAAAAAGATTCATCCTACAGTTTAAAGTCACAACATGGGAAATGTTTATTAGTGCATCACTCGTGGGGTGGTAAAGTGGAGAAAAAACTGTTTAACTTCAGTGTGTTTTATTGTCTCAGTAGGCAAACAAAGGCAATATCAGGTTAAGGCTTTACAACTTTATCAAGTCTCTTAGCAACAGGGATAAATGGTTGGTATTTGAGCACAAGGCATGATCGAAGGAGGTTAAACCTGAGATAATTTTAAGTTTGCAATAACCACTGGGGTTTTCACATTCACTTGACAAGTGAAAGGCCGTGGGTTCAGTTCCAGCCGGAGATGTAAATCACCTTTCTGGTTGTGTCAGAAAGGGCGCCTGGCATAAAACTCTGCCAATTCAAACATGCGGAACTTCCTGCTGTGCCAACCCTTATGACAAGGGGAGCAGCTGAAAGAAGCTTTACTGTAATCACTGTTGTGGCCCGATGACTGAGATAATGACTTAAACTTTAACATTTAACATGCTAACTGAAGCCTGCAGACTCTGAGATGTAGCTCTGGGTCTTGAAGTTTTTCTGAACATTGCATTCTCTGACATTTGCTGGGACAAACAATCCTAGGAAGATTGTTGCATTGTGCTTAGAAACACCTGTATGCTCCGGTCCAGCAAACTGGAAACTTTTGCTTTTTATAGGGGTGGTCACACTTGCTGTTGATCAGTTAACTAGGTTTTATTAGCTGTACATGGCTGCACATCCCTATGGAAACATTAAAGGGAGTACTTCATTTTTCCCAGGACTTCATGGAGTCCGGTGATAATTGTTGATACTGGAGGTTATTCATGATGTAAACATACATTGGACTATTGCAACTGCAAAAGTGTTGCATTAAATCAGTTGATTCTTCTAGTTTCTTCAAGCTTCCTTTGTATATTGTAGTTAGCCACTTTGAAAATTTGTCACTGCAAAAGAAATACTTTGAAATATTGTCAAATGTACCTTTATTATTATTATTATTATTATTATTATTATTATTATTATTATTATTTATTGCTTTAATCACTTATTGAAGTAATGGTAGTGACAGACAAAGGCCATACTGTTTGCCTTGTAAATACTGGCTATGATAGCCATACATAGGCTGCTTATAGAACTGATGATGAAGGGTACATAATACGATTTTCTAACATATGGGAGTGGATCTGGAAGATAATGTTTAGTAGGAACTTGGCTGCAGGTTTCTTTCATCTGGCACTGGAAAATCTGGACTGAAATGCTTCTCACAGGAGGGTTTTTTCTTCCTTTTACTTTTGGACTGTTTGCATCTGTTTCAAATTATTTTAACTTAGATTATCTGATACCATAAATACACTAGCAGGAGTATATGTTCCCAAGGGGGGTGACCGTTTAAAGTCTGTAAACAGGTACATTTACTGGTTTACGCTGAGATTAAGAACAAACTGCCACCAATGTAAATGTCTAAGAGATGTATCTGTTCCCGCTCACTTTGCTTATTTAAACCAGGAAGTACTGTGTGGTGATCCTGTAAAAGATACCTGATGTTCTTTCTGTTGTGTTCATAAGATCTATTATCAGTAAACTCTTAAGCCTGGAAAGCAGTGCTGCCATAAACATTTGATGCTTAACTCAGTATGTTTACCTTGCTACAGTCTGAGTAAATATTAACTGGTTTACTGTTGACTGATTTATCCATCCAGTCCATATCTTGTGCATCGCTGAGTGGATTTAAACAAAACTGGGGAACCGGGATGGGCAAGGGACAAGACAGAGACGCAGGTTGTGTCAATGACCACACTTGTGGCTAGAAAGCTGATACTTCTCTGCTGGAAGTCTGATAAACCTCCTACCTTCGAAATGTGGTTGAGAGAATTTGGAAATGTACTCCATCTGGAGAAAATCAGGTTTACCTTGTCTAACCGAGAGAGTGTTTTTTATAAGATTTGGCAACCAGTCATTAGCCTGATGGATAAACTTAAGTGAAATATACTCTGTCTTAACATTTATGTATGCTGTATTACCACCTTGTTGACTTGCCGTCCAACTTCTATTGTGTTCTTTTGAAGGTGATTGTTGTATACTGCTCAATTATAAAATCAATAAAAAATATATTGAAAAAACAAAACTGGGGAAACTTTCTAAGTCTAAATCGTCACTCTTCATTATAACAGATTTTAAAAATATATATTTTTTATTGACCCTGGGCAGGTGGTGAGCTTTGCTAGCCTGAAGTTTGACCGCTCCTATAACTGGATGGTTTTGTGTGTGCTGTGGTGCTCCATTGCCCAGTCCATCCTGCTGCCAATGTTCCTCTGGGCATGCGACCGCTATCGGGCCGACATCCGCATGGTGTGGGAGAAATGTGTCGCCATCATGTCCAACGACGATGTGGATGAGGGTAAGCTACTGTTAAGCATCTCCCTCCTCTCCTGCCTCCTTTTTCCTTCCTCTTCACCCCATGATGTGAATATTGATTGGTATTTCTTAGGACATACATGTGGATTAGTTTGAGCATTAAGAGTAGATTTTAAATGCTCTGTGAAGGCATGCCCAAACTGAAAGGGTGGACTTTAAAGATAAAAATGGGATGTGATTATGATGTTTTAAATTGATAAACATTAACTTTAAACTACACTTGATCTGTTCACAAAATCTCCTTTGACAGTGAAAGGTAAAGCATCACTCTCAGAGTAGAGGTTCATTTGTATTGGCTTCTGGGCTGTCTCTTGACAGAGAGAGAAGCAATTTTGCAGCAAGGGAACAGAGTCAAAAACTATTTTCTCTATGGTGTAATGCTTGATAGTGATGTCATCTTCTGCTCCCCGAGATACAGTGTGGTGTAATCTCTGCCTTTTTACAGACTTTAATGTCTATGCATCCCTTTTGTAAAGTTACAACTCACAAATGTTGTAATCCAAAGGAAATCTTTTAATAAAATTATGTTATTCACTGATGCAGATAATACCTGTAACTACATCCTAAAATCATCAGGCCTGCGTGTAAGGCATTTAAAAGGAGAGATCTGTGATAATAATTTAATAAATTGTCTACTGTCTACTAGCTTTAGGCTACTGTTATTGTTGCTTTTAACAGTTTAGATGGACAATTTTAACATCTCATTCTAGAAAACAATTTGCAGATTAGTTAACATCTGCTTAGTCATCGTGGTTTGGGCTATTGGTACATGTTTCTTAGATTTAATTAGAATTGGCTTGGGGTGAATATTCTTAGTTTTTGTTTTTTATTGTAGTCAGAGGTCTGAAATCAGTGGTCAGTTGTTATCATGTGACCTATCAAGTGACCTTTGTTGTCAGGAGATGAAACTGGAGGGACAAGTGTCTGTGTAATTTAATTCTAAATATTCAGTATATCTTCTGTGTTTTGTACATGCTGTGTACTTTTCTAAAATGTTTGCTGTGTTCTTTAAAAAAAAAGAAAGAAATAGGGCTGGGCAAAGTACATATTTACCTTGCAGCACTTTTGTCTTTTTTCCGCTCTGGATTTAAACTGGGCAGTCTTCCTCCAGAATGCCCTGGTGAGAGGATGTTAAAATAAATGGTTTCCCATTTATGTCTTAGAGTCCAGAGTCAAACCGGAGCAATTGCCGTAAAGCTGAAAACCACTTTCATGTCATTATGATGGTCATATTTTCCTCAAGTCACAAAAGGATACAGCCAAGATCATAACTCAAAAGTACATAAAAATTGAAAAACAAAATCTGTTTACTGTATTTATTTTGTTTTCTTTCTTTCTTTTTTTAATTTAGTTTTATTTTTTATTTTAATTTTTTATTTTGATTTTCACTTTGAGTCAGATTATAGCGATTTAACGGCAGAAATATTTATTAAACATCACTTACTAGACATTTTATAGGGAGATTTTCAAAGGGGGGTGAAAGCTAACCTGTTCACCAAGAAATCACAGACACTATCAGCAAAATCTGGTCTCAAAATTAGGTCACATGATAATCATGCGCTCATGAACTAGGTCCATGATATTTACAGTTATTGCAAACTGAACCACCTGTCTTTTTTTTATTTTTTTTATTTTTTTGGACTATTGCCACTGTTTAAACTCAACCCAACCTGAATCCCTTCTCTCCTGTTTTTAACCCTCCAAACCTTTTGATCCTCTCTTATGACACCCTCCCTCAGAACTGCTCATTGTCCAGCAGGAGCCATAAGACAACATTAGATAGTTCCTTATTCTGTTTGATAATTAACACTACCAGTTCTGTGCTTTTTTTCCAGAGGGCTTGCCATGTATAACTCGTCACAGTTGTATGTATAAGGATTGTTTCCTGTTATTCCAAAGCTACTGACATGCATGCTAAGCTGCTTGTGCACATAGCTACTTTCATCTTTCATCCTTTTGGCAAGCATTTTCCTCAAGCATTTTACACCCATCCCAATTGATATATCTAATGAACACAAATGTAGAAATTGGGAAAATATTCTTGGGAGATTGGTATTTCGATACTAAGAACACGTGATATTGTTCCTGTTCAACTGTTTGGCATTACTTCAAAATTTTGAACCAAACACTGAAATGAAAGCCTTTTCTCTTGAATCTGAAGCTCATATTTCAGAGCAGACACGTAGGAAAGTCGACAAATCGGAGAACAGTTGAACTTGTCTCTCTTATCTATTCGTCTGTCTGTCTGTCTGTCTTGTGTATTGAGTCCGTTGCTCTCTAATGCTGACGCTCGTACTTTTCTGCACTTTGCAGAAAACAGCCAAGACGGAGGAATTCATGCCGACTTAATATATGACAGACCATATGACTATAGCTCGGCGCCTGAAATCGTGACGATAGACCGTAATGCCAAGTATGAGTTCTCAACCTTAGAAAGGGGGGTTCTGCAAGGGTATCCATTGAGGGAACAACAGGAAGATAAAATGCAGTATTTGCAGGTATATTTTTTATTGATTTTCTTCATTTCTTTTACTTGATCAGTTGAAATCCTTTTATTGTTAATGTGCATGGTGAAATGGCCTTGTGGGCCTGTACAGCATCTTGACTGAATTTACTGAAATTATTAGATTTTGTGACGCTATATCTCCCAGATTTTTGTCCTTTTCTCACATGAAATCAAAAACAAACTCGGGCTGACTATTGTTTGGTAAATATGACCATCAGAAGTCCCATCAGTTCATTATATGCGCTTTTTTTTTTTTTTTTTTTTTTTTTTTTTTAAACAAGCAATGTGTCCTGCAAGCAGGTGACTACATTTTCACTTTGTAAGAGGGTAAGTGTTTAGTAACGGACTTACCTTCTACATTTCAGGAATCCTTCAAGGCTTCAGAAAGACACAATAAGCATTATCTCATGTTCTGCCCAAATGCATGGTCACCATTGGATCCAGCATCCATCCCAGTCAGACGCAGAACAATGAAATGATCATTTTCAGCTACATTAACAAAGCTTGATCTAACATGCAGCCTTCTAGGGCAAATCAACAACACCAAAAAGTCTGAGTCAATTTGAGATATTAAATCAATAATATTTAAAATTATTAATTAAAATAGAAAAGATTGTGACTCGCTAGACTTGGCCTGGAAGACTGTGGTTAGAAAACCTAACTTTAAAATCAGCCGGTGCAACCTACACTTTATTAAACTTTTCTAAGATTCAAGACACTGTGTCATCTTTGTATTACTTTGATGGGGGCTCCACAGCCTGTAGCCCAAACTGCTACATTTACATGCACTGAAAATAATCATTGAAGTTGGTACAACAACTGGACAGCTGTCCAGCACTATAATGGACCCTTCAAAGACCAACCACTCATGTGGAGTTCAATGTCTATTCTATTTGACTTTACAAAAAAGATTGAAACAGAGATGTATACAGTAGCCATCACATCATTAAACCAAACATTACTCCATCCATAGTTTTTGTGTCATATGTTTGTTTTCACCTGATAATAGATTCAGATTACCAAAGCACTTTATAGCTGTTTTATTCCTTGCTGTATCTCTGTGACTGTAAGAACTACATTTCATTTATAGGACGACTGGCTGAAGTGTGATTCCGTCACATTTTTTGCCATTTGCCCTGAAAGGCTTAAGGCCTAAATAAGTCATGAATCCACCAACCTCTTAAAGTCATTATCAAATAGCACCCCCATCTGAGAGTTGCTGTGATGCCTCTCAAGCGGTTTGATTGCAAAATAAAGCTCCTCCAGCTTTATTGGCTTGTCTCTCTTTCACTTTCTCCCTCTGTCTCTCTCTCTGTCTCTTTTTGTCCTACATCTTAAGTCATTCTAATGCCTATGCTGCCCTCTGCTGTACAGCACTTCTGCCTGAATGCTACTGTATCGTCTGCTGTTTTAAATTTCTCTGCATTTACTAAAAGCCACCGCAGGGGGGCAGGCTGATTTCAGTCTTGAGGCTCTTGACGTCACCTTGACGAACCCTCTCTCTCTTGCATAGTTGTCAGAACTGAATGGAATGTGAGTATAACATGTAGGAAAATGTCAGCGTTTTCAGTTTTCTTCTCCAAATAATGGAGATGAGAGCTATAAGTTATAAGAGTTATGATCTTGTTGATGTGTGTCATGCATGGCTTATGGGACTGATTAAAATTAAGGTTAAACTTGTATGCGTAGGGTCTTCAATAAACAACTGATATATGCTACATGTAGGATTTTACACAAGCAAAACAACAGAATCAGATCTAGAAAAACAAACAAAAACGTTGGCTTTTGTTTTCTGGGTGCTGAATGCCTTCAGTGCAAATCAGCGCTTCTAAAACTGCACTGAACTATTACAATGACATTAACCACCAGATGATGTCGAATAATCCTACATGTACTATTCTGGGTCTTTGATAATGTAGTCGAGCTATACTAGTGCTCAACATGTATCTCATATAATGTGCAGCATTTTATTAAAAATTAAAATTCATGTAAAAGTTTTGAAATAGCTAAAAGATTTGATCTGTGTTTTGCATCCAGGTGCCCCCTACAAGAAGATACTCCCACGACGAAACCGACATGTGGACCTGCGAGCGGATCCCCTCATACCTGCACAGATGGGGCTCCACCGAGGACATGATAGTGAGTGCCCATTACAGCTCCACCTTGCCGCACCGCGAGAGGCGCAGGAGCAGCCTGGTCTCCTACCACGAGGAGAACCACCGACACCATCACCCTCACCGCAAGCGGCGACGCTCTGAGGATAGCATGCACTCTCTCAGGCATCTGCCCCGTGTGGTTTGTGGCGGGGAGCATTACGAGGATGAACTGCGGTGTTTCAGCCGCGACGAAGTGATAAACTTTATAGACGAGACGCCGCTGCCGAGCCCCAGAAAGAGCCCGAGACGTGCGTCCACCATCTCACTTATCCCTAATGTGTATGAACAGCACACAGTCCTTCCCCACTTTCCACTCACAGACTTTGAGCGTGAGCCTCAAGTGCTCAGGCGGTTGTCAGAACACAAAAGAAGCAGTAGTAGGGTCCACTCACCTGAGGGTTCACCCAAACCAGACAGACCTGCGGGAAAGAAGAGTCCTGGGGCTTGTGGTTCTGGGAAAGGCTGTCGAGAGCGCCAGCGAGATGGGAAACAGCAAGGGGAAATGGGCTCGTCTGGGTGCAGCCGACAGTCTCCAGGGCACTCTGGCTTTAGGCCCAGGACAGGAGGTGGTGCTGGGACTGGTGCTGGAGCTGAATGGGTACAACAGAAGCATCTGAGCAAGGCTGAGAGTAAAGGAAGCACAAACAGTTTTGCAAGCACACCCTCGGCATCATCCTCGGGATATATCACCTTTCGGTCTGATTCTGTAGGTTCTACCATGTAAAAGACTTTTTCCTTATTTATATCAACATCATTACTGAATCATAACGAAAACCACTGGAATATTGGTGGTAACGGAAAAGTGACTTACTGGAATATTCCGGCCTTTTTACTCATGCCACACTTCTGTTTAACTATATACCACCAATAAATATCTGTTATGCTAAATGGCCTTGGACACAATGTTTGAATGGGCCTGTTGATTTATTATGTAGGCTAGTTAAAAAGTTTTCAACTTTTACATCACAGAGTATCCACTGAGGACATTTTTCCCATCACTGATGCAGAGAAATAGTTTTTAAACCATGTGAACATCCTCTAACTCAGATTTTGGTGTTTTTTGATCTTCAAAGAATTGGAAGTGGTTGGTTTTTTTTCATGGTGGTGTTTCTTTATTTTTGTCACTCAAAAACGTACATTTTTTTTTTTCAATTTGCCCTGTAATGACTGTGTGTGTTTTGGTGGATGGATACAGATTCCCTGAGTACTGCCACTGTACCTTGAGCTTGACATTTTAAATATGTGCGTTTTTTATAATAATGTCCACCATTTTTTTTAATTTTTTTTTTTTTATCATCATTCACAACACAATAAAAAAACTATTTTTCAAGCACCCTTTGTTGTAAGTAACTCCAGTTTCTGAAATGCCTATACTTTTACAGTTACTCTGTGAGATATTGAGATATAGCCTGAACACCCCTAAATCCTTAATGAAAATGTGAAGTCATTTTTTTTTTAAAGAAGATTGACATGTCGTGTATATATAGAGGATATCTTAATTAATGGTTTTAGTGTTTTCTGTTTAATTAGACCTATGGTTAGAACATTTCCCCTCAAGTCTTAATATCCCAATGTTTTGTTTTGTTTTGTTTTTTAAATCAAATCATCAAACTAATATGCAAATGGAACTTCATCTTCATGACAGCGCAGTATGTCAACCGCTTAGAAATATCAGAAAGGATTTTTTTTTAAAGTAGCCAGCTAAGACAGAACCCTTAAAAGTTGCTAACTAGTCCAAAGGTTCAATAATCACAGCCTTCAGGATGTGATTGAGATGTAGCATAATTTAAATGGAGTTGTCGCATCTTAAACCTTCAAAAATGTTAGCACAAATGAGGAGCGTTTTAAATAAAAAAGCTTTTGATTGAACAATACTTCTAGTAATTTTCCACACACAGCAAAAACCCAACCTTATATTTCACTTGTCAACTCATAACACACAAAATATAAATAATGGATCTGAACTGTTTTGTGAGCATTTTTTAGTGTGATGTTACTTTTTTTTTTTTTAAACACCAGATTAATCAAAGTCAAACCAAAATCAAAGATAAAGCAAATTAAATATAAACATAGCCAAAGTATCAGTGAGTAATGCTGTTGAAGGATTAAAGCTTAAATGTATTTCTAGATTTGGGTAGAGACTGTGATTATCTAACACTGTAAGGTGCAAAAGTTCAATGACGCTTAAACAGTAAGCGTTTTTCTGAGGCATTGTCACATAGCACCCTCACTCAGAATAGGCAGTAAAATGAACTGATGGGTGTAGGTGATGTTAAATTAAAGAGTCACATCTAATTTATACCACAGTGATAATTTGTTTAAAAAATGACTGAAAATTCTTTGACTTAAAATAACAAAATAATAATAGCGGAACCAAATTCAGTTAACAATAACTTCTAATGTGAATGTAGCTGATTTGCACAAGTTAGGTGCAAGTTTTCAAAGATATTACAGCATGAGGACAAAGTGAAAACAACAGTATCCCCCTTGAAGCCTTATTAGTTGTGATTTTTTTTTCCCATACTATTCAAGTGATAAAGTTATTGGTCATCTGCAGTCGTGTAAACTTTCTAATTTTCATATATTGGTGCACCTGCCTTTACTTGCAGGTATTAAAATGGAGAAGGAGAAGTTAGCTGAAATGTGTCTGTCTTTGGAAGCATATCACCATGTTCCCCTGTCAAACTTTGCTGTGTCATAGACTTTTTTGTTTTTTGGGATTTTGTTGTGTTTATTATATCATAATCTAATTTTGTAACATATTCAAAGATCTATGACTCAAATATGAATGATGTTATGTATGTTATGATTTTCTTGTTCAGATGATGACTTTGTTAAAAACATATGACTGATTAAATTCACAAGATGATGTTTCAGGTCCACTTTATTTGTTGCTTGTACAATATGTGCTTTTCATGGAACAGAGCAGAATTTCCCTGACAGGCAAAGAGATGACATCATTTTATGTGTCACCAAGGCCAGATGAAAGTGAACCTCATTAAGTCCTCGGTTAAAGACTAAGGTTTGACTAACAATGGTTAGTTCTACTTAGTTTAGTACAGCCACACATTTTCTGAGCTCACCTTTAATTTGCAAAGCATTTGGGATTCTAGCAGGATATAGATTTGGTCATTTGCCTTAGAATGCCCTCATTACTTATGGAGCGCAGATTAATTAAAATTGGAACAACTTTTTCATAAAATCTCTTGTTACTTTACTCATTTACTATTGTTTTAATGATTTGGCTTCTCACATGTTTTAATAAAGGAATTCGATGCCATACCTGCTGTGCCAAAAAGTGACTGGTGGCATTTGATAAAAAAAAATGTTTGTCTGTATTTGTTGCAAATGACTAATTGACTTATAATTAGTCAAAAATCTATCTAATGAAAAATATGAAGTCATTCTGAATGAGGAAGAACATTTCTGTCAAACGGTAAAAGCTGCAATCTGTCTTTTTCAAGCAGCCTAACCAAGGGGGCAGTAGAAATTACAATAAATAAAACTATTTTGGCAAAGCAAAAAGCACTGGATTGGTTATGATGTAGAACACAGAGCTGGTGTAATAAAGCACGCTCTTAGGGATATTTGCAAAACAGATTATTCTTGATTTTATATAACCTATACAAACAAAGCATTGACTTTTTGACAGATGATCACTTTTGGGTATACAGGAATAATAATTGAGCTTAGTTCAGAGGGATAAAGAGATGATTTTTCGCCAATACCTGCAAAACCATTCCCTCTTTGTGGGTTATCTTGTTGCCACTGAAGTACACCTGTTGTCACTTTGATTTTCATCGGAAATATCCCTGAGGTTTAATTGACTGTTAATGTGATGATGAAGTTTAATTTTATGATCAGTGTTTGGTTACGTTGATTTCTTTCAGCTGTTGATCGACAGTGAGCATTATTCTAAAGTAAGGGAAAATTTGTGGAGAAATTGGCGTTGTCTGTAGCCAGAGGTTGTTTGTTTTTTAACAACAATGAGCATGTTCACGTCACCTTCTACGTGCCAAAAGGTAATTCACGCGGTTTAGAAACAGCTTGAAACCAATGACAATCTCTAGTGTGTGTGTGCATCTGACTGTGGCAGCAATCTGTAAACTACAGTTTTAATTGCGCTGATCATCAAAATAAATTAAAGCACTGCATGGCTGTGCTGAACCCGGGCGAGCCAGGTCTGCTTTTATTGGCAAGGAACAGAGACGTCTGAAGCGCACTTCATCCACGTCTGCTCTCTTAAGTGCGCTTCACTGGGCGCAGTTTAATGCTAATAAAGTATTCTCTCTTTCCCTTAGGTTTTCGGCTCTAATATAGTTAGCTATTATAGTGGACCAAACTAGGCCAGTGCAAGAAGAGTTCATAGAAATTCTTAGAAATAGTTTAAAGGTCATTCAGTGTGAAGGTCACGTGGCATTTTCTTTATTGTATTAAACAAACTTTTCTTGTGCCGTGGTCTGAGACCCTTGTACGGGTCTCATGGAAAGCGCAGCTTTGACTTTGCGGGGAGAGATTGCAGGGTTTTATTAGCAGACCAGTCAAAACAAAACAAACAAACAAACAAAAAAAAGATGGAATAACAAATAGTTTGGACAGAGACAGGATAATAACTGAGGTTTCTCTGGCCAAAAAACCCCCCCCCAAAAAAAACAACCCCAAAAAACAAAACAAAAAACAGGCTGCCCTTATCACATGGAAACTTCTTCTGTGAGACAGCAGTGTTTTCAGCATGGGTCGTCTGAAATAGCTGTGGGCGTTTCAGCAATTCTACTCGCTTTAAGGTGCTATCCTCTCCAGCGCTGCTAGAAAAGAAAGGGGAGACACTTTATGGCACCTCCGCTGAAGCAGCGGAAGAAAAGTGCACCTAAAAAGAGGTCTACAGCAGCCTTAAAGCCAGCACAGCCTATAGTGCAACAAGTTGATGTGGTTATGCAGTTATCCTCAAAACTACGTGACCTAGTCTACAAACACTTTTTTCACCACTGCTTAACAAAATGAAAAATCTCAGATGTATTTTTCAAAAAAAGTTGCTACTTTCCATTCTTCTGTGGATTACGCGCATGTAGAATAAAAAAGACGTCAGATTAATGAGGATTACAGTAAGTTTTACAAATATGGTCTGGAACTTCACTATATAAAGCCCAGGGAGGAGTTATATGAATCTATAATAATGGTATTATTATTATTATTATTATTATTATTATTATTATTATTATTTTCAAATAAAAGGAGACACTTTAACCTAAAAGTGGGAAATCCCAGTAAAGAAGGAGCTGAAAAAAAAAATAGAAAATCCAAAAGGTGAAAAAAGTTAATTGGATAAATTCAGATTGAAATATAACATGATAAAGCTCAGATCAGAATCAAATAAGCGTATCCAAATCTAGAGGACATCACTGAGCATGTAATTAGTTGCATATAGCAGAAAATTGCTTTGCTGTCCAACAAGTATCTGATTTTCCCGCTACTGTTTCGGTACTTACGCGTGAAACCAGAGAAGAATGGAAGAAATGACAGTCAAACCCCACCGAGTCCGTTTTCCTCAAAACTCCACAAAATTACGTCATAATTTCCCATGACACAAGTCAAATTAAGTTTAGAGAAATGCCACAAAGAAATAGAAATTATGAAGTGCTTCATTTTTAAAGTTTTAAGCACACATAGGTTCTCTGGCTTCCCACAATCACATTAAACGTTTTGAGGTTTACATTTTTTACAGTAATCTGTGTTGTTTTGGATCGTTTTGTTTCTCTCTCTCTCTCTCTTTTTTTACACTAATCCGTGCTTACAGCAATATATGTGCCACTTTGAACACAACATGTTGTATTTGACATTCAGACTGAAAGGTTAATGTCATGTTACTAAACAACACAGAGGGACGTTTCCTTTGCCACGTTTATTATGGAAATAATACTGTATTAAAAATAAGTAACAACATGTCGAGGGAAACTATAGTGCAATCATAAACACAAACAGTTAAATCAAGCTTTATTTACAGGATATTTACAGATTTTCAGCTACCAAGGTCGCCACAGGCTTTGCTGAACGTTCGCGCCTTCATTTATGTCGCTAGAGCCTTTTTTAGTACTATTTTGTGTAGGAGCCGCAAAAAGAACAGCCTGTTTGGCTTCAGTGGAGCGGAATGCTTCTTCTGCTGGTGGAAAAGAAGACGTGCTTGCATCATGGACTTTCAAAGTTTTCGTTCTGGTCGTTTTTCTCTCCTCGGTTCCGGATGCGGATGGGGAAAGTTTCTGCGCCCCACTCTGAGTGTCAGTTTGCTTCAGACCGCTGTCCATGGTGCTGAAGATTTCCGCTCTTCTCCGAGAGCGAGAGAGTTTATTGGAAAGCTGCGATAACATCCAGCGGTCGTTCGCGTTTAGATTATCTGTCATCAGCAAGTACTGGTTGACATTGGTTAGACATCTGCGGAAGCCACTTTGGTAGTCGGAAACGTCGAAAGCAGACGCTGCGCCTTAAATCATGAAAAAGGCATCTCAAGGTCAGAGACATTCAAATTCTGCATAAAGTTGTGTTGTCAAAAATACATGAATATGTCTTCAAGAATGAAGTCATAACTCACAAATTTGAATTTTTTGGAGGTTCTTCACATGTTTCACGGTGAGCTCCAAGATGTCAGCCTTTTCCAGTTTGCGCTTTCGAATCTGAGAAAAGAGATTACACATTACTTAAACTTTTTTCGTAAAAGAAATGCTAGCTCATCAAAAGTAGCAACCCAAATTGTTCCAGCTCTAAAGTTGTGGTTCTCATACTTACACTGCTGCTGTAGTAGCTCTCCAGGAGACATTTTAACTGGTCCAGACACTGGTTTATGCGCGCTCTTCGCTTTTTTTCCATGAGTGGTTTGGACACCTGTAAAGCACGCGTAAAGTCAACAACCCATGCTTCGATAATTCGTAGTAATTGTGAGGAATTTGCCGTTTATTAAGTTCCCTTTAACAAGTTCTTTTACACACCTTGTTTCCAGCAGTGGGTTTGACTTTCTCGATGCAGTCTGTCGTCGCCACCATTCTCTTAGTCCGTTTTGATTTCCTTGAAGTTAACCTTTTTCTCTCTCTGGCCCACGGACGAGGGGGTTTATCCTGAGTGGATTTATATAGAGACACCCACTTAACATGTCAATGCAAACAGGCCCGCCTCTGTCTCTCGCGCTCAAATGGGCAACACTGGCAGCTAGTTGGCTTGGCAGCCCACACTAACTATAGAATCAGACTCTAATTATTTGAAAATCTATTTTTTATGCTGCTCCATGGTTAATAACTGAGTATAAATGTATTTCGCCTTGATCCAAACTCACACAGCCTGGAAGTATTTTTTAAATTATCTGGTTCATATTTTTATTCCTTCAGGTCCTCAGGTTCGTGCAGGGCACAGAGGAATAACCAGACTGGAGTTTAACGGGAAAACAGACTTATAGCTCTAGATCTAGTTATAGAGTCTATGCAATCTACTGCTTCATATGTTGTGCAGTGTCTACCCGGTGTCTAATAATCAACTTGTGTGGCAAAGTAGCGTAAAAATAGTAAACATAATGATAATGGTTTTGCTTGGTATGCAGCATGGACACTATTGACTCCTGTATTCAGTCTTTGTGCGTGAGTTTCACGCCACCAGGTTGAAGGCAGCACCGTGGAAATTCACGTCGTGTCTCCACAACATTCCAATTTTCCGGTGACCGCTGATAGTAAAACCTCTGCACCTGCAACATCTTATTAGATCAGCCAGACTGCTTTTTAAAGGCAAACAGTGCAGGTATTTTAATATATATTTATATATAGACTATACACGATAAACGCCCTAGATGCTGGAACAAAAAAAGCAGACGAGGTTCCAAGTGCCTTGAGGACACTTTTACACTTTTAGCATTCTTTCGCTATTGTGCGTCAGCACTTTTTGTCTTCATACCAGCCTCAGTGAGGCACCGAGGAGAATCGCGGGCCGCCCCTTGTCCTTGCTCCCTCGCTTCCCGATTTTCCACACTTTCCGCTGAAAGGAACTGAGCCTTGGGAAAGTCATAGCAGCTGAAACAATGTATTGACCATAGGATCACCGCAGTCCACTGGGCATTTTGTGCTCAAACTGACCATCTGAAAATAGGAAAAAAGGGATGAATCATCTTACCAAGATGTGTAACAGAACTATCGGCCGGGATCTCAGAATAACGCAATAATAAAATAATATCAGCAAAATGTTCACTAAGCTTTTTTTAGTATGAAAACATCATAAATTACTTCCTTTATTCCTTAGTTTTTGTATATGTAATTGGCATGTTGTGTAAAAAAAGAATAAATGTTGTCTTTAATAAGGCCGAGAGACTTTTTAGTCTTTACTTAACAAAAAAAGTTTTATGCACAAGCAAAATTCTCATATTTACTATTATTATTATTATTATTATTATTATTATTATTATTATTATTATTAGTAGTAGTAGTAGTAGTAGTAGTAGTAGTAGTAGTAGTAGTATAGTCCACACTGTGATAATTTTTCTTTCAGTCAATTAAAATAACATTTGGTGTTATTTCTTTTATATAAAACTATAAACACAACATGCCACATGTTGTTGTTCTGACAGCACGACAAAATACAAAAACTGCTAGTTGATTCATTCCCTAGCAGTGGGTGATACTTTAAACGAGGGCACGTGGTGTGGCCCACAGGAACTCTGCACCCCGTAAGAATTTTTTTGAAGCACCCATTGAAAACAAACAAAGCAAAGCAAAACAAAAAATGCAGACTCAGTAAAAACTGATTAACAAAACGGTGTTCATTTTTAACTGATATTATAAAACACGCATGAGATATGAAAGTTAAAGGGTTGTGGGATCGAAGTGGGACTAAGTAAACAAGGGCTTATGGCGCACTGGATTTTATCGCTGTCGTTTTAAGGTAAACGGGCTCAGGTGTATGCAGTTCATTCAGTAGATGTATGGAGCTGGTTGCGCACTTCAGTAAAGTTTATTTGAGAGACACGCGACACAGTAGAGAAAACCTGTCTCACACTGCCCCTGTTCTCCTGCTTGATCCTGTGTACAATGCCTGTGTTGAAATGAGTGAGGCCCTGCTAAAGGAGGGGCATATTTGTATTCAGTCTATAGAGGCCGAGAATGAAAAGAGGCCAAATTTTAGCGGTGTTCCACTGATCTTTTCTTTTGCATGAAAAGACTCCTTTCAGTTATAAACTGAATCAACACTAGTTCCCTCTTCATCCTGCTATGAAATGGTAATCAGTCAACTTCTACAATGTCCCTGCTATAACCCTTTTACCAACCGGACATTTAATTTAATTTAACGGGCTTCTGAAATCCAAGGCTGATGTTAAATGTATTGCCTTCGCAGAACTAAACCACAGCCGTGAAGTCCCTCAGTCGAATGAATTGAATTGGCAGAGTTGTGTCAGGAGTAACTAATTGAGTAAAAACCGAAAAATTGTGGGACACAGTTCTGGTGTTATGCTTCAGCGTATAATCGGTATGAAACTTGGCCGAAATGCTCTGGGTGTAAGTGGGCCTTCTGATGCCTTTTGTCCAATATCCGTCACATTATCTGCTTTTTCACGCTTGGTTTTTACACAGGACCGTGGAGGGCTGATTTCAGCGTGGAGTCATTGCATCAAAACACTCGCCTGTCTTGTTATTCTGTGTCACAGAGGAGCGATTTCCCCGCTGATTACTCGGTGTAATTTCAATTAGTGTTGGATTTTTCGTTAGGACAAAGGAATAAAAAAAAAAAAAAGAAACAACAGAAACAAAACTAGATTTCCAAAATGAAAACAGGCTTGTTTCTGAAGTGGCGGAATGCAATCAGGCTTTGAAACTGTTTTCCTCCAAAACCGCCTCACCTCTGTCATAAGTTCTTACGGCATCATCTACCCATGAGAATAGCGCAGCGAGAAACTTGTGTCCTCAACGGGCATCATAATACAAGTGCTATTAAATGACAAGTTAAGTGTATGTTTTTAAAAAGGACAGGTCCTTCGCTCCACTTTTACTTTTCAGCCTCAGGCCATTCATTAACGCGATTGGACCTTTGTCATGGATTCCTGCCGGAGGGGACCTGACAAAGATGCGGTAATAATTGGACTATTGGGGAACTTGTTAACAACAATTAGTGAGGTAATTATATAATTACTGCAATAACTGTTTTCTTCCTAAAGGGAAAGTGATGCATTTGCAAGCCAATAGGCTTGTGCCTAACAGTAGGCTACATGGGTAGAAATACAGAGGTCACCTTCATGTTAGGAAACGTCAGAGTAAAATAGTTTATTTTAAAAAGTAATTAAAAACTATAGTTTTAGAGCAACATTTATGTTATATAGAAGCTATAAAGGAATGCTTATTTACGTGATGCAAGTGAAGTGTATTTAGATATATATAACAGGCCAAGAAAAAAGTAAAAACAGCAGAAATGAAATCTTTAGTATTATAATTATATCCACTTTAGCCCATGTAATGGAAATACATTGCAGGTTATAGCCACTCCTCATGCCTCGCAGACCTGTTAAAATATGCAAACTTGGGCCCAAAAGTTGGCTCACCGTGAGCGGAGCAAATCGATGTACCGCCTCCCATTCAGATGGACAGCACTGGTGCACCCAAAAGGCTAATTGTTGAGCAGCAAGGCCACAGTAAAGAGAGCAGGTACACGAACAGGTGCACTGCAAAAGTAATATTGGAAATATTGACAGGATTTTCTGAAAAGCCACGCGACGGACCTGTTGGCAAAGCTCTGATCACACATCAAATGAAAACGGCATCATGAATTTCTATAGACTGCTCCTCGGGTTATTTAAAGACTTCTTACTTTGGTTTGGCAACATAATGGCCTGTGTTTGCTTGTGTGTGCCGGGGTTACCGCATGAAAAGGACAGAGGTGCACATTAACATCGCTTAAGGTTTTCTCAAGGGCCGAAATGAACTGACTGGAAAGTAACTTTATAACTCGCTGGAGGATGAAACCTTTGTTGGGCTCTGTTGTGAAAGACACAAGAGCCTGACAAAAGGAGGGCGCCTTTGTTAATAAACACTAAAGCGCAAGGGTATTGATGTGCCTTGAATTGCAAAACATCTGCCATTTACTCTGAACGACTAGAGCGAAATTTAAATGAAAATAACCAAGCAGCCTTTAGCACGGCTACAGACACCGCGTCTGTAGCCGTGCGTAAAACAACAGTCATATGAGCAACTTGGAAAACCCCCCTTTTTGTTTTTCAGGTTTAAAAAACATCAAACCTTCCTTTGTCAGTGTGGCCAGATGGATCAACACACGACGCCCTCTTTAACTGTAATAGTGCAATACTTTTTTTTTTCTTTGCAGACGTTTAATCTAGTCTAAGTTCAACTCACAGTGTCTTACTTTAATGTTGACAGGTCCCTATAATGATAGAGGCTTGCTGGTGTGACTGCTTGTTGTGAGTAGAAAGACCACTGTGAATAGAGCTGCACGGACAGGTGCAAAAGTATTTCAGATGCTTAAGGGACTTTCTGAAAAGCCAAGAGCTATTATGAAAGTTGTAGGCTCTGGTCAAATAACAGAAGACACAGATTTCCTCGGGATATTTAAAGGCTTATTAAAGACTCTTACTTTGGTTGGATACACTAAATTACGTGTTAATATTTAACAAAAGACCAGAACAAAAAACGAAACGAAACACAACCCCCCCCCCCCCCCCCAAAAAAAAACAACAACAAACAAACAAAAAAAGCAACCCAGCGATGAGACAGTTAAAGGCTTTGTGTTAAGGATGTGCAGACTGAAAAATTGCTCAAGTGCAGTCATTTAATTAGCCGTTAGCACTTTTAAACTTAGATTTAAAAGTTTCACTAATATTCCAGTTTAACTGTTCCTAAACACAATAAGGAATTATTAACCCTTAACACTGAACTAATGGAAGCTATATGTTAATCTAAACTCGTGGTATGGACTCTGACCTTCGAGTGATCTGTGTCTTTCGATTAAAAAAAGGTATATAACGTTTAAGGAAAATCCCATATGGACACCAAATGCAAATTGCCTCCATTAAAATGTGTTTTGTTTTTCGCGTTTGGGGGGGGACCAGTTGCTGACCAACTTTTTTTTCCCATGGTTTTCTCTTTATCTGGGCAAAGTGGAAAATTGAAAGGTACAAGTGAAAAGGCGTGGGGCGTTACCCTGATTTTCCTCGCTCTATATTTTGTCAGACAGAAATGTGTGCCCCCTTAGCTGAACCAACTTTTTTTAAGGAAAGAAATTCATTCAATGCGAGGCTAATCCAAGTTTAAATTGTTAAATAGAAAAAAGCTGTTGGAGTCTGTTGTAAGTTGCAGATAGTCATATCACATTGGAAGCATAGGCTCATTTCACCCCAGTTAAATTGCTGAAGTTGGTAATCACACTGAAATTCTGCATAACATCGTGTGTGGCGAATGTAACTCTGAAATCAGTAAGAAATTGTCAATTTGCTGGTGTCAGCGTATAGCCCTCCAAACGCGCCATATGCCATGCTAAGTGGCACCATTCACCAATTCGTTCCTACTTTCACGGTCCATCCTCCCCTTTTCCCTGCCAGGAAGCTGAATGGCCACAACAAAATGGCAATTTACCCTCTCGAATTGCTGCATACCCCCTGCGGGGAAGGCTCTTTCCGTTTCACTTTGCGGGGCATCCCAATCCTACTAAGCGTCACGACGTGAAACTTTGACTTTCAAATGGAAAGAGAAGTGTTTGACCATCAGTGCTGTCAGCGCTGTCTCAATAGTTTGTGTCTGGCTATAAATTTGACGGGACATCAAAGAAGAGAGTAACAAAACGAGGTTGGAAAAGAGGCCAAACAGCAAAAGTACACGTAACTAAATTAAGGAATATGAAGGGAAACGTTTGATCTCTGATCCAATAATAGCCTACAAAGAAAAACGAGTGAAGATCCTTGCATGTGATCATCTTTAAGATCACCAATAAACGCACACACAAAATTTTTTATGTTCTGTAGGCATAAAATGCATCCAAATGAAATATATATCTCCCCTAAAAATGAACCATGTTCATCGATGTCAGTAAGGATAAGCGAAGACAATAAGGTTTGTATTTCTTTAATTTAGTTTGTCAATATAACTTCACTATGAAGGCTATGCCTGCCAGCTATCAGTTTTACTCACGTTTACTGAATACCCGAACACCTATGGAAAAATCAAGCTGCTGGTATTCATTTAGCTCTTACTTTTAACTTACCACCCACCTGAACCATGCTGCTGAATAATCGAGAGTTAGTGGTTTAATTCACACCTGGACAGCCCGTCTCAGAGATGTCTGATAGGTTTTTGAATGCATTGGGCCTATTTTTAAAATTAAATTGAAATAAAAGTATGTTCACAAAATGACGGTCAGTCACAGACTGGAAGTTATTCATAGTCGATGTAAAGCGGTGGTAAGTGTATAAATTCACAAGCTCAATTTGCCCAGAAGCCTGTATTCACTATCCAATTTTTGACAGTTCTTCACTGTAACATGTACAATTCTTTTCATAGTGCAATACAAAACTGCATATTTTTCGCCAGAGTTTGGCTTTGCACTGGCAACGTTGAAGTACAGTATGGTTGAACCAATGGCCTGCTTGTAGGCACACTGTGAAGTGATGCCACCAAGTGGTCACATTTGTGTTACAGCAACCAAAAAAGAAAATAGGAAAACATCTTATTTCATGTTCTTTTAATCACTGATTTTTACACAGCTGTTCATGAAAATATCAGAATTAGTACAGAATTCATTCATGTGTATATTTACTTCATGCTTCAAAGTGATGGAAATGCATATAACTTTAAAAGATTTTGAAAACTATACATCCATTCTTTAACATGATATACATAAACAGAAACCATAACCCCCAAATAGTTAATTTAATCTTGTGCCAGAATCCTACATAGCTGACTACAGATATGAGTTATGTGAAAGCTCTTTAGAATATAAAGCACATTTCTAAAAATAAAATTGTTTGCTTTAAGTAACTCAAGCATGATTTACATATATTTCAAAGAGGATTTGACATTAGAGCATTGAACTAAAAAAGATCCATCTATGACGTCTCTATCTGAAGTGATTGATACATTTCCTGAAGTGAGCTACTGGCTAATTGTTTTGGTATAATTTTGAATGAGACCTTGGAAGTACTGCTGTGTGTTTTTGTGGGGTTGAAAAAGAATGATGAAACATTTTGGGAGGAAATACCAAAACAGAAAAGAGTACAGGCTGGAAAGTACAGCCAGGGCACTAAGAAGCTGTATGTACTTCCCACGGTAAAGCATGCACTCTGTGGCGAAGATGATCCAAGTGAGGATCAGCAGGAGGAGGCAGAAGGTTATTGCTTTGGCCTCATTGTAGTTTTTAGGAAGGTTTTTGCCCATGTATGAGAAAATAAAGCAAAGAGTGCATATTGATGACAGTAAAATCACAGAAGCTGTAGATGCTTGTAGACTGATGTCACAGCTGAGTATGATTTTGTCAGGGTACCAGGATGTTTCATTATAGGGGCTTGGAGGTTTACAAGAATAGCCAATAACGAGGAAGATTGCTTGAATGACAAATGCAACAACAATGACCAGCCACTGTCCGTTATATTTTACCCACCAACTGTGGAGCTTGGGGATCTTGGCTGCTATTTTAAAAATGCAAACAATCTGAAAAGAGCGCACAACAAAACATGCTAGACAAATAGTGTAGAATAAGAGAAATGGTAAGTATCTCAAAGTACAAAGAGGGACTGTCGGCTTACCAAAATGAAAGAATACACTAAGATTACTCAGACTTAGACAGCCTAAAATTAAGAAGCACATTGGTCCACCAGCAGATCTGACGACAGGTGTGTTGTAGTTGACTGAAAAGAGAACAGACATGGCTAACGTCATGCCCACAAATGCACAGGCCGCTACGAAGACCAATGTAGCCACAATATCTGTGGCTGATATGTACTCCACAGCCCGCAGATTACATGATGTACTTCCCTCTTCAGACCATTCGATGTCCTTACACTTGAGGCAGGTGTATGGACTCTCTGTTTTACAAGAGACAATAAACCATATTAATAGATTTATATTTGAAAATGTTCAGTTTTTGATCAAATTTGTTTGCATTATTCATAGCTTCATTACACCCAAAATAACTGTAATAACTGAAAAAACTGCATCAATACTATTGAGGAGACAGTGGTCCATTTAGTTTTTAAGGATCAAGGTGAATCTTTAAAACCACGTGAAATAAAAGTATAGTTATCTTTATGGGAAGAAACAAAGTACTAAAAACATTGTTACGGCACTTCTGTAGAATTTAGATATCTGTACTTTACTCTTTACTTTAGTATTCATTTTTCTAACAGCTTTTTACTCCCTACATTTTAACACAATTGTCTGTGCTATTCATTAGATTTTCAGAACAGGCTTGTTACTTCGGATTTTATGCATTTAAGGTAAGTTTCTCCCCCCAACATTGAGTGCCTTCCAACTGATTTGAGCTTAAATGGAGCTTATTGAAATAACAGAAGAAAGAGGCAAAAAACACATAATATATAATTTATGTATACTGTTTTGTATGATTTATATCATTATACTCAGGGGTTAAAGTAGGACAGAATGATGCATTCTTTATTTGTTTTTTGGTCCAGATGTCTGTAAGTTGTGGTCGCAGTTAGTGCTATATGATAGTACAAATTCAGGTATCAATCCAATACCACATAAGTACCGGACCGGTATTGCTGATTCCAATACTGATACTGATACTTACAGCGTATTTAGGGGGGGAGAACAACGTCATGATTTACTTATTTTCCACAACAATGAGTTAACATAAGAAAGCAGTTTTTTAGAGATCTGAAATGTAAATGTGCTTGTCTTTAAAGCTTTTTGAGTCAACTTCTGTTGATTAAATGTACTATATTGATGAGACCCTACAACAGATTTTAGTGTTTCCCAACCTGCCACACTTTAATTCCTGACTGTGCTCTTTCTTCTTAGGTGTGAAAAAGTTAGTATTTCCATTTACTAAATAAAAAAATATATTATATTAATACTTTTTATTAATACTTGTGCCTTTTCACTTTTATGTGAGCAAAAGAAGTTAAATCAGTACTTTGTTTTTTTAATCAAAGTTTTTTTTTAACACATACTGTATATCTAAACTTGTACTTAAAGAAAGTATGTACTTTTGCCATGATGAACCTGTATATTTAGTCACGTTGCAAACCATTACCCGTAATGTTGACGTAAGTTCCATTTGCACAGATTTCACAGTCGAAGCAGCATTCATAGATTCCATTTCGCTTTTTTATATATCCTGCAGGACATTCTGGGGAACATAAGGAAGTAGGTACCTGTACAAGACATATATTTAGCACATAAAATAAGTAAAAAAAAAAAAAAAAAGCATTTCTGAAGGGTAGCAACAGATTGGGGAGAAAAACCAACACAAAAAAGATGCTTTATATACAACAACAAATGCCAAAAAACCCCTGAAAAAAATAAAATAAAAACAAAGGATCTTTGATAGTGTGTTTTGACTTTGGTTGGTGCTGTTAAATCATCTTGAGACAAACAAACAAACAAACATTTTTCATATATTATGTTTAACTAAATGTTGTATTAATAACAACAACAACAATAAAAACTTACTTCTCCATTGGTGTGCCATTCAATTTTGCTATCATCCACGAAGAAATGCACTTCTGAATTAAACTGATAAAATCCAATCTCCTGTGCATCACCACTGTTATTCCAGAAAACTACTGAATAGGATCCTTGCTTTAGATTTCCGTTGTCATCAAACTGAATACTATTATTTACAAGTGTAAAATTTGACTTCCTCAGCTCTGCTAGAACCTGATGTGTGCAGAAAAAATTACACAACCATTAATTCTTTGTATTTAAAAGAAAAAAAAATCATATATTGATGATATAGATAGTAGACCTAAACTTTTTCACAATATGAAGTGACAAGTTCTACAACTATTGAAAAAGAGTTTGGTTTCAGAATTACAACAATACGTCATCTCAGTTTCAAACCACTTGCAGGCTATTGTTAAAAGATGGAATTCAACACAGTAGAAGGCAATTCCCTGTTCTAACTGCTTAGAAGCATAGAGAGTACTTTCTGTCAGTAATGACTTGGTAATATTTAGGTAATTTGGTAACAAGAAAGTAATAATATAGAAGTATCAAGTTATTATCAGTATCATAAAGTTCATTAGCAAATCATTATCCAAGAAACCAGTTGGTAGAAGTATATAGTTTATTATAGCATATAATATGATACAATGTATTAATATGGTGGTAGTAATATGATAACCTGTGCATTTAAATAAAAAAAAGAAAAGAAACACTTGTTGTAGTAAACTCGTAAAATATAATAAGGTAATATTGGTCAGTGCTTCAAGACTCTGGGACATATTTATCCTATTATAATGGTAAAACTAATCCTACATTGGTCCTCAGTATTTTTATTTGTTTCAAGATGAAAATGCAAAGACTGTGTTTTAATGTTGTGGCCTATTACCTGGAAGCATGTGGTATTAACCAGAAATCAGGGATGCAAAATGCAAGACCGCCAGTTTCTAACTACTTATTGACATATTAGAAAAAAAAAACCTCCAGGAAGTGTCATGACTACCTGGAAACATGTGCAGTAGTTTCTACATTATAACCTGGATTCAGGAGTGCAAAAAAACCCTGGTTGTTAAAGTGTGTTTAACTGGAAAATGAAGCATATATAATCAAAGGAGCTTGCAAAGAAAAGTGTCTGGACTTCTTTAAGTTGCTTGAAGACGTTTCACCTCTCATCCGAGAAGCTTCTTCAGTTCTAAGGTCAAATGGTGGGGAATCCCAGATTTAAACCTAGTGGGAGTGTCCCCCGACAGAGGGACAAAAGGACCCCCTGATGATCCTCTAATCGCCTGAGCCAGTTTCACACCTCTGCTCAGGCGATTAGAGGATCATCAGGGGGGTCCTTTTGTCCAATAACTTGTACTGTATTATAGTACATTATTACCACATTTACATAACATTATTAGACAGTTCTCAGGATGATTAAAAAAAGGCTTGTATACTTACAATGTAGGGGTACACTGTGATATTGCTATCACATTTGTCAGCTCCACATCGTAAGGTATTGTGTAAGGCATGAGCAATGGCATATATGGCAGAGTAAATTGCAAAAGAGTATGATGGGTCTGCAGCAAAGATATCCTCAGGATTCATGCAACTACAGTTACATTTCTGATTGCAAAATGTGTCTTGCTCTGCATATTTACAATGAAGTTGGGCTTTGGAAGAATGCAAAAAATCACTAAAACCAGGTATTGTCACTACTGGCTCAGCTACTCCAAGTACGGTTCCAATGTTTTTGATTCCTTTCATTTTGGGGAGTTTTTTGTTCAAGGCCCATGCATCCCCTGCTATCCACACCTTATTTGTCACATTCAGTAGCATTGCTGACTCAATGAGAGGTTCAACATTGTTTTCTAGAGCAAAAACAATAATGACATTTATCTGTTTTGCCTCCATCTGTTTGAACGTTTGAGTGTAATTGGTGCTGTCACTCAGGCCTTTGGAATATGGTAGGCAGATCTCAGTATCCTTTATCCTCTGAGTGAACAAATACAGACCATCATTACCATAATCATCATCACTGTTAAGGAAAGCAACCCAGCGCCAGTTGAATTTTTGCAAAATTCTTACAATCACATCTATCATATTTAAATTGGAAGGCAATGTACGCAGGAACGATGGATATTTTGCCTTATTTGAGAACACAGAAGTAGAAGTTGCATAATTAACCTGTTAAATAGAAAATAATAGAGAATTTGATCATTTTCAGGTACAATAAATAATGACAAAAAGAAGTCATAATCTTTCTATAAAACTGTTTTTGTCATATTATTTGTTAACAACTTACCATAGGAACAAGATTTACCATGAATAGCGGGGCTACGGTCAGGGATTGAGTGCTTGTGAAAGGACCGACCACAGCTATTACTTTAGACAGAACACTTTGTTTGTCACTCCAAGGTTGTATTGAACCATTAGCTGAGATTAATTTCAAAACACCTGGAAAATTCTGCGTATCTGAGCAGTGGTTAAATATGTCATAGCCAAGAGATACATTTGGCAGTAAATTGGTAGAGTTATTAACTTGCTCTACAGAAAATCTTATCATCTGAAATCTCCGATAATTTGAGAATGTGAGTGGTTTACTGAGGACAAGAAGACAAGAGAACAGGATTAACCATAAAAATCTGAAATATTGCTTAAAAGCTTCGTATTTCTGTAGTTTTGTTATTATTACATAAATTCAATTGAACAAGGACACAGATCAGATTAAATTCTATACTACGTAGTTGGACTTTGTAAAGGCATCCAACTAGATTTATCATAAAACTTACGTGGTGCAGTCGAGAGCTTCTGGTCTTTCATGATACACAGAGCCAATGTCGTCATGAATGTGAAAAAGTCCACCTATCAAATAATCCCCTTCCAGCTGAAACTCTGACGCTGGGACAGTATGTTGAGTGCAGACATGTAGAAATGCTCCTAGCAGACAGAAAGATTCTAAAAAATGTTTCATTGCTGAAGCTCTTTCTTAGTGTTCTGTTGTGCACTCTACCAAAATGTGCCTCTGCCTTTAGTGAGTTATAATACAGTGATGACTGTCCCCTCCCGTCATCATTTACATGCACATGGTGATGCTATAAATGGTTGAATGAACTTTCACAAATCAGTATGCAAAAGCATCCAAGCTGCTGTTTGTGCACAAAGTTGAACAACCATCACAAGCAAATTAGTGTAATGCTTCTATCTGGAATAACTCAATTAATCATTTCCTTCCTTTAGACATTATAACACATTTACTTTAGATTTTATTTGACTCCGTGACAGATATGAGGTCTTTAAAATATCTTTGTCTTCTTTGGGCGCAACCAAAGCTAGAATTCTGAAATGCTGGCATAAATACTGGCATAAAACGTTTGGGCCTTGATTTAAAAGCCCTTTGGCTGGTTTTATGTTTTTAAATCATGTTACACTATCACAAAATCATTACATCCACCGTCAAACTATTTATTCGTATTTGTAGATATTTATTAAAATGACTGAAGCACACTAATGCTAACTACAAGCTGCTCTTTCCACTGCAGAAAATGTGCCAAAATGCATTTGTCCTTTGGAAGAAATGTGTACTTCAACTAAGATTGCACTAGGTCAGAGCAACAAAAGACAGAAAAACAACAACTCACCCCTTGATCATTACCAAACAGTAAGTGACCACATCCTCTTACAAATGATCCCTGTATAATTTAACATGTAACCACACAGGCCATTCAAAATTTGCAATCACTCAGCAGATGTAAGTGGTGAATGACAAGAACCCTAACCCAAATTTGAAGGTAACTCCCTGTTTGAAGGGCAGAACTTTCTGGTTCATATTAAGAGATAGGTCTCATCTGGTGAGACTGTGGGCTGATAAACAAAAAATGTGTTTCAACTATAACTCTGCATTAAGACCAAATGCAACAAAATATTACAGATAAACTTGCTTTAACTAGCAATAGTCAGTAGTTTGAAACACTTTCATATAGAATCAGTTATATGCTAATGGTTAAAGTCATTAGGCATAATAACAGTCATCTGTTTGTTTGTACTTTAATCCCAAAACATTTTCTTTACTTTATAATTAAAAGTGCATCTATTGCAGTTACGTTAGGTTTTGTATTATTATTATTATTATTATTATTATTATTATTATTATTATTATTATTATTATTAGTATTATTATTATTATTATTATTATTATTATTATTATCACAGTTTCCTTCACCAAAACATTGCTTTGGTGAAGGAGACCCTGTCTTTAATGATAAAACATAGGTATGATGCTGTATATGCTGAGTCTGAAGGTGTGCCCATGAATATAAAAATCCCTCCATGGTACACAAATGCCTATGACTTTTTTTACTCTCCACCTTTGGCGAATTATACACACACGTGTAAAATGCCATTAGTTGGAAGGAAGATATCCTTCACAGCCACTGTATTCAAATATGGTGGAGGAACATCGGAACATACAGCAAACCCACTCCTATGTATTTTTAAAAGATACATTTTATGTTTATGAGAATGCATCAGTTTGTTGGAAGACGTAATTACACACTATATCTATGAATACATTATGCTTTTTTTCCTAATAAATAATGCCAAAAAATGACCTTTAATGTAAAGCCTTGTTGTTAAAGCATCCAGTGCTTCTATCAGTGCACTGTGACATCATGACATCAAGAACACTGGACATTTAAACCTGTTTCCTTCTGACATGCAACATTGTCAATAAACAGTTTGCCAGAATATGATATTAGAGGTGAGATAACATAAAATTACATTATTACTTCTAAATAATAGAATTGAAATTTAAGGATGCTTGAGTACCCTTAAAAAGTGTCTAAACAAGCAGCAGAGCAGTGCTTTTGTATAAATGCTAGGTAAGTTTGCTAGAACGGGCGATTAATGATGGAAACCCCACAATTTATCATGAAAAGAGGCATTTTAGAAATCCACATTGTAATAAAGATGCAGCTACAGGTACTTGGACTAAATTCAGAACAATGAATGATAGTATACAAGGATGTTTTTAGTGAGATGTTGTATTACTATACTATACTCTAGGGCACAGGTGTCGAACTCCAGGCCTTGAGGGCCGGTGTCCTGGATCCAACACAGCTGATTTAAATGGCTAAATTACCCCCTCAATGTGCCTTGCAGTTCTACAGAAGTCTGGTAATGAACTAATCATTTGATTCAGGTGTGTTGACCCAGGATGTTATCTAAAACCTGTAGGACACCGGCCCTCGTGGCCTGGAGTTCGACACCCCTGCTCTAGGGGGTACAGAACATCACTGAAAAATGTAAATAAACATCTCATGTCTTATCTACATGATCACTGATTTGTCTGTACCTTGCTTAAACAAGTTGCCTGTTGGGAAAACAAAGAGAGCACAATAACAAAGGGAAAATTACAAAACAACATTTTGCAGTTGGACAGAATTGGCTTCCAAACTTGATGTGTTGATAAATAAATTAAGTCTGGAGAATTCACGACTTGTCTAGTAATGGTTAAACTTTATTGGGTTTTGCTTATTAATTAAGCGCAATATGAGTGAAAAGCACTAGTACTGCTACTACTACAGAAAAACCTAAGAAAACCTATCCATTCAAGAAAAGTTTACATTTTATACAGTACACATAATTGCTTTCTTGTGAATAAGATGAGAGAATTGATACCACTCTCCTACGGCTTTGTTGAGAACAAGGTTCTATTCAGAACCAATTGATCGTAAAGCCTAGGAACAAGGTAAAAAACCAGATTATCTTGGTCCAAAGGAAAATATATATTTATGTAATTACATTGTAAACAGGTATTAATTAATTAATTGTCTTATCTCATTTAGAGATAATTTCATTTAGAGCAACATAAGTGTAAGTAAGACTGGTAACTTTTGAGAGAACATCTTCTCATTCATTTTCATCTAACTCTTGTCACAAAAATCCATAAGCATATTTACCAAAAGAGAACTCCTGATCTAAATAAGAAAATTACTTAAAAGCAACATTTTAGCAGAAGGTCCTGAGTACATTAGTTTTTCTGCCTGTGGAGACACAAAATTATTAGAGGCAGCTATTGGCTAATTGTTTTGGTATAATTTTGAATGAGACTTTGGAAGTACTTAGGTGTGTTTCGGTGTGGCTGAAAAATTATGATGTAACATTTTGGGAGGAAGTACCACAACAGAAAGCAGTAGAGGCTGGAGAGTACAGCCAGAGCATTAAACATTAGGATGAATTTCCCACGGTAAAGCATATATTGTGTGACAAAAACAATCCAGGTTAAGATCAGCAGGAGGAGACAAAAAGTTATTGCTTTGGCCTCATTGTAATTTTTTGGTAGGTCTTTTCCCATGTAGGAGAAAGCAAAGCAAAGAGAGCACAACAATAAAGGTAAAATCACAGAGCAAGATATTGCTTTAGGATTAATTTCACAATCAAGTAGGATTTTGTCTGGGTACCAAACTTTGTTTTGGTAGGGTTTGGGTGCAGCATATGAATAGCTAATAAGAAGCAAGAAAGCCTCAGTGATAAATGCCACAGTGATGACTAGGTGCTGTCCATGATATTTCATCCACCAACTGTGGAGTTTGGGTATCTGGGCTGCTATTTTGAAAATACAAACAATTTGAAAAGAGCGCACAACAAAACATGCTAAACAAATAGTGTAGAATAAGAGAAATGGCAAGTATCTTAATACACAGAAAGCAACTGTTGACTTGCCAAAGTAAAAAAATACACTAAGACTAGACAGACTGAGACAGCCTAAAATTAGGAAGCACATTGGTCCCCCAGCAGATTTGACAACAGGTGTGTTATAGTTAACAACAAAGAGAACAGACATGGATAATGTCATGCCCACTAAGGCCCAGGCACCGACCATGATCAGTATAGCCCAGTTGTCTGTAAATGGCATATACTCCACTACACGCAGATCACATGAAATACTTCCTTTTTTAGACCATTGTGTGTCTTTGCAGTTGATGCAGTTGTAGCGATCTTCTGTTTAGACAACAAAAGGACAGACCATCATTAAACTGATTTTTGAAAAAGAAAATGCTGCAGGTAACTTATGATACATGAAACTCTTAAAATAATTTACCTGTGATGTTGATATAGGTTCCATTTGGACATATTTCACAGTTAAAACAGCATTTGTGGATTCCAGTTTGCTTTTGTACATATCCAACAGGACATTCTGCTGAACATAATGAAGTAGGTACCTGTTCAAGGATATTATTTTGTAAAATATACAGACAACAGGAAAAGGACTGCAGCCACAGTTTTTAAAATTTAGGGCCGCTCACTAAATACTAACAACCACCATCTGTTTATTTACTCGATAGTATGTTTTGCCCTGAATAACTACACTAGTGTGTCTTTATGTAAAAATGTATCATTTGAAAGGAAAAAAGATACAAAAAACGATGATTTGATTACTTTATACTGTCTAAAGTGTTGATATACTGTATGAAAAGATTCAAAAACACAACTTACATCTCCATCTGTGTACCATTTAATCATGGTGTTGTTGATGAAGAATTGAAGAGATGGATAAAAGCTGTAAAAGCCAATCTCCTGTGCATCTCCAGTCTGATTCCAGAAAACTACTGAGTATGATCCAGACTTGAAATCTCCATTCTCATCAAATTGAATATTCTGGTTTAAAAGTGTAAAGTTTGACTTCTGCAACTCTTCTAAAACCTGTTGTAGGCATAAAGAGGTAACTGTAACAGGATATTCACACTTATTACTTAGGCTGTTGAAATATCCCAGAGAAAGGAGAAACTGCAGAATGGTGAAACCTTTTACAGAAAGGGTACATTTTAAGGATTTTGAGGACACAAGAAGTAGGAGGTAATGGCTGGATGGATGCATTTTAAGAGAGACGTAAGGTTTGATACTATGCCTATGCCCTCCACTTGATCAGGTACTCTGCTGGAATAATAATCTAGCCAAAGGAGTCCAGACTTTAACATGATTGGTGCAGTATGGGGTGATCTTGACAGAGAATAGAACAAAATGCAGCTGCAATGTCCTTCAAGAAGCCTGGAGAACTATTTCTGATGTTACTTCTGATACTGACGTTTAAGCTCAATAAACTTAGAGATAGAGAGGGTGGCATCTTATTCTAGTTTACCCACCTTATATACCTTGCTCTATGCAGTGTGTGATCACAAAAAAGATAGGAAGGATCAGTATTTTAAAATGTTTAGACACACATAGAGGTTACAGTTGTCAGTAAGATGAAACACATAATCTCTTGAGTACTGTTTGCACACTTACCATATATGGGAACAGGGTAATCTTATCACTGCATTTACCATCTCCACATTGCAAGGCATTGTGTAAACCGTGAGCAATGGCATACACAGCTGAATAAACAGTAAATGAATAAGACGCATCTGCTGAAATGATATCCTCTGGTGTCACGTAGCTGCAATTGCAAGCCTGATTACAAAACCCAGTTTGTGCTTCATTTTTAAAAAACGTCTGTCTTTTGGTAGAGTAGATAAAATTATTGAAGCCAGGTACTGTCTCTACTGGCTGAGACACACCTAGTACAGTTCCAATGTTTCTGATTCCTTTCATCTTGGAAAGCCTTTTGTTAATGGACCAGGTGTCACATGCTATCCACACTTTATTTCTGAAATTCACTTGTACTGCTGTCTCAACAAGAGCTTCTGAAGTCGCTTCTGGAGCAAAAACAATGACAACATGTATTTTTTGTGCTTCTATCTGTTCGAATATTTGGGAGTAGTTTGTATTGTCATTGAGAGCATTCGTATAAGCTAGGCAGATGTCAGTACCGTCGATCTTCTTTATAAAAAGATCTAGGCCATCACGACCATAATCATTGTCACTGTTTAGGAAAGCAACCCAGCGCCAATTGAAGTGCACTATGATCTTAACAATGACTTCAATCATCCCGTCATTGGAGTGCACTGTCCGTAGGAAGGAAGGAAATTTTATTTTATTTGATAGGCGAGAGCTGCCAACTCCATAACTGACCTGTCGAGAGAGTAATGGAGACATTTTTACTATTTCTCGTCATATATTCACAACTTTAGGTGAACTTCATTTTAGTTTATAATTCTAACTTACCATAGGAATGAGATCTGTCATGAAGAGCGGGGCTATAGTCAGGGCATCTGTGCTTGTAAAAGGGCCAACCACTGCCATCACTCTGGAAAAATTCTTGAGTGGTTCAAACCAAGGTTGAATCAGGCCATTTACTGAGATAAGATTTAAAATTCCTGGGAAGTTCTTTGTATCTGAGCAGTGGTCAAATATTTCATACCCAAGGGACACATTTGGCAGTATGTAGGTAGAGTTATTAATTTGTTCCAGAGCAAATCTCATCATCTGAAACCTCCGATAGTCTGAGAGACTGAATGGTTGACTGTTGACAGAGAAAGAGAGTAAAAGCTTTTAAATGAAACATAAAAATTGTTCACAGCTGACTTAATGTAGTTATCTTAATGTAGTTACATGTAAATGTGCTACTAAGTTACACTCAGTGACTTAGTTTAGGTGAAGTTATATAATGTAAGGTGTGTCATTTGGTACTTTTAGAGTTCCACATATCAAGATTTGGTTAGAAAGCTTACCTGGAACAGTCAATGGCCTGTGGTTTTGTTTGATAAATACCGCCATGGGCATAATGAATATTAAAAAGTCCACCAATCAAATGATCTCCATCCAGATGGAAGTCTGTGGCTGACATTGTGCATTTAGTCAAAGTATGTAAAAAAGTTCCCAGCAGATACAGAGAAGTAAGAAAATGCCTCATAGTTACCATTTGCCAGTCTGATCTGGCATCTAATGAGATTACACTGTGCTTATAAGAAGCAATGCACTACTTGTATGAGCAAGTTACCACTATTTATTTCCATGAGCTTAATGATGCATGGCTGTTGATATCGTACATACGTACTTGTTAATGGTTGGAAGACAATTCACAAATTAGTATGCAAAACACATTCAAGTTGCTAAGTGCCTTTGATGACTGGATAGTAACTGAAATGCCCCCAGCTGTGGATAAATGAGGCATTCTTTTAACTTGCACTTGATTATATGTTACCAAAAATGATTTATTAAAAAAATGTATCCAATGCAGAAACCCATTGTCATAATGCCTGAAAACTGCATGATAAAACTTAAGCCAAGAATCCTTGGAGAAGCTTGATAAATACTGGCAGCACACTGGTTAGAATAAATTTTCAAAAGAATGTAATAATACCACTGTCTTTAACAATCCCTAATGGCTCATACTACATGTAAATATGTTCATAGTTGTAAAAGTTTTTTGATTAGGGGTTTGCAAGAAAGTGGCAAAATATACTTTTTGTTAGAGACTGATAAAGCATTATATATATTATTGCTTTCTCTTATGATACAATTATTATTTTATATTATATACAGTTATTTATTATTACACTTTTTTCAGCTAAACCATAAAGGCACTGTAAATTTACTTGCAGATCTCTAAAAGAGAGCAGCATAGGAAAAGTGACAGTTAGTAAGACAAAGTAAATCAGAGAACTAATTAAGTGAATAGACACATTATTACAACCTTTCAACAGTCTTAAGTGATGAGTTTTCTTTAATGTAGGTTTTGCTTAAGGGAAAACCCATGTATGACGGTATACAAGTACTGATTTGGCTGGAAAATAATATGGGGTTACAAGCATATGCATACATGCAAACTGTATTAATAATTCGAGGATGTATCTTTGGGTTATGCCTAAATGATACATCCTGTTGCATAAACATCCTGTTTTGCATGACCTAACCTTTGACCAAACAGGACATTGGTGAGATCATTTGCACAAACTACACTGTGAATAACAATGACAAGTGGCCAGGCATAAGCTACAGTTTCAACATAGTATTCATCATAAAACTGATTATTTTTAGAAAATATATATCCTAATATCATGTGTGTTCTTCTCGTGTTTTGTGTACAGGTATTTTTATGCCCCTATGGGTCACCTGCAATTCAATTCAATTTGATGAAAAATGTAAATGTTATCTGTATCAAATATTTCTTTAAAATATGCATAAAGAAAATAATTTTATATGGAGTCCTGCGCACATGTGGTCAGATTTGTATGACAACAGTAACCAAATAGCTGAGCAGAAAATGAAGCCCGCTACACAACTGAGTTTAATTGAATGAAATTTACTGTTATTAAACTGCAGTACATTTTGATGTTAAAATGTTTAAGACAATAAAATTAAAAATATCACTGAATTTTATTAGCCTTTTAATTAATATATAATCTTGTAAGATTTCAAAGTGTTTGTATATTTAAGAACATGATCTACAGTGAAATTAACAAAAGTACAAGTTCCATGAGGGAAATATTGTTATTTAGTAGCTTGAAATACAATTGCTTCTTAACATATATAGATGTGTGACTGTGAAATCAAAATGATATTTCCAATGTTTTTGAACCTAAAATTGTTTTATACAGATTTATTTCACAACAACCATAAAACCATATATTACATATTATTACATACAAGAATTTTTTTCAGAAGAGATTCTGGCAAACCGTCAGATGTCTCAGGAGGGGAAAGCGGTGCTCTACCTGCACTGTGTATAGTGCTGGCGGAGCGCTGCTGATGTCGACTGAGAAAATTGTCAGGCGGTGGAAGGAATACTTCGAGGACCTCCTTAATCCCACTGACACGTCTTCCGAGGAGGAAGCAGAGTCTGGGGATGAGGGGAATGACCCGCCAATTTCCGGGGGCGAGGTCACTGAGGCAGTTAAACAACTCCTTGGTGGCAGAGCCCCTGGTGTTGATGAGGTCCGCCCCGAGTTCCTGAAGGCTCTGGACGTTGTAGGGCTGTCCTGGTTGACACGCCTCTGCAATGTTGCGTGGAGATCAGGGGCAGTACCTGTGGACTGGCAGACCGGGGTGGTGGTCCCCATCTTTAAGAAAGGGGACCGGAGGGTGTGTTCCAACTACAGGGGGATCACACTCCTCAGCCTCCCTGGGAAAGTCTATGCCAGGGTGCTGGAAAGGAGAGTTCGTCCGTTAGTCGAACCTCGGATACAGGAGGAACAATGCGGTTTTCGTCCTGGTCGCGGAACACTGGACCAGCTCTTTATCCTCTCCAGGATACTTGAGGGTGCATGGGAGTTTGCCCAACCAGTCTACATGTGTTTTGTGGACTTGGAGAAGGCATTCGACCGTGTCCCTCGGGGTGTCCTGTGGGAGGTGTTGCGGGAATATGGGGTGTCTGGCCCATTGCTACGGGCCATTCGATCCCTATACAACCGTTGTGAGAGCTTGGTTCGCATTGCCGGCAATAAGTCGGACTCGTTCCCGGTGGGTGATGGGCTTCGCCAGGGCTGCCCTTTGTCTCCGGTTCTGTTCATAATTTTTATGGACAGGATTTCTAGGCGCAGCCAAGTGGCGGAAGGCTTTCGCTTTGGTGGCCTCAGAATCTCATCTCTGATTTTTGCAGATGATGTGGTTCTGTTGGCTTCATCGGGTGAAGGCCTCCAGCTCGCACTGGAACGGTTCGCAGCCGAGTGTGAAGCAGCGGGAATGAGGATCAGCACCTCCAAATCTGAGGCCATGGTTCTCAGCCGGAAAAGGGTGGAGTGCCCACTCCGGGTCGGGGATGAGTTCCTGCCCCAAGTGGAGGAGTTCAAGTATCTCTGGGTCTTGTTTGCGAGTGATGGGAGAAGGGAGCCGGAGATCGACAGACGGATTGGGGCTGCAGCTGCAGTAATGCGGACGCTGCACCGGTCCGTCGTGGTGAAGAGGGAGCTGAGTGTAAAAGCGAAGCTCTCAATTTACCGGTCGATCTACGTCCCTACCCTCACCTATGGCCACGAGCTGTGGGTAGTGACCGAAAGAACGAGATCGCGGATACAAGCGGCAGAAATGAGCTTCCTCCGAAGGGTGGCTGGCCTCTCCCTTAGAGATAGAGTTCGGCCATCCGGGAGGGGCTCAGAGTAGAGCAGCTGCTGCTCCACATCGAAAGGAGCCAGCTGAGGTGGTTCGGGCATCTGACAAGGATGCCCCCTGGGCGCCTCCTGGGTGAGGTGTTCCAGGCATGTCCCACTGGGAGGAGGCCCCGGGGCAGACCCAGGACACGCTGGAGAGATTATATCTCTCGGCTGGCCTGGGAACGCCTTGGTGTTCCCCCAGACAAGCTGGAGGAGGTGGCTGGGGAGAGGGAGGTCTGGGCCTCTTTGCTTAGGCTGCTGCCCCCGCGACCCGGCCCCGGACATAGCGGATGAAGATGGATGGATGGATGGAATTTTTTTCATTTTTTCATTTTATTGTTCCATGAAACAATCAGCTATATGTCAGAAAAGATTTCCAGTATTTCTGTTCAACTGTATGAGTGCATTGCATATAAATACATTTCTCAGTAAAACAATTACACACAATTTACAAGGTTATCTATCTATCTATCTATCTATCTATCTATCTATCTATCTATCTATCTAGATGGATAGATGGATAGAGCTATTGGCCTGATGAATATTAAAAAGTCCACCTATCAAATAATCTCCTTCTCGCTGAAACTCAGAATCTGGCACAGTGCATTGATCAAAGCCATGTAGAAAAGACCCCAGTGCACACAGATAAGCAAGAATATTCTTCATTCTTAAAGAGGTTTTTGCCAAATTACTGTGAACTATAACAGAATTTGACTGTCAGGCTTATGCCCGATATATAAGCAAATGCTTGCTCTTATCCGATGAAATACCATTTCCTCTTTTTCTACTTTAGTATACAAGTGGCTGCAGTATTTGCATAAACAAATGCTACCAAGACTTAGAACACAACTTATAAATAGCATAACTGCACCACTTATATTAAACCAGTATTCAAGAAGAACTTTTGGATAACTGCTTAAAGAAAATTAACTGTTGCTATTGAAGTATTTTGTCAAGCATGGAAAAACATATGAAGTCACTCTTTTTAATGTATTTAGATGCCATTATTACAGACATGTAAGCCATGTAATTTTACAGTGTTACAAAACGATGTGATGAGTTTAATGTTAACACGATGTCAAGAGAGAAATCACACAGATTTAATGTCATTTTTTTCATCACTAGTTGGCATTTAATGTAGAGAGATGTGAGAAATTATTCACATTAGAATTTTCACATCTTTAAATTTTAATGGTACACCAACAGCTTTACATGCACATAATTGTTTGGATTTTATAATTACAGTACAACTGTTTGTAATACACTATATTACCAAAAGTATTCAATTGTTAAAAAAATTCCAATAAACACACTCCTTAATCTTCTAAATGTTTTATTTCATTAAAGAAGGGTCTTAAGTGTAAATTCTGCCACAAAGTGGTGAGATGGCTCACCCCTCCTCTTCATATCTGGCACAATGACTGTAGAAAACATCTGGCAGAGGAAAGAGAGGACATACTACTTGTCATCCATCTCATCAGTTATCTGTGGTTTTCATATTAATAATGTGAAGGTGGTTGCTTGGCAGGCGGGAGTAGGACCTAAATGCAGGATTCAGAAACATGAGGGGTAGATTAAAGATGGATTTATTGAACTAAAAAAAAGGTCAAAATAAAATAAATAGCAAACCAGGAAAATCTAATCTCGGATACATTGGAGAAAACATATTGTGAAGGAGGACACAACTATGAGGGATGACACGAACAAAGGGAGACTCAGGCAATATATACACACTAGGTAATTAGGAAGATAGGAAACGCCAGGGAACACAACTGAACATCACACATGAGATATGACACCATCAAAATAAAACAGGAAGTAAAATGCACACACCATGACAAGGTGAATTAGTAATAAAATATAATTGACAACTACGTTAAGGTAAAACTTGATCAGTAGTGAATACTCTTTTTCCCAGATAGCAACAGACTCTGGGCAGCCCACCCCACTGGCCCTCAGGATCCACCTGCCTATGGACAGGGCACCATTAAACAGTGATCCCTTGTGAACCCACAACAGGTCTGGTCAGCGAAGGAGGCTTTTTGAAATTTTCATTTTAAAATTTACTGGCTGGGGTGGTACTTCTGTACTGTACACTGTACTGTAAACTGTCGTGTCAAATATGCTTCCTTTATGGAGTTACCTTTTCATTGAAAGTAATAATGAAGGTAACTGCTTTGTCCGAGTTTTTATTCAGAAATGTGAGATTGTGGCATTGTGAGATTGGTTTATAACAAATTAGCTACTGGCATATTGGGTGATATAAGGGCCTGTCTCACCTTTGCACACTGCCTGGTTAAAATAATGTCAAATAATGTAAATACAGTTTTAACTGTGCTTCAGCCAGCTGTGTATTTCAAATGTTGTGTGAACTGTCTGGGATAAAATATGAACGTCCACTGAAGGAGTTGTTTTGTAAAGTCAGATGGCGTCTTTCTTCAATGTCTACTGCGCATCTAGTGTGGTTGTCCGTCAGACCTTCGTGTACCAGCTATTTATAGTTCAAATGTGGTTGTTGTGGATGTCTTTTCAATGTCAAACTTACACTCATTTTAGAGATTGGAGGATATGTTTTCTATAGGCTACCATTTAATTTTTTCATCACTTTGTTTACACCTTTAAATGTGTCTCCAGTTGTCATCTGCGGCTGAAACAAATCAAATGAAGCAATTGGAAAATGATCTGGAACAGTACACCACCTTGTGAAATGGGACTAGATCACAGAGGTGGGACCAAGTCATTGTTTTGCAAGTCTCAAGTAAGTCTCAAGTCTTTATCCTCAAGTCTCAAGTCAAGTCTCAAGTAATGTCAGGCAAGTCAGAGTCGAGTCTCAAGTCACTGGTGTAAAAGTCCAAGTAAAGTCACAAGTCTGAAATTTTGAATTTCAAGTCCTTTCGAGTCTTTAAAAAAAAAACGAAAAAAATAATGTTGCAGTTATGCTAAATGTAAATATTAGACCATGTAATTTTTAAATCTGTGTTTTTCTCAACACATGACAAAATAGTGAACTTAGAAAATATACACAAATTGTGAAATTGCACCTCTTTAAAATGCAGCTCAATTAAACCTAGCTCCAAGAATAATTTTCACCGACAGTTCTGAGATAAGCTGCATGTTATTCTTGGATGCGGTTGTAGGACCGGCTTTAAAATCGCATGACAAAAATATCATACATAAGTAAATGATTTTTTTTTTTAAATATCATTTTAAAAAAAACTGCATCACCAACGTAGCCTGGAAAACATTTGCTAGTTAGATGAAGTCAGCTATCTCATCGTAGCATATTTATATGCATATTTATACGCTTCTTGGAGTGAGTGCATACACTCATGAAGTTTAGTAACTTCCGGTCACTGCAACAAGCCCAGGTACAGTTTACCGACGGATGGGTACGGGACCTTGAAATGCACCATGTAGAAAGTAAAGACCATCGTACGTATCATAAGTTTACCAGTCTCACAAATCGTCGTCATAAATACACATTCGTTAACCGTTTATTAATATAACCTTTGAGCTCAATGGTAATTAATTAGCAGTGGAAATAATTTCTGGTAGCATCACAGAAATGTAGCAGTGACAATAATATTGTATGCTGTAATCGTACTGGACAATTAGTGATACAAAACAACTGTTTTATCCTGTGAATAAAAGTATATGTTTTTGTCAATGTACCATAATAACAGAAGCGAAACACAATATTGTGTCAGGACAATTCACTATTTATGCACAATAAACAAAGGAGCATAGCGCGACAATTTCTGTTCAGCGCCAGACTTGCTTGTAACCTATATCACCAATTATGTTAAGAAAAATGACGCATTAACTACAACAGCAGACTGACCTTTGTGGAAATGCTTGGAGCAGACTAACCTGTGAGCTGGAGTGTTCTGGGACGTTATATTTGGTCTTTGAATGGCTGCAATCCAGGCCATCCGTCGCCTCTTTGTTACTTCGGAAACATGGCTCGAACAATTTATCTTCAACGACGTAATCCGATAAAAACGATCTCTTTACCCGTCGGCTTCCCGTGGCTGTCATGCGACCGGCTATTGCAGTTAATAATACAACAGCTTCTTGACATTTTTGTGTTTCTTTTTATCGCTGTATAACTGATTTTAATTGAAAGCCTGCGTGCGCTAGTACCGCTTGCCACGAGTTCCCAGAATCCTTTGCGGTTCTACCCGTGAATGACGTCACATTTTCAATCTCTATATAATATGCATGTTAAATTTTATATTTGGGGTAAAATATCAAGTCTTTTCAAGTAAACCGGTTCAAGTCCAATTCAAGTCCCAAGTCATTGGTGTAAAAGTCCAAGTCAAGTCAAAAGTCTTAGAACATTTTTTCAAGTCAAGTCTAAAGTCATAAAATTAATGACTCGAGTCTGACTCGAGTCCAAGTCATGTGACTCGAGTCCACACCTCTGCTGGATCATAACCGTTATGTGTAAAGGAAAGCAGAGTGATCAGCTGATGACGATGGCACAGGCTCTTGCTGCTAAAACAAAAGTGAACAGCTACACAGTGGATTTTGAGCAATGTCCCCACCTTCTTACCGTCATGGGCTGTGTGCAGTAGGCAGGACTAGAGGACCCAAAATTCAAACTCCAGGAGGCAAAAGGTAAACTCAAAAAACAGCTTTATTGCTGAACACCTGGAACCGACACTAACCGAACAGGAATTACAAATTAAACTAAACAGAGAGGCAGACTGGCAGGCAGGCGGAACACAGTGTGGAATGAGGGAGAATGCAACACTGGATGGAAGAAAACAAAGTTCTTAAATACCAGTTTTGGTCAAGTTACTTGAAAAAAGTAATTAGTTACTAATTACTTATTCAAAAAACTAATCCTGTTACTTCACTGATTACTTATTTTCAAAAGTAATTAGTTACTTTGTTATTTTTTAAAAACATGATACACAACCTGAATATGTAATAACACATAGACCTTTCAGCCCAATTCTATTTTTTCTGCATAATCCATCACATAAAATTGAACCAAATGGAAAAGTCTTTTTTTAATTTGTTTTATTAGTTTTAATCTTTTCATTTTATGCACATTGCATCAAGCAAAAATTTAATTATATGCAATAGTCTTTGACTTGAAGAAATTTGTTTAACATTTAAACTGATTTTCTGCAAAACTTTACACTCACTCTTTCAAATAGATGCAAGTAATACACTGCAAACAATAAAATCAAAGATTCAGCAGCTCCTAAATAAGATAAGATAAGATAAGATAACCTTTATTAGTCCCACACGTGGGAAATTTGTTTTGTCACAGCAGGAAGTGGACAGTGCAAAAGTTATGACGCAAAAATTAGAATACAATAAGAATAAATACAGTACACAGCTGTACAGAATAGAATAAAATAATATACTATATACAGTAGAATAAAATAGAATAAAAATATACAATAAGATAAAAATAGAATACGAATGCTATATACAACTGAGTAAAAATACAACGATGCCAGAAAAGATTATTGCACTTAGTGTTATTGCACATGTGTGGATGTGTGTTTTTGTTCAGTTAAAGTCTTTGTTGTGGAGTCTGACAGCAGTGGGGAGGAAAGACCTGCGAAATCTCTCCGTCCCACACCGTGGGTGCCGCAGTCTCCCACTGAAGGAGCTGATCAGTGCTGTCACAGTCTGCTGCATGGGGTGGGAGACGTTGTCCAACAGGGATGACAGCTTAGCCGCCATTCTCCTGTCACTCACCACCTCCACTGGGTCCAGAGGGCATCCTAGAACAGAGCTGGCCCTTCGGATCACCCTGTTCAGTCTCTTCCTGTCCCCAGCAGAGATGCTGCCGCCCCAGCAGACCACACCATAAAAGATAGCAGAAGCCACCACAGAGTCATAGAAGGTCTTCAGGAGTGGGCCCTCCACCCCAAACGACCTGAGTCTCCGCAGCAGGTACAACCTGCTCTGCCCTTTCCTGTAGAGGGCGTCTGAGTTATGAGTCCAGTCCAGTCTGTTGTTCAGATGAACACCAAGGTACCTGTAGCTGTCCACAGCCTCAATGTCCATACCCTGGATGTTCAGTGGTTGCAGTGGAGAATGCTTGTGCCTGAGGAAGTCTACCACCAGCTCCTTGGTTTTACTGGCATTGATCTGGAGGTAGTTCAGCTGGCACCAGTCCACAAAGTCTTGAGTCAGTCCTCTGTACTCCTTGTCGTCCCCATCAGTGATGAGGACGACATCACTAAATCTATTTTCACCTGTTTAGCAGGAGTGCAGCCAGTGGAGGTTTGCCCAGTGTTGCAGCGGTCATGTCAGTGGGGGGATCCGGCGGTTTCTCTGTGAATTTCACATTCCTGTGGCAGCATGCTCGGTGCTTGCTCAGATTTGAAGTTACATTTTTGCTATGGAAAGAAGTTTTCTTCGTCTGTACAGCGGACGCTAATGTTTTTGTCAGTTTTTACGGAATCAAACTCAAACTAAGATCAGTACTTCCACGCTTTAAATACTACATGGTCGTACTCTCCTTTTCTACGTAGCAGTCAGCTTTGCAGTTAATAAAAGGACAGGTAATGTTTAATCGCTCTGTTGCACACACAGCACGCTCAGCACGCTACCGGTGCCGCTCTGAGCTGGCAGCCAGCAGCTCCGACCTGACCGAGTCCTTTTTTCTCTCTGTAGTTATTTTTATTTAATTTAATAACTGTACAGTACTCTGTTTATAGTAACCATTGTCCTTAATGTAAATATGTAAGAAAAAAAATGTGTATGTTCCTGTTCTGTGTCCTGTGTACTGTTTGTTTGTATATGTGTCTTTCTGGCTGCTGTTACAACCAAATTTCCCCTTGTGGGACAATTAAAGGATTATTCCATTCTATTCTATTCTATTCTATTCTATTCTATTCTATTCTATTCTATTCTATTCTATTTATTTATTTCAATTCAAGTTGCCACAAGACAACTTACTAACGTGTACATAATAACCTAATACTCCTGTGTGCTATGGTTTTCTTTGCATCAGCCTGCGTCTCCCAATTAATTTGTGTTTCTCCTACAGCTCCACATCGCTCAGGCGGCAAAAAATGCGCGTGCTCTTGGCGAGCTCGTTCCCGGTTTGTCATTACACCGGCTTGGAACCAGCGCCCTCTGCCGTCAGGGGCGTGCACTGTTTAATGGTAGTCATGTGACTGATGCAAGCCAGATCCTTTTCAAATTTTTAATTAATAGTTAAATGTTATTGTCGAGGGGCAGAGGCAGGACTCCACACGCACACACACATATAAAAAAAAATGCCTCAAGAAAAGGCCTTAGAAAAGGCCTTATGCCATTTGACCTTAGAACTGAAGAAGCTTCTCGGATGAGAGGTGAAACGTCTTCAAGTAACTTAAAGAAGTCCAGACGCTTTTCTTTGCAAGCTCCTTTGACTCAAGAAAAGGGCACTTGGGGCACCCATCGGGAAAGAGGCAGGTGCTCAAGCCCCCCTCTGCATGTGCCTTTCAGTTAACGTTTAATTCCTGGTTATGTGCCACCCCAAAATATTCAGACATTTTTTCTACAATAGACAAACTCCAGTTCATTTGAAACATCTATCCTACACAACATCGGAGGGGTTACTTGAGAGCAGAGGGCTGAGCATTACAATTTGGAGGAGGAGTTTCCAAAACCCAGCCACACCATTGGCCCTGGGCCCCGAAGTGCTGCATACATCACAAGTGTTGAGCGAAGATAACGTCCAAGTACAAAAACCGAAAGTCAATGAGGCCAATCACCTCCCTTGGTCGTGTTAGTACCCCTATAGAATGACGAGTACGGTAAGAAGCAAGTGTTAAAAGTGTCTGTTTTATCGTCTTCTTTCGGGCCTGTCGACGCTTTTCTCTAAACCTTTCAAAGTTACCATGATATATAAAAGCCAGAAGGAGACCGCTGAACGAAACTTGTAGGGATGTTCGCTGTTGTCTGTCTTCAAGCAGGAATGTTTTTTACTGTTAATTACGCAGGCAGGGATGTCCTATGTAGACTGGCAGCCGTAAGCTGGTCAAAAAAAGTGTATGTAAGCCGGTGTTGCTTAATAGTTTGTCACCAGCCAGTGTTGGCAGGTCACAGCAGCCTGCAGAATAGAGCAGAGAGGAAATAATGACTTTTTACGGGGTTTCCTCGATAAACTTTGTATTCTTTATAGGGTATTTATTTTCTCTTAACTCACTTTTCAAAATAAAAACAAAGCCCAAAACGTATTTTTCCCTTATTGTAAAGAGAAACAGAAACTATAAATACCCACTGTATGTGATTTCGATTCCAGTCACGTGTGCTTTAGGCCAAAAGTGGTTTCGAAGGTATTTCGGGTGTCAAAAATTAAAAACAACCCCCTGCTTATAATGTGAGGCGAGCACAGTACAGCATAATAGCAGATTAACTGGATAACTATAGCGATGCACAATTACAAAATAATTGTTCAAAAGAACCCGCTTTGTGAATAGCAGTCATTCATCTTCTTTCTTTCGTTGTTCTTTCATTTTTGCTTTTATTGCTTCCGCTTTTGTAGCAAAGAAATTTTATTTTATATCTTCACCATTTTGTTCTGGCAAAAAAAAATACAGTTGGATCCTTAATTACAATGACCCTTTTTTGTAGTTTTCCCTATGTACACCATCACACTGGGTTATAAATCAGACGGACTCACAGTGACTAAACTACAGACCTCCAGGTTGTTTAAATTCAAGAGGTTTAACAGGGTAAAAAGCGATGAAGTAATGGAACAAACTAAAATCATTTGAAATATAAGGTAGTGCAGCCACTGAAGCCACCTTCGGTTGCTGCTTGTTTTGGGGTATTTTCCATTCAGCTTTGTCCTCATAAAACAAACAAACAAACTATGATCTATTGGGTGAGACCAGATTATTGACTTGGCCACTAAAGAAAATCTTATTTCGTGACCTAAGAAACTCTTGGGTTGGTTTTGCAGTAGGGATTGGATTGTTATCCGCATGCACTGTGAAGTGGTGTCCAATGAATTTTGCAGTATTTGACTGCATATGAACAGAAAGAGCAGCCCTGTACACTTCACAATTCATGTTGGTACTTCTAATCAGTAGTCACATCATTAATAAATACTGATAAACTGTTACCACTGGCAGCCATACATGCCGATGCCATACCGAGGCCTCCAATATGTTTGACAGATGATGTGGTATGCTTGATTTAGTCGACTTTAGAAATAATGCTGTGATAATGCACTTGAGCTGTCTTCTATTGTCAATTGTCAAATTAATTTGAACCTCTGAAAAAAAATACTGTGTATATAAATGGGTGTAATTCCTGAATAGATAATTAAATACTTTTGTTGAATTCCTTTAATTAAAGCTGAAAGTCTATAAAACGTGATGCTAATGAATCCAAACAATGGTGTCCTGTGCTGCTGCCCACACCTCTGGTCTGTTGTTTTCTATCCTGTTACAAGTGTCCAACATCTTAACTTTACGACTGTTAACATAAACCTTACTCCTTCCTCCAGTATAAAGATTCAGCCACTGCAAGCTTAAAGGATGAGGAAGAGTTCACGGATATATTGGAGGAGAGGAGGCGCACCACTGATCTTGGTTATGCCCTGAGAACCTTTAACCCGCAACCGTACAAAGGAGCCCCAACCCTTTCCACCTCTGACCTCAACAAAGCTGTACTGGAGTCCCAGTATCTGTGCTATATTATCAAAGAGGTGAGTCTTTTTTTTATTTAAGGCAATGAAGCTTTACACTATAGCGTTGCCAATATGGAGTGAGTCTTTTTGGCTCATATTCCCTCTTAGATTGCCATGGAGACGGGGTCATCTGTGGAGAAGGTGAAAGAAGATGCTTCTAGGATTTTGAAGGAAATGTCTCACAATCTGCAGCTGGGGTTTATCAGGCTAATGGGCTACACTCTAAACAAGGTGTTCAAGAGACTCTACAGGAGCATCTATGTCAACATGGAAGGACTCAACATGGTGGGGACTCAATACACTTTAATCAATTGTTTAACAGTTTGTTTCAACATATATAGTAGAATGAATATATATATATATATATATATATATATATATATATATATATATATATATATATATATATATATATATATGTATAGTAAACCATTTTTACTCCTCAGCCGTAAAAGGCTGATACAGTATTGTAGTCACCAGGCAAGCAGGCAGGTAGCGTGGACACCTAAGTTTGTGAGTTTGATAACTTGAAAACGAAGCAATGTAGGAGTTTCACATTAATACTGTAGGGGTATCTACTAAAAATCTCAGATGAGTGTGAATCTCATTGACCTTGACCTCAAGGTTGGAGGTCAGAGGTGTAATTTTCTGTACATCTTGTGAATCTGATAAATTGAGAATGACGACGTAGAACTTTGAAATTGAAACAACTGGTGCATCCTCAAGTGAAACTGGCCACCACCAGTATTTTCATATATTTTCATATATTTGCTGTAGGATTCGGAGGTTTGCCATTTAACATACTTTAGCTACACAGTATTTTATTAGATTTATTTTACTTTTTAGCACTTAGGATTTTTTTTGTTCCATCTTACTAATACTACAAATAGAACCTACTAGTGCAGTGTGTAATTTCACTGATTTCTGGAAAATTTTAATTTTTCTGTCACTGCAGCTGCAGCAGGCCATCCAGGAGAGTCCTGTGATCTTGATACCCAATCACAGGAGTTATGTGGACTTCTTGATTATATCCTACATCCTGTTCACCTATGACATCCCAGTACCTGTCATTGCTGCAGGAATTCGCAAGTATCTATTCATATTAAGACAACAAAATGTTTTTTTAAATCATACTACATTATATCCAGTTAATTATAGTGTAGCAACAAAAAAATATATTTTTAAATTTTTGTCTCTTCTGCTCCATTTTAAAGGTCTTGCAGATGTGGCGATTATTGGAGGGCTTCTGCGTCGCTCTGGAGCTTTTTATATCCGACGAGCAATCGGCTCTGACAAGCTGTACTGGGCGGTGCTTTTAGAATATGTACAAACAATTGTCAGGGTAAGACGATGACTTTTCAGCATATTCCTGAATGCATCTTTGGTAATAAACTTCAATCAAAGGAAGGGTTCCAACAGCATAATGTGTTTTCTGTAGACAGGATATGCTCCTTTGGAGTTTTATGTAGAAGGTTTCAGGAGTCGCACACTGAAGTCTCTAGTGCCAAAGCTTGGTAAGTGTCCAAATTTACCACCTTGTTTTTTTTAAGTGTGTCCCAGGATATCAAAGTGCGTGCATCTGATTCTTTTGGACTTTTTCTGTCTTGCTTTAATTTCATTGTGTAACTAGGCTAAATTATACTTTGCTGTAACTGACTGGTTCAAAAGTATGACTTGACTCTGCCTTGTGTAGTAAATGATGGACGAGACTTGCTTATCTTTTAGTGCTGCCATTTATTAATTGGGTAAGTACTAAGTATGTACTGGCCAGGCAGGTTGACTCATTGCAGGTGAGTTAAACACAGTGCACTCAGGCTCGTCCCTCATAATCTGGCAATGTTTTAATGCTGAAAACTAATATAACAAGTTCATTAATATAAATATTGTGTACCTGGATAAGAACAGAATATGTACTGGTCATATTCTGGTTATGTATTTGTAGTGTGCTGTGTTTGAGCTGCATGCAAAGGTAATAGCATATTATGGTAGCATAGTATCTTGCTAGCTAAGCTAGCCAGTGTACAGTACTATTATGTGACTGTTTTATCACCACACATTGGCAACAATTCACCTGAACTCTTCTTATTAACAGTCAGACAGTTTGCAGTGGCCATATTCTTATCACCAGAAGGCATAGCTTACATTTTCACTGCTATATAGATGACACACAACTTTATCTATCCATGAAGACAGATAACACACACCAATTAGTTAAACTGCAGAAATGCCTTAAAGACGTAAAACCCTGGATGGCCTCTAATTTTCTGCTTCTAAATTCAAATAAAACTGAGGTTATTGTACTCGGGCCCGAAAACCTTAGAAATATGGTATCTAACCAGATTCTTACTCTGGATGGCATTACCTTGGCCTCCAGTAACACTGTGAGAAACCTTGGAGTCATTTTGACCAGGATATATTCTTCAATGCACATATTAAACAAATATGTAGGACTGCTTTCTTTCATTTGCGCAGTATCTCTAAAATGAGAAATATCCTGTCTCAGAGTGATGCTGAAAAACTAGTTTGTGCATTTATGACTTCAAGGCTGGGCTAGTGTAATTCATTATTATCAGGATGTCTCAAAAACTCCCTAAAAAGCCTTCAGTTAATCCAAAATGCTGCAGCAAGAGTACCACAGGGACTAGAAAGAGAGAGCATATTTCTCCTGTATTGGCTTCCCTTCGTTGGCTCCCTGTTAAATCCAGAACTGAATTTAAAATCATGCTCCTCAGATACAACGTCTTAAATAATCAGTCCCCATCTTATTTTAATGACCTTATAGTACCATATCACCTTATTAGAGCACTTCGCTCTCACACTGCAGGCTTACTTGTTGTTCCTAGAGTATTTAAAAGTAGAATGAGAGGCAGAGCCTTCAGTTTTCAGGCCCCTCTTCTATGGAAGCAGCTTCCAGTTTCGATTTGGGAGGCAGACACTGTCTTCACTTTTAAGATTAGGCTTAAAACTTTCCTTTTTGCTAAAGCATATAGCTAGGCTGGATCAGGTGACCCTGAATCCTCCCTTAGTTATGCTGCAATTGGCATAGGCTGCTGCTTCCATGATGCATTGAGTATTTCTTCTCCAGTCACCTTTCTCACTCAACATATGTTAATAGACCTCTCTTGAATCACACTTGTTATTATCCCTGGCTCTCTTCCACAGCATGTCTTTTATTTAATCTTCCTTCTCTTACCCCAACCAGTCGTGGCAGATGGCCACCCCTCCCTGAGCCTGGTTCTGCTGGAGGTTTCTTCCTGTTAAAAGGGAGTTTTTCCTTCCCATTGTCGCCAAAGTGCTTGCTTACAGGGGGTCATATGATTGTTGCGTTTTTCTCTGTATGTATTATTATAGGGCCTACCTTACAATATAAAGTGCTTTGAGGTGACTGATGTTGTGATTTGGCGCTGTATAAATATAACCAAATTGAATTGAATTGGCAGCACGGTGGCACGGTGGTTAGCACTGTCCTGAGTTCAATTCCACCATCAGGCCGGGGTCTTTCTGTGTGGAGTTTGCATGTTCTCCCCGTGTTTGCGTGGGTTCTCTCCGGGTACTCCGGCTTCCTCCCACTGTCCAAAGACATGCAGTTTGTGGGGATAGGTTAATTGGATAATTCAAATTGCCACTAGGTGTGAATGTGCGAGTGAATGTGAGTGTGAATGGTTGTCTGTCCCTATGTGTTAGCCCTGCGACAGACTGGCGACCTGTCCAGGTTGTACCCCGCCTTTCGCCCTATGACAGCTGGGATAGGCTCCAGCGCCCCCCGCGACCCTGAAAAGGATAAGCGGAAGCGAATGGATGGATGGATGAATTGAATTGAATATCCTCCATAGTGGTTGCACAAATGCCAAAATCTAATGATCATGCGCAGTGCTGTGATATACAACCCACCTCAGGCTTGTCCCTCGTAATCTGGCAATGTTGTAACGCTGCCAGTGGTATTAATCCACTGCCTATGAGAAAAGGGCACCATTGAGTCAGTAAACATCACAATACACAAATAGATCGTGGTTAACATGGCAAGTGGAATCACATACAACATAAACACTGTTACAATTGCATATGAATGTGATGGACTTTCTCTGTTCTGCTTTTCTGAAAGCTCTTCTCCACGACCCTAATTACAGAGATCTTTATCTGGTTAATAATTTATGTTTAGGTCATATTGTCATGTTTTTCTATTATTTTAGTTCTCTTAAATTGAAGGGTTGTTCTAGGTTTAGGATATTTTAAGAGTTAAAAGTCAAACAAGTTTACTGGTCATTTTATGTATAATTTTAATATTTATTGTTCACCTTTTTTCTGTAGGTATGATGGACATGGTGCTGGAGCCATACTTTAAAGGTGAGGTGTTTGATATTACCCTGGTGCCCATCAGTATCAGCTATGACAGAGTGCTGGAGGAGTCATTGCTTGCACTTGAGTTGTTGGGTGTCCCCAGACCAAAAGAAAGCATCACCGTAAGTTTCAGCCTCATTTATGACTTGATAAAAAATTCCCATATAATCTTTGTTTCTAAAAGATATGAAACTACATGCCTCTTGCCCTCACTCTTTCCCTGCAGGGACTCTTTAAAGCTAGCGGAGTCCTGCAGGAAGATTATGGCTGCATGCATGTGAACTTTGGCCGCCCCCTGTCTGCCCGACAGCTGTGTGAAGGAAAGATAAATTGGAGCGAGTACAACCTCATACCAAGGTACAGATTTCCCTTTTTTTCTCTTTTTTTGCCAATATCACACATGGCTGTAGGTACAAATATGAATATTGAGTATCTACCAACCAAAGTCTAAATAGAAAAAGTCTATAGAGTCTTAAGTACTAAATAACTTAAATAACTGTAATTTATCATCTATATATTCTTTAATTGTAATCTCCATTAGTTGTATACAGGTAATTCAACTGAAGAATATAAAAACCTTTACATTTTAAAATTGTAATTTTATAAAGGTTTTACTTACAGTGAGTAATAAAAAATTAAACCAAAATAACTTGGTAAAATGCACCAAATTAACAAAAACATTAACAAGTTTAATAATAATATAACTTAAATTAATATTTGTGTCACTGTAAACCTTCAAAACTTCAAGACACAGCCTGTATATAACTTTAGAATCTGTCTCGTTTTCTATTCAGAAATCTTCCCCAGAGGCCAACTGCAGAGACCCAGGACTGTGTGAACTGGCTGGCCCATTTGATTGTACGAACCCAGGAGGAGGGCTCTTTGATCAGCCCTTGGTCTCTGATGGCCTGCCTGTTGCTCCAGACTCCATTCACAACTTTAACGGAAGAGGGTCTGCAGTGGCATCAGCTCACAGAAAAAACCCTCTGGCTCAGGAAGCTGGTGCTGGATTTCGGGGCCCGTCTGAACTGGCCTGGTGGGTGGGCCAGATAGATTTCAAAGATATCAATTTATTTGAATTATGCTGTGTAGAAAAGCCACAGCATCAAGCTTAGGGTTAAGATCAATATAGGCTTTGCTTATAATGGGCCTTTAATGAAGCTTGCTTTCCCTTCAGTAACCAGTAGGTGGCCTTAGGATACTGCAATGCTAGACAACCAGACAGTTAATGTAGAAAGGTTAGTAGTTTCCCTGTTGGTGCATGTGACAGCGTCTCACCTCAGGGCACCAATGGCTCTTTTTGACCTGGTCCTGTGTGGATCATAAAGATTAGGTGAATGCAAGTCGGCACAAGTGTCCAGAATCACTTAGGAGATGTTCAGTGGATTAATACACTTTAAGTAACTTATCCTAAGAGAATGCCACTGAACTGTCTCACTTCACAGGTGTCCTGTGTGTGAACATTGACACATGCAGGCACGTGTGCACACTTACACATGCACACACACTCGCACACATGACTTTGTGAAGGTCTTATGACCCTCAAACTTATGTGAAAGTTGCATTTTGCAGCACACATCCCAGACTCAGAAGTGATGTCATCCACCGTGGCTCTTCATCACTCCATTGTCCATCATAAAGAGGACCGTATCTACCTGGTTCAGGATGAAGACCCTGCGAGGCAAGATCCACTGAGCCCAGAGGAAGGTGTGATGAGGATGGCGGTAGTGGTGCTGATGCTGGTTTCCTACAGGAATCAGGCATTGCATGTCTTTGTGCGTCCAGGAATACTTGCTACAGCCATCCACATCACAAAAAACACACGGAAGGGTAAGAGTTAGGTGGGGTTACAGATTCTCAGTCTCATGAATGGGCATATCTTGTTTAGCTGTGACCCATTTTTCTGTTCACAGATGAGCTCTTCAGCTTTTTCTGCTTCCTGCAGGACGTCTTCTCCAATGAATTTATCTTTATCCCTGGCAGGGCAGTGCAGGTAACAGCCATGTTTGTTAGGATCAGCATTATTTTGTGCATGAATTGAGTCAAAGGCCAAGGTCACTGTAGCCTCTCATTTATCCCATTCTTGGGAAAAGCTGACCTAAGAAATTTTGTGCTTATGGTCCTTACGTTTTTTGCTACTGTCATATTCATACACACTTGTATGGTTAACCATGAGGCAGATTATTATCATGGGTATATATTTATTGTTATTCATCTTGCATATATCTGTCTCTCCATCATTTAGGACTTTGAGGAGGCATGTTCACTCCTGCAGAAATGTGGAGCAGTCCACATCAGTCAGCAGGAAGTGATCGTGTTGGAAACGGGGCTGGAAGTTTTATCCTTTCTGCAGAAGCTGCTGCAACCCTTCTTAGACTCATATCAGGTCCTTTTAACTTGAGTATCTCTCTCTGTGACTAAGTGTATTTAGTGAGGAGTGACTGTTGTGAACAACATATTATGCACACCGTTTTTTCTGAGCAGAACTGAATCCAGAATTATCCAATTTTAATTTGGAACTTTATTTGATTACACATACCACTTTTGTCATATAGTTTTATTAGCTTGACATGCTGCCACGTACACTAATTGTAACTGTTTTCAACCGCACATTTCTAATTTGTTTAAAGAATGAACTTGATGTATAGAGGAGTCTAATTCTACTTTAAGCAGCAATCACATAATCTTTTTTCATCATTAGAGATTTCAAAGAATAGAAATAACAAGTCCTAGATAGAGTGACAGAAGCCCTGAGGTGAAGATAAAGCCCTTCAGATAACAATCTTGCTTTCCAAATCACAAGCTGTGCATGAAACAGAAAGGAATGAAATCTTAGCAAAAAAAAACAAAAGTCATAATCTTTGGAAAGAAAAGAGCACACGTGCATTTGCTTCTTCTCAAATTCAGTAACTGTTTCACTTTTAATCCTGAAAGTTGTGGATCTTTTGAATGGTTTCCTCCTGCTGAACCAGAGCATCCAGCATAAACAACTACTTTGGTCCAAATATGTCTGCCGACACCACAGCTATGGCTATGAATGTCCCTGGAGGGTTCAGGATCCCAACGAAGAGGAAAACAGCGGTGACCAAAGCCATTTAATTAGTTTGATAATAAAGCAGGTTGCTGACAACTCTGTTGTTCCATTTTGCAAAATCTGAGCCAGGAAAGAAGTAGCTCCACGGTTGGAGCGGTGTCAGCTCCACTCTAGCCATCATTCCTGCACCGTTTAAATATAGGGGCAGCATGGTGGTGTGGTGATTAGCACTGTTGCCTTACAGCAAGAAGGTCCTGAGTTCGCTTCTACCCATGTTTGTGTGGGTTCTCTCCGCTTCCTCCCACAGTCCAAAGACATACAGTTAGTGGGGTTAGGGTAATTGTAAATTGCACATAGGTGCGAATGTTTGTCTGCCTCTATGTGTTAGCCCTGCAACAGACCGGCGATCTGTCCAGGGTGTACCCTGCCTATAGTACCTGGGGTAGGCTCCAGCCCCCTGTGACCCTGACAAGAATAAGTGAAAGCAGACAGATTTACTGATTTTATTTTGAAATATATGAACTGATTTTTTTATACTTTGAATGTACAGTATTTTCGTCCATGACTGTCTAAAGTCTAGAAACCATGGACACCAAATGTTGTACTTTCTCCCTTGAGTTGCTCTGCCAGGCGTTTACTACAGCTTCCTTCAGCTGCTTCTTGTTTATGAGGCTTTCAGTTTCTGAGTTGAGGTCAGATGACTGATTTTTACAGACCATTTCTTTGTTGATAAAACCCTTAGATTGCTTGTGCCGTCTCTTAGATGTTTTCTGCCAAAGTCTAATCTGGCCTTCCTCTTACATGTGTAATCAGTGGTCTACACCTAAACCCTCTGTATTTCCAGAGGGTTTACATTCTTGAAGACTTTCTGGATTCAACACTGACCATGATAAAACCTATCTTCCTGAGAGTGTTCTTGACTTGGTTAGATCCGTCACAATCTAGTTTAAGTTGTCTTCTGTGATCTTTCAGATGTTTTGATTGTGGATTTTATAGCTGGTGCAACCTTTCTGTTCACTAGTGATTTGACCACTCCTGAAGTTTTTTTTGCTATCTCTCTGATGGGTTTATGTGGGTTTTTCAGCCTAATGATGGTTCCCTCACTTGAGGAGAAAACCACAAAAAGTGTCAATGTCCAACAAATTATGGACCTTTTAGTGTAATCTAAGAAAGGTCATTAAACATGAATCACTTTTAAAAAATTTCTCACATATTTATGACTAACAATCATGGCATTGTTTCTAACAACATGAAAGGACATGCTGTACTCTCATCTTTTAAACTTATAAAATTTAAATATTTTCCCTAAGCCATTTTATGACCATAAAACAAAACTGTATTAAAAACTTGATTTATAGAATTTGAAAACTTTTTGTCTTTAGTAAGACAAATACAGTTTTGTCCACTTCATGGTTTGCCTGCATACAGCACAAATATATTAAGATCATCTTTAGAGAGGGGGTGCAGTTCATATCACAGAATCTGAAGAGATACTAAAGATGAGTCCTACTTATGTGCTTTAAAATTCACTGGAATGTTTTTTTTTATTGTCCAGCTGATGTTCAGGTACTTGTGTGAAAAGGAAGATCACGTGTTTACTGAGGAACAGTTCCTACCTGATGTCCGAAACCTGGCTACAAAACTCATCCTCTCAGGTACAACTGAGTGTGTGAAATGACCTCTGACCACTAGAGACCTCTCCCACCTGGTAACTAGGGATCAAGAACCGGTTATTGTAGAGAACTGGTTCCCATTAGCCCAAATCCTTGGAATCGTTAGTCAGCCTGCTTATCAGTCCCTTTTTTTGATTCTTGCACTCTCGTTACAATCAGCTGATTTTAATTTGTGTGTCAAATTGGAAAAATAGTGGCACAGTCTCCAGCGTGGATATGGACATCACTTTTATTTTTATTGCAAAAAAGAATGAGAGCTTGATGGTAAAGTGGAGACTGATCCAGAACAGAAACATCTGCATTATACTGTTAATACAACTTAGGCTCTTTGCAAGCACCTGCACAGACAGCATGCTAATGCTAAGCTAGCCAAGAACCAAGAGTTGCGTTAAAGCTGAGTAAATGCTGACCCCAGCCCAGCACCATGATAAAGTGAGCCTTCATTTGCGGTGAAGCCGCTGCTTAACTTCAACAGGTAACAAACTGATGAGCAGTCAGGCTGCTACCTCCGTTTCTACCTGTTCATGTTTCTAGAGTAGAGTCACTGTGACGATCACTTTAAAATGTCTTTGTGCTGGTTTTTTATCTTTGATTTGTGTTGTCAGCTTTGTGTTCATAGCTAAATACTTAGAGAAAGATCACTTTTGTAATGAGTAGAATAACAAATGTCTTTCTCCTGGGTGTAATTAAGTAATGTACTTTTTTACTTTACTTTTTTTGAGTAATGATCCCAACACTGATCACAACTAAGATGGGAAATTTGTAATTACTTTGCATGAATGTAATGTCATTGATATGCTGCTTAGAGATGGTCACGACTCTCAAAGTGGAGCCAGTGAGAATCGATAATGGAATCGCAAAATTCTTATAAATTCCCATCCCTACTGGTAACTTACAAACTTACAGTTTGTGGGGTGTTTGTTTGTTTGTTTTTTTTGCAGGTGACCTTCGCACCTTTGAAGTCCTGTCTTCTGACACACAGAAAAATGTTCTTTCTGCACTGCGGAGACTGGAGGCGGTGACGAAGTTGAGGGTGTGAGTAATGAAATTAAACCTACATCCCTGTTTGGTTTAAGTTCATTTTCTTTGCTGGTTGAGGAGCTGTCCATAATGCTGATGCCAAAGTTACAGATGCACTCCTCTCATCTCAGGTCCCAGCAGAAGGAATACAAAGTGAACAAAGCAGCTGTCAGCAGAACTGGTGACATACTCTGTAAGTTTATTTGTGATATTCCAGTAACGATAAAGTTTTTTTTGTGCGTCTTGAGAATTATTATTTATTTTACCTTGCTGTCTTTAAATATACTGATTATAAAATGTCTTTACTGTGGTTGAGTTTGCTATTCTGTTTAGTACGGTAGACTAAGGGATCCATTTTTCCTGTTCTCTCACTGTAGCTGGGAAAGTCCCTCTTGAGAGCCTCCACACTACACCTGACGCAAGGCTTCAGTGTCAAGTGGAATAAATTCATCCTCAGTATCAGCTCACAGCCCCCTCCCCAATGAACTTACCCGTCTATTCGCTACTTCTACCTCATTGTCATCCCTGTGGTCTCTTTATCTTTACACAGTCAAATCGGTACAAATACAGTCTGTGCTCACAGGCAAAATACTTGATCCTTGATGCCGGCCAGACTTAATCTACTGAATGGTGGCTAACACTCTGTCCTTTATAGACCTGAGAGGACTGAGATGAAGCTAAACGCCCTGCAGGATAAATACTGGTAATATAAAGGTGGCCTATTACTGATTTTGTTTCACTTTAACCAAAATCAGTAGGTGAATACTAACATTTAGGTTAAGATAACTGTACTTTCCATTGCTGATCTTGTGGGGTTTTTTTTTAATATATTGCCATAGATGTATTGTTTACTTCCATAGATGACTAACTGAGAAAATTAATAAGAGAGCACTTTAATTAAACTTGGTTTCCAATAAGATTTGGCATAAAACACTTGGTTGTATGTAAAAGAATGTTGCAATAAGGCTCTAAACACCATAAAAAGCAAAGATCTCAGGTTTTGTTTGAGACATTGTTTTTCTTAACATTTCCATAAAGGTGAAACAAATGTAACAAAATGCGCCATAGTTGTTTTTCCCCACCAATTCCCCTCAACAGTGAATGAAAACCAGAAGTCTGAGTTGAATCTCCTGCCCTCCCTGCAAACCAATCAACACTGTGCTGTACTTCTAACCCCTCAGCAGTTAGAAGAAGGACCCTTACTGTAGACACGATCTGCATGTCTAATGTTTAGTGAGGTGAGAGTCACTTTTCCCAGGCTGCCACTGATGACATCCTAAACCTGCAGGAGATAGAGGATGTTCAAGAAGCTGTGCTACTGTCCCTGTCCAAAAAGATGATCCTACAGCTACTTCATGTAAACAAAATTGATTTTGATAGAGGAGGATTAGTTGGCATGTGAAAACTGATATTTTCCAAAACCTGGACTAACAGATGATGCGGCATTTTATGTAAAGAAAAATAGGGGCCATAAAGGTCTGGGGCTAGCAGCTGTTCATTTACCTACATCTTAAAATCTGTGTGTGGGAAACACTTTTTCTTTGTTATAAAACTGCAAAACATGAATTCTGGACAACCTGACAGTTTTCCTAACCGGGTGTACTCTGCCTCTTGCCCTATGGTAGTTGGAACAGGCTCCAGTTTCACCCCCAGAAACTCTGAATTGGATAAGTGGAAGAGAAAGGATGGATGGAACTATAGATAGACAAAATAAAATAAAGAGTCAAATAAATAAGAACATTAAGTGCCATAAAAAATACAGTAAAACAATAAAATAAACAGGTAGTTTTACAATAAGTAAATAATAATAATTAATTAACTTTTCAACAGAAGCCCATTTAAACGACAATGTTTTTAACTGCTTTGTCAAAGAGTCCTTAGAGTCAACTAAATGTAGTGGCAGTGGTTGCCTGAACCACAGCCTTGGCATCACTGACTGAAAGGCTCTGCTCAACTGGTAAATAGAGTAGAACTCAATGATTTTTAGCAAATTTGGCATCAAAGTGATTTTAGTTAAAACATTTACATCAGTAACAAGAAATCTTACTGTAAAATTTGTGAATCGATTGACATCCACCATGAAGCATTTTCCACTGTCAATGGAAACAAAGTTTAAGAGCATGGAGTAGTTATACAGAGTACGCTATCTTGAACAGGTGGGTTTTGAGGGTGGACTTAAAAAGGGGGAAAGAACTGATGTTTCTGAGGTCAGGGGGTAAGGATTTCCAAAGTCGAGGGGCAGAGCAACTTAAAGCCCTGCACCCCATGGTAATAAGACGAAATGAAGGAACAGAAAGAAGAAGAGAAGAGGAGGATCTGAGGCACCGGGATGGGATGGAGATCTTTACCAAGTCAGAGAGATATGGTGGGGAGAGAGAATGAATAGCCTTAAATGTGTAAAGGAGTATGTTAAAAATTAATACGGAGTTGAACCGAGAGCCAGTGAAGCTGCTTCAGGATAGGGATGATGTGGTGAGAGGGAGTCCTAGTAATAATACGGGCAGCAGAGTTCTGGACACGTTGAAGCTTGTTGATGAATTTTTGTGGCAGGCCAGATAAGTGAGTTACAGTAATCAATCCGAGAGGTAACGAAACTATGGACGAGAATAGCAGTGGCATGTGGAGTGAGGCGATTGATGATACGGAGTTGGAAATATGCTGAGCGAGTGATATTATTGATGTGAGAGTTAGAGGATAATGTACTGTCAAGAATGACGCCCAAACTTTTCACAGAGGAAGAGCGGGAGAGTTACTGTTATTGTAATTTATTAGAAATCTGTTTGTGTGTATCTTTTTATGCATTTATAGTGAAACATTTCAAGGGATCCCTTGAAATGTTGTCCCTGTTTTGCTAGTCACTATACAGTAGTTACAACTTAGAAAATATCAACTCATATGTATTATAGCTTATATATAGGTTTATAGGTAGTCCACCTACCCAAAGTCTGAGGCTTAGGGTGTACCTTAAGTCAGAGCATGAAGAAATGTTCCTAGTTAACACAGAACAGTAAGAAAATCTCAAATATATATAATTACTGCCTTTGTTGTAAACTCTAAATGGATTTGCCTGGATTTTTAGTTTCTTGTGAGAAACAGACTATTACGCCTAATCATTTCCATGCGAATGGAAAAAAGCAAAACAAAAACAAAACAAATGGTTGGGAGATTTTTCACAAATCAATATCCAAAAGCGTCTACACAGCAACTGTACTCAGATTCCTGTGACGTATACACACTGAGTCATCGTGATTAAGCACTTTTAATGCCAGATTCATTTAAAAGTATAGGGTTTATCCTTTAGCCAAATCGAAACAACCATATTCATCATTTTAAAATTCACTGAGGAATAGATCTGATAAAGGTATGTACAGCATATTAAGATACTTTGGGGATGGCTTACATGTCCTGAATAAGATAAAGAGATGGAGTCTGATGGAGGAAATATTTCTACAGAATAATCATTTTCATTTTTGATACTTTATGTACAATTTTCTAATAATACAGTTTTGTGTGTACTGAGGTATTTTCATAGTGTTTTATTGCTTCTTTTCCTGAAGGGATGGTTTGAAATATTCCTCCATCACTTGTCATTTTCAGCTAATGATAAATATATTAGGTTTAGGTGTGTTGTGTTAGGTTTAACACAGATTTAACCACTGTATGCTATTAACTGTTTAATCTAAAATGCAAATTATTACCAGTGAACTGGTAATAATTTTGGCTCAGGTCTGATTACTGGCAGACATGTTGAATCAATAAATCACTTAAATAGAACTAGTCTGACAAAGTGAAGCAGGCTAAAATTACTCACAAATAGAATAGAATAGATTTCAACTTTATTGTCATTGCACATGCACAGGTACAGGGCAACGAAATGCAGTTTGCATCCATCCAGAAGTGCTTTAGTGATATAGATATATTACAATATATATGAGCAATAATATAGATATGTAAGCATATTACAGAAATGGGTCTATTATGGTATGTTATAATGTACACGGTATGAAGTATGTTGTGAATATTCTATAACTATAGGTATGTACAGGCTGTAGTGAGTACAAGCTATGTACAGGCTATGAATAGGATATAAATATGAAAAACTATACAGAATATGAAATAAATAACTTTACAGAATCTGAGATATACAGCTATACAGAAATGGGAACTATGCAAGTTGTAAACAGTTGTAGGGTTAAAAATTATCGTATGTACAGAATGATTATTTACACAGAGCTATACAGTAGTGCAGTTAAGATAAGTGAGATATGTGGATAATTTCTATGGAGGCTATATAAAGTGCTAGTGGTTGTGAGTGGTGGTTCAGTCCATGTTATTATTGTGTGTTTGAGGGTACAGTTGTCCATTGTGGGTGTGTGTATGTTCAGTCCATGTGTTAACGTGGGTCAGATGTCAGGAGGCAGAGTTCAGGAGTCTGACAGCTTTGGGGAAGAAGCTGTTCCGGTACCTGGTGGTCTTAGTCCGGAGGCTCCTGTAGCGCCTCCCAGAGGGCAGGAGGGTGAAGAGTCCATGTGATGGGTGACTGGGGTCTCTGATGATTTTCCCAGCCCTTTTTAGACACCGCTTCCTGTAGATGTCTTTTATGGCAGGAAGTGATGCTCCGGCGATGCGCTGGGCAGTTTTCACAACCCTCTGCAACGCCTTCCGGTCCGAGGCAGAGCAGTTCCCGTACCAGACTGTTATACAGTTGGTCAGGATGCTCTCGATGGTGCAACGATAGAAGTTCACCAGGATGTCTGAGGACAGGTGGTTCTTCCTCAGAATCCTCAAGAAGAAGAGGCGCTGGTGAGCCTTCTTGACCAGCTTGGAGCAGTTGGTCGTCCAGGTGAGATCCTCGGAGATGTGGACTCCCAGGAACTTGAAGCTGCTCACACGCTCCACAGCCGTCCCTTTAATGTGGATGGGTGGATGTGGGTCAGCATTCCTCATTTGTGTTACCACAAATGAAAAAAAAAAAAGGCATGAGTAGATATGATAGAAAGCATACATGGAGGGTTTTATCCAAAATCCACAACCGTGATACTGTAAGTTTCTTGTGTGACACCCTGGTAATGAGATACCTTTTTATAGGCCATCAGGTTGGACTGTACCAGCTGATATTAATTTGTACTAAGGGGTTAGGGTTAAGTATTTGTTCAATACTTTTCTCATTATTACACACAACTGATGGACATTTTGGACTTCAATTCAATTTTATTTATACAGAGCCAAATCACAACAACAGTCGCCTCAAGGCACTTTATATTCGACACAGCTGAACAGACACCACACTGAAATTTTACTGAATGACATTTTCTCATGTAAAACGCTGTATGCTTAAATGTAAAATTAACGCAATTTAAATTTTCCAAGAGAAAGAACTGAAAGACTGAATGTCCTGAGTGTGTTAAGTTACATGCAGTATAATCTAGTGAGTATGTTTAAAATAATAGTCTTCACTAAATTAAAGAGAAACATAGGTTTGTTGTCAACATCATTTAATTTAATGTAGCTAAAGTTCAATATATAACAACTGACTTGCACCCTGTACATTTGTTGTCATAGAAGTTATCTTAATTGTCAACCGACTCGCCCATCAGGTGTTAACAACCCAGAGCTGATGCAAACTGGGTGAGCCCAACTATCATGGGAGGAGTGGCAGAGGTGCATACAGTTTGCATTTACTGTGGTCAACCAGGTCATTTCATTGCTTCTTTCCAAGAGGCCAGACATCCAGTAAAGCTGGAGATACTGGTGGGTGGCTTATTACAAACTGCACTTTACAGCCTTACTCTTCCTGCCACACTCTGTTACAATTATGACTCTATCACCTCTGCAAACCTTAGTTGCAGCTGAACAAAACCTTTTAGACTCTACACTTACTGAACAAGTCTGCATTCCATTAAACCACTCAAATAACCTATCACTGCTTCAGCACTAAACAGTCATCTTCTAGCCATCATCACCTATCAGAACTAACAACAGTCCCCCAAGAATATCCAGGTAGTATTTAGCATATGACTGTTCAATTGACCTCCTCCCTGGCGCTCCACTACCCACCAGCAAACTCCCTCTGTGGAAAAATAAAAGGGAATCATCATCAGTGAAACTCCATCCATTGGTCACGTTACACCTGGCCTTCAGCAGCTGCATGTATCTCTACGTCTGACTATAGAGTAAGTGTGAGGCAGGAAAATATCCCCATAGCATTAGTACACAATTAACTAAAAGAAGGAATATGAAGCAAAACATTTGATCTCTGATCCAATAATAGCCTATAATAGCCTTATCACCAACCTGAACAATGTTGGAAAATAAGCAAATAAATAATTGTAAAGTGGCTGGTTTGATTCACACTAGAGTAACTTGTCTTAGAGATGTTTACTATGTTTTGAATGGACTAGGCCTATTTTTAAAATTAAGCCAAAGATACTGTATATTTACATGTAATGTAATGACAGAAGTGACAGTTTGAACATTTTCAGCAACGTAATGAACTCAGGAATGAAAGACATTGTGCAGTGGTGCCATCTAGCGGTGAGATTAATATTACAGGAATCCTAAAACGAGAAAAACATACGATTTGTTGTTGATTGTTGTTGCTATTAATTAAATCAATGATTTTTACACAGCTGTACATGAAAATATTATAATTAATACAGAATGTTGAAAACTAACTCACCAAAAAACAAAATCTAGCAAAGATACATTAAACTGTCACTTCATTTGAATCGCTCAGGTGTTTAAACTTGAAATTCATATTTGCAAATCTAAAGATTGTACAATTTTTTTTACATTCCTGCATTTTTTCTGTGCAGTCCTGTGAAAGGAAACCTTTTGAATCACTGTTTTGTTGTAACAAGAGTAAAAAGCATCTTTTAGTTATTGTATTTATTTTGAACCTTTAAAGCAGCTTGTGGTAAATATAACAGACACTCTGTCACGGTCCTCAGTCGGTGACCCAGTGTTTCGTATTATTATTGTTATGAATTGAACTTAAATTTGTTATGATTTTTCATTGCTAGTCTCTTGGTTTTTGTTTCTGTATTTCTAGTTCTGTAAGCTCTTTAGCATCTCCTTATTTCCAGTCTTTACCTTTTGTTAATGTGCCTTCCCTCTGTTCACTGTCTTGTCTCTCTGTGCCTTTACTGTGGGACACAAATGTCTTGTTTTCCAGTTTCCTGAGACCTTACTTTCTTTAGCTTCTAGTTATTATGCTTTATTTTCTGTTACCCCTATTTCAGCTCTCTAGAGCGTAAGCTCGTTTAGTTCATCCCTCTGTGTCCTGCAAGTCCTGCATTTGGCACCTATCTCCTTCCTTCCACACAGCTGTAGCCTTTACACACAGTTACTGAATTTGACTCATTTAAAATTTTAAAGGTAAACAAAATAATAACCACTGACCAAATTTAAAAAAGCGAAACAAAACAAAAATAATATTAATAATGATAACAAAAAAACGCATTACAAAACTTAAATCTTCAGATAAAATGAACTGTTTTCATTTTGTTTATATCTATGTAAAAATGAAATATTTCTAATGCTCTGCTTTTTCCTTTAAATGTGGTGTCATATCATGATAAAAAATTACTTGAAATGTGTATTGAAACAGAAAACATAAACCTACAATATATTTTTCACTACAGTTAACATTTTAATAACAGAACAGTGGTTTCTAGAATATATTTTTCATTTCATTATTGTTTAATCCACAAAACTTCTTTTAGTTCTTTAAGAAAATGTCTTACAGTGAAATAAATACAACTAAATCTTTTTTTTTTTTACACCTTGAATCCTGTCTGGCAGCTTTGGCAATCAGAATTATGATCTCAGTGTCAGTCACTGTCATTTATTCAGCACCAGTGTTTTGATGGGTATCAGTACATCAACACTGAAATGGTTTAACTAAATAATAGCAAGAATAAAACAAAGCAGATCACAACAAAACTTGTACCATGACTTCATATATTTGAGTATGTTTGCCCTTTATGTTTACCTGGTTGTTGAATGTCCCTGACAGGCAAAGATGAAGACAAAGTGGCTAGAGGACAGCAGCCCTGAATCCCTCCAACACCCTCCCGAAAAAACATATTGGACCACATGTGGTGCTCTGCTGGCGAGAAGCTCCAGCCCTCAGCCCTCCACCTCTGGCTTCCAGCATAGACAACCCAAGTATGCCAATCAAGAGGTGAGTAGAAAGCATATTCATAAGCTCATAGACAATGTAAATGTTTTGACATCTTCTAAATCCTACAAAAACAAGAACTGAGCGGTGAAAAAATACAAACTGGCATTGTAGACAAGCCAAGAGTTTTGACACACATTACTCCATCTCTAACAGGTAAACACTGCCCAGCCAGTGAGGAGGTCAAGCCCCCAGCCCTCCACCTCTGGTTTACACTTGAACCGTGACTGGAGAGCAAGGAGATCCAGCCCTCAGCCCTCCACCTCTGCCTTCAAGCATGGGAGAGAGGAGGCTGACCAGGAAGAGGTGAGTAAGCACAATGCTGTAAGCATCAGTGGTGGATATTTCAAGAAAAAAAAATACTGTCATGTATTCACTGTATTCACTTCAGCTTTAAATGTTTGTCCTCTGATCTCTAATGACTGAAGCATTTTTAACCTGTTTGTTCCTTTTCGTTACTGCAGCAGGAACGCCAAAGATTCCGGAGCGGGTACTACAGAGTCCAGACTGACATCGATGGGTCCCTCCCCACCGTGCGCTTCCCTTATTGTTTTCTACCAAAAATTGTTAATGTTAATATTGTATGTACTGGGTATGGTGTCGGGGTGGTGGAACAGGTCTTCATTTACACCACAGATGGAGTATTTCTCACTCACTCAAGGGCAGTCTCCATTAGAGAGTCTTTAAGTGGCAAATCCATCAGCCACACATTTCTTTTCACATTTCTTTTTCTTCCTACCTACATAGTTACTGCTAAGTTTAAGATATAGAGTAGTAATGATAAGTTATTCGAAATGTACTAATAGTACGCTCAGAATATCTCACCATCTCTTTTTGTTAACTTTAAAAAAAGCTTTTAGTATTTAAGATACAGTAGTGATAAGTTTAGATTTAGATGTTCTGTCAATTCTGTTATAATCCTTCATTTACAATAAATTTTTGACTTTTCATGTTATGACATAAAACAAACAAAATAAAAACCAACTAATCTAATGGACCAGTTTTAGATTTTTATTGATTTGATGGGATGTTTCCAAAGGGTCGCGCCTATCTGTCTTTTAATGTTTTGTTTTATGTTTTCATTTATTTGATGTTTTTTAAGGTTAATAAAAATTTGCTAAAAGATTCAGTAAAGCCTTAACATTGTTTGCATTAAACTAATTCATTGTTTGGATTTTGAGAATATGGTTTCACTTCTTTATCAATCTGCAAACTGCCACTAATGAAAGAAAGCTCATGCTCAAACCATTATCTGCCCTGGTTTATTGATGAGTTTTGTTGTATTGCTAGTTCATTTTTCTCTCGCTCTCACAATGATGTGCGGTCATTCATTGACAAATGTACAAAGTAGAGAATGCCGCCGCCCGGTACACATTGCACCTGACCCCTATGGCGCCTCCTGCAGGAGGATAGGCCCATGTCCCTTTTTCAGGCTGTGCCCGGCCGGGTCCCAAGGACTAAGGCCCGGGCACCAGACACTCGCCCTCGGCCACCCTCCCTGGGCCTGGCTCCAGGGCAGAGCCCCGGTAACACTATCCTGGGAAGGGTGAACTGTTCCCTTGATATTGTATTCATAGGGGTCTTCTGAACCTTTGTCTGGTTCCTCACCCAGGACAAAGCCAGTCTAACCACATCACTCATCAAAGTGACTTCAGTCTCACTGACCTCCCAGCTCATTGTTCCTTCAGTGGTGCTGGTTTCAGTCATTATGCAAATGTACTGTTTATAAGGTTGGGGAAACCTGCAGTCACCTGAGACTGAAGACGTCACTTGGATGAGTGATAAAATGTTTCTCCCACTGAAAACGCTATGTCCAGATGAACAGAATCAGCTTTTGGGGAGTTTTTCATCTGTCCATTCTGGTGCAAAAACAATAATGACATTTATGTTTTGTGAATTGATCTGTTTTAATACAACTTTGTAATGGGACTTGTGATCAAGGCCTTTGTTATAAGCCAGGCAGATATCAGTGTCTTTAATTTTCTTTATAAATAATTCTAGACCATTTCTCTCATAATCATCATCAGCATAAAGGAAGGCAACCCATTTCCAGTTGAACTCCCTCAAAATGCTAAAAATCAGGTCTGCTATGTCTTTATTGGGATGCATTGCTCTCAAGAAAGATGGAAAAATCTGTTTTCTTGAAAAAATTGAACTGGTAGCTTCATAACTGACCTGTTAAAGAAGTAAAAGAGAAATGTCAACATAATCAGTCACAGTAACATAAATCTATATTGTATAAGTCCCAACCACTGCTATCACTTCGGACAAATTCTTGTGTGGTTCTTCCAGAGGTCGGATTAAACCAACTATTAAAAAATAGGTTAAAAGCCCCTGGGAAATTGATAGTATCTGTGCAATGGTCAAATATTTCATAGCCAAGAGACACATTTGGCAGTAGTTTGGTAGTATTGTTGATTTCTTCTGCAGAGAGATGAAGAAGAGTGATAAATTCAGTTTTAATACTTATTAAACACAGTAAATAATTGAAATTTTGGGCATCCCTCAACAGTTATGATCAATTAATATAGGAAGATGGCTGTAGTGAAAGATGTAGCTATACAAAGTGAACAAACTGGGTGGGTGGCTCCAGCAGATCCAGGCAACAACATTCGAGAACTCTGTGCCGAAGAGCGCAGGACTAGGAAGATACTGTGTAGGACCCTCAAGCTCCCAATCCTCTGATATAGGACCTGAGCCTGAAGGGTAGACCACCTGCAGGGCGGAGACTTTTTTTTTTGTTGTCCTGGTCCAGTCCTCCTTCTCTGCAGTGATGAATGTAATGTGTTACTGTAATCACATTTTTCAATAATATAGAAATGTAATGTGTTGTATTACTGTATTAAATTCAGTAATTACATTACAGTTACAATCAGGAGTTATGCGGACACTAGAATTACAAAGGATCCTAAATATCGGCACTCCAAGCTGACAGAAAGAAAAATCAAATAACATTTTTTCAACCTGTGCACTTAAGCTACAGTCAGTTGTTTTCAGTTCATGTGCAGGAGGAGGAAAATTGTAGAACAGTGATGAGGACAATACTTTTATTTTTATTTCACAAAAGGACAAGAGTACAATTATAAGTTGCAAACTTCATCCAAGAAAGAAACAACTGCATGAAACTGATAACTCAACTTCAGCTCTTTGCAAGATTTAAACAGAATTCTACCACAAAGCTAGCCAAGAATCCAGAAAGATGTTAAAGCTGATTGCGTGGCAGCCCCAGCCCAGGAGCCAGAGCCTGATCTTTAACAGATAACAAAAGGCAGTGATGAGCAGTCAGGCTTGCAGCCTCCGTTTCTACCTGCTCATGTTTATACAGTAAAATTACTGAAATATTGAAGTGTAATAAATGCATTAAAAAAGGAAAAACAAGAACAAAAATAAAGAACAGTAGTGTCCACTGATGAACCAAACATTTAGACATAGGAAACCTGTACATGATAAATTTATAAAATATTTTTAATGTAATCTCATTATCCTCCAACATCAAAATAAGTCAGTTCCTATTCCTATTATATGTTCAGGTATTTCTTTACCACTTATCTATTAAAGATCGATTAACTTAATTCTTTTCATGTTTTTAATGATATTTAATATAAACAAAATAATATTTGTTACACAAAACTTTTAAATATATATTTTAAAGACCAACATTTAGATCATTGTGTATGTGATGTGAAGTTATTCTTTGAAACAATCACCACCCTATCCTCTTTTAAAGAGGACCTATTATTACCAGAATACAGAGACTGAAATCCTCTGTCTATATCAACGAATATTTACTCGAGACATCTCCTGGTTAATTGATTTGGTATAACTCTGAATGAGACCATGGAAGTACTGCTGTGTGTTTTTGTGAGATTGAAAAATCACAATGTAACATTTGGGAAAGAAATACCACAGCAAAAAGCAGTAGAGACTGGAGAGCACTGCCAGGCTCTGCAGAGGCTGAATGTGCTTCCCATGATAAAGGATTCTCCCAGTGGCAAAGATGATCCAGGTGAGCATCAGCAGGAGGAGACAAAAGGTTATTGCTTTGGCTTCATTATAATTTTTTGGGAGGTCTTTTCCCATATAAGAGAAAACAAAGCAAAGAGCACACAATGATAAAGGTAAAACCAGAGAAGCAGATGCTGCTTTAAAATCAGTCTCACAGTAAAGTATAATTTTTCTTGAGTTCCAAGACATGTCAATGTTAGGTCTTGGGGGGGCATATGTAAAGTTAATAAGAAGAAAGATTGCCTGGGTCACAAACACCACAGCAATGAACATCCACTGCCCGTGATATTTCATCCACCAGCTGTACAGCACTGGGAACTTGGTAGCTGTTTTGAAAATGCACACAATTAGAAATGCACGTACAACAAAGCATGCTAAGCAAATGGTGAAGAATAAAAAAAATGGTAAATATCTTAAGATACAAAAAGCATCTGTTGGTTTGCCAAAATAAAAAAATACACTAAGACTAGACAGACTGAGACAACCTAGAATCAGAAAGCACATTGGTCCTCCAGCAGATTTGACAACAGGTGTGTCGTAGTTAAGGGCAAAGAGAACAGACAAGGCCAGTGAGATGAACACCAAGATGAAGGCACCAACCATGATCCCTATAGCCCAAATGTCTGTAAATGGTGTATACTCCACCACCCGCAGACTGCATGATGTACTTCCTTCTTCAGACCATTCTGTGTCTTTACAGGTGATGCACTTGGAGGGATTGTCTGTTTCACAAGAGAGATGGGCAGAAAAGAAGCATATGGTCATCTTTAAAGTAGACCCATGATACCTTTCTCCATTGAGAGTTCATACATGTATGTTTGTGTTTGTATTTAAACACACAATTATTAGTCATTTAGTTAGTCATTAGTCGTCAGTAGTCAGTTATCAGTAGTCGCAAGCACAAGATTTTGTAAAGTTCAGACTGATCAACTTGTAAGCACAGCTTATGATTGAAAAACTAGATCTACTATTGTGCCCTTAAATAAGCAAATATTTAACGTATTGTTTAACAAATGTTTATTTCTTCTGATGTTTGTCCCATCCATTGTCATGTTACAGTTCTCATGACCTCCGTGGTGGCAAGCGGTAGAAAAGGTGTCCATCGGCACAAAATTTTAGTTATGGAAATTATATGTGGTACAGCCAATCAGAAAGCAGGCTTAGAGGAAGAGATAACATCATATTGTTGATGAACTGAGCCGTACCAACATTCAAGCAAAGATTGTGAACCATGCAAAATTGCTTTAAAAATAACAAGAATTTAAAAATTAAAGCTTCAAAGGTGTTTATGTCTGTTTTAAACTACAAACATTTGACCTGTGATACACTATGCTCTCTAAAGATCTTCCTTCACGTTAAACCTGCCCTGTACTTTACAGTTTGCACCTTAGTGTAAATCTATCACGACTAATAATTGGCTGCTTTTATATGAGCGGTGACTGGAACAAAAATGGAAGACTATGGCTTAGTCTATATGAAGACAATAATAGTCTTTAAAAAGCATAACTTTAACTTCCATTACAAGTGACAGCACTACTTTCACTCTTTTTCTACTGTCATTCAAAAACAGTTTACCTGTGCTGTTGATATAAGTCCCACGTGGACAAATTGTGCAACTGAAGCAACACTTGTGGATTCCAAGTTGTGTTTTCTTGTAGCCTATTTTACATTCTTCAGAACACACTGAAGTTGGTACCTACACAAGAATATTGGGTGTAAAAAGGTCAGAAGAAGATACTGCACTTCCGTACCATTTACTGTAACGGTAAATTACGGGGAAAGTACCAGTCATTAAATATATTCACACAGGTTTTTTGAATTTCTAAAATTGTTTTGTAACATGTAAAAGTATTTGCCTGTTATATCTAGACAGCCATGCAAATCACCTTATGAACACCTACAACTGGTAGCTGCCGTGTGCTTATATCTAGGTAGAAGTCTAAAAAACTAAATTGCTAAAACTTAATTTTATTATTAATCTTTGTGTTGAAAAAACAAATAAAATAACTTATTACTACTACGTACTTGTGCACTTGTATGCCACTGAATTTTGGTGTCGTTGATGAAGAAATGGAATGATGGATGACAAGTATAATAGCCCACTTCCTGCACATCACCACTGGGGCCCCAAAAAACGACTGAGTGGGATCCAAACATGGGGTCACCATTCTCATCAAACTGAATGGTTTGGTTTAAAAGGGTAAAATTTGTCTTCCTCAACTCTGTAAGAACCTGATGTTGGAACACAACAGTAACACTGAGTTCACAATGACTGAGGTTTGGACAAACACAATTTGCTTAACCTAATAATTCTGTCGTTTTTATTATTATTAGGTTTAACTAACTCTGAGATTCCAGTTAGCTTATCACATACTTCATATACACTATCACTGGTTTTACTACGGATAAGAACAATTATTCACTCTTAGATCATTTTCAAAAAGTAAAGTGAGAAATGATCAAATAATTAGAATGCTTACCATATGGGGGTAGACTGTAATACTGTCTTTACATCCATCAGCTCCACATTGTAACATATTGTGTAAGGCATGAGCAATGGAATACACGGCAGAATAAACAGGAAAAGAGAACGATGGATCTGCATCAATGATTTCCTCAGCAGTCAGGCTACTGCAGTTGCAAACCTGATTACAAAACTTCTGTTGCTCTGCATTTTCACAGTGGTTCTTGGCCTTGAAAGAATGAATGAACTCACTAAAACCAGGTATTGACATCTTAGGCTGAGCAACCCCAAGTACAGTGCCAATATTTTTGCTTCCTTGTATCTGGTCTATTATTTTTTTGTTTAGGGACCATGTATCAGTTGCTATCCACACCTTGTTTGTAACATTTTGTCTTTTTACTGACTCCATGAGTTCTTCAACAGTCCATTCAGGTGCAAAAACAATAATGATATTAATGTTTTTTGCATCAATCTGTCTAAACATTAGACTGTAATCTGTATCTTGATCAAGGCCTTTGCTATATGCAAGGCAGATGTCAGTCTCATTAATTGCTTTTAAAAACAAGTCCAGGCCATCTGTTCCATAATCATTATTAACATAAAGAAAAGCAACCCATTTCCAGTTGAATCGCTTGACAATACTAACAATGCCTTTTATGACCTCTTCATTGGGATGCACTGTTCTTAAGAAAGAGGGAAAGGTCTGTTTTCTTGAAAAGATTGAACTGGAAGCTCCATAACTGACCTGTTAAGAGCAACAGAGAAAATGTCATTGTGATCATTAACAATAACCAATCATTTATACTCCTGAAACTTGTATTATTTTAAACATGGAAAACATCATTTCTTGATTTAACTTTTGTAAAGACTATTTTTTAATAAAAAATATTGATCTGGTTTAAAAAATGTCAAAGTACATAAGGGCTCATAGGTTTACCATTGGAATGAGATTCATCATGAACAGTGGGGCTACAGCTCGTGCTTGAGGGCTTGTATAGGTCCCGACCACTGCTATCACTTTGGATAAATTGTGTGGTTCTTCCAGAGGGCGCATAAAGCCATTATCAGAGATTAGGTTTAAAGGTCCTGGGAAACTCACAAAATCTGTGCAGTGGTCAAAGATTTCATAGCCAAGTGACACATTTGGCAGTAGCTTGGTAGAATTGTTGATTTCTTCTACAGAGAATCTCATCATTTGAAACCTTCGATAACTGGACAGAATAAAAGGTGCACTGTGGGCAGATGAAGGACAGTAATAAATTCCGTTGCAATGCTTGTAGTAAATATGTGCAATTTTGGACATCCCTAAATAATTATGATCATCTAAAATAGGATTTCTAGCTAAATGACCATGTCAGCAGTGCTGACTTTAAAAAATAAATATTAATAACACAGCAATTCATTTCACTGGTTTAAGATTTCTATTACCAGTTTAACCAGCGTCAAGTAAACTTTTTCTGTTTTTATTAGTTTTATCACAAGAAAGTACCCAACAGAGTTTAACTAACCTGGAGCAGTCAATGGCTTCTGGTCTTTGATGAAGAAGAGAGTCATTCAGCTGATGAATATTAAAAAGTCCACCTATCAAATAATCTCCTTCCACCCAAAACTCAGATGTTGAAACAGTGTATTGAGCCAAAGCATGTAGAAAACACCCCAGTATACAGTGATAGACAACAATGCTCTTCATTCTCAAAACAAGACGTATTTACCAGTCTACGGTGAGCCTTAACACTCTGTCTGATGTTATGAGCCGCTGGTAATGCTGGAGCCTCTGAGGAATATCTATCATTGAAGGATTCACAAATCAGTATGCAAAGATCAGCAGCTAAATGGCAACTTTGTCTCATTAATCTGATAATGCTGGACACAACTCAAAAGATAACAATGAATTTCCTTATTTTATAGAGGTGACCAAATATATTCAGATTCCAGTCATATGTGCCATTAACTTAAAAAAGAAAAAAATTACAAAGAAAGAGCTGTACAAAAATACATTTTGATTACGATAAACAGAAATGCACTGGACCTCTCCAACTGTCTTTAGTTGCAAGGCTACCCTTTTCCATGAATACTTATAAAATATGAAGCCAAGATTCAAATGCACTGTTCAAAGGGACACAGCCTCTTTAATAGCATTTGGAGTGAAAAAATTACACTTAAGTTATTAAAATCAAGTTTCTGTTTGTAACTGTAGCACAAGAAAATAACATGCAATTCCATGAAAAACATTTAATTTATCAGATCTGGAACCCAATTTAGCAGTTTTACTTCCATAAACTTCAACTGAAATAGTTTTTCACACTCAAACAGTATGGTGGTGGATGAAAAAAAAATAAATCTTAAAAAAAAAAAATTATATTTTAAAATATATATATTTATATACACACAAACCCAGACAACCCTTTGAAACACAAACTTTTTACAGGAAATTTTTTGATCCCTTACTACAGTGCTGATCAACGTTTAATAATCACAGATTTGCAGCATTTTGAAAAAAAAAAAAAAAAAAAAAAGGAAAAAAAAATCAACTGGTTCATAGAAAAGTATGTGATCGCCACCCACTTCATCCATTTCTTTTAATAAAAGCTCTCAATCTCTGTTTTCTTATGTTTCCTCTGAAAAAGAAAGAGAACAACAGTTTGCTTGGAATGACTACATTTACCACAACTCTTAAAAGATTTTACACAGAATGTGAAAGACAACAACAGCCAGTCTACAAATTCCAAATGAGCCTCAGTCTTTGAAACAAAGATTGCTAAATATTTCAAAGAGATGGGGTCATTGAAATAAACTTGCTTGATTGACTGCTCTCAAATAAGCCACATTATGAATTTATCTGGAATACTGGTTATGCACTTTAGGACACATTAGGTTTTGAATAAATACCCACTTAACGGTCTAAAAATCTGAGGTAAAGCAAATTCATTGACTTGCCATTTCATGTTAATTGCTCAGTCACCCAATTTATCTCCCTGGGGTAATTACACCCAAAATGATTTCCATCCCAGTTTCCCAGTAGTTAAACTCTACGAAGGCGGAAAAGTAGAAATAAGTGATTTAAGAATGACTGCAGACTACAGGCAACTACGTTATCTGGGATTAGTGACACTCTCCTTGAATTACAAAATTATACAGGGTAGCTAACAAATCAAATGGACAATCAAAGTTTTTAAACATTGTGCTGGCTGGATGTAATTCATTTTATAGATTAACAGGAAGTTTTTTGTTTTGGTTTTTTTTTTTTGGGGGGGGGGGGGGCCTTCATGAAAGAATATTCACGTAAAAAGCAGCCAATTTTTCCAGGTATCTTTATTTAGAACAAAGGACAAGCGCCAGAGATATTTAAGTCAGAGCAGCAGGATATTCTCATCACGAAGATGAAAATTTTTAATTTGAAGACTCTTGCATTTCCATCTGATATCACGTTAACAACTTTATCATATTTTTGTAAATGAGAAATTACATGAATTAAAAGTTAGTGAATTTTAGAGAGGGGGTGTACTGGAATAAACCAGTGGAAACAAAGCATAACAAAACAACAACAAACAAAAAAAAAAAAAAAATCACTCATTTTACTGCAAATTTCTTTCAGTTTTGATGTCTTTACTGTTACTCTTTAGGGTTAGAAAGGCAAAAGGTAGCACTTAGTCCTAACTATTACTGAGTAACTGCAGATCAATCCTTGAAAAACAAAACAAAGCCCCCAAAAAGCAAACAAACAGAAAAAAACCCTCATTAGACAAAGGGAGTAGTTTAGATTTTTAGACTAATTTGATCCATGCTGCTCGTATCCTCGTCCAACACTGAGAACACTGTGGATCAAAACTTGTATTTTTCATGTTTTCATGTTACTGTTCAACTGACAAAAAGAAAATACATCTCTAACCCTCATCATTCCCCAATGGCTGTGGCCAATAAATTTTAAATGCAACAAAGAGGAAGGGAGAGTGGGAGTTTTTTTAACTAGCAAAAGCTTTCCCTGTGTCTTCCTTGCCTTTGTATGTCCTCTTCCCATGTGTGAAGGGTAGGTATCTGTACTTGACCATATGCTAGAAAAGACAAGGAAGTAAAAAGGAGAGTTAGCAACACTTACTTTAAGGCTTGTGCATACACTTTTAGTGACTTAGCATATTTTACAACACATTCAGAATCACAATATAAACTGCACTGCAGATAACAACAATGACACCCTTTTCATACAATAAAGGTCCTTCAATAAAATATAAGGTTAAACCTGTGGCTCTGTCTAACCCAAAAGCAATTTGTGGACTGCAATGTTTTTATTGCACTGTAGGCACTTTCAGACCAAACTGTCATAGGGACACTGGGCAACTCACTCTTGAACAACATATCTTCAGGAACAGTAAGATTCTAACAGTAAGACTCTAACAGTAAGATTTAGTTATGCAACAGCAGGGAAGCAGTTGGTGTAGGACTATTGTTCAATATTGTTAACTGAGTTCAAAGAACTGTAATAGTCCTGTCCTTGCTTGCTGTATGTATATAAAAAAAAATGCAAGTAACCTTGGGGTGTGTGAAATGATTGTTTACAATGGCTACTCCTCTGAGATTAAAAAAAACAAACAAAATCCAGCTATGTAGGCTCTAACACAATGACTTAATTGATTTATGACATAGTATGATATCATATCTTGATATAGTATCTTTATTACTAGGTGATTTTTTTTTTAAATTAAATACAATTATACTCTAAGATAAACGCTAAACAGACATTTATGAGTTGTGCTTTAGGCATCATTACCTTCTAATTAATGAGTTCCAGTGACTTTGGCTTCTCAGTTAGACATACTTATTGTCACAATATGTTTCAAAATACATCATGATGTCACTGGTCGGAATACTTAACTCAAGGTTTCAAATAGGGACTATGGATGATGAAAACATTCCTCCAGACCCAAAGCACCCAATTACTGTTAATCTAATGCAGCTATGATCAATATGTACTAAGCAAAGAGATGTATGTTTGTACTTACTTTAATCTGCCTCTTCATGGTGATGCAAAAGAGCATGATGAAGTACATTACAAGTATAGGCCAGAATACTGGCACATTGAAGGCATCAAAAAATGTGCAAATCATGGCGATGACGATGCCTTTTGTCGCTGAATGCCTGAAAAGAAAAGTAAACACACAGTCAGAGTCAAAGTGTTATCTTAAGCAACAAGAACAAGGAGTCCATGTACAGCCGTGTACAGAAGAACAAGATTATGTAAGTTATAAAGAGAAAGAGAATGTCTGCATATAGAGTAGACAGAGCGCTAAAACTTTTATCTGGTTAGGCTTTTGCATTTTAAAATGTTTCGTTTGAAACTAGACCGCAGGCTTGAGATTCTTTTAAGAGTAAAACAGAGTGAGACCTTTCTAATAAATAGGTCCAACACAGACTGAATACTCTCTTGAGAACTGACCAGCTACATGTACTTTAATTGTATTCCACAGTATCTAAGATAATTTGTACTGATGTATTTGTTTGTTTTCTGCCTAAATCTTTTACACAGTACTAAATCACTAGGTACGGTTGGAGATTAACAAAGAGAAGGTAGTGGAAAATGCAACAAAGTGTAGTCTGACACAAATTTGAGTAGAAATCAGAAAGATGTTCTTAGCAAGACGTAATAAAATATAAGACTTAAAATCTTTAGTTTAGTCAGCAACCCTCCAAACAACAAATGAACAAATAATTTAATCCTGTAATTGTTATATCCCAATATCCACTTAACATGGGTAAGCATGTTACATTGAAAGTCAAATTGTTTTTAATCAAGCAGATAAACATGCAAAGGGAACAAAGATGATATTTTCATGCATCAGGTACATATCTGATATAAAGAAAAAGATATCAAGCAAATGTGTGTTTTCCCCCCTTTCTTCTTTAGTATATAAGAGAACACAGTATTTGTAAATGCAAATAAGATTCAAGGCCTAACACATAATTTGAAATTGGTACAGCACAGAATGGCAGAAATCGATGCTAAGTTAAGCTACCAGCAGGTGGTGAGTAAAATTTATTGCTGCTGTGAAAATAAATTAAGTTGTGGTTTTAAAAATCTGAAGAAAATGTTTGTATTTAAACTATTTTTGGAAGTCAAGGTTACAGACACAATCTTTATGTCAATGAAGTAGAAATTAATTTGAGACAATGAGGTCAAATCAAAATAAACAAAAATGACTCAAACTCTGTGTCTTTAGTTTCACCCTAAAATGCTACACCCATTTCTAAAGGAGCTTTGCTTAATATAATCTTTCAGCACACAGGTTGTTCTAAAGAAAATAATTTGCAATTTCCCTGGGTGACCATGTTGAACTCTCACCAGAATTTGAATTCAGGCAACCTCCTGATGAAAGGGCGGAACTCCTCGTTCTGCTTGGTGGGAAGGGATGGGCCCTCATCTGTAGATAATATAGGTTACTAGTTGAGTTATCCCATAACAGCAACAAGAACATCAACAACAACAACGTACACTTTAGAAATAGGACAATTTCAGTTACATACAGTAAAAATGGCTAATTCATATATTTTTTGGGAACAGTCACAACTGTACACATTCCATTCAAGGAGGTCACTTGCTCATAAACAGAGTGCTACTATAAAACCACATTTGGCTGCTCCACGCCAACTGTGCATGGTATAAAATATAAATAGTAGGAGAGCAAGAATAAATAACAGACGACAGGAATATATGCAAAACAGAAGGAAGACACACAATAGAAAGGCACGGATGAGAGAACATTTTGCAAAGTGCCTAAGAGTAGTAGTAATAGATGGCACAAAGGAAGAAACTGTTTGTGGGACTTTGTTGTCTACTGAGATGCAGTGCCCTTTCTGTATCTATATGGACTCAAGCATTTCAGTTTTGAGATACGTACTTGTAAATATGCAAGTGTACAGTAATAGTCTATTGTTCCAGTAACTATTTTAAAATCTTTCATAATAAATTGAAAGTTATATTAGAAAATTCTCAGAAAAAAAAACCCCAGATTGGGCAATTGCTGGCTTAGACTTTTGATTAGATGCAAGTACTAAGGTCTAAATGAACAGTTTAGTAATACTCCATGAGGTAGCCTACTTCCATGTTCACATCACAAACACTACTTTAATGAGACCGAGTTGACTAACCTTCTTCAAGCAGTGAGGGATCCACTTTTGGCGACAGAAAAGCAATGAACAGGTTGAGATGGTAGATTCCCAAAGCATATGTTACTATATACCAACCCTGAAAAGGAGCATCAGAAAATAACCTTATTAAAGGACATCTTTGCTAGAGTCAGTCAAGACACATCAGTCAAGACATATAAGAACTTTATGATATAAACACCTAACGAATAGAGCAATATCCCAGTCAAAACAAGACAATAAAGGCAGAGAGATTTACTATGAAATGCATTATTTTACTTTTAATGAATAATAGCAAAATGAAATAACCTTGATCTGAAAGTAAGATACAATTGGTTAAAAACTACTAGAGGTGAATGAGGATTTCAAACCCTCTTTATAAAGAGTTGGCATTTTAAACTTGATAAAGATAGTATTTATTATAGGCCAAGCAAAAAATTTAAGTATTTAGAATTCCTCATTAACATTTTTAACTTGGCTGACTAATTGCAAATAAATCTGAAAAACACACAGAAATACACAATTACCTGTAGTAGATACACTCTGATCATGTAGACAAGAGTAAGTAGTAGAGTTCCTGCCCACCGCATTGCATAGAATGGTGTTGACTTGTCTAGCCATGACTGATAGACCTGTGACAAAAAGAAACCAGAATAAACATTGCAGAGGTGCTGAAAAACATGAAGTTCATATTTATCTGTTGTGAACATCAGTTCTGACGTACTTATATTTGCAAGTCAGTTTTAAAAATGTCTCTACTGAGATTTGGCTCAATGAATGCTAATGTTTAAAATGGTAAGTCTTTGTTTAATGACTTGGTTCAAAAAGGCATTTTAAAAAGACAGAATTTTCACAATCGGTGTATCCCTAAATTTAAACCTATTTAAAAGAATATGATATTCTTGATCTCACACATTACCTGTCCAACTCGTGTGAAAAAGGCAGCCACAACAGAAGTTTTCCCATGGACTGACTCCCCAGCACTGTCCCCTTCTGACATTCTTATTGGAAGGACAAAAAGATTTTGATTAGTGGCGTATGAACTTAATCTACTTTAATAAGAGTACTGCACAATACTCTTATTCAGCATGACCATGTCTACCAACGGCCCCAGTTGAAGATACAAAATGGAGGTGATAAATTGACAAATGACAAACTCTTCTGTGCCCATTTTGTCTTAAAGGATTTGGAAATAAATACCCAGTAAAACGAAAATTTGTGAACGATTTTACCAAGAACTGCACATTTTGGAACACACGTTTCGTTTCAGTTTGTGTAATATATACTCTGTAAACTGTGATACAAGTAAATACAATAGACATAGGCTGTCCGGAAAGACCTGTATCTGCGAGGTGCATATGTCCAGAAGAGGGGTTAATCAGAGTGATCAGATAACTATCAAGGCGCAAATAGTCAAGGTGACAAAATCTTTGTAATTTTCTTTAAATAAACAATTTAAATATGTATCTCTGTAAATTAAATCTAACCCTAGGTCCTTTAATAGAATTTTAATTGATTAGCTGATCATAAATATTCTCGGTGCGCTTGTCGGTTACTCACCAAAACAACATTTATATCCACTGTAGCCTAGGTTGATTGCTTAGATAACTACGCATTACGCGTTAGGACATTTAATGATTTGCTATTTTTATTTTAATGGGGAAAAGAACAGGACCGTGACGAGCTGTGGTTGTGCCTGGTTAGCATTAGCTGCATAACTAGCTCACAGCTTAAGGAAGGCAGGATAACATCTAGGAAGCAATATCTACCAAAATAGGCTCATTTGCAAAATGGAAAATAACTACGATGTGCACTACAACTTCAATAAGTTGTACTAGAGGTATTACTTTATCTTATATTATTTTAAATTCTTCGCGTTAGCTTAGAAATTAGCCCCGAAAGCGGTCCTAGCCGTCGAAACGTACACTACCTTTGGCCCCAGTTAACGTTTGTATGGGTGATGTAGTTTTGTTCAGCTTCATTTGACCCCCTTCAGCCGTTAGAATGAAAGTATTAGACTACATTTCCCACAACTCCAATTGGGCACATGTAAAAGTATGTAAAAAATAATTTGTAGTTTATTATTGACTACTCCTAGATTGCAAGAATTGGTTTGTGTTCACATTTAAACTACAACACCCAGCAAGGGCTTCACAAAATTGACAACTCACTTCCGGTGCTACGTTGCCAACAGTTTCACAGCTAGCTAGCACAGTTAAAATATAACCATTCTATACTAAACACCTCCATATTCAGTGAATGATGCAATCACAATCAATGTTGATTCTTCGATTCAATACCTCTTTGTGTCTCTCAGCTGTATTAGCAGTTACAGCGAAAATTGTCAATGGCAGTTCTTTCTTACCTGATACGGCCGCTGTGACACTACCCGGCTCTACCTAGCTAGCTAAACTAGCCACTTCTCGTGTAAACTGCTGTGTACACGTCAATACTTCCGCGAGGATACCACAGGCTGAGTAGCAGAAATCCGACCACCTCGATTCGCTATGACTCTTCAGACCTCAACGATCACAAACGAACCGATTTCTCGGTTCAAATAATAAAAAGTCAGCGCAGCATCAGAATGTTTCCTCTGGTTGGCCTGTTTCCTTAAACATTCAGTACTATTTCCGACCACTGGGTTGAAAACCTTGTCACTTTGAAAAAAGAGACCGCAGAGGCAGACGTTTTAACCAATTTAATTCGTGATTTTAACAACAGCAGAAACGAATGAACGCTCATGAATAAAAACACACCAGTAAACAATTTTTTTTCTTTTGAAAAAAAAAAAAAAACAGAACAAGAAACGGAGAAATTCTTTTATTTACACTGTGGTGTTAATACTGAAACACCTAAATGATTTAATCGCATTAAAGTGCTCTCTCTCTGACCATTTGTAATAATGAGATGAAAAACGACGAAAAATTGTCTTTCCAAGAATGGGCCTTAGAAAGGGAGACAAAACCCTTCGCCCTGGTACAAGTAAAGGTCAAGCAAATATAACACAATAAGAGAACCATTCAGCTTCATGATGGCAATCCAGAAATTTAAGTGGAATGTTATTAAATACCTACAAACAAGTGCCATGAAGATTAGCTACAGAGTAGGCTATAATGAATTTATGAGTACCTTGCCCTGCAAGGTTTTCAAAATACAAATACAAGGACAAAAATGCTGCTCATTATCTAGTTTTCTTGATGTACAGGGATAGCACAATATCCATTCACAAATCTAATCAAATCCCTGGTATTAAGATATAATACTGAGTATGCTTTTTTTGTTTGTCTCCTATCTGTGTTGCAGTGTGTTACTATAAAATAATGAGCGGCATATTTTCTAGAACGTAATAAAAGTATTAGGCAATACCTAATTTTTAACAGTAAGTGTCAGCGTACAACTACTAACACCAAAGCACTTTTTTTTTTGCACATAAACGATACCACCACACCGAACCACATTACGGTCATCACGTTATCATACCCACTGAAAATACACAATTGTGTTCCCATAGTTATGGATTCGATTTACCCAGTTCTAGTCATTTGGTTCAAACAGCAGATACATCATGTTGACTCTATTATTTCCAACAACATCTACTCCAAAACATTTACATGATAAAGTATATACATTTGTACAAGTGAAGGACAACTTAAAGAAAAAAAAAAGTCAGATGAGAACCTATTTTTGGCATCTAAACATAAAATGCAGTGGTGATTTACCTCTTTTGACATTTATGTTACTGTGAACAATGTCACATATGCTGTAAAAGAAAAATGTGTTATTACTTATTGCACAGTGCACCCCCCAAAAAATTGCTTTTGCACTTATCAGCGTTCCAAAAAGCAAAGTCCAGATCATGTGTGTTCAGCATTGCTTTGACAATTATATTGTTACAATGCATTTTGCTTTGAAGACTGAAGACGTAAACTTTGTTATGTTATCTTCAAATATTAGATGGAACAACAGTTCAAGCACAAACTTCTGGCTGCACATGAAAGTGCATGAGCACACTGAAAATATCTCAGAATCAAAATTGATCATCAAAATATGACAAGAGCAGCTAAACACATATTTAACAACCCTAGTCACATAGTTACACTGCAGTAAGCTGATGCTGACAATAACTTCTGGGAAAGAAGATCCAAGATTTTATTCAGTCTCAGTGAATGTCACTTTCCATGAATTCCTCCTTGATGGAGTGCTTGCTCCGTGACACCTTGCAGTCAGGCATGTCAAAACCAAAGTCAGCCCACTCATCAGCAGCCGTCATGCCTGATGTCCCAACAACGCTGGACCTGTTGGGGATAGTGATGGTGTGGCGGACGCGAAAGTGCACAGCTTCCATGACCCGCTGGCGTTGCAGTTCCCCACCTGCAGCCCCAATGGCCGCCATTGCGGAGGCAGTCATGTTGCTGCTAGAGCGAAGTAGCTGCTGCCCATGATAGTCATGATGATGAGAAGAAGCAGGCAGCTGCAGGGGAGCGCCTTGTTTCATGTCCTGCAGACCTCGCCAGATGATGAGGCGGGACTGTTCTGGTATCTTTAGCGCACCCAAATCCTAGTGAGGGCACACAGACATTGGAGGAGTTCAAGAGTGTAGCAAAAAAGCAAACACAAAGCAATAAGAGTGTGTCTTTACGTGTTTGCTTGAAAATGCAAAAGGAAGTCAGGAAGTATTAAGCCTGCTTAATAAGGTAATTCTTTGCATCAACACTAGTGGTCAGTAATTATCTGGGATTTGTTTGTACCTTGTTGCTTTACTTTTCTGTTTTGTGTCTCTTATTGCAGTTTCTTTTTTTGTTGCCATTTTTACCTTTTCTTCTCTTTCTTTTATTTGTTTTAATAATTACATGTAACATTTCTTATTATGTCTATTATTTCTACTGCTTGTAGATTGTATGTGCAGGAACAAACTGGTTACCTCCATGGAGAGAGTTTGGAGATGGTAGATAGACTGGAGGCCTTGGGAAGTGAAGTACTCAATGAAGTTCTGACAGCCCAGACTGGTGAGAAAGCTGTATGGGGAGAAAAGAAGGCCTGCTTAGACCAGAGATACAACCTAAAACTGGGACTTAAACAAAAACATTACTCCTGAGAAAAGCTGAAAGAGAAAAACAAGTATTTTCTGGATTTACTGTAGTAATATCTATAGGGGGACAAGTCCCTATAGCTTATTCTAAGTAAAATAAGAGGGCGATTTAGGGCACAGATATAAACTAAAGGATACAGAAACTATACATCTGAAGAACTGTAGTGAAATTAAAACCATAAACATACATTTATACAATATTAATGATTCATAAGGCCATTATTGCTTTGATGAAGAAGCTTTATTATAAATACATGAATGTTAACGTTTTGGTAACATACAAAGTAACTGGAAAAAGAAGCTAGCTGTACAATTTAACGGTTTAATTAACATAATAGTCTGCAAAAACAAAACGACAAATCCTGCTGTATCAAAAATGCTAAAATTGCAAGAGCAAGTCATATGACTGCAAAATGGATAAAATAGCTTACAAAAGTAAAATTAATTAAAAAGAAAAAAGAAAAAATATAGTTTAAAATTAAATAGAAATTAAACATTTCTTTTGAAGAAAAAAATCTGCTGCATTGCATTGCATTGCAAAGAATGGCTGTTTACACAGTGTCAGTGTGAAGGAATTTAGAACTAGGTAAGACACACAGTTTCTGCTTTTCAAGTGCAGGTAACAAATCCATAGCAGAGGTTTTACAAGTCTTGAGAGGTTATGCTGTATTATTTAATGAGAGCTGATAAACATGTGATTTAAACACTTATATGCATCTAGCAGAAACCTGAAATAATAAATCCAGCCAGCTGAAAGCATTGGTGTTTTTCTTTTTTTTTCTTTTTCTTTTTCTTTTTTTTTTCTTTCTTTTTTTTTTTTTTTTTGCTGTGTTCTGGTTTTCATTTTTTTCTGCACGGAACAGGAACATTTTAATATTAAAGGGGCTAAAACTGAAAAAAACAACAACCCCCAAAACAAAAAATGTTCTTTTCACTTTTATTTTAAATATTACTGACTTGACCTTTCTACTTATCGTTCTTTTCCACTTTAACTGTGCCATGTATACACATTTTTTCCATGTTACCAAGTCTTCAGTGGGCTTTTACTATGGCACTCTCAAAGGGTGTTTACAGATCTGTATTGTTATTGCAAGCTTTTACAAAACAGCCACAACATTATGTTTAAAAAAAACAAAACAAAACAAAAAAACAGCTCAATCTTGTCACATTTTGTGGCAAAATAGAACGTTTCCAAAACACTGTTTGACATAATACTATGTAAACATGGCCAAGTAAAGTAAAGTATTCTTATGCCACTAGTTTACATTTAACCAGACAAGTGCATCTGATTGTCAAGAGGCCTTTTTTTTTATTTATTTATTTTTTACAGGTGAGTAAAGGAGGAGTGTCATTGGAGGGTGAGGTACCTGACAAGGCTGGGGTCAGGGTTATACGGAGGGGGCGGGCTGCAGTGAGAAGCAGACACTATATTCTGACTGTTGTGGCCACCGTTCATTTCTCCATTTGCCTGCATGTGGTTGCTGTTGAGCATGTTTGGATCTGTAGGAAAGGGACGGGTGATCAATAAAACTAACAGCAGCAACCTTGGATAAAGTACTGTAACAGTTTTGGAAGTAATGTCTTGAAACGAAATCACACACATAGATAATCACCCATATGAGCCATGGAAGAGGGGGCAGTGTGGTGTTGCTGGGGCTGCTGTCCTGCGAGCTGGTTGACTGAGGGTGGCTTGCTGAGGCCTCCGTGGGAATGCAGCTTGTTCATGTTGGACAGTGGAGAATAGGAGGAGGGTGATGCCACGTGGCTCCTAACGGAAAAAGACGAATGTTGCAGAGATTAGAGAAAGAGTTTGTCTCAGTGTTACTGAGCATGACAGACACTTTACAATTTGATGAAATACAGAAGACTCAATGTGCATTTGGAATTTTGCACTGTGTTGATGTTGTTCCTACATCATCATAACAATGTCACAACCAAACCACAATCAGTAGCCTAAATTTGGCTGAATGACGTAATTAAGTAATGCACTGCATTACTTTAAAGAAAAAGTAACAAGTAGTGTGTAATACATTACTTTTATTGAGTGTTGCTCAGTTGCAACATTAAACCTGGAATGACAATATTATGGTCATGCAGGAACAACAGCAAAACGGGCAAATCCGATGCACGTTCCTAATAAAATAAAAAACACAACTTTTATATGTAGAGCCAAATGAGTGTATGTGCATTGAAGTGACTCACGGTCTCTGCAGCAGCTGCTGCTGTGCTTGTTGTCTGTAGGAGTCCACCAGCTGCTGTGGCACGAGCTCCACCAGCTCCAAGCTGTCTTTAATCTTCATCAGCAACTCAAAGTTCTCACGACCACGAACCTACACACAAACATGACACAACCGTTATCCTAAGCCATCAATGACTGCTGAATCAGTCCATCCAATAAAAATAGTGCTTTTGTTCCAACAATTTAATAAATTAGCAAAAAACTCACAAACTGTGAGTCTGACAGTTAGAAAGCTAATAGATGAATCTAAATTTTCTTATTATACATGTGTGAAAGCTCTTACAGGAATATAGTAAACCTCCTCTTCTCCATGCCGCCTCTTCCTCATGTTAATGTTTGGACTGGGAATGTTTGTTGGACTCTGTTTAAAATCTGCAGATAAGAGAAACAGAAGCATAATTAAGCAGATTTATACCACTGTTTTAGACAGCAAACAACCAAGCATGATGTACAACAACAATGATGCCGTTTCACATGAAGCTGATGTGCTGCACATAATTATTGCTAATTTCATTTATACAGAGGGGTATGAATATTGCTAATTTCAAGTCCTTGTTCCTAGTTGGGTTTTTTAGAACCACAATACACAATATAAAATTTTACAGTCTTCCATTACATGAAACTGTAGCACACTTTAGACCTGAAACTACAATAATACACATAAGAATGTACACCAGTTAGAATATGATTCTACAAATAAGAATAGTTATGAAATTATATGGCAAAGTATAGTATCAATTCAATTGGGTGTAAAAGATTTAATATCTGGGATTTCAGCTGTTAGTGTGTTGATCTTTATGGAGACTACTTATTGTCCAAATTTAGATCTTGGACATTCACCATGCTCCTCTGGGCTAGACTGTTTATATATTTGAAAACTAAATTAGGAAAACACAAGTGAATAAAACTTTAAAAGCTAAAATGATTGTATCTTTAACTGTTATAATTTAAAACAAACTTTTTCCCCATGAAGTCTTATTTCAACTCACTGCGCTTGTTAGCACTTCCATTTTTGGCCACACTCTCATTCAGGGCCTGCTGTTCCCTGAAGTGGTCCTCATCAGCTTTGCGGTCTCTGCCCGGACATGCACATATCCGACCTTCAAATGACCTTCTGCCCAACACTTGACCGCTGCAGAGATTATATAGAAGAAGAAAATGTACTAATTGCAGCATGTTTTAAAAAAGTGATGAAATGTCAAACCAAATATCTCTGTTTGTGTATGAAATATGAATTGTTGCCTTACTCCCTGGTTTCCAAAGTGATGATAATGAGGATAGGTCTCCTGTTCATGCCGCCCACACAGCTGCTGTTGCACATAAAATTATATAGGATGGTGGTAAACTCAGTCCCTACCTGTAACACAGAGCAACAAGGTTTTAGATTTTACTTTGCTTCCATTAGTGTATAAGTACTTATATCACCATAATATAATGGTGAGAAGTGTAACTGTAACTGTACACCATTTTAGGTCTCGGTATTTAAAAAAGCTCATTTCTTTTCATCGCTCAAGTAATTTTTTTTCAAAAACACCAATTCACCACCAGAGGGAGGTGTTGTAGCGCACGTTGATGTGATGAGAGACAAATGTACTTTATATTAACTTTTTCATGACAGACATGATGAGTCTTGTGCTTGCGTGGACATGTCTGGCATCTTTATTTATAGATGAGCCTCGTATTAAAATTCTTAACTGTAGCTGACTGTTTCTTTGACGTGTTCATCATATGTCTCGTCTTTTCTCTTGGCTTAATGTCCAAAAACAAAAGAAATATCTGCAAAATGCCCATTTTACAAACAACTAAATTTTATCAGAGGCTTTTTCTGTGTATCTTTAAATACTTGATACAATGCATATGTATATCTCTGCTGTTATGACCCGCTGCAGGTCAAGTACACTACCACCAACCTGTGGAGCCTCATACGGGACGATGACACTCTGCCTGCCAGTAACAGGATCATCCACATACTGGCAGAGGTTATTTCCCTCCACTCTGATCAGGTGACTGGCCGGAGCTGCTTGACCTGAGGAGATAAACATGAGAGAGAGTTGGTTTATTTAAACTTGGCAGATACGAGGTACAGTTTATTGTGTAGTATAATGTCCAGAAAACTGTTGTTCTTAATGATGCTTGTGGTTGTTAAGTGAACTGCATTTAACGTTCTGCTGCTCCCTGTTACTTGCATTTTACATGCTCATTCTGCAGTCCCCCATGCAAGCAAGAATTAGCCAAACACTAATGAGACATATAAAAAGTATAAAATATGTCAGCATAATTACTTATGTTCAAAAGAAGAGATTAGCAGATTGTACCATCATTGAAGTCTCGTCCTAGTTCGTGGTTGGGGCATCGTTTGACCACTTCAGTCACGTGCTCCGCCTTCTTATAGATGGGCATGGCTCTGATGATGCTGCCATGCGGAGGAGAGGAGGATAGCTTGATCTGGATTGGACAGGTTTTGGCAATCTGACAGTAGAGCTTCTTCAGCAAGGGAGAGTACTGGGTAGAGAAAGAACACACGCGGTCAAGTTTCAAATCAGTGGTCTGAACTTATAAATGGGAATTTAATGTGCTTGTGAAAAAAGCAAAAACAAATCAATCAAAAGGTCATGGCCGATGAGGCGTTGCAGTCTTGCTCCAGTGACTTTCGTCTCATGCTCTCAAGAATAGTTATATATAAACGTAATAAGAGAACACATTACACTACTAGTGACATAATTACAAAAATAATCTTTCAGGAGGTGGGACTGTTGTCTCAAAATTAAATAACCTACAATTAAGTCACCTATCAGCAGACAAAAAAATAAGTCTCTAAGAGACAGAAGACAAGGTGGACAGATAAAGAGCTGCGTAATATGATAATAAAAAAGTTTGGTGTAAAAGCAGCACACTATAATTACCACATAAAACCATGAATGAGAGCAAATGTTGTCAAATAAAGAGCAGAGGAGTATGAATGGAAGAGAGAAACACATCAGCCAGTCAGCAATAAATTTTCATTTGTGTTATAAAGGTAAATGTTGTGTAGCATGAATACATGATAATTACCCAGAAGACTTAGTTTGTGGGTAGTAATGTGAGATACTGCAAGTGATAGAGAAAAAGCGTAACTGTACACCTTCTCTCTGGACAATAGTATGAAAAATACAGTTTCTTACAGGAAGCGTAGCAGTCATCTAGTTAAAGTGAAATAAAAATATGCTGATCTGTGCACAACCAGTCTTCACTAATTCCTCAGTTTACAAGTATTTCCACATGCACATACATGCGCTTTCGCATGAATGTGCATGTGGAAATGCCATTACACATGCACCCAAAGACATCACAAGGAATGAAATGGCCTAAACATGCCCCAACACAATCACAAAATCTTAAAAATCTCTCCTGTTGTGATCAAACTACGACCTTCCAGGAAAAAAAATAGAAAGTCTGTTCTTTCCTGTGTAGACTTGCTAAAGTGAGCTTAAAATGCAAATGCGTACCGTATGGGAGAACTACAGCACTCGCAGGTCAACATTTGTGTTGCTGCATAAGAAAAAAACAAAGAGTCCACGTGAAGTTGTCTCTTTGCATTTTCTAGATTATAGAAAGCAAAAAGAAATAGAAACACAGAGAGAAGAAATAATAGAGAGAGACTCATGGAACACGGCAGGTTACATGATAAGTATAGGACAGTGTGTTGGCAATTCTAAAAACAAACAAACAAGAATTATTTGTGATAGTAAAGAAAGAAATTTATTAGACAAAAGTGAAGAATTTCATTCTCAGGTTATCTGACTCTCAGGATTCACGTATCTCTGCATTACAGAGGCCAACAATAAAAAGGAAAGGCCACATGAACGTGTTTGTGAGTTGGTTCAGTTGTAACTGATAGACAGCGGCTATCACGACCACACTATTCCTTTTCCCTTCTTTTTTGTTTATTTTTTGCCCTTTATTACTTTTTTAAATTTCATTTTTACACACACAGACATATTTCTTTGTGTGTAAATGTAGCTGTATTGGTGTCAGAAGTGCAGTGCTATTAAAAGAACTGCAGTATCTGATGCAGGAAAAGATGAGTGATGGACAAGTTGGGCTTTGTTTCAAAACACAAAAAAGGCACAGAGAGTAGAGAGGAAGAGGAAGAGAAGGAGAACAAATATGCCAAACTTGGATTAGTTGCTTTGTCACTGAGTTGGAATAAAAAAAAATTTTGGTGACTGAGAAAAGGAAATTAAGAATGGACAGAGGGGTAAAAGAATAAATTGTAAGAATACAATTTATTAATTTAAAAACGGAATGAAGCAATCTCTTTATACACGTCTGTCTGTTTATGCTTTTCTTGCAAGAAAAGGAGAAATTTGGCACGTATCCTGCTGGAAATCAAAAGAAGTGTAGTGTTGTGTTTAAAGTTGTTCGGATAAATAGTGGTCTCATTTTTTTTCATTTAAAGTTTCCTAAATGAAACTTTTAGGTAACTTGAAAATTAAGTAAAAGCTTCACCAATTTAGTGAAAACTGTTTTTTGATCGACTGCTTTTGTGATAAATTGTTAACTCTTATAATATTCTTTCTGACTTTCAGATGGACAAGTTTTGCGAACAGTGCTTTTAGCCACTGCCAAAACATTGTTTTAATGTACATGTTGTATTTCCTTTGGTCAGTGTGTCATTTTGAGAGTTTGTGATTTACTGCAGTAAAAGTGTATTAGATCTGTATTAGAAGCTCACATGTTTGTCTTGGTCAGAAACATACATAAATCCACACCAAAAGACTCTTGTCTGATCAAGTTTAGAAAATTATGCCATAATGGTAGGGACAGGAATTTTATTGCCATCTGTCCATCCATCTATTCATCCATCCATCCATTCATCTATTCATCTTTGCTTCTACACGGTGGACCAATGGAGACAGGCCCTGACAGGTTCCTTGAGAAGAGGTGTTAATTGCCAAACTGTCATCCATACTCACAGGCAGCAGCTTGCCCGCTGTAAATTTTCGTAACAAATATCAGATTTATTTATGTACATTCATACACACACAGACACAGTGAGCTGATATACAGTACCATATAAGCTGACTTTTCATACACTGTAATCATCGTGTATTGGAAGTAAATTAGTATAGGAAACCTAAAAGTCACCCATGTTAAAAGATCTAATGAACCATAATGAATTATAATCTTACAATATAGTAATCTTTTTTGTCTAATCCAAAAAGTAAAGCTTAGGCTATGAGGGAACCATAAGAGCCTATTAAAAAAACATTTAAATAAATAAAACATAAATAAGATAAAGCCATTCGACTTTAGTGATTTTCAAGTAGCTACATGGAGTCTTACGGTTAACTCCTTTAGAGTATTAACATAAACACTGTGTTTCACAGAGTATTATGGGACACACAGCATGACCTAATGCTTAAAATATTAGCTTTCTCTGTGGCGCTTAGCTGTTATCAATTCAAAGTCCAGAACATCAACAAGAGCCCCTGTTCTATAGTGAAATTAGTTAAGATATTAGCTGATTAGGCTGATTTCTTTAAACACTGTATACTACAAAAGCACTTGTTTTACAGCACAAAACGATCAGTCCTCCAACTAGGAGCACATTTATTTCCCCTGTGAAATATCATGCGTCCCAAATGTGTGAATTCTCTTTCTCATCAACTCTGGTTTCCCACATTTGATGCTTGGCAGGAAAACCAATGGTGATGTGGCTTTGGATGATGCATCAGGAAAGGAAGGGAGGGATGCATTGTGCAGAACATGTTGGGACGTGTGTCCTAACGGAGAGAGGCTAATAGCTGGGAAGAGCAGCTTCTGACAAGCCGCTGTGTAGTGCATGCTCGAGCCTGCATCCTGAGTGTATCACACCCCTTCCTACTACTGCCACATACTGTACACACACAGACAGACACACAAACACTCATGCATGTGCATATACACTTACACACAAACTAAAGTCTGATTGTATGGAAAGGGGTCTTATTATATGACAATACTAAGGTGTTAGATCTTATTTCTAGCCATGGTGATGCTTGCCTGCATCCAAGCAGAAGAATCATCTTCAAGGGGCAGGAGAGTGGCAGAGTTTCAGAGCTATTATCACTAATGGATGCTGTCTTGACTAGACGTGGGTGGGGGTGGGGGGGTTGATTGCCAGAGCAGCTTAACATGGGTTTGGATGGACTAACTCTATGTGGAAATACTTTGATAGATGAGAAAACCAGGATTGTGTCTCCTCCTCTGTGTTCACCTGACTTCTCGTCTCTTTTCCTTTGAAAGGTACCAGAGTTGGACTAATCTAATGACAAGTTCTATATACCACAACCGAATGCTTTGTCAGTCACTAATGATGTCAAGTCAAGTTTATTTATTCTGTGCCAAGTCACAACAATAGTCACTTCGAGGCAAAGACCTTACAGTATTAAGGAGAAACCCCCAGTAATCAGATAATCCCTACTATGAAAAATAATGGCAGCAATTCTGATTAAACTGATAACGTGGAATGTGAGACGAAGGGATTTAATGAAAAATGCTCAATGGAATAAGTAGATATCTTCCCTTGAGAGGAAAAGGCAGAGGGGCATGAAGAAGGGCAGCTAGGAAGCTGCTCGTATTGAATATGCCCCTATGCCATTTGGTATTCCACATTGCCTGAGGCCACAAGGAATACACATGAAACTCCTGTTTTCTACATTCAGACAAGGTGACTCAGTCTTATAGTCATCCCTTTTTTCCAAACAAGTTCAAACTTGGGTCTTTTACTGAATTTCGCATAAATACGCACACCCATATTTGCATCCACATTTCAGACACACATAAATCCTCATGCAATCTTTTGGGTAATCCCCTACCATTAGTAGAAATGTAGTCATCCTGAGAGGCTTGACTGGAATGCCTTTTCTTTCTGATTATTGTTTTATTTACTTCACTTTCAGTAAAATTATTTACTTCACTTTCAGTAAAATGTAAATATGTTGTCATTTTATTGGGAAAGAGTTTATGTCTATATTCCAGGATGTTTTACCTCAAACGGCTGCATATTCTATAGGTATTACATGTGGTGAACTTCTTTTTTAACTATCTGTAACACTTCCTTTAAAGAAATCAATGCTTTATACAGTAGAAAATCATATATTATCATACTCCGTCATTTCACAGATTAAACATTTTCTTTTTTCCATAGCTATATAATAACACTTATAATTTGCCGGTCTTATAATCAGGCATTCAAGATAAAACAAAGCATTACAGTAAACTCCACCAAAGCTATGAGCAATCACCTAGTCTCTCTTTTTGTTCTAATCCCTCCTGTTTAATGGCAGCAGAGGCATCTGAATAATCACAGGTTTCCTCACAATCCTTTTCTGCTGCCTCATCATTTGTATCTTAAGTCGTGTGCCAGTCAAACACTCCTTTGTTTCTCCTCTTATAGCGCAGAGAGACACACACACACACACACACACACACACGCACGCAAGACGCTATAACTTAAATTGTTAGGCAGTTTAAAAAATATATTTCTCTTCTGTTCTGTTAAAATTGTAGCAAAATACAGTTTTCAAAAACTATTAAGAGTTTTGCTGTAAAAACAAGAGGTCTGTTGGCAGGCTTTTATTGATTTTTTAATTAAAAGCTAAACGGTATTGTTAGAGTTCTTTTTCGGATGTTATGTACTTTCTGAATGAAGTCAAAAGATGCATTCTGAACTTTAAAATGGCACCGTAGGTAGAAAAAGGCAGGGTAAATAGTAAGTATCACATTAAACCAAACAGGTCACAACAAGTTTTCGGATCATTTCATGGCAGTAAGTCATCAGGTCAAACTAATATTTTTGTGCATGCTTTCTCTGGTTTCTGTGGATGTGTTTTGGCAGAAGATTTAATGAAATGGATGAGAATAGAAGTTAGACAAAGGAGATGACAGGTATACTCAAGGGCAGGAGAGAAGAGCAGAGGAGAGAAGAGGGGGAACTTTAGGCGCCAGAGGTGACAGCCATGAGTGTGTGCTAAGACCGGAGGAAGAAAGAGACAGAGAAAGAAAAGCAACAGGTCAAAGACCACAGTTCCAATGTCCAGAGGAGGATCTTCTTACATCACTGAGGGCTGAATGAAGAAGCTCACCATGCATGATTAACTTTAGCAAACACATACGCAGAGGATCTCAATCTATCACACAGACACATTCACAGGCCTCAATGCACACAGAGACAAACACACACACACACACACACACACACACACACACACACACACAGAAGGAAGTGTGCTTTATCTTTCACTTGTTTCTGGGAGGTCAACTGTGAGACAGTTGGAGGTGACACTTTTTGAGGAGAACAGACTTCTCATCAGGTCATAACAACACACACAGCCTCTATTTCACCTACCCCTCACCGCAATCACATCACAAAGTAGTTGTGTGCATTGCGTTCATTAGAATTGATAATTGGTGTGTAAATTTCCAATACTCATATTCCTCTGATTTTTTTTAAATTATTTTTTAAAATACTACCTCAAAAGTTTGAATTCCAGCTGAAAGTTGTTAATGTAGCTCATTCTAGAGGAGTAGAAGAGGCAAACATCACATCCAATGTGAATTTTTATCCCAGTTCAATCAAGTAGAAATCAGTCTACACGCAGTTACAGTCAGCTAAGAAAATAACACAATGTCTACATTTTTGAAGTTGTGCTACAATGTGTTCAGGCATTGGCTATAAATAAAGACCTATTGATATTGACCAAAAAAAACCAAAACATGACGATGATTTTTGCCATAATCAAGCAACCTTAAAATACTATTTGTGTAATTACATTATCATTAAAATGGATTATTGCACTGATAAAGTGAAACAACACATGAGGCAGCAATTTCTAATATACTCAAAGACAGTACACCAAAATATATTAATCAAAATAACCTCTAAATTACATAAACTCATATGATATGATATTTTTATTTCTCACTCGAACTACTTAAAGAAACCAAACAAAGTCTTCCAAAAGACTAACACAGAACAGACTCATAAAAGGTGAGTACAGGACAAGATGAATCACTGAGTCGTGCGCTACTTTCGCTTACACATAGCACGCCTGCACATGTACTGACTTGAGTGAGTGTCCATGTGAACGAGTGTCTTTGTGTGCATGTTTATGTGTGTTCAAGGGAGTTACTTAGTAAGACAGAGAGCTAGAAAGAGTAAGAGAAGCCTGCATGCACAGACATACACCAGCACACATCATAGCCACAACAGTGTGTTTGTGTGTGTGTGTATATACTCACGGTCCATGTGGCTGACTTGGCTGTGCTGGACTGCTGGAAGGACACCTGGAAGGCATGTGGCCCAGGGTAATCGGTGTTAGAAGGGATGGCAGGGGCAGGCGACAAGCCCTCAAAGGTGGAGTTGGGCTGGGAGTAAGGTGAGGGGGTGGGCACGGCCGACGAAGAGGCGTTTTCGGAGCTGTAGGGGCTGGTGGATGTCGCACGGCTCCCCAGACTCTCCATGCTGCTGCTCAGCAAGTTGTACTGGGACTGTGAAGAAATGAAGAGAAAAGGCAATGAGGGAGGTGAAGAGGTAGGGAGGGGAAAAGGCAGAGGGAGGACACAGGTAGAGGTGTCACAGAGACAGGGGCTTAGAGGCTCAAAGGAAGGTCGGGTTACACTTGGAAGGGAGATGTGGGTAGTGCGCGTGATGCACAGTGTGTGTGGGGGCATGCGTAACTATTTTATGATTTATACATAAAAACGACATCAACAGGTGTGTAGAGGTGAATCTGTGAATGGCACTTGCAGTGAGGTCCACACTGTACCTTCCTCGGGGCTATAAGAGGTGTAGAGTTGTAAAACACAGGAGTGATCTGCCTAATTGCCTGCCATTCTCTTTTCTCTCTTCGGTATGATGGATGAAAAAAAAGATTTGATGTACTGAACTCTGCTAGTGTCTCGTGTGAGGCCTGCATTTTGTTTTTAAACTCAAAAGCTACAGTAGAAGGAAAAAGTATTAAAAACATGTGATTTCAAAAAAAGTTAGAAAACACAAGCTGCAGTCCACCACAGTCTACCTCCTGCTCTTCAAACTAAAACAATCTGTGAATAACATGAAACCAATAGATAGTCAGTTGACTGAGACAGAACAAGAAAAGTCGGCAGCAAAGAATATTCTGAAAACCAAAAATAATCTTTAGTGTGAAAACACATTCCTGGATTCATCCCTGTTGCCCGCATTGTGCACGTGTCAAACAACTGAAGCTGATGGCAGCTTCCAGTTGAACCGTTTCTATTCCACACACATACCCAAAAAACCCCTCCAAAACCAAACAAAAACAAAAGCCTTTACCTTCTTCTTCACGTAGTACATCCTCTACTGCTTTGGTCTCATTTGTCAAATCTTCAGTCAGTCAAACGTCCAAACACAGCAAACCAAAGAGAGTGCTGGACCAGAGCCTAACCACAGAGTTCAAGCAAGGTGTGCATCAGTGGACATACCACGCTCACTCACTCACACATAGGCGCATGTACTGCCAGGACAGGGAAGAAAGGTGAGGACTGGTGAGGAGAGAGAGAAACGATAGACTGAGATGAGAGGAGAGAAGCAGAAAGGGAAAGAGGGATGGGAACCCAAAAAATTGTACGACATTCTAATTATGGCATGCCCGGACATAGACGGCAATGCCGGGGTGCATGTACACACATGCTCCAAAACACCTTGTGAAGGCCTGCACTAAGTAAACACTGTCTGGTTTGACAGAGAGAGAGAGAGAAAGAGAGAGACAGAGACAGAGAGAGAGGCAAGAAGAACAGCATATGAAAGGACAAGCGTTCAAGGGTCAGATACCCCCGCCACTCAGTCATACCCCCACAATCAATACAACATTAAATTAGCACAGACTTTTCAAAACTTTGCTAGCCTTAATAAAGAAGGATGAAACTTGCTTAAGTCAAAATCCATCCATGAGCATGTAATTACAGTGAATATCGTTAAACAAACTGTTTCATCTAAGGTTGTGTGGGAAGGTGGATTAGGGTAGTAATATTTAATTAGCACAAAAGCAGTTATACCACTTATAAATTGTCAGACTGGGACTAGTTGAAAAATCTATAAACTGTGACTGGAAGTAAGATGAATCTGAGATGAATCTGAATTCACAGGGACATTTATCTGAAGAATCATGTGTCACACGGGAAAGCTGAGTGATCATTTACCTGGCCCACCACTGCACTTCTCCTTTTTTTATTATTGTATTTTGTTCTATTCACTTTCCCCATAAACTGAAAATATATTGGATCACTTCACCACACGATCGTTCCCCAGGGCTCTTCTACTTATTACTTTAAGTTTGAGCGCTGAAACTTACAAGGACACAAAATTTAATACAGTTACACAAGGATACGTAAACCTCGTGTGTTTCTATGCCATGGTTCAGCAGCTGAAAGCAAAAGCACAGGTCAATGTCCAAGACTTAATGCAAACGATGCAGGTTAAATGAGGATGCACGCATGCGTGGGACTTTGGAGCCATACATTGACACTAACGTGAGTTTATGTGAGATAGCACCTCACACAGGATACAACTGGGATAAACAGATAAAGAGGGAAAATTAATTAATGCTTAATAGACATGCAATGTAATTCCCAGCATTCATATCAAATGTCTTAAATGTATAATCTTACAACAGAAAGAAGCACATTCATAGCATCAACTTAGATGAACGTGCATATCCTTTTTTTTTTTTTTTAAAACATGACAAATATCAGCATGAATGCTTTTTTTGTCTTCTCATGAAAAGTGCACACAAATCACTCTGACATCCCTCTAGTGTCTTAGCGCTTACCACCTTTGAAATTTTCCATCTAATAGGTATTATCAAAGGGGCTTTAGAGGCACAAGAGAAGCCCAGGTGTATGTGTCAACAACAGAAAACGCCACACACACCCACGCCTACGCCCCCACATAGACACACACACACACACACTGAGAGAGCAAGAGAGACTCACACTCACAGGTGCGTTGTGCTTGGTCTTAATACCTAAACTCAATCCATAACAAGTTGAAACAGAGCTAAAACCTCCACTGCAACTATGTGAGTAAATGTGTTTGCGCGATACGATGTGTCTAAGTGTTTACACTTCCCAGCCCAGCAGCGTCTGATGTCCCCTATGGGCAGTCATCCTGGTAGCTGCCACTCAAAGAAAAGTTTTAAAGGCTTAAAACATTTACTTCAGGCAGCAGCAGCAACCTTCACCTGTCAAGATGAGTGAAACATAATAGGCTGAGGATAAAGAGACAGTTTAAATCCTAATGACCTGTTTTCAGAGCCACTTACTCAATGAAACAGCCTTCAGCACTTAACAACACAATATCCCAACTATTTATATTTTCCAATTGATTTAAGGAAACAGCATGACCAAAAAGAATAACTGTGCTGCATAAATGAACGGTCTGGTATTATATCAAAAGTGAAGCATGTCTAAACGACACCAGCCATGTTAAACAGAGGTGAGGAGAAGTGGAGGTAAAGAGTAGTGTGCGGTGTAAGAAGGTTGCCCTCTATTGGGAATATCTCCAAAGAGCAGGAATAGGATATAAATTTCATTTTCACAGTGATCTGTAGACGCTGTAATTCTCTGTAGAGAATTTTCAAGCAAAAAGTAAATCACGTTAATGTTTTGGTCAATTTCTAAAACCCAGTGATTAATATTGGAATATAGTGGTATGATAAGGATGTGATTTGAGAGTTCTGCTTGTGCTTTATCATAGAATTTCCATAATAATCCAGTTTGACAAAGTAGTGATAAAACTATCTCCATCTTTCCACCAAACTAATCAAATTGTTTTAATTCAAGAGCAGCTCCAATTCAAGCACATCTCACACATCCATGCGTCTTCGCAGCATGATGAGTAATGAGCACTGCCATTGACTTGAAAAACAGTTGCTCTACAACGAACACCAAGTTTCAAACAAAGTAATATGAGATATTCTCCTCTAAGTGTGCAGTTTCCAAAAGCAAAAAGGAAGGAATATGACCCAACATCAGCAAATTACACTCGTTCACTTACCACATCCAACAGCATCTTACAGCTTCTAAAAAAATAAAGTGTGTTTCTACGATGTCTCTCATAAGACTCTGTTCAAGGGTGACTGTAATAGCTGAGTTCTCCATTTCTAGGTGAACCTGCTTTAAAGCAGGGCATGATGGAGGGAAAAAAGATGTCCTGCCTCTGTTCTCCACTTGTTTCCCTTACTTTACTGGGCCTTCTCCTTGTTCTGCATCTAACAACAAATCCTTGCTCCACCTCTTTTCTTTCTCTCATGACTATTCATTAACCAGCTTGGCAGGCCCAGACTTGCCCAAATAAAGATTATATCTGACCAATACTCCAGATCAGAAGAAGGGGGGGGGGACACTGAGTGTAGCTGGGAGTTCCTTTTGATTTCATATTGAAAGATCAAGTGGTTGGAGTGAACAATTAGGCAAAATGAAAGTGTATATTATAATAAATTTTGTAAAACCTGTAAAAGAAACTGTAAGAAAACTGAGAATAAATTAACTGATAAAACTGCTGTTGACTCAGCTGGAAGACCGTGTAAACAGAATTCAATGTGAAATGTATTCAAATAATTTAAAGCTCATTTATAATATTTTACTCAAAAGACACCATAAGTGAAACAGATTTTTTAATTTATCTGTATTTTGAATCTATTTGTACATTTTTAAGCTCATTTTGAATTTGATGATAGCAAAACATTGTCAAAAAAGGGAGCAATTAAATAATGGAAAAGCCCTGCAATCTTCATCATCTTATGAATAATTAAGGTAATCCATAATATTGACGCTGTTAGAGTCTCCCAGAAGTAAATTATTGTTGGAATAAAAATGTATGTCGCACAGTGAGAAATGTGACCTTGTCCTGACCTTTTAATTCTGCAGACATCAAACTGAAAATGAGCAAGCTTTCACAGGACTCTTTGAAATCCTTAAATAAGAATGAATGGATCACCAGCAAGTGTGACACCTCTATAAAAGCTTACATTTTGCCTGTGTTCTGCGCTAAACCATTTAGCACAATTCCACAATCTTCCTAAGAGTGGACATTTGTATAAATTCATCTCAAAATTAGAATATAAAAGACTAAAAGAAATTCCCCAAAAAGAGCTACATCTCAAATTCTGCAGACCTTAGGTAACAGTAGAATTAGAAAAGGACCGAACAGGTATGGCAGGTGTGGAATGGTTGCCCAGAGAAAGCCTCTCCCATCTAAGAAGAACATAGCAGCTGTCAAGAACAGAACCTGATTATTTTGCAGTCATTGAATCAACCATACCAAAGTATTCTAGAGTCAAATGTGAGGCCATCTGTCTGATAGCTAAGGCCTTAGCTGAAATTTGGTCATCTAACAATGATCCCAAGCACAGCAGGAAATCTACAACTGAAAGGCTAAAAAAGAAAAGAATCAGGCTGTTGTAATGGTCCAGTCCAAGTCCAGACCTCAACCCAAGTAAATGCTTTGGTGCATAAACAAATGCCTCCAAACCTTAATGAGCTGAAGCAAGGCTGTAAAGAAAAGAGGGCCACAATTCCTCTACAGTGATGTGAGAGACTGATAGTCACAGAAAAAGATTCACAGGACTTTACAGAGTCTTGTTAAAAATAACTGCATTCTTCAAGAAACAACGAAAATGTCTGTCTTTCATCTTGTGATATATATAAGTTTTAAAGAATTTGCAATACATTATACCGGTACTATGTTTTGGTCACTTTTTTAGGTTTCCCAATTGGGTTTTTTTGTAAATTGGAATGTAAAAAAAATGCATTTTTTTCTGTGGATGGTAAGCCCAGCAGGTGAATACACCTGCACAGTGTGTGCATGCTTGTAATGTACACACAGACACACCCCAGCCTACAGATGGTTCTGCAGTGGAGCAGCAAGGGGCTGTTGCTTGATATTTAATGACCATTCTCCACGCACACACACACACACACACACACACACACACACACACACACACACACACACCTCACAGTCCCTAAAGGCCACCCAGAAGGGAAATAGAGAGGGAAAAAGCTGCAGAGGAGAGGGAAACAACACAGAAGGGAATCTCCTCAGCACTGGAGGGAAAATACAAGTAGACAAAAAAAAAAACATTCCTAGATGTGTGCGTGTGTTCTCACAAGATAAACTACCACATCCTATAATGACAAGAAAAACTTAACAGATTCTATATAAAAGCAAAGTCTGACCACAATGTGTGAGATGAACTCATTTTCCTACCATAACATTCTCGTTCATGTCTCTCATATGATAGACATCCATGGAGACCTCTGCAGTGCTGTGGTGGTTCCCCGGGTTGCTGGTAGACGGCACTGGTTGTTCACCTGGCTGGCTGCCTGGGGGGAGCTCAAAATAGGTACTGTCTGGCTCTCTGTGAACACACAATGCATATAAGATGATTATTGAGATGTGGGATTTCAATAAGTAATTATAGAACAAGTGTGTTTTTGTATCATTTAATAGAGAGAATTATATAAAAAGAAGAGTTTGAAAAAAAAAGACTTTTTATCCATGTAAGTCATAGAATACAAGTATACCCTTTATCTCTACCAAGTACTATCATTTTTTATCCTTTCTTCCTTAAATTGTAACCAAATATGATCCTTTATATTCCTTGCGATCAATTATTATACAACCCGATTCTTTTCTTTTTGAGCCTTCCAGCTGTAGATTTCCTGCTGTGTGTCTTAAGAAGGAAGACAGCAGGCAAATGTGGGTTTTCCCCCTTTTTCTCTTGCTGCTTACTTTAAAGATTTTGGACTATTTGCTTATCTTTATTCTTTCAGCGCAATAAAAATGAAATATCTGATAAAAAGAAATAATTTTATGGTAATATACTTTTTTCTTAGCAAATTTGTGAATTTAAAGATATCATCCTACTTGCATAAATAATCTGTCATCCAAAATAATAAAATATCATAACATGAGAAATCAAATCTGAAATCTCATAGTGACAGTTTTGTTCTTTTTGTGTGCATTATGCAGTAAGAAATATTGTCATTTTTTAACCAATAAGTATTAAAACACAGCAGTACTTTTTAGCGTTTGCTGAATAATGCCCACACAGAGGAAAAAAAATAAATCAGCTGTTAGATAAGGCAAGTATTTATCTTTAGCTCTAGTAAACATATTAAATAATTTCACTGTGTTATACAGAAAAAAGACTTCACTTTCCTTCATATTATGTATAAAATTGTGGCATTAAAATTATTCACATATTAGGAATTGTAATTTGTAAGAAAATAATATTTTAGATAATGGAGAGATATATCATATAATTAACTTGATACACTTACATTTTTAATCAGATTAATATATAATTTGGAAAACATGATGGGAAGTATATCAGTTTTCAGTGATGTTGACACTCACAGGGAGCTCCACAGGTGTTCAAAGGTGCCTCCTTCTTCAGTAACAGTGGACTGGGACATCTTAGAGGATGGGTAGTCTGGCGAGGGGCAGACCACTCTACAAAGAACATACACAGGCACGGACAGTTACACAAAGATCTATTTTCTTAATTAAAAATGTAGGGCGGCAGTTACTGAAACAATTACCGAAAAACTGACTTTTAACTTAAAAAACTAAAACGTGCAAGTCCAAATATATGGTCGTTTTTTTTTTCCCATGTTAAAAAATATATTAGACAAAAGTTCAAAACACAAACGCACATTCATCCAGGTGTGATCGCACTAATGTAGTCCCACTGAGGTGGCACAAGGTGTCGTGGGGCCTGGGCTTGCCCGGGCCTGCCTGACTCATCACCGTCTCACTCCGAGGGGAGGCTTCTGTCCCTCAAAGGCTGAACATCACATCCTCCGTCTCTGTCTGGAAATAACGCCTGCACTACAACTCGAAAATGTATTCAGACTGGAGTCGCCTAAGTAAAAACGCAAGTCAGGATAGCTCTGAGTAGATGCGCATCTGGTTTCCTGAGCGAAGCGGTCTTCACGGTTCGCAAGATTAACGCAACTTTATTCAGAAAACATAGTATCGCCGCTTGTTAAGTTAAAATGATGGCATGATTGTGGAAATTTAGGAAGGTACTCGTCACATCCGGGCATGTTTGCAGTGTTAAATAAGTATCGAGCTGTCAAAGTTAGCCTCGTTTGCAAAAACCTAGAATAGAAGCATAACCGACTACAGGCCTACCGGGAAAGGCGATAAGGGGATGTCTTGATTTTCCATTGAGTCTCCAGCTCGATTTGCTGACGAACACATCCAACTGAAAATCCTGTCGGGCATATTTGGTCCTACAAACATTTTTTTGTGGGCCTACCCACTGCTGCCCGCCATGGCGGCGTCACATCTCCTTAGTAACCCCTCTGCAGGATTGTGGCAAAAACTGTGGCAAAGGTGCAAGGCTGAGAGAAGTAAATTGCAGTACATAAATAAACGCAAATCTTCGGTGTTTTAGCCAGTGTGGCTGGAGATACAGATTTCAAATTCTATGAATTTAGGAGTTTAAGTTTAATCTGTAAGTCTACTGCACCCTATAGTCTTATCTCCAGGTAACAGAGGTCTTTTCACTTTGGTCTGTACGGAATCGATTGACGATATCCAACCCAGTAAACATCTAAAGTGATGTCATGTGTCCTGAACAAAGGCTGCTTTCCTTAGTTTCCTTACTTTTTGTTGTAATTGTTTTTGTGGCCATTAAGCTTGCGGATTATGCGTGGCACAAAAACCATTGCATTTGGCATTAAAACAATAGTGAGGCGCACTGCGCATCTTTAAGAGACCCCCGCACACGTAAGTGGACACTTGTAATTTGGAACTGTGGAGCTGCAGCTCAGCTGTGTGGCTTCAGGTTCCCGCTGTTCCCGCGGAGTATGCCGCCGCAGAAACCAGCTCCCACCAGCTCGTCCTTCAGTGCCGCCTTGAAAATCCCAAATCAACCAGTATGTTCGCACAGGGGATCTGACAAAGAACCAGTGCGATACGAGCAGCAGAAAAGACAGCAGCTCCGCTCCCCACTTTGAGAAGCTTAATTGGCATTCCACCTGGACACATAGCCTACCTCCTTTTCACTTAGCCCGCACCACAGGGGGAAAAACTTACACTTAGCCCGTTTTTTAACTGATCAAGATAGATAGATAGATAGATAGATAGATAGATAGATACTAAAAGTCGATCATTCAAACCTGAAAAAAGCAACAAAAAAGCAACCCCCCCCCCCCCCCCCCCCCCCCAAAAAAAACCAAAAAAAACCAACAAAAAAACCCCCAAAAGTTCAAAATGAAATAGGCCTATTGAATGAAAGTACCGTTGGCACGATTTGGTATGTACTTGTTACTTGATTTGAACATGATTTTATATACATTTTTATCGTAATTGTCTACTTTCCCATGATAAGAAACATTACCGTTTTATTTCAATAAAACATTGCTAGTCGCCTGACTCTCGCCCTCCTTTTGAATATGACATTGCGCCTCTGTGATATTCACCTGTGTCTATTTTGTATCTCCACTCCAGGGTTACAGCACCCATGACAACACACATACACACACGGTGCCGTCCCAAGGGCCATTTTATTCGGAGAAAAGTCTTAATTGAGAATAAATCAATTTTTAAAAATATGGTCTTAGATTCGATGGCCTTCCTTAGGGCCACGTGAAATATTAAGGATTCATAGCGTTGTCGTGGTTGAAGTATTTGGATGTCACTCCTTGTGCATATTGAAAGTTTTACCTTGAAATGTATCCTAATAAAATTAATAAAGAAATTCAAAGACAAAAAGTATAAGTGGGTTATTCAAATCAAATAATAAATTGCAACACAGGCCTTATAGTCTGCATAGGCTCTGTTTGCTGTACGCTGATGCTTTTTCAAAAGGCCTAGTATTAAATTTAAATCATTATTATTATCATCATTATTGTTAGCGGGCCTATTATTTGTATTGGCTACTGCCCTAAGAATCAGCCATGTGAAAAAGACCATTAGGCTATCCAAACCGCGACCTTGATCAACAAAATTACTAAAAGGATTTTAATGTAGACAGTAAATTTTACTTTATTTTTTACATTTCACTCTTACCCATCCTTTGACATTTCTCAATACGTCTTGTGAATAAGCTTCGTTTAAAACTCAGCCTAATTGTCACATTTTGGGAGGAAAAAATGCTCATAAGTAAAATCCAGACCACCATTTGTAACATATAGCTCATTAAACATTAATAGACGTGAGCCTACCTGAAGGTTATTCTTATTCCAATCCAAACACCCAGGAAATATGTTGCGTCCAGGAGCTGTCTGTTTATTATCGAACGTGCCGAGAGAGTGACCCTCCATAAAAAATAGCAACAAGGGAAAAAAATGGAAAAAATCGATTGACTCAGGTTGATAACAATGACTGAAGTTGATTGACTTTTCTGAGAAGCAATATTAACCGGATTCAAGAGGAAAACTGATTTGCATGCTCTCCAGAGAAGTGTGATCTTTGCTGAGGGTGACCGAGGAGGAGGTGAAGCGTTTTTTGCACTGGGAGAGCAGGGAGGCGGTAGCGCGGTTTAGCCGCATATAAGCGGGAAAGCTTTGGCTCAACCAGGAGATGATGCTGGGGGATAATAAAAATGCGTTAGGCTTCCTTTTACTTATACATTCAAGTATATATATAAATGTGTTAGGCTGCCCTTGCTTATACATTCAAGTATATATATATACAACTGTAGGATACAATTAAGAACGAAAGAAACATGATGGGGAAGAACTTAAGGCAATGAGCGAAATGAAAAACAATGTATCATATTCTAAATTACACTACACGATTAAAAGCCCATAACCCTGTGATGATAATATGATGCTTATAGGTTTGTATTGATTTGGTACAGAAACACACACTCACGAGCAGTAGGAAACAAGGCAAAACACACTTATGAACTACATTTCCCAGAAGGCAAGAAAACTCTAATAGCAAACGCTCATTGGACAACACCAGTATGTCGTCATGTATTCGTCCAAACAAACCAGCAGCAGTCGAATCAACAGCGTATGCACCAGAAGGCAGTCATGTGGAGAAAAAACTTTTCTGAAGTCTTTCTTGAACTTTTTACGTTAATCTTTTAAGTGACAAAAACAACTCAAGTAAAGCTAGAAGTAAGTGTTTGCATTAAACGGTGATGTTCGGTCGAAAGCTACCATAGAGCTTTTCGTTGCTAGTAGCATTACATGCTAGCCTCGAGCGAGCTCAGTCATTGGTGACAGCTAGTTAAAAAGCTAACTTTACCTTAAGCATGTAGTGGTCAGTTCTTATCCACTGGTTAAATAATTTGATACCAATGACAAAAATCGCAGTGAAACACATCTTTCAGACATGCTTTGCTCGACGAATTAGTTTCCTCCAGGTCTTTCTTAAGAGTTAGCTAAACCAAGATAGCTACGAAAATTGCTTTGTTTGTGATGATGCTCAATTTGGGAAAGGATTAAGTCCGTTTTATGTAGCTAAGTAGTTGCCATATAAGTCGAGTTATTTTCCTGTACGAAACAGTTTTTTGTGTATTTTCTGCATGCCTATTTTCTGAGGCTTAGTCATTTTCTTGGACCTTTAGCGCCATCACGTGTTAATACCTGCAAACTACGTACAAATTGCAAATCTTTTGCAGTTGTTTTAGTTAAAATTTATGTATTTGAAAAGGACAATGACGTTTAACATGTTCCCAGTGCGGAGTATGAAACTGATGCGCTGCACATAGAGTTTATTGCTAATTTCTAACCCGTGTCCCCTATTGAGCTGTTATGTTCACAATGCACAGTTTGCAACATCGAAATGACATAAAAACATAATAAACTATAACTACAGTAAATAATGTTATGGAAAATGTAGTGTAAGAAAAATAGACACAAGTATTTTTGGAAACGTATTTCCAGAAGTGTGAATAATAATAAAATAATATTAGCTGAAAATATTACAGCTCTGATTTATCTTTAACCAACCTTTGTCCTTTACCGTAAAAGATTTAATGTCTTAATCAATTTAATTTCAGTTGGAAATTGTGCTTCATAGATGACACAATTGTCACTGTAAGATGAATTTCTCTGAGGTCTTCAAGCAGTCCAATCAGCTTTGTAAAGTTTCCCCAGATGGAAAGTATTTGGTAAGTGTTTGAGTAATGCAATATGTATTTTTGTAGTATTTTAATTGTTTTCAGTAGAAAGAAATCTTTTTCATTCCCATTTTATGTTACCATTTCCATATGGATAAGATGGAAATGGGTAATTTCCTTGCTGATTGTTGTCTTTGGCTTTACTCCTCAGGCTACATGTGTGCAGTACAGGTTAGTGGTGCGAGATGTGAGCACCTTGCAGATTATGCACCTGTATACCTGCCTTGACCAAATATCTCATATGGAGTGGTCCTCTGATTCTCTCTTTATTCTGTGTGCTATGTACAAGAGAGGACTAGTACAGGTAGGTTGAGAGAAAAGTAATGTGGCTATCTGACCATTTATGTGGTGTGAATGAAGGTGGTCAGTCTACTAGTTGAACACTGTTCACGATTATACAAATAATTACAAACTCTTTTAAATAATGTTGGGTTTTTTGGGGGGATTGATAGAAACTGAATACTAAAGTGATTTATGTGGATTTTAGTTGGACAGGCTCTATTTAATCAAACTACCAATAGACCAGTTATGCCACATTCCCTAAATTTAGAAGTGACATACAGAAATACTTCCTCAAAACAAATACTCCGTATCTTCAGTTGTAATTTTTTGAGATTTTATATTGTACTTTAAATTTTTGGAGGCTTTAGACATGTCCTGTTTGAAGTCTCAATCACATGTACATCCTTCTTTTAGTCTTAAAAATGTATACTAATTAACTTTTTTATACATACATTCTTATTGCTGTTACTTTAAGGACACAGTAGACTCCACATTAGATGAAGTAGTCTGAGATTGCTTTCAGTGAAACTCACTATTTAGCATTCAAATAGGTACAATAAATTTTAATATTCATTACTTCTGTCATTGGATGATCTAGAACCATGCTGTTTATTTTTTATTGTGCTTTAACTTCTTTATTTTAGGATGATCAAAAAGTGTTCAAAGTGACAGAATTGCAGTAATTATTGTTACTGAAGTGATGTCAGTTTCATGCACATCGTAGCTCAAGTTGCTTACCTTTGAAAGGGTATCCAGTGCCAGTCTTTCATTGTGTCTGATGTGTTCTTACTGTTTGAAATCAAACTGAGAAAGTTAGAGGATGTGTGTAAAGGATGTCTTGAGTAATTGCCGTTTGCTGTCCTGGTGTCGCACTCTGTCTTCCTTCTGACGTTTTTTTTCTCAGGTGTGGTCTCTTGAACAGCCGGACTGGCACTGCAAGATTGATGAGGGTTCAATAGGACTAGTCTCCTCACGCTGGAGTCCAGATGGACGTCACATTCTCAACACCACCGAGTTCCATGTAAGTGTGAAGTTGGTTTCTGCGTGTGTGTATGTGCATTGATGCACATGGAAATGTGTTTTATGCTTGTCTGGTATCAACTGTTGCTGGCCTGCAAGGAACGGGGGACCTGAAAATAGCCAGACACCAGAGCCTTTCTTGACTGGCCCCTACACCCCCCACCTGCTACATGTATTCAGCCTGATTTCATAGCTGCCCTCCTGTTAGCGTCCTGTCATACATGGGCTTCTAGTACCTCTGGAACACCAGTGCAATGTGTATATGCCCTTCCGATGGAGGTCTGGTATTTTGTTTGGCATCAAGTCTATTTAATGATGTTTTATTGGTCATAAAAATACAGTAACTGTAGGCTTACCAACACTGATGGATTAAAACCAACCAGATCAGAAACGCCATACACTAACCAGGAGCAGGTTAAATAAATAACATTAATAATTTATATGGCTGTTATTTTTACTGCCCAAATAAAAAGCCAAGCAGAAATATGTTTTATAAGACAAGAGCCAAAATGCTCATTTCATTTTATTTAAATTCAATTTCATTTTATTTGTACAGTGCCAAATCACATGGACAGTTCAAATCACATCAACAGTTGCCTCAAGGCGCTTTATAATGATTTCCATCCTTGATGACTATTTGACTGTTAGTTATTGTTCACTTGTAGCTGATAGTAGTATGCTCTAAACATCAGATCCAAGAATACATAGTATGTGGAAATTAGATTTTGTTCTCTTTTTAAAATCATCAGTAGTCGTGACTTGTGAACATTCCTTCACTCCGCAGTAATGACCTTGCAAAACAGGAGTACATATTTGATACCAGAAATAGCTTGTTTGTCTACGGAGAAAGTACAGACAAAAGTCTTTAAGATCGCATCTTTTTATGTTTTATATCATTACTTAAAATATTTGAAATTTGAGGTATCATGCAGTATGTACATGCACCCACCAAATTCCAGCTGAGGAGATTTTGAGATTGCGCAAGTATATAAAACTAAATACAAACCAAATAAATTGCCTGTGCCTCCAAATTCCTCTTTTATATTCTCTCCATAGTAAGCATATGTTGTAAGGGGTGCTGTTATAGCAGCTACCCTTGGGGCTTGTGGAATACGACGGCAGGCCATGTCTGTAACACTGAACCAGATTCCAGGAATCATTTAACAGGTGTTGTGGTCTAATACACAACTCTGTCTTGTCTGGAGTAGAGTGCAAGTGTCTGTGGTATGTCTGCTTTGTTTTAGTCAGAATTTTATTAATAAATAAAGTTTAAAAAGGAAAAGAATTTGAAAGAAATGCTTTTTCTTTCCCTAAAGATCTATGGCAATTTGTGTTCAGCTTAGTGAATAGACAATCTTAGTGCAGTAATCTTGCATTTGAGCATGTGTGTGGGCAGTTTTGAATGGTTAATATAAACTGTACTCATTTTTCTTATGTTTCTACGTTGAATTGTGAACACATTCCACATAACCTCATTTTAATTGCTTGCTGTCAGTGCCTTGCTGTGGTGATTCTTGATTCTTGATACTTATAGTTTCTCTAACAAAATGTCAGTTCTTTCTTTCATTTCTTAACTATACGTTTGTTTTTTTAATTAACTTATATGTGGCTATTAGAAAATTAAACTGATGTCATTACTTTTATTTACCTTTTAATCACCTTTTCGTCCAATATCCAAGTGCTGCAAACAGGTTCTAAAAAACCTTAAAAGCAACTAAAGGAGAAAAGAGGAAAAACGTTGTATCCATCATTAGGACAAAAAAATTTATTGTTTTCATTAATTACATGTACTACATAGTTAATATTAACTTGTTATGCTTTGCACCTTTTGTGGTATAGCAAAGTGCAGTTTTGGTTCAAATCACAGTCAAAACGAAAAACTATAAAAGAAAAAAGCAAATTATGCTAGAATAGAAAGAATTTTTGTAGTTTTAGCTAGGGCTGCACAATTTTGCATAAAATGAGAATCACGATTTTTCTGCTTAGAATTGAGATCACGATTCTCTCACGATTTTCTTTTCCAATATAAATATTTATTGCACTTATTAACTGCACATCAACTTTGTAACAGTTGAGACTGAACATAAAAACAATAAATAAACATAAAAACAAATGTGTCACATTTTGTCGTTGCCTCAAAATGTTGTACTGCTTGTAATTCCGTCTCCACCGTTGCTCGACACTGCGTGTATAGAGCAGGTAGTGCAACATTTTTAAAATAGTTGCGGGACGGTGTTTTGAGAAACCATCCTACTCTGACAAAACGTCCTACCTGTATCATAATTTGATGGTGACTTGCGACTAAACTTAACCCTACCCTTGACCATAGCCCTAACCATAACCATAACCTTAAGAAGTATTCCGGATGGGTGAGAGAAAAAGAAGTTAATTCGGCGTTGGTGTTGTGCGCATGTGCCGCGTCTGCGCAGAAACATTGGGTAAGATGTTTTTTCAGGTAGGATGGATTCCCGTCACTTTCTTGGCCTTTACAGCTTCGTCATCTCTCACGTGCTCTCTGTTGTTTTTTCCCTGCCAGCTGACTTCTGTATCACTTGGTATAAGCCTCCGCCCTTGTCATTTGTTGAGCAGGAAGAGTGAGCGCTTGTTTTCATGCAACTTATGTCCTGGATCAAAATGCGGTACAATCATCATCATTTTTTTTTTTTTTTTAAATCCTTGTCATTTCGAAATGAGATCGCACATAAGTATGAAGTGAGATCGCGATTTTCTAATAATTAATTGTGCCGCCCTAGTTTTAGCCTGAAATCAGTGTTATATGGAATTTTTTTTGTAGAGCTCATTTTCCTTTATTTTGAAGGCTGTTTTTGTGAGTTTGTTGGAATATGTTGTGCTATACTGATATTGTCACTGGGATCAGGTAGTAGATGAGGTTTCCCATGTCAGTCCCTATCCCTCTTTATGTTGAAACGTCCTTGGCCAAGGAACCCCAAGTTGCTCCTAATACCATACCTATTATGGTCATATGGTGGCTTTGTGCCATTGGTGTTTCAGTTTGTGTTGTAGAGCTACTAAGGCTGAAAGGTCTAACCAGTGCAGATTATTTTATCTTTCTATGAAGAAGAGTGAAAATGTAAGTTCAGTCTGAGAACGGTGTATCTATAAATTAATGTTTTGTTCAAACCAAATCAAACCAAGTAGTTCTGGTAAACAACTCTCAGAAATGAGCCCCAAAAAACAGACAAGCTCCAAGACAAACAGATGTCAGAGCAATTATAATACACTGGCACTTGAGGAAAATATTCTGCATGTACTGTGAAAAGGAGATGTGATATGATACTTTATGTGCTACGTTTAATGGTCATTACTCAATTTAAAAGGCCAATGTCAGACAGCATGGAGTGCCACTGTTGTGTGAACAATTGCAGCTGCTGTGTCTGTCTTTGACAGGTGAAGCTGCTGCTCAATATGGTTGTTGTGCAAACTTTCTGCTGAAGTAACACTTTGGTTTAGTCGTTGTCAAAAACTCTAGGTTTTTGTCAAAACATGTTTATATTAGTACAAGCATTTAATCTTTGCTGTTATGGAGTCAAAAACCTGTAGTTACTCATCTCTCTCATAACTGGCTAGATGTAAGTAGTTTTACTTGCTGCTTACTGAGCAGCCTTTTGTGGTGCAGGTTTCAAAACCAATTTAATCAACAAAGAAAAATTAGGAACTTGTTGTGGCATTTCCAGAGAGCCCACTGAACTTACCTTCACCCCAGCCCAAGATTTCATTAAGGCTGTGCCAGGCGGGTGTTCGTGTCAGGCTTAAATTTCAACCCACTCATAAACAGCCTGCTATATTAACTTGTTTAGGGACAGCTGCCTGTGGTGTGGATCATGCCTCTGTGTATGTGTTTGTCTGTCTATGTATCAATAAATCTGCTGTCTGTGTTTGTCTGGCTGTCTCAGTTGTTTTTTTCTTTTGTTTTGTTTTTTAAGCAAAAGATCTTTCAAATTTCTAGGTCACAACTGTCATTGTGGCTGTACCAAAATGATTATATATTCTATCTAGTGTTAACAAAAGCTGTAGAAGTCAGAACCAGTAACCACTACTTTAAATGTTGTGAAATGAAGCACCTTAAAGCCAGCTACTTTGTTTTTGCCCAGATTTTTAAAACATTTGTCATAGATGTAATAAAAAGTCACATTGCTGAAACTTAGCCTATGTATTGTGAGACTTCACGCAACTGGTCTCCTGTTTGAATTCCATTCATTTATCTTAGGACCTCACAAAATGCCACTCGCACATCCACATTAATCCTGCTTTACTAACTGAGGGTCGAAAAAGTCCAGCCAAGGACATTGCTGAGCTTGACTTGTCTAATGGTTTTTACATTGTTGGGATCAGATTAGCCTTAGAATTCTTTACTAGTACAGCTGTAGCCTTGCTAACGTGTAGCATTGTTGGCAGCAATGTGGCTGCCAACAATGCTACCGGACCGAACTGTAAATTTAGGGAGCCTAAGCACTGCAGCAGGGGACAATAGCTCTTCCATACCCTATGTGGGCTGTGAAAGGCTCCTGTTCCTTGGTAGCATCATAAGGCTGTAACAGGAGAAATAGGCTATATTGGTTTGAGATGGCTTTCTACGTGGAATGCCTACAAGCTAATCCTCTGCTGACAGATAGGCCTATATGGCATCAAATACACTCGACCATTCTCTCACACTCGCTTAGGCGCGCAACAAGAATGGCTGATGGGTACGTTTTATTCCAGATTGCTGTCAGTAACTGTAGTATTTACATTCTTGCAGTTATCATATTGCCCACAGGTTTTCCTGATGGGAAGGTCCCCAAATTGTAATTAGATTTTATTTTTTTAAGAATACCTTATATCACATATTACATGTATTTAGTGGTATAAATTAACCCCAATAATTGATGACATCATTTTAAGAATATTGACTTGTCATGATTATTATTTGCTCCACCTTCTAGTATAGTCTCCAAGGGCTTTTCGTAACAATTTTCTCTGATAAATAAACAGCAGCTTTTTTAGGAGAGTTTTGTCTTTAACACCACTCCTGCCCCCAGACCGTAGTCCTACGTTTCTGCTTACCTTTGGTGAGGATACTTTATCTAAAGGGGTAGTTTTACCCCTTTAGATAGAGTCTCACTCTACACGGAAAAGCATTTCTCACCTATTTTCCTCATGCTAACCTTCCTCCACCAGGTTTAAAGTTACATTGCCTTTGGGTCTTGATCTCCCAGCGCCCCTTATGTGGTGGATTCAGGGTATTTAAGAAGTGTAAGTCTGTTTGTGTTTGAGTGCTGTTGGTATTAGTTGTCATGGCACCATGTCTGAGGGGATGTCCAGGAAGCGTGCAGTGCGGTGTTATTACAGAGCCTACACAGCTGGATGTCTGGACCAAACACGCAGGTCAACACTTCAGTCCAGTCAGGTGACAGACTTGGACCGTTTCAAATATCTGTCTGTACACTCTGATGAAAGCCTCGTCACTTCAGTAGTTTTAACTCTGCCCATTCTTAAATGGCAATTACATTATTTTTTACTGCCAAAAATAAAGTGTTATTTGAAGAATAATGTATTATTACTGTTACTTCTACTCATATTAGACTCAAATGAAACCATTTATTCCAAGGATAAAAAATGCTTTTCTTCAATAACCTTAAATTATACAAAAAAGCCCTTGCCTTTTTAACTGTTCTGTGTTCAAATTATTATTCACATTTTTGTTCAGCATGCTTTTTTCCATTACTATTTAAACAGATGTAATACAATTACAAAAAAATTGTATTAAAAAATTTACATTGACCAGTCTTAAAAATTAAGACTGAAAAAATTATTTTTAAGTCTTAATTGAGGATTCAAAAATAATATTCCTTTGCACAAAACTGGAGACAAAACATAAAAAGTGATTCATCTGCTCAGCCCAGAAAATTTGCGTCGATGAGATATCACAAAACTTGTTTTTCTAGCATCTGGAAGTTTTAGAAATTTGTTGTTGGAATGGTAATGTTGCAATTGTATTATAGTGAACAATGGGGAAAATTGGCAACAAGGTTGAGTTTTGCTGCTGAATCTAACTTCATCAATCAATCTCTGAACAGCTTAACATATACACATAGGCAGTACAAACCACGTATTCTGTAACAGTGTCTCAAGAGTCTTCTGGTGCTCCTTATTTGAAGGTCAAGATACCACTTGTCATACTCCTTAGATCAGCATATCTGTCATGTTTGGCCACTTGCTTTTGTTGGCATGAGTCTGGCTGAAGTGAGGCCGCTGGGTATTTAAGTGACTGCTGTCAAAACTTAGAATTAACACGTGTTCTCTTTGTTATGCCGACTTGTGGTCAGTTAGCTGCTTCTCATTTGTGGCAATGCGCACAACTTGCTGTCAATTTGTCACACTTGTGGCAAACATGTCTGACATTACATCTTGGCTACTAAATTGACTGGTCCTATTCCTGCTATGTGTTGAGATGTTGTTTTGTATCTGTTAATTTTATGTGCTCAAGTCTTAATTTAAACAGGTTTAAACTTAACTTAAAACTTTAATTTAAACTTACACTTTAACTTAAAACAAACAGGTTTAAACTTAATTTAAACAGGTCTTAATTTAAACTTAATTCTTTTGGTCCCTTTCAGTGGCTACAGGTCTTAAACATGTGTATTCATTCCCTGGGGAAGCACACTGATTGACAACACTCCACACACTTGGCCTTTCCAGGCCATCGTCTAATGATAGATAGATTGACTCTCACAGAGATTTTGCCCCTTCAAAGACATAAGACAGTCTTTCCACAGCTGTTAAAGTGCATGGTGGGAAATGCAGTCTGGATTTGCATAGCTGATCTTTACATATAGAAATGTGTTCTGGTTGACTGACCTCATATTGGTGTCTATTGACAGCCACTTGCCATATGGATGTAACACTTACCAAATAACTTATAATTAAATTTTCTTATTGAAGACCAGTGGTCGAATAGTGTGAATGTGTCATTGCAGTTAAAGGGATGGATGTGTTTACACTCTTTTAACTCATTCACTGCCATTGATGTCTATAGCCGTCAATTGCAGTGAATGAGTCAATGGGTTTAACTCATTCACTGCCAATGGCTGGCAGTGAATGAGTTAATTGTCTGGTAGAATGATCTTTTCCATCATTTAACTTGGAAGATAATATATGGTTGCCTTTTCTTTGTTTTCTCTGATTTGGTTACAGTTGAGAATCACCGTCTGGTCACTGTGCACTAAAGCTGTATCTTACATCAAGTATCCCAAAGCATGTCAGAAAGGTGAGTATGAAATTGATATGATATGAATGTATGTCTACTACGAGTGTACCTGAGGACATGGCCAGCAGTCTAAATGCCTTGGCATTCCCCATGAATCACATGCCGTTCTTTACCTTGTGGCTCTACCCAAGGATATGGGTCCAAACTATGGTCCTCTATGCTGACAGCTGTGCCTCTCTTCAGTAAATGGGGCATGCTCTTCATAACAGGCCTGTCAACAACTAGTGGAAAAATGATTGTGTCTGACTCTCCCCATTTTCCACATGTAATACCATGCCCTTTTGCAACCTGTGTATCTTCAGAGCTGTCATATAAATAATATCGCCATGATGGTTGCATACCAGACTTTATGGTGCCAAAGAATTAGATAATGAAAAATAGATTAAGCCATGTATTATGTGATCAGAATGGACAGTTGTCTTTTTTCCAAGCTGTTACATAGACATGTTTTAAAGAAAGATTAAATTATTTTGAAATTCTTTCTGTTATTCTGTTACTATGACTAAATATCCTCTTTAAAAAATTGTGAAGAAAAAGTGATTATTTTATGTGTCATTGATGCTCAGATTTTTAATACTGTCCCTTTTACTATTATTATCATTATTATTATTATTATTTTACCAGTGAGCAGGTTTTTTTTGGAAAATAAAGTGGCATTTTAGAGTTGTTTTCCTCACTTTTTGTTCTTTGGAATTTGTTCATATTCCCTCTTGATCTTCCATAGAAACCATTTGTATACCCACAGGTATAGATTTCAGCAGAGATGGGTCCTATATGGCCTTGGCTGAACGTCGTGACTGCAAAGACTTTGTTAGTATATTCGTGTGTGACGACTGGCATTTACTCAGGGTAAGTAGAGCTACAGCTGCATAAGATTTTTTTTTGTAAGGTCATTTTAATGTACTCATCAATTGAGTAAGACATGTAAACTACAGTGAAAGGGACCTTAATTTCAATTCCCAAAAAGATATAGACTTGTTAGCCATACATTATGACTATCTTTATTGTTACATGAAATTTGCTGCTACATTATATTTAAAACACGTAGAATTGAATCTATGGTATTTGTGTAATTTGTTCATACCAGTTTGATTTGATCTCATTGTGTGGGTCTACTGCTTTTTCATTTTTCCCCTTTTCCCTCCAAAACATGGGATGTGAAATCATTCTCTGCAGGCTCTGCTGGGGAACTACTTTATATCTGATGTGCTTTAATTTTAGTCCAAAAGTTCTAAAAACAGTATGTGCTGTAAGGGACAAATAGCTGAGAGGCACTTTTTCTAGCAGCAGGTGGCACATGTTTGTAATGCAGCAAATGCTCATCCCATAAAAGGCGAATAGATTCTAGTATTAATTAAAGTCATTAGCATTCACGTCTTACTTGAATAGCTGCTTTGTTTTTAAGTAGATGTCTGAGATCATCCAGTTTAATACAACTTAAACAGCAAGACTACAACAAGGCAAAGCTGTCAAGTCACTGGGTCATAATTTTTAACAGGGCCTATAATGTGCCCTGATGAAAGGAGCCAGGAGCACTAAGAGTCAGTTACCAAGATTTCCCTTTTATCTCCGTTTCAACCAGATCAGACAGAGTGGTATTTGTGTGCACTTATGAACCTTGGACACCCAACACAGTGTTTCTGGGAACAGCTAAAACTAGCTTTTATTTTGTATTTTGTTTCCTTTTATCTTTTTATATTGTGCTAGATATGAGGAAAAATTAAGTTTAAAATATTCACATTTTTTTTTTAATGAATGTCTTAATTAACTTCATTTAATGTCACTTTTTTATTACAGCATTTTGAGACTGAGACACAGGACCTGGCAGGATTGGAGTGGTCTCCAAATGGCTGTGTGCTGGCAGTATGGGACAGTTGTCTAGAAGTTAGTTAACCTAATACACTAGAGATCCATCACTGTAATGTCAAATTACCTATCTCAGTTAAACATGAGCCTGTCATCAGTGAATCACTCAGTAAAGTGTACCCTGGCAAGAATGGCAAGTGAATAGTTTAAAAACTCCAGTTTAGGAAGACCGTAATCAAAGAGTCAGCTTTAAATTATAAAACAACATTATCTGCAGTTTAAATTTTGAGGCATGGTTGGGGTACTATACATAGGTACAAGTGTTCTTTAAGTAAACACTTATGCAGGATAGGACAAATTTATGTTGATCACCTCACAAGAGTCTCATAATATTGGAAACAGGAATACTGCAAAATGTAATTACACTGTTTAAAAAGTCATAAAATTTTAAAATGAAGCACACTGACATCTGTCTGCAACATCTGTCTACTAAAGGTTGTCTTAACCACTGTACTTAAGTGCTTATTATTAGCATTATTATTAATACTGTTTCATGTGTATGTATCCTCTACACAGTATAAGGTGTTGCTCTACTCTTTGGATGGCCGGTTGCTGTCAACCTACAGTGCCTATGAATGGTCGCTGGGTGTCAAGTCTGTGTCCTGGAGCCCCAGTAGCCAGTTCCTTGCAATTGGCAGCTATGATGAAAAAGTATGGATGATGTTAAAAAATTGTGCTTCTTTCCTGATGATTGCCTGTTTTTGGTTTTTGTTTGTTTTTTTAGATGAGGTCTTCCTTTTCACAAATTTCATGCAGTTCCTCCTAAAGTCGTAAAAAGCTTCACAACTTTTTTCATTCTCTCTTAAATAAAAGTTTTAGTATAGTTTCAGGTTCATTTTTATTTTGAGCAGAATGTGTTGTGTGCAATTTTTAGTATCAGTGAAATTAAGATACTTTTATCTTTATGTCAGGTGCGCATCATCAATCATATCACATGGAAAAAAATCGCACAGTTTCAGCACCCTGCAACAGTGGAAAGCACAAAAGCTGTGAGTATTGAGCGTTTTTGATGGGCCTGGAAGACATTGTTTGATTGCCAGTTAATTACTCCTTGTGGTTTTAGACTGTGTATAAAGAAGTGGAGAGAAGGCCAGCTGTTGGCACTGACGAAATGTCTCTGCACAACATCACTACTGGCAGCACACTCTTCAACACCCAGAGTAAATGTACGTAAGCAGTATTCATTTTTAAAGTGATATTTGTCTAAAATTACCAAGGTCAAGTAACCAGTTTTGTCTCATTATAAATTCTTTGTTGTTGCCTCATCTAGATGAGATATGCTCATTGCCAGTACAAGTTCCTGTGGTCAAACCAGACCCAGACCGAGCCAACCCCAAAATTGGGGTCTCTGTTTTGGCATTCAGCTCAAACAATCACTATCTAGCCACCAAAAATGGTGAGATTTTTTTTCTTTTACCTTTTTTATTGAACTTTCTTGTTGCACTAATTGTTGACAGGAATGTTTTATTAATACTGACCTTTGAAACATTTCTGTGAACAGCTCTTTTTCTTGACCTAAAAGATTGCACAACATAATCTGCACCCACTTAGATTCTTAAATATGTGGTGGTGAAAGGCCCAAAAAGCCTCTTAACTTGTCAAAGGCAAAAGTATAGTTCAGAACTGAGAAACTGAATTACACAAGTGTGTAATGTGTCCTGGAGCCATTTCTAAACAACTGCAGATTCCTGCATCATCAGTTCAAACAACTTTAACTGTGTCTGTAACTGTATTTTGTAACTCCACTTGCAGAGGTTTTAAAAAGAAACCGCTTTCATCCTCAGCTGAGAGGAAGTTGATTTGAATTACATCAGTTTCAACAAGAATTATGCTGATGGTTCAAGGTGCAGTGTGCTAAGGGACAATTAACAAAATATGTGCTGCTTTATGTATATTTTTGACCTTGTGTGCATAATTTTGACCCTATATTGTACAAAACTGACTGACTTTTGTTGTGTACATTTGTTATGATACTAGTATTGGCTCTTTAGGCTGAGAGTGGTTTTGAATGTGTATGACTATTTTTGTCACTGCAGACAATATGGCGAGTGTTGTTTGGGTGTGGAACATGCAGATGATGAGCCTGCAGGCTGTGCTGGAGCAGACATCAGCAGTACGATGTTTTCAGTGGGACCCATGCCATCCCCGGTTGGCACTATGTACTGGCAACACCAAGCTCTATCTCTGGTCTCCAGGAGGCTGTGTTGCTGTTCAGGTCCCAACTGAAGGTAATTTCCTTGGGTACTAAAACAATTGAACTTTCACGTAGTTGGGAGTCCAAAGCTTAATTACATTGTTCTCAGATATAGGAAAGGAGCAGACCTCCAGTAACCATCCTGTCGTTTTATTTAATCTCCATGGTAATCACAAGGTCGCTGTTAAATTCATTCATTTTATTTTTTACACTAATAGAATATTAAACACTGATATCATGAAATAGAACTTAAGATTGACAACAAACATGCTTTTGCTTTGTTATTCTCAAATTGTTTAAAACAGCATGGCTGAAATGAGTGGAAATCAGCAAATATTGATTTAGTTTAAATCGTAGTCTTGATTTAAGCATTATTAGTTTTAATTATAATTTAAGCATCAAACTTTAGTTTTAGTCAAAGGTTGTTGCCAAAATTTTTAGCAACAAAATTAGAACTGGCTGAAGTTCTAGTTTATGTTAAAAAGCTACACTTCATTGCACTGGGCTTAAGAGCAGTCAGTGTGGATCTCGGTTAGAAGTTTAAGAAAAAACAAGGACCAATGAATGCAGTCTGCTCTTAGTGGACCAAACTATTTTAAAAAACATTTTGTTTGCTAAACTACATGAAAACAAGAAACCTTAAAGTATTGTAACTGCACCAGTTTTTCTGAAGTGTATGTGGACAGTTTTTCTATGTGCTCAGGTTTTTTTGGGCGTCTTGGATAACCTTCCATAGTTGTTCATCAAAGGTTATTTGCCTACCCTTACTGATTCAGTGATGCATAGATCAGAGTCTGTGAGGGCATACCATCTGTTACAGACATGGACATTATTTTGGTCATACTTTCAGAAAGGAGGTTTATCCATAGTAGGTTCATTTAATAACAACTTTTGATTGAGAAGTTGTTAGTAAATGAACGAGTACAGGGTGGGCCATTTATATGGATACACCATAAACTCAGTTTGCCACCTCACATATACTAATGTGCCACAAACAGGACTTTAATATCACCAACCATTTCCATGTTATTACGATGTATACATATAAATGCCCCACCCTGTAGTTTCACAGCAACATAGTCACATATTGCCTTTAGTTTAAGATTGTGTTGTTTATAATTGAAAATAGAATCAATTTACTCTGTCTGTTGTTTCTTTACATTTATTGCTTTAAATGTCCCTGAAATTGAAAATCTCATTACACAAAGTTGAAGTGTATTTTTTAGATACTGATTTCTTACTATGAGCATGTTTATGTGTAAAGGCATTGACATCACAGTTATCTCGCTTTTATTCCTGCCAGGTGGTTTTCAAGTTCATTCTCTGAACTGGCATTGCAGTGGCAACTCCTTGATACTGCTTGGAAAGGAGCAGCTGTGTTTGTGCTACATGGAAACTGATGAAGAAGACAAGTAAAGCACACAAAAAGAAAATAACTGGGTCATAGTTCAGTCTTATTTAGCTGTACACACAAGCTGAGTCAATGGCCAGTGAGAACACTCCTGAACATGTTAGCTTGCATATGCTGGACTGCAGCTGCTCTTAAAAGTGTGGGCTACTGGAACATTGAAAGTAATTCCTACTGATAAATATGTACTCAGCACTAGTTGCAAACACTGTGAGAATGTGAAAGTTTACAATTTTCTATAGATTTCACTTATTGTTAGAATTTCCTGTTTCACCTTGAAATTTTATATTTGTTCTAAATAAACTTTGTCATAAATATAGTTGCTTATGGTGCCAGTTTTCTAAAAGTGTGTTCAGCCTTTAATCAATATGATTTGTTTTCGGTATATGTCATGTTACTGAAATCAGTAGCTGAGTTACAGTTAGGTATCTTGATGAAATGTAGTCGCACTGTTGACATGAGCAAAGACATGAGACAGTTTTCTTTAGTTGGTAATTTTAAAGCAGTTCTTCATGACACAAGTTGCATTATCTTTAACCTGCAAATACTGCATCATTACTTATAGCATGTAAAAGGCGTTACCCGCTATGACCAGACTGAAATGTCAGTAAGAAATCCAAACAGCAACAGGCAGTACTAAATATATCAGGACAGTATTTCTTGTCTTCAAGGCATCATCTTGCTCTAAAGCCACTTGAACTGTAACTTCAATCAGTCCTAGTAGTTTCAGTCTTCGACAGTACAAACGTAATCGTAAAGCAGAGCTATATCCACCCCAAGCCTCAGCCCTGACAAAAACATAGAGGCATTTTTAATTTTCCATAGTGGCTATTGTGCTACAGATATCTAAAACAAAAAACAAAACCTTCACGTGTTTGTAGAAATGAGTTAATATCCCTAAATAAAATACTTGAGAACTGTTAATGGTATATTCATATTCTTAGATCGCTTAAGTCAAATGCATTGGAAAAAATGTATATAAACAAAACAATCAGTATTTACAGATTCACTTGGGATATTTCTTTAAAAAAACCCATCTGTCATGCAGACTGAACATGCAGGGAACATGCACAAATAAGACCAGGAAAAAAAGGCATTTTGGGATGTTTTCTGTTGGTATTGGCGATGCATGGAAGTATGTTCTGTAACCTTTGGCTGGACAATAATATCCACAACGCACACATTCTAGGAAGTTAATGTACTTATGCAAAGCTTTATCTGCATCTGTGCCACTTTGTAACCCAACCCGCCCTCTGCACAGTTTAATACAGCTGAGTGCAAATATATGTCTAAAACAAATGCAAATTGCAGCACCGTAATGGCAACTCACAGAACAAACATAAAGATTTACATGTTCACATTGCACATATTATTTCTGACATAAAAATAACATTTTTGTTATTGTAGCTAATACAGCTCTGCAAATGGTGGCTCCCTGCTCTAAGCAAAGACATCATTTAGGTAAATATAAGCACTGAAAATAAAACACGGGTTAAATACAAGAGAGAGGATTTTGATATGTAATTCATCATTACTACTGAACAAGCCCATGCATTCTGCAAATCAGTACCAAAGCTGAGCCTAGGGCACAGCCTTGCAGATGCTATGCTCTCCTATCTAGTTTCCTTCCATATCTCGACATAAATTTATTTGAATAATTATGTGACACGGCGATCCTACTCAGTTCATCAGCTGCTTTTCCATTCCAAGAAGCTACTCTATGGCTCTGTGGTCCGAATAATGCAAACACAAACCATATCATGTAGCAAACGTGGAACTCATCTTGGCCGATGATACGGTTTCACTGTTCTAAATATCACATTCAATTTGACAGTCTGTCATTTAGTGGTTAAACCAGAAACGTGAGACTTCAAGAAGCTCAATATAAAGTACGTGCTGTGCCTTTTATCTCCCAACTCTTATAGCACGGCCACACACTCCTGAAGGTCGTGTGTGTGTGTGACACTTGTGTGGAACTCTGACAGAAAGGGGGGGGGGGACTAGGGGCACAAAAAAATGAATGAGTAAACAGTTGTTACAGTGCTGTGCATCATTTACGTACAGTTGGCTGACCATTACACCGACTCAGGAAGGTGTGTGGGCATCTCTTGGATTCTGCATACACGCACACACATGTTACACATTACACTGCAGCTTCCCTCAGACAGTGTAGTTTAACACAGACACATGAGTTGAAATGTTGTAGTTTGGAGAAACGACTGAATTTAGAAGCCAATCTTGCCGCGTGTCATGGAGTAGCCCAACTTAGCCTCATTGTTAATGAAGGACATTATGCCTAGATATGTTTCAATAAGCAGGGGTCTTTCCAGGATCAGCACACCGTTAGCTCGACCTGGGATCGGGTGCTCCTTATGGGCTCTCTTCACTGCCTGCACGAGCTGGATTTTGAAGTTGTCCAACTTGGGAGGTAGAAGGAAAAAATATGAACCTATTAACAGCCACTTCAAAAGTGCACAATTTATATATTTATTAAAATAGGAGTCGCTGTCTGGAGTTAAGTATCTGAGGTTGCTCTGGAATAAAGAATACATTCAAGATTTTGCAGTAGAATGGGCTTCATTCACTGCATGTAGCAATGCCTGGATGAGAAATTGCCCAAGGCACAGCTGTTGTCTTGCCAGTAAAATATAAACAAACGGCTTTAAAAATATCTATTGATATACCAAGTTGAAAAGTATGAATAACTGTCTTTATCTTGAGGGCTGAATTATGTCTTTAAGGCAAGCAATCAGTCCATTGTTTCCAGTTGAACTGTGACTGTTTGTTGTTTGAAACAACCATTCACCAGCCGTCACCATTGTTTCACAACACAGAAAAAAGCTTACATTTTGAAGCTTTATTTGCTTAGTTTTCATAACGTCAAGTAGCCTATTATCGGAAATAATAAAAATGCATGTTTAGCTTAATTTAATTAAAGTGACTGTACCTGGCACAGAGAGGCCACCTTCTCATCAGCATGGGCCATGGGGTGCTCTGTGAACGTGGTGTAGGGCATCTCTGCTGACCAGGGGTTCCAGCGATTAATGAATGAAGCCTGGGGACGTTTGTCCCATTGGACACGAATCCCATAGCCTTCTCTTCTGTTTGACAATACAACAGTTTTAATAAGATTAGAATATCAAACAGCTGACGACATTGTTGCAGCACAACCACAGAGATGGACCACAACGGTTTACAAAAGACATTTTGTAAGTTTTTACATTTTACTTCCGTGTGCATCAATTTGGAAAAAAATTTTTTGTATGTATTTATTGCTATTTAAACAATTAAAAGACATCATTCTGTTTTGCTAATATTAAAGGTTAATGTTGTAATGTTTACACATTTATTTGTTAATGTGCTCTGGGTAAATACTAATTGGCTGTTGACAAGCTGAAATTCTGACATACTTGTTGAGGGATTTGGGTGGAAACTCAAACTCGCCCACTGAGATGGTGTCCACAGCATTGAGAGAGATCCTGATTACTTGTTGACACAGCAGGTTAATGAAGTCATACTTGCACACCAACAGGGACCTGCAGAGAACGTAAAGACAATGTTGTTGGCTACCTGATATGCCTCATTAAATATTAGTCACTTAAAGATGAGGTATGATTCTGACTCACCTATCAGTTATCAGCACAAGTCTCTCCTTTTCGTTATTCCAGTGATCAATTCTGTAGAAAACAATAGTTCACACAAGAGTTCATTTTTATGCCTCCTGCCTGATAATAAACATGATGACGGGATACTTACTCAGCCAGCAGCCAGACACTAAGCACCTCTCCATCCTCGGACGGCAGTGCCACAGTCCTGATGTCGCTCACCGCCTGCTCAATGGTACCTGGCTGAGATCAGCATCACACAACCGTAAATCATCTGAGCCTCATCCTCCCTGTGATCTGTTACTGTGATTGTCACAACATGCTGCCCTGCACTGACGCCTACGGCTGGGGGTGGTCGTGTTTACTTAGAGGTACCTAAGCAGCGTACGATAAGTGCGAGTGGTTCATATAAAAACAAACGGGCTTATCACCGCAAGCTGGAATGGATGCAGCAACTTACTCTGAACACGAAGTAGTCCTTCACTTTCGCTTGCATGGTGGGGTTATGCACATGAAAAGGCTTCAGCGTTTGTAACGGGGGACAGCAGGCCACGGAGGCGGCGTGTCCAAAGCTTCGTCCGGCCTCCGGCGGCGTGAAGGCAACCTCGACCCCCTCCTCGGTTTCTGCAGGGTGGAGAACCGCAGCGCCCGGACTCTCCGGCTCCATTGCGTCGTTGAGCTGAAGCATAATGAAACGTACGTGTTTCCCGGAGCTTCCCAACGATGTGCACCCACTGTTAGATCTAAAAATCTTCTCCCGACGATGCAGATTCTCCCATTGCGCACAAATAATGTTGTGATTGTGGGGGTAACGAGGAAGTAGCTCCCTATTGCTTCACTTCCCCCGTTTAATTTCCTTCCTGTTAAAGGGACACGGTGTTTTTGACCCATGTAATTACCAGTAAATATTTTTTTTAAATAAATTGGCTGGTTCCATTTTTTTCATCATTTTCACTAGCATGATCCGTAAATGATCTAAAGTAATGTTCTAGTTTTTATTGCCTAATTCTATTTACGTTATTATCATGTAATTATTAAATAATTGTACTGCCACTTAGTATTCCTGAAGATGCTGTTCTTGTACGTTTTATATCAAAGTTAAATCCACAGCAACCCGATAGTTATACTACAATAATATTGTAATAAGATTCCTTTGGTTTATAATCTCCTAACCAGGTAAGTCTGGGAATAACAAGGAAAAAAACTTGTTCTTTTAGGTCAAGTCAAGTGCCTGTATTGTCATTTCAACCATGTGCAGTGGTACAGTACACAGTAAAAGACTATGGTGCTATATATAACGGACAATCAACATAGGACTACATAAGGTGCAAGTGCACAAACATTGCAAAAAACAAAACAAAACAATACTGTGAAACACCAGTCAGAACAGAACCATAAAGACACAAGACAGTGCAATACAAAACTGCAACAACGACAGTGGGTTGTGCAAAAGACTGAGCATTGTACAAAAAGTAACTTGATGTATGAAGTGTGTGTGTGTGTGTATGACATTGTTCAGTCTAAATCATTTGTAGAAGAGTTTTGCTGTAATAATATTTACATTTATAAGCTGTATCAAGAATAGTAAACTTCCTTTATATAAAGGTTTATTGAAAAAGCAGTGCGACAGCAGTATTTAATCAAGCATTAAGCTTAATATTTAATCAAGGAAGTATTAATTAATTTATTTTGTAATCTTGGACATTTTTGATATTTACTCTTTCATGTTCATTTTTGGAAATTTTCTTGGTTGTTATATGCCAAATGCCACCAGTGTTTCAAATATTAGGCATTAAATATCACTGAAAACAAGCGAATCACCTAAATAAGAAATGACGAACGAGGTGTGTTCCTGAGACCCAGCCCATTTATTATGTCTTCTGTAATGGACAAAAACAGTTAAACTGAAAGACCCCCCCGGTTTTCAGGACGATAAGTTAACGCTCACAATTATTTAATATTGAAATTAACTATAACAGTTCCCTCTAGTGGAAACTCTGGGGAACTGTGAGCTGGAAATGCAGTTTTGCAAAGAGTGTGCTGTTTAAGAGGCAGTTTGCCCACAAATGAAAATTATCTAATAAACCAGCATTTGCTTTAAAAAGAGCCTTTTTGGAAGTCAAATGATAATGCTTTGTAGCTATATTGCAGTGTTAAAAGAAACTTGTCTCCCTGCTTTACCTGTTGCTTGGGTGTACATTAGTCTTAGGGCAGGTTGCAGACTAGTAATGATGATTTGTACTGATTAGAGTTTTTGTTTGTTTGTTTGTTGTTGTTGTTTTTAACCAAAATGTGAAAGAATATTAATCTTGAACTATTTCTTGTTTTGTTTTATGTTGTTTGCTTTTAGAGTTGGGTTTTCTGTTGCAACTGTTTTATGTCATCACAGGCTCAGTCAGCACAGTCCATCCTCTCTAACTTAACTGGAAAGGTCAACATATTTGTAAAACAATAACTTTTTAAATCTCAGTTTGACTTTGACTTGTTTTTCAGAGAGTTGTTGGTGTACATGGGGGGCGAAGATCACACGTGGATGTTTAGCTTTCAAGTGGGTGTTTTTGTTTGTCTCCTTGCTCTTTATAATCCAGACTTTGTTCTCATGCTTGGTTTATTGGTTTATTGAGGAAGAACAGAAAATGGTCTTTAATACTCATCTGAACTTGAGGAAGACCATGTTTGGTCTATGACTGTAACTTGTTTTTTTTGTGGAAGGTTGCTTAGTGCTGTCATATACATATACAAATACACCAAAGCATAGCTATTTTGATTTCAATACTTTTTTTTTAATTACATGTGAACAACTAAACACCAATTTGTAATTCTCTACTGTTGGACTTATGAATCTGTTATCTGTTTGTATGCCATAAATGATATGTTTCTGATAAGTGCTGTCAGTTTTATGAGTTTACAAAATGTATTTGATGTTGTCAAATTTGTGTTTTTTAATTTCCCCTTTGAAGTCTTCAGTCAGCCATATTTCAGACTGAGCCATCACTTCATGGTTAGAATAAGTTTGACCTCTTAAACTTTCAGTTAGTACTGATGCTGTTTCTCAATGTCATAGTACTTAATAAGCAATTTTCTGCCAGAATCGTTAGTCAAAGATTTCAAATAGATTAACAGTGGCTGCAAGTTGATTTAGTTAAACCAGTAGATTAGATCTACTTGACTTTCATCACAATGTGTGATTCAATGGAAAAGATACACCTTTATAACAGCAATGTGAACTGTCGGTCTGCTGTAAATAGTTTTTTGGGCCATCCACTTCTTCTTTTGTCGAATTTCCTCACATTTCTTAAATAAACTTTGCACACCATACTGATATAAACCAAGTCTTCAGCTGATAACTTGGGAGTCATCTTGTTGGTGCACAAATACTATTCATTGTCCATCGAACTATGCTATCTTTGGTCAGTTTCATAGATTCAACTAAAGAAATCTGAACCAATTATGTGTTTTTGAGACAGACTCCTTCTAAATGAGTGAAAAAGCAGCCTATGTCCAAAGAACAACTTTGAAAGGCTTTCAGAAAACCTGGAGAACTATTGCTCAAGACTATAAAAAGAAAGTCATTTTAAAAAAAACTAAAAGGAAATGAGGGGTAGCTCAAGGCCATAGTAGGTCAGAAGTATCAAGTGTTATCTTCTGCACATGTTTATAATAAAATAATTCTGCCAATGATTGACCCAAAATTCTTGACAATCAAGACGCTATATAAGGCTGGACCTAAGACAGAAACAACAGTAAACTGGACACTATGAGTTGTAAGATGACAATGCTTTTTCCATTGTTGCTGCTGACCTTCCTGTCAACAGCCAGGCTTGAAACAGAGTCTGACAATGAAATAATTCCACAGTTAACGGAAACTGGATCCCAGGAGAGAGGACAAGCAAAAGCTTCTGATCAACAACACAACTGTGTTACTGACATCAATTCTGTGCTGAGAGAGATGAGTGCCTTGTTGGGTGCACTGAAGGTTGAAGTGAGATACTTGCGAGAAGACAATGAAGGTAAAGTATAATGTGTGGCCTGAGAATCCATTTAATTAAACCACTGGCATGGTGTCTGCAAATATGTCATGCTATTTTTAATTATCTATTTATTTATTTAGAACAAGCAGCTAAGGTGAGAGAACTGGAGTTGCAAAAGACTGAGCTGGACAAGCTGAAGGAACAATATCAAGGTATATATACTCAGCAGTGAAAAATGATGAATAATTAAAGACCATGAGGAAAATGCTCGGTCTGTTTTTTTTTTCTGGACATCATGAAATATGATATATTTAAATATATGTTTTCAGTAACTGACACCAAAGTAATGAATATTTACAATGTAACTCAGGTTTTGCTCATTTTTTCTTTTTCTTTTAACCAATTACTCTGATTACAGCACAGTCACAAGAACTGATCTCCATTAAAGCTAAGACAAATACCACAGAAAACCAGGTGGAGGCTCTAAAGAGAGAGAGAGAAGGTTTGTGAATTTAGAAACAAGCTCATTATTGCAACAGTCAATGTAACATCAGTCATTTTAACGTGCTTTTGTCCTCTGTCTCAGTGAAACAAGTGGCTTTCTCAGCCTCTCTGCTAGCTGCGGGGTCGGGAACTGTTGGACCGTTTAACACACACACACCTCTGGTCTTCAGACGTGTCGTCTCAAATATTGGAAATGCATATAATCCACATACAGGTATGCATCTATGAGAAAAAGAAAAATCTGACTTTATGACAAAGTTGAGATCATTGTAGGTGACAACTCTCTATTTGATTTTAACATCCCACAGGATTTTTCATTGCACCAGTGAGAGGAGCTTACCACTTTGAGTTCTACATTGGTGCACATGGTCATGCAGCTCATCCTACTGGAGCTGTGTTGATCAAGAATGGCGAGCATATTTTTATTGCCTATGAACACCAGAATTCCCATTATGGAAGTTCTGCTAATGGTGTCACGTTGTTATTAGAGGTTGGAGATGTTGTGTTTTTGCGCCAGTGGGTTAACTCAAGGATTTTTGACAGTGAAAATCACCATAGCACCTTTAGCGGCCATCTGCTTTTTACCATGTGAGCAGAAAACAGTTGTTAGTTTGCTCGTGCACACTCCGCAGCAGTATGAAGATGTTCTCTGTACTGATATTTGTATGAACCCGACTGACAAAAATGCTAAACAAAAATAACATTTGCAACAAGAAAAAAAATCGAAGATGTTTTTCATTTACACGTCTTTACTTGCATTAAAAAAAGTACCTCAGCACCTGACTGTTAGTTCCGTGCCAGATTTAATTTGGTGTAGAATTTTCTAAGACAATTGTACATATTAAGATTATTTTATTTTTTTGGTTTGTTTTGTAGAAATGTTTTATGTGATGAAGACAATTTTCAATTTACCTTTATATCTATGAAAGAATCAACCTTTGTGTTCTGTTTATCGAGTAAGCTGTACAGCAATCATAATTCTAATAAATATATATGAAATTAAATATTGGCATGTTCTGTTACATTTTATGGACTTTTACTTAACTTGAGAGAGAGATAAAAAGAGAGACGGAGAGAAAGAGAGGTAATATCTGAGTTCATATAGGCTTAAAATTTAAGCAGCATTGCTCTTTAGTTGAAGATTTAGGTAGTTTTGAGCCAGCACTATACCAGTGCAGATTACAAAGAGCAAATGGAGTAATAGTAAACACCCCTTAATAAGCTGCCTCAATAGGTTGAAAGTATCAGCGTTGGTATTGAAACTGCAAATGGTAGCACTGTATTTATCAGTTCCAGTGTGCCACAGCAGCAGTATTTGCTTAGTGTTCTGAAAGGATGTTGATGTCCTCTGTACTTGTGTTTTGAGTGGTCATTGGCCTCCAACATAATCTGTGCTGCTCTCTGTCCCAACTTTAATTTTAATTTTTTTGCATAAATGAGTGTGATCACATCAAGAGGGTAAAATGAACACGGTTAACAAAGATGTGAGAAATATGCCAATAAATAGGTGCTGCTAATAAATACAGGCATCGCAGACCAGCATGATATTTGAAACTGATTTACTGATATCATCGACATAACACACAATGCATCAAATAAATGCATAGCTGTTGTATTTTCAGGCTTTTGTAAACTTCTGGTTACAGTCTCTTTTACACCCTCTCCAACTCTACCTCCATTTATTCAGCAAGAATAGACTCAATAGGCCCTGTGCACAACTGAGCTAAACGAATAGTACATTGTCTTTGCTACAAGCAAAATAAACCTCACATCCTGAATGGCTGGTCAATGCTGGTCAAATTGTCATCAGTAAAGAGGTAACTGATGCTGGACTAAGCAGAGTTGCAAAAAAAAAAAAAAAAAAGACACGCTGAACAGGCTAATCAGAGTAAAGATTTTGGATGGGCAAAAGAATGCTGAAAAAAATATTCGAGAGAGATAAATCTAAGTTTGAGTTCTTTTGATCCCAAGGAACATTTGTGGGAAGTATTGACAAAGATATGCTATGCTATATTTATGCTATCTTTATATCTGTAAATATATATATATAAAATTAAATTGATTGAGGGATTGAAGAGGTATTGAGAAATGAAGGGGACCACTATATTTGGCAATGCCATGCAATGTCTTGTCAACACTTAGAAGTACAGAATTATTGAAATCTTCTTGAAGAACACTGGCTTTATATATAAAAAGAAAAACAACAGCAAAAACAACAAAAAATATGCTACATATCCCAAATACAGTAAGAGTCATTAATCACTCCTGTATCTAAGTCACAGTGGCCTTTTTGTAACCGTACCTATATACTGTTTTTAACCACAAAACCACTGGAAAACACTACAGACATACACCCAAGAGTCAGAGTCTAAACCCAACCAAATTATTGATTATCACATTTCTAGATGAAAGATTTTTTTGTTAAATGTTTATAGGCCCGTGAGTCTTTGGCACTGGCACTGCAGAATAGTTCTGTCTGTAGTAAAATCCATCATCTATTTTCTTGCCCACTTATAGAGTTCAAATGTGGGTTTGTTGGAGCCTGTCCCTGCTGTTATTTGGCAAAAGGTGGAGTACACCCAGGACTGAGCCCGAGTCTACCACATGGCCAACACAGAAAGACAGACCACCATTCACAATCCCATCTATAGTTGATTCAAAATAATTTATTTTCATTTGATGAATGAAAAATGTGTTGTTATTAAAAAACTGGGATTTTTTTTATACTTACAACATTTTGAGTGTAGTGTAAATACGACAAGTCCAAAGTAACAGTGCTATCTCCTGGGAATGTTTCTGATGAAACATCCATGGTAATGATTGACCAGACAGTCACCGACATTAAAGACACTATATAAGGCTGGAGTTAAGAAAAAACACTGAACTGCACAAACTCCATGAGATCCAACATGACAGTGTTTTTTCCATTGTTGCTGCTAATCTGCACTCTCTCTACAGTTCAACTTGAAATAAACTCTGACAGCAAAATTATTCCACTTTTAAATCAGGGAATGGAAACAGCACAAACCTCTGACCCTGAGCAAACATGTAAACCTGACATCAATTCTGTTCTGAGAGAGATGAGTGCCTTGTTGGCTGAACTGAAAGCAGAGATTAGACACTTACAGAAAGAGAATGAAGGTACAGTAGTATGTAATGGCACAAGAAACCACTGCTTTAATTCACTGAATTATGTCTTACTTTTAATTTTTTTCTGTTTTTTTAGCACAGGCAGCTAAGGTCAGAGAACTGGAGTTACAAAAGACGGAGTTGGACAAGCTGAAAGAACAGCACGAAGGTTAGTTTTGGGTGAATAGTTTATTTTTATTGGGGTTTCTCTGTGTCTGGTTGCTGTGTTAGATTTTACTCCCTATAAGCAACAAATTGGAACATTGTCAGAAGACTCGTGTTTCAAAGGAAACATTTACTGTACCTGAAAATTAAAAAAATTAAGGAACTTATGAATCTGTTATCTGTTTGTATGCCATAAATGATATGTTTCTGATAAGTGCTGTCAGTTTGATGAGTTTACAAAATGTATTTGATGTTGTCAAATTTGTGTTTTTTAATTTCCCCTTTGAAGCCTTCAGTCAGCCATATTTCAGACTGAGCCATCACTTCATGGTTAGAATAAGTTTGACCTCTTAAACTTTCAGTTAGTACTGATGCTGTTTCTCAATGTCATAGTACTTAATAAGCAATTTTCTGCCAGAATCGTTAGTCAAAGATTTCAAATAGATTAACAGTGGCTGCAAGTTGATTTAGTTAAACCAGTAGATTAGATCTACTTGACTTTCATCACAATGTGTGATTCAATGGAAAAGATACACCTTTATAACAGCAATGTGAACTGTCGGTCTGCTGTAAATAGTTTTTTGGGCCATCCACTTCTTCTTTTGTCGAATTTCCTCACATTTCTTAAATAAACTTTGCACACCATACTGATATAAACCAAGTCTTCAGCTGATAACTTGGGAGTCATCTTGTTGGTGCACAAATACTATTCATTGTCCATCGAACTATGCTATCTTTGGTCAGTTTCATAGATTCAACTAAAGAAATCTGAACCAATTATGTGTTTTTGAGACAGACTCCTTCTAAATGAGTGAAAAAGCAGCCTATGTCCAAAGAACAACTTTGAAAGGCTTTCAGAAAACCTGGAGAACTATTGCTCAAGACTATAAAAAGAAAGTCATTTTAAAAAAAACTAAAAGGAAATGAGGGGTAGCTCAAGGCCATAGTAGGTCAGAAGTATCAAGTGTTATCTTCTGCACGTGTTTATAATAAAATAATTCTGCCAATGATTGACCCAAAATTCTTGACAATCAAGACGCTATATAAGGCTGGACCTAAGACAGAAACAACAGTAAACTGGACACTATGAGTTGTAAGATGACAACAGCCAGGCTTGAAACAGAGTCTGACAATGAAATAATTCCACAGTTAACGGAAACTGGATCCCAGGAGAGAGGACAAGCAAAAGCTTCTGATCAACAACACAACTGTGTTACTGACATCAATTCTGTGCTGAGAGAGATGAGTGCCTTGTTGGGTGCACTGAAGGTTGAAGTGAGATACTTGCGAGAAGACAATGAAGGTAAAGTATAATGTGTGGCCTGAGAATCCATTTAATTAAACCACTGGCATGGTGTCTGCAAATATGTCATGCTATTTTTAATTATCTATTTATTTATTTAGAACAAGCAGCTAAGGTGAGAGAACTGGAGTTGCAAAAGACTGAGCTGGACAAGCTGAAGGAACAATATCAAGGTATATATACTCAGCAGTGAAAAATTAAGGAAAACTGAGTAGGACAAGAGAATCTCATTGAACTAAGTTACTCTAAACATAACATAGCGGGAACACTAAAACATAGATGCTTACCTTATTATATATCAGTGAGAAGCATACTCAAGTTGCAGTTTAACTAGTAGCAATACACCAGCATTCTGGACCTTTTTCAGGTGATCCAGGGATGATTTGCTCAGCATATAGAATAAATAATTGTAATAATCAAGATGTGATGCATGTTTGGTTGCTTGCATTTTGTACTGAGAAACAGGATATATGTCCTGTGAGGGACAGATTCCCCAATAAATATTTAAGTTTTAGTATAAATAAGCGTCCTATCACATTCTCAGCAAATACTGGAGGAGTGAGGTCACTTACAAGCACACACAACAAATTTTGCATTGCATTTCTGAAGTAGCTTGTAAATTACAGTAATCGCAGTAACAATCAACTGGCTATTGGCTCCAACAGAAAATGGGCCTATATATATATATATATATATATATATAATTTTATTTAATTTTTTTCAAAGACTCTTAAGTAATTGGATAGTGTACTGATGACCACTTTCATGGCCGGGTAAGGCCCTTTCCCTCATTGTTTCCTGACAAACATAAGGGAAAAGGACCTGTAGTTGATTCTAACTGTATTTGTTTGCTAGATTTCTCAATATGAGGACCAGAGAGATATAGATAGATATAGATTTCTACCCAAACTGAGTGTGACACGCAGCAACTGAATCAAAGGCCTAGAAGAACATCTCAAGGAAAGACAGCATTTGGTGATGTCTGTGGGTTCTTGACTTCATGAAGTGATTGTACTTAAAATTATGTTAATTTGTCAAATTGTAATACCAAAGTAGTTATTTCAATACTTTTATTAAACACATTGAATGAAAGCTGCAGGTCTGCATTTCACTCACATCTTGATTCTTTAATTTAAAATCCATTGTGGTGTGTGCAGAGACAGAATTACACAAAAAACAACCAAAAACAACCCAAACCTAACAGTAGTATATTACAGCAATTAAACTAATGGGAAAAGTGCTTCCAACTACTGAGCTGAACCATATATCATCTCTTTTATTTCTTCTTCTTCTTTTTATCACTCTCTTTGTCAGCACAAGCAGCTAAGGTGAAAGAATTGGAGTTGCTAAGGGCAGAAATGGATAAGCTGAAGCAAGAGAGCCAAGGTATATACGTCTGTGCTCACAAGTTTGCATACACTCATCACAGACATGAATGTCGTAATGAAGTTTGAGCTCTTAATCATTTCTTTAAACTTCTTAAAGTTTTTCCAGGGTGAAATGATGGTGTCTCATACATCTTTAATTTCTTTAAATAACAAGAATTGGATGCACAAGTAACTGTAACCCACACAGGGGTCATAATTTATACATGCATGCTAAAATATACACATACAGCCACACTAGTATTTAGTTAATTGTCTCCTAGCAAATCCCACTTCAACCAGGTACATTGTGTTGCACTGAGAAATAGTTAGCTCAAAAGCTTAGCAACAAGTGATTTTATTAAAAATGTTCATAGTCAAACAGTATCTTTTTAAAAAATGTAATTATTCATTTAATTCCAGCACAAGGAGGAGAGCTAATCACCATTAAAAGTAGGGCAAACATCACAGAAAACCAGGTGGAGGTCCTGAAGAGAGAAGCAGAAGGTTTGTTGAACAGGAAACAATCTCATTATTGAAACAGTTACTGGAACATAAGTCACTTTAACACGTGTGTTTCTCTCTCTCTCAGTCAAACGTGTGGCTTTCTCAGCCTCTCTGTTAGGCACAGGCTCACAAAATATTGGACCATTTAACACATACATGCCTCTGGTCTTCAAATATGTTGTTTCCAATATTGGAAATGCCTATAATTCACACACAGGTACTCAAATACATACATTTTTAGAATTAATTTGATTTGATGACAATGTTTACTCCATTTAAATTTTTAAAAATGTCCCACAGGTTCCTTCACTGCACCAGTAAGAGGAGCGTACCACTTTGAATTTTATGTATATGGACATCATTCACATCCTTCAGGGGCTGTGTTGGTCAAGAATGGAGAGCACGTCTTTATTGCATACGAACATTCGAGCAGTCCTCATTCAGTCAGTTCTTCTAATGGTGTCACATTGCTACTAGAGGTAGGAGATGTGGTGTTTTTGCGACTGTGGAATGGCGCTTGGATTTTTGACAATGAAAATCGGCACAGCACGTTCAGTGGACATCTGCTTTTCCCCATGTGAGAAGAAAAACAGCCTAAGATATCTGTGCAAGCACACTCTACCAGTGTATTAGTTACTCTGCATTTTTTCTAGATATGAAGCTGACTGAGCAGCCACAAGTATGAATATGTAAACTATCATCATGTTTTCTTACTTTGTTTAGCCTTTTATTTAATTGTTGGCAAATTTTGTTTTTTAAAAAGAGAGATTGGGTTAAATGTTTTCTTTTGCTTTTGCTTCTTCTTCTACTTTTTAAAAAAAGTTGAATAGTAACAGACCCACTTAAACACAAATTACGCACATGTAAATACCTTGTGATTTATAAAACCATGTTAATATAGCACGATCTATTTCCTTAGAAAGCAAAGACAGAAAGAAAGCTAGACATTACTGTAACTGTAACTGTTTTAATCCTTTGCTTGTCAATTTACAGTCAATTAAACAAATAGCTAACTTTATTTTTTCATCTTCATGAAAAACTCCTGCAATGTCCCACAGAGTTTACACTTTTGGCTTACACCTGGATTTCTTACATCAACACTTGGCTGCCATTAAGTATGGCTTCTGTTTTACACCTGCACTACTACAACTCAGCACAGACTTCATCCAACACATACATTCCCACCATTTGATTGGAAATATGGAAAAGCTGTAACTAATGCGTCACAAACACATATTATTGCCAACTTGTTTGCAGTTTAACTTTCTCCCAAATGAAAGAGTCTATTCCAACTAACTTACAACATTAATAACAATGCAGCACCTGCTTATTTAAAGTTTTTATGCAACTGACTTTGATACCGACTGCTTTTAAATCCATAGTCTGGCTCTATTTTCTATTTCACAGCTCTTAACCTCATATTTTTCACTTGGACCTCAAATCACAGAACACATTTCTCCTGAATGTACCATTCACCTCTAATCCCGCTGGACTTGTATTTAAACTGAGTTAATGGCTCAATTAAAACACATCCTAACCTAAATGTAGAATTGTTTATGTACTAAATTTCAAAGAATAAATCAATAGCGTATAAGAAGGATTTGGGGTACAAAAAACAACAACAACCCAAAACTTAATATAATCCTCAATGTAAAGCCCACAGCAGCAAAATAATATTTAACAAAATATGAACATTATGATTTTTATTGTTTAATTTTTCCTCCACACTTTGCTGGGTGATGAGTTCACTGCATTTTTCTTCAAAAGGTGATAAGTTATTGAGTGTGAACCTTTGGGCAATGTTTCCTCCTGACTACATTTTCATGTAGATCGTGTTTGTTTACTGGCACGACAGTGTCAATCAAATCTTTCTTTCTACCCAGTAGTTTTGCACGTTTAACTACATCTAAATCTAAAAGGGTTTCTAGATTTTTGTTTGACCTCAACAACTACAAAAGAAACTGCCATTTCTTAAACACAATTTAATCAGTAGAAACTGCAATTTGGGAAGAATTACAATAATTTTTATTTTTAATTTTTTTAAAGTTAATCTCCACCATGTGCCCAATTGGCTGGACATCCAACACTTAATTCAACTTTTTTATTTCCATGAGTTAAAGGTGAGAAGGTTATATTTATGACAAAAAACAATTTCTATAGCGATATAATAATTAAATTCAATATTTTTCACACAATGAGCAAAATAAGTAATTTAAAGGGACTTATAAGGTCAAGGCAAATAATACTGTGTGTAAGTTCTGTTAGTAAGAAGCAAAAATGCTCTTTTAGAAAATAAACCTTATTGAAAGTATCTTACACCAGGCCTCAATTCAGCCTCTCACTCTCTTTAAGCTTCACAAACAGGAGGACTGAACTGGTTAGAGTGGCTGCTTTGAGTGGAGGGAAACTGCTCAAAGCATTGTCACCTTTGTTTGCTGAGCAGTGACTATTTCAGGCACTTCTAGCCCACAAATAAACAACGGAGGACTCATTTAAAAAGCACACAGGTTTTATTGCATATCAATTTCATGTATAAATTCTTCATAGCATTGGAAAGATTACATTTGGTATACATTGCTATTCTACAGAATTAACATCAGAGTCATATCTTTTCAATGAAATTTCTCTAAAGTACATCTGCAATAATCACAAGCATCAAAAGAACTGCAATTTCAGAATTGTTCAATATTATTCTACAATCCTTTATTGTTTTTCATTATGTCTTCTCTGACAAGTCTTTTCTAAGTCTTTCGGGACCACCTGTCCAAACATCTGTAAGGCAGTCAGAAGTTGAAGTCAAACATACTAACCTAACCACATGTACAATAAGTGCATCTACGAATTTCTTTTTTTTTTCCTTCTTTTCTTTTTTTTTAAATTTTTAATTTTTTTGATTTGATACACGTTTCACAAATGGACATCATTATGACTGCTAACACGTCATGCACAATAAATTTTTTTTTGTTTGCTTTCAATAAACATAACAGAGGCGATATACAACTCAGATTTTAACAAAACAAGCACCATCCATTTAAACCCATATTTTTCAATGATTTTTTTTCTTCAGACAAATGCACCATGTTTTTCATTCTTTAAAATACTATACAGTTAAAAAGAAACTATGTATATTTTTTACTTTCTCCTGTAACAGCGGGGGCAAACAGCAACCATCTTCTATTTTGCTGAAACATATTTCAGTGACCACTTGCCAGAATACGTTCTGAAGCTGGCAAAATGAAATACCTATATGCCTTCAGTTCCTTTGCTTTACACAGCGCGTACTTATTACAGTAGTCCATGACAAGAATTACTACAAACAGTCAACCTTAAAACTTAATGACCCAAGTCTTTACATTTTGTAACCACAAGTTGGAAAGCAATGCATTTACCATGAATTGAATCTCATTCAGTAGAATTATATAAAAAGAAGACATCTGTCTTTAGAAAACTGAGATGATGCAGCAGTCCTAGCATCACACTACCACCTACTGTCATGAAGAAAAATTACAGTGCTTCTGTTATCCTTACCTCTCCATGTTGAGCACAACATGCCCATCTAGTGAAAGTGAAACCAAATGTATCTGTTCTAACATTCAGGGACCTAAGCATGATCAATTATTGGCTTGGACCCATATGATTTAAGTGCTATTTTCAAAATACAGCATCAGGCCTAGTTAGAAAAGTCCCAGTATGCGGAGAGGAACAGTGATCAACAATGCCCACGCTCCACCTTTTTGCAGCTATCTACAGTAAATTACTCACGCCCCTCCACGGCACAGCTACCTTGTAGACCATATGGAATGAGTTTTCAGTATGACCTCAGAAGAAGAATTTCAGATTAAGAAGTTATCAAGTGTTTCGGTTTTCCCCATCCAGCTAGACAGCTAGACATTTAATTTGAATGGACCGACCAGCAGAATTACGATGCCCGTTTTAATACTTTCTGTGGTTTGTTTTTATCAGTTCTTTTGGTTTAATGAGTTGTTGTCTTTCTTCTCAAATAGTCAGTGATTATGCCATGTTCGTGCAGTTGTGGCTGTGTGCGTTTGAATTTTAGACCGTATAAAATTGGACAACTCATTAAAAAAACAAAAAACAACAGTATTTGTTGGTTATAAGACATGTATTAAATCTGAAACAGATGAAAGGGGGAGCTCGATGTTGTAGAAACTACTCAGATTCAATAGTGTAACAATGTAATGCCCTTTTCATGACATCCATAACGAAGGTTGTCCAAGCCTGCCCCCTTTAGTACTTGAACCATTTTGAACAAGACACATTCAGCCTACTGGGTAAAATGGTTCAACTAAAACAAGGAAATAAAAAGGCTAAACACTGCAGGATGTTTCAATGCCAAATAGGATCTAAGACTAACTACAGCTATATTTCACTATAAATAAAATCAATTAATTTCATGTTTTTTGTTTTTTTGTTTTATTTTGTTTTTGTTTTGATTTTGTATTTTTTTCTCATTTTGGCACACTAACCCATCAAAACCAGAGATTCTGAATCTCCCTCATGTTCTGATAGTTTACCATTCCTTCAGCAACAAGAAACGAGGGATAACATGACTTCTTCATTTTCACTCCCCCTGCCATGACAAAACAACCAAAAATAAATACAAACACACACTTCTGAAATCAAATATATAAGCGCTTAGTAAGAAAGAAAAAACAAAGAAACTATGACAGCAAATGCAAGCCCCTTGGAAATGAAATGATTGTCAGAGAACAAAACATTTTCTATGGGTTATTTGGCACATACCACTCTTCCTATGAACATCTAGGTTAATTTGTACATCATATGACATATCATACAATTTTGGTCCTTCTCTAAATTAATTATATTAACAATTAAGCACTGCAGTGCCTACGAAGAAACAATACTGTGTAAGAGGAAAGAAAAATTAATGTGAATAAAATTAACAAATGACAATGAAACAAGCAGAGAAAGACTTTCCTCATTTTTTTCTGAACATGATTTAAATCCATTTTCAGCATGATCAAGTTTGAATAACCAATTACAATGGCTAGTGGCCCAGATAACTCATTGAAAGCACATTTGAACGTAGAATAAAATTCTTTAAAAAAAAAAAATCAACAGTCTATTGTATCTGCCAATTCTTTAACTAACATTTAGTGTGGTGCTATTGTTGATTCTGCTGTTACTACTGAAACAAAATCAGTAAATAAGTCACCCATGGTTGGTGGAGGAAACACGGAGACAGCGGTCAACACTCTCACTCTATTCTTGGTGAAACAGTGCCAACTTGTGGACATGCAGTGCCAATGCAGCATGTCTCTGCAGTGTTTGTAGTAGGCGGTGTATACAGACTTTAGAGACGTATCAGTCATTAAGAGTCTTTATGAGAGCCTTACGCAGGGTCTCTGTGGTGCTGCGGTAAGCCTTGTGCACTTGGGGAGGATCAGAGTAATGCAGAGTTTCAATGCTATTGAGAAGCATTCATCATGTCCTTCACATCAACAGGAGCTTAGCAGTGCGTTCGCTTTGACAGTCTTTGCAAGACCCTTCACCTGGGGGAAAATCTTCCCCTTCTTTCTTTAACAAACACTCACACACAGACACACACACACAAAACAAGCACACACATCCACACAAACTCATTCTTTCTATCTTGAATGTGTATGACAATGAAATCTTCTCCATCATCCTTTGTCTTGCCCCCTACTCATGTCCACTCAGTCTTTCTGTTCCTCCTCCTACTCTTCCTCCCACCTTCTCTCTCTCTCTCTCTCTTTCTCTCTCTCGCTTAGATGTGGTTGAGTGGGTGAAAGCTGCTCGTCTCAGACGGTCCACCTCCCATGCTCAGCCAAGCGTCCAGAGAGTTCTGGGAGGGCGCGTGCAAAGGGTTGTTCTCAGAGAGAGACAGCATCATTGCATAAGCCTGTGAAAGAAGAAGACGGATGATTTTTAGGAAAATACAGAAACTTCAGTAAGCTTTCATTGTGTCCAACGACACGTCCAGAAATGAAAGGATTACAGTACATCTGGTTGCTGGTGTTTCACTCAACTGTGATTATCTTCGAATTTCATGACTTTATACCTTGTAACAAAATTTAATTAAATTGTTTTAAAACTTAATACACCAGCAACGAATAGAGAAGGTTGTAGGTGATGTGTTAGTAAGTTAAGTGAAATACAAAGATATAGGAAAGTAGGAAGAGAGGTGCTGTTTAGCTCCTGAAAATGTGAAAGCATCCATCTCATCCCTGATCTTTCTTTCCAGTCAACATATTTTGCCCTTCCTCCTATTTTATCTGAGCGACTCGGCCCTTCCTCTTTTAACGGACATCCAAAAGCCAGTCACATACCTGGGTTTTAGCCTGTCTGTACAATGTCTCTTTCAATGCCTCAGATTCTAGCGAAGTGTTAAAAATGTCTTTAACATCGAAAGGCTGCTCGTCACTGGCTGCTTTACGTAAACCATCCAAGCTCTTGGGAAAGCTGGGCAGTGCCTCCAGGTCCAAGAGAGAGCCCTCCTCCTCTATACACCTGCACACCGAAGCATGGGTGGATGGAAGAAATAGGGCAGCGTGGATGGGTTGGTTGGAGGATGGATAGAAAAAATTGATGGAAAGATATAAAAAAACAGGGATGGAACAGATGGCGAGTTAATTAGGGGAGGGAGAATGTGAAGTGAAGAGAAAAGTAAAGGTATGATTAATAAAAGGGATCAACGGACAGCAGAAATAAAGTGGAAGAAAAGGGTTGAAGAGTTTAAAGAGTAGTTAAAGAAACTAGCCTAATCAAAGCACTTGACTTTGGGTTACATATCTGAGAATCTGTGTAGGGGACATTTTTAGTACATGTGTTATCCCTGTTTGCCCTTGTCGATTTACAGTGCTCTTTAGGAAATGCATTAGTTGGATTGTTAAGTATTGCAAATTTTGTTAAAACTCAACATTTGCTGTACATTTTTGTGGTTGTTTGGGATATATTGGGGTAAATCTTGTCAATGAACTTGGACCTTTTCTGCTAATTTAAAACAGACAAATACCTGCGAGTGTGTTCATAGCTCATCGCTAATGGAGCCGCCTCTGCCTCTTCTTCTTCCTCATCCTCCTCATACACTCCTGTTGTGACAGGAGACGGGGACTCGGGCGCCTCGTCGTGCGACTTCTCCGTCAGGCTGCCTTCCTCCTCCTCTTCATCGTCACCCTCCACTTCCTCTTCCTCTTCCTCCAGACCCTGGAGACCTAGCTTGGAGTTGGACAAACTGTGGCTGGGAGGGTGCTCCTCCTCAGGCTGGTCTGATCTGCGGAGGGATCAAAGGTCAGAGGAGGGAGGAAATGTTAGAAGTGCGACATCTGAGTTAAAGAGGTTTGAGTCTCCCAAGCCAATCAGGAGGGGCCAGAAGGAAACAATGGGAACACAGAAAAGTTGAATCGTGGTCAGTATAGTGGCCTGGATTTTAGTTAAAAACACATGTAGACAAACCAAATGGGAGTTTGATTTTTTAAAAATATGATTTCTAGTGTAAATTCCTGATTTTCTTTTTTTTTTTTTACTTTTTTACCACAAATGATCAAAATGTAAGATAGAGGCTATGTCCCTCTTGAGCTGGCTGGGCGGCTGTTACCATTTCCTAACCTTTTAACGATCTGACTCATCATGAGTAGCAAGAGAAACAAAAATAATCTAATGACAGCATGTAAAGTCTAACTCCCGAGTCCACACAAACAACATGGGTGCTGACAGTCTGCCTGGACTTTTCCGATGGCCCACAGATGATTAATTGACCCGCTCCTCACAAACAGACCAGGGCATGGTCCACCTCAGACTAAGTCCTCTATGCCCCTCAACGCTTTGTAGTGGTGGAACACAGTTTGCACGACTGAAGGAAGATGATGGCTTGGCTGCAAACAGGCTATCAGCACACTACCATTACGACCTGCCATCTGTACATTTTCCAGCTTGCACCCCAATACCCCCTCCCCCGCTTCCATCACCCCCAGACCACGATGTCATGGCTCATGATATCATTTCCTTTGGGATGGCAAATTTACCCCTTTCATTTTTTGCCACACAGTGGACATTTATCAAATCAGACAGGGTTACCTCTGGGAAGGGGTGCACGGGGACAGGATTGGGTCACGCAGACTGGGTGAGTGAATGTGGGTAGAGGGACTTTGTGAGATTGGAGGGGGGTTCTTCTCTTTCAGTCTAGATTAAATATCACCATAATCAAATTGCAGCGCTGGCTGGCGGGGAAAAAGTACATGCCTGCGAATGGAGAGAGAAGCGTAGCTCTGACATAGGGGGCCCTGGGTTTTGTCATTTAGTCTAAACACGTCAGTTGGGTGTTTGTGTTAGCAGACTGGGGCTATGGGTACACAGTGAGTGGATAGGGGAAGAGCTCAATCATCAGTGGATCTCTTAGATAAATGCCTCAACCCGAGTCCCCCTTAGGGTCCAAACTGAGAGCTATTGCAGCCCGGTCTCAGATGAGGGAGCAGCTCCAACTCTAGTTTTATCCAAACCTAAAACTCAAGCCAAAGGCGGTGAGTCCTTACACACTGTGGTGGAGCTGAAAATATGCGTGCACACCTATACTCCCTAACTTTTCTCATTCTGTCCCACCCTGTGAGCAGCAGTGCTGCCTCAGCAACTACAGCATCACCAGTTTGGAAACAGGTCAAAGTTTTATACAAAAATAAAGGCTCCCAGGGGCTTTTATTTTGACTGGCCATGATGCTGAAAAGGGAATTTTGAAGGGGGTGGGGAACTGTGATGTGGGGGCAGCTAGGAGTGATTATAGATAGTCATCCATGAATGTGTGTTTGTGTTCAGCATTTGACTTCAGTCACTCAGAGGGAGAATAAACAGCAGGCTGTCTGGTGGGAGGACAGAAAGCACAACACTTAGTCTGAATTACAGATATTAAAATGTCAGACGAGGTTGTTGTGGATGAGACTCGGTATTGATCCCAGATGGCAGAGGGGCTAAACTGCCACTGTGTCTTTTGGACATAATGCATGTTGACAAGAAAAAAGGGGGTGTGGGGGAGAATGAGGAAGTGGCAGGCAGAAAGTGAGACTACCAGAAAGGAATCCAGAATGAGACGAAGGCAGAATCAATGCAAGAGAGCAAACCAGAAAATCGCCCTTCTTTTATTTCCCAAAACACAATTCTTGCCCTTTTCTGTTAACTATAAAAGCCTTTCAGAACTTAAAGCAGGAAGTTTCCATTTTTATGAGGATATTTAAAAAAAGAAACCTGTTTTTTTTTTTTTTAAATAAAAAACAGTTTTCCTTACTTTATAAGCAAGTTACAAAATTTTTAGAGTGCAGCGAAACTAACAGGGTTAACACTTGTGCTACTGGTCTGCAGGGTATTTAGAACTGAGCATGACATTCACAAACACATTATATAAACTTTAAACATTAAAGAAACTAAAATGTGTGAAAATTGGTATACTGAACAATTACAGTTATGTTTTACATTTAAAAAATGAAAGGTGAAAAATTAAGAAAACCTTTTTTTTTTCATTTATTTTAGTGCAATGGTACTAAGTGTGTTCTAGCCACTAGGGAGCGCTGTGTACCAATTTCATGGATCTGTACTGTTGATTGCGGGAAGGAGGAAGGCGCTAGAGATGTAGAAGAGCAGCTGTTTACTTTAACTGAACAAACTTTTTGTTTGTTTTTCTGGATTTTCATACCTAAGATTAGATGTCCTAAATAAAGGAGATGCATTACAACATTCCTGACAACATCTGACAAGTTCTTTCTGCTGTAGTTAGGATTAATGTTAAATTCAGGATGAGGTCGGGTGAGAATCTAAGCTTGACAGAAAAGAGTTAGCCACATGGATGGAAAGTAATCGCTGGAGATCTCTGTGAGAATCATGGTACAAATATAATTTTTGTGAGCGGGTTTTCGTCTTACCTTTTATCCGTGGAGCTGGAGGCCTGGTTCATCTCACTGTTGGAAATGAAGTTGCGGATTTCTGAGAAGTACGAGTCCTCCTTCTCATCTAAAAGTGCATGATTTTCTGGCTCTGAGTTTGGCGAGGAGATGGTCGTTCCTAAGTTGGAAAGCATCCCAGACTGTTGGCTCACTGTTGGGGAAAGAGATGTAGACACACACATCCATATGCATAAAAACACATGGACACACACACGCAGACAGCCCACATACCATACCAAGACACACAAGCATCATTAGTGTGATGATCATCGCACAGTTATTTAATTTAGGAAAATATCAGAGGCAAAACACACAATTACTAACATTTAAACACTAAGATCGTGCACAGCTCTCGTGACATTTTTTTGACAAACAGAAAAAAAATGTTTACAGAAATCTGTGTGGAAGATAAACATGATAGCAAAAAGGTTTTATATAAGTTATGCTCTTTTCTGACAGTTTTTCAATAACCCATGTGTGAAAATGGATTCAAACAATCAACTAAGCAAACACTTCCTGTTTATTGACTACATTACTAGTTCGCACAGCCATCATTGCAGTTGCAAACTGACCAGGAATGTTCTCGTGCTCGTGCTTCTTGAGATGGCGATCGAGGTTGGTTTGCTGACCAAAGCAGCGGTTGCACAAGTGACACTTGAAGGGTTTCTCCTTGTTATGGATATTGCGGACATGGCGTTGAAGATTGGATGAGATGCTGAATGAACGGTCACAGTATTTACACCTGACGAAGAAGAACAGGGGTATTTAAATGTCAGCTGAAAGTGCAGTAGAGTGAGAAGGGCCCTAAAGATGTATTATTTATCTGCTGAGTTGAGCAAGAAACCACTTAAGGCTCTTGTGATTTGCTTAAAAGTATTCACTTTGTTTTTTCTCTGAAGTTTCACAGAAAGAGACGTACCAAACAAAGTAAAGGCAGGTTTGAAAAATAGCCGTGACAAAGGGAAATATGTCAACTACGGTATTTCAGAAACTTTCAAGACTCTCTGAATTAAAAATAGAAAGGAATACCTGTAGGGCTGTTCCCCTGTGTGTGTCCGCAAATGTCTGGTGAGATTTGCTGAGCGAGGGAAGATTTTCCCACAGTACCTAGAGCAAAAGGACAATGAGGATGAGTGAGCATACGGCATGGTGCACTTTCACATTTGCACATATTCCACCAACTAGTTTAAATGAAAAGGGGTGCAGACCTGCACGCGTAGCGTTCCTTTCCCTTGCGAAGGATGGCATCTGAGAGGGAAGGTGGTGGTGAGCGGAAGTTGAACAGCGGATGGGCCGAGTGTTGCAGCGAATTGGGCGGTGCGTCCAGTTTTAGTGCTCCAAAGCCGTCCAGCTTATCTGTCATGTTCTCCATTGCTGACATCTAGGGAATAAGAAGATTTCAAAAAGTTGAGAAATTTTTTGTTTCATGTTTTAAAAACTGGATAAAAATAATTCAACCAGAGTTTGTATTATTTACCGTGTTATGGGTTCAATTATAAAGTTTATAAGGGCAGTTTTAATTTTTTGCACGTAGCGTGTGTTACATCATGATGGCAGCATGTTTATGTGTATTAAAAACAGAAAAGAAAGCACTGAAAACAAAGGGACAATTTAAGAAAGAACATGGAGTGAGAGAAAGATACAGGGAGGAAGCTTTGAGGAAGCAGCATATCAGAGGTTAGCCTTGTTGTTTGTACTCAAGGCATGTCACCTCCTTGACCTATAACACATTCACAAATGCCCAAGTACTGTTTCTCCAGTGCCCCCCTCTCTGTACAACCTCAGCTTCTACTAATGCTTTGTTCTCTACTTCTTACCTTCTTCTGCCAAAGCTGCTGTTGCAAGCCTGCAAACTGGCTAAATGAGGCATTCAAGAGCCATGACTGGAGCAATACAATATAGTTTGTGATACCCCCAACTGATAGCCCCTTCCCTCCCCCCCTAGAAGCTTGTGAACAAAAGAGGCCAGTTATGTAGGAGTTTATTTGCCAAAAACAGCTTACATCCTTCCTTTTTTTAGTGAATACGGGACGGGAGAGACACAGGGACAGACACTCCGTCTCGATGTGTTTATTCGCAGTCTGAGAACGGGTGCAAGGGGGAGCGGGGTGATTCCGTCATGAGACTGAATTAGAGGTGGCATTGTGTTTGGATCACTGACAGGATCACAGCTGAGACGCTCAAATATGAAAAAAGTTTTTGCAGGGCAGCCTGCGAAAAGTTCGCAATCTACGAGATGATGAGATGAGATTTTAAAGGATGAAAAGGAAATCTGTTTGATGCTTAGAGCCTTGTCATGACATCATGTTTTTAAGATTTTGTACCCGGGTTTAGGGTAATTGAAAAAAGGTACCAATACAAAAAAAAAATAAAAAATTCTTGCAATTTACCTTAAAAAAAAAACTATGCTGGCTAACGATATGACATCACGCATGTGAGATATGCAAACGCATGTTCATGTGTAAATGTATCTGTCTGCATGTGCACCAGATGTGTGTATTGCAAAGTCACGGTTGATAGAGGACACAGATTTCCAGGTCAGATTAAACCGTTTCCCCAATGAGAGCCCCCCATTCTCCTGGACACAAACACAGGATGTCCTTGACGGACACGGTGTTATTATCTAGCCAGCCAGCCAGGCACAGAGAAAAGAAAAAAAAACTCTGAGGGGTTTGAGTTATTAGCTTGCCTGTGGGCTCCCACTACATGAAACAATGCCACAACTAAGATTAGCGTGGCCAAGAGAGGCAGTTTGTTACAATTCAAATGGTTATTATTCTCTCTTTTATTAATACTATCATTGCTTGTAATCAAGATATGTAGAGGTGGGGAAGGTCTGGGGACAGTGGAACAATGTGACTGATTATCAAAGGGCAGCGATAACAGGCTGTGTCTTCTGAAAAAAGGTAAAGCTGACGAGGTACACAGGCGCCATTCCGTAAACAAAGGAAGAAATCATACAGAACCCTTGAGAAAATAACATCAACACTTTGGAATGATGGCGCTTGGGTCCTATCAATTCAGGTTTAAGCAGCGTGGGAGGCAGGAGTGAGGTATTTTCACATAATACATAGTTTGAAAATAATAGTCAATACTATCTGGGAATAATCAGCTTGTATGCAATACCTGGCGGTCAATTCCCCTGCTTGTTAGTCTCTTGGTGTACTTTCAGTTTAATGTGCACGTAGCATTTACTGTTTCTTAAAAAGAATAGTCTCAAACCAAGCTAGGTCATGTGTGCACTATGTACCTGGGGATGGAAGAGTGGCGGCGAGGGCCGGAGGAACTTGTCCTTCAGAGCTCCTACCGGGTCGAGTAGCTTCCTCTTCTCCACCCTGCTGGACCAATATCAAGGCAGAGGGTTACGTACCAAGGTCAAACTTCATCTAGAATGCCCAACCTCATATTCTTCAATGCATCTACAAAAACGCCTTGATGTTGGTTGTGGAAGTGTCTGGTCTAATCCGGGCTGAAATACCTGTATATGGGGTCCATGAAGAATGCTGAGGGCTTGGCATAGTGCAGTGGTGGTGGCTGGTGTGGCTGTGCCTGGGGCTGCTGGTGCTGGGTGATGGTTGATTGGTGCAAAGACTGTGAATGAGGGTGTGGAAAACCAGATGGAGTTTCATCCTTGATTGAGACCCCTTTTCCACCTCCATAGATGTGGTTCTTTCGATTATGGGGCTCAGCTGGCACACCATTATGACTCCCTCGGCTCCGGCTGCCAATGCTGAGGTCCAATGGCTGTTCTTCACTGCTAGATATTGCTAAATGTCCACTACTGCTCCCAGTACTATTGTTGGGGTTTGAGGTGTTTGTTGGTGTTGAAGGAGCTATCTTGGCCTCCTTGGGTTTCGTGGTGAGATCGAACGGTGATTCTGCTGTGGGAGCAGGAGCTGCCGGGGAACTAGAAACCATTTTGTGCAGTTGCTCACGAGGTGACTTGGGCTCTGCTTTAAAAAACATGCTAGGATTGAGAGCACCTCGATCAGCACTAAAAGGGTAGAGGGAGTTGTGGAAGTTGGGCAGGAACTGGAAGGGAAACATGGAATGATAGGGCAGTGGACCCATCTTCTTCTCCTGATGAAGTCCAATCAAACCTGGACCAAAATATTTCTCTGCAATAGAAGCGATGGCTTTTATGGAATCAGTGGTGGCTGCATTGGAATTTGTGGTGGTTGTGGGCGGGAGGGCTTGCTCATCGGGTGGGGGGAAGAAGGAGTGTTGCGATGCAGAAGCAAGAAACGGACGATCAATCGACAGGTTCCCTGAACTAGACATGGCTGATATCAATGCACGGTTTGTGTCTTCTAACTGGTGTGCCTCTTGGCTTGATACAGTGCCAGACGGCTTCCTTCTTTTACCACTTCTCTCACGCTCACTCTCTCCATCACTTTCCAGGTCAGAGCCGTCCCCTGAAGCAGTACCTGTGGTGGTGTCCAAATCTGTCCCACTTGTGGTATTGACATCTTCAAGGTCACTACCGTCAGACATATCTGCCATCTTTGATTTTGGTTTGGCTTCTCCACTAGAAGACAAATCCAGTTTATTCTCCTTCTCTTTGTCTTCGTGCTGACTCAAACTGTTAACACCATTGCCATTTGTGGAACTAACTAGAGACAATGGAGGAGCATCTAGAGGACTCTGAGGCAGCTTCACCTCCTGACTGCTGCTCAGCGGGCTCTTTATCAGTGGACTGGCCGGTAATAAAGGAGGTCGTGGATATAGCGATGGGGGAAAAATACCTGGGAAACCATGTGGGAGGGATGGGAAGCCGTGGGGTCCTGGGGAGAAGGGCAAGCCAGCATGAGGATGAGGTCGGGAAGGAAAGTAGTCAGTGAAGCCTAAACCTGACTGGTTTAAACCAGAAAGGTGGGGATGGTGGGACTTAGCCTTAGCCATGATTGGGCTGGAGCTCATGGGGATGCCAGGGTTGAACATCCCTGCTGGAGAGCCATAATGGTTTTTGCCCTCACAGAAGCGACGGTGCTTGTTGAGGGAGGAGGTAGTGCTGAACAACTGCCCACAGTCTTTACATTTGATCTGGGTGCGGCAGTCAGCATGCATACGCTTGTGGCGACAGAGGTTGGAGAACTGGGTGTAGGATTTGTGGCACACCTCGCCTGGGGGAACAAAAAGATGCAGCCCACCAGGGCCTAGTTAAACCAGTTTTAACACTGTCTCTAACTTTGTATACCAAAGCAACAGTAACATGAACATTTAAATGTAAACGGCTGTTGAAAAAAAGGTTTTAGGAAAGGAAGGAGCTGGTTCGTATGGACAGGATAACTTACACAATCTGAAAAAAAGTGGTCTTGATTTAGTTTGTATATATTTTACTTCCAAATAATTACTGCACACATGTAACAGATAAAATAAATAAAATACATATGTGAGGGCTGTTTTTTTCCCCCTTACTGTAAAACACTCCATTTCCAATTTAAGGTCTGTCATGTTGTTTTAAGTTTGACAAAAAAGAGCTTAGGTAACCAGATCAAATCTATTATTCACATTGTATAATGAAATTTATTGCAGGGCAAATACGACCTTTGTGCCTGCAAACAAGCTGGTGTACATAGAAAAAAAGAGAGACTGGATAATGAGTGAGGTTAAACGAGGTAGGAAAAAAAAGTCTCAAATAAATAAATTGTTATGAAAAAGGTGATCATTAACTTCCGAAGCCCTTACTTACAGCTAAAGGGTTTGACACTACTGTGGATGTGCTTATGCTGCTTGAGGCCTGACGAGGTGGCAAAGGTCTTGCCACATTCAGGGCATGTGTGAGCGCGGGCCCCCACGTGTTGAGAGCGGATGTGACGCTGAAGGTTACTGGGATCTGTGAACACCTGAAATTTAAAACAAGTGTATAAAAAAAAATGCAAGGTATGCCATGACTAACAATGCTAAAAAAATTACACAAAATTCCCCTTTTTTGTATTTTGTAAAAACATAAGCAGACTTTTCATTTCTTTGTCTTCTTAAAGAACTACTAACAGATAAAGCCTGTGTGTCCTGTGCACAACTTACGTGGCGGGTATGCTGTACCTTATCACAGTTTTCACACTCAAAGCGCTTGCCACTGTCATGTGACATCTGGTGACGGATGAGGTTGGACTTCCAGTTGAAGGCTTTGGGGCACTGGTCGCACTTGTACTCCCTCTCTTCTGTGTGAACTATCATGTGTTGTCCCAGACTTGATTGAGAAAACACAAACTCATCAGCAAATCAGTCAATGAATCACATTTGTAGCACAATGAATGGGCTGAACTTCACCTGTACTCATTGGGAAAGATCTTCTCACAGTCTTTACACTCATGGACAGGATCGTCGCTGTCCTCACGTTCCTGTTTGAAGTCGTCTCTTAGTGCGTCAAAGATGGAGCCAGCACTGGAGCATGAATACTTCTGATGCCGCCGCAGCTCAAGTGTTGAGGAGAACAGCTCATCACAGTCTTCACAGCGGTACATCTGCTCGTCTGCACGCAAACACACCCATACACAAGGGTTTGTTTAGCCACAACACAGCTTTCTATATGTATAATACATCAAACATGTACGTAACTAAGAGATATGTATTTAAAAAAAACATTTCTCGTCATAACCTTTTCCGAAGTTTCACTATTGATGTAGGAATTCTTAAGTAAATAGAAATGATTAATAATTAGTTTTTGTAACTTTGTAACTTTTGTAACTTTGTCAAATTGTCAACATTTTAATTACAAGCTAAGACCACCTACAAGCAGCGCTAATTGCTGACATTTAATTGTGCTTTTAATCTGTGCAAAAAATACAACATTTTTCGCTATCAGATTCAACACACTATCAAAATGTGCAATGCAAAATAAGCTTATTTGCATCTTAGTATGCCAACTCATGTTGGCAGAGATGCAGAACCAATTGTCTAAAATGTATAGAAAGATAAAAACTGATAATAACACTCAGCAAAAAGAAGAATCTCATCTTGTTTTGTGTTTCAGTCGCAGCTGTATAGACAGGTTTAACAAATGGTAAAAACAACCCCATAAAATGGAAATCAATTAGCAGTGAAATGTAACCGTCATTAAAACTGTTAATTACTTGTTAAAACAAGTGTTTGCTTTAGAGTGTTGGTGTAATAGCACACAGAGGAAACAATAGGGGCTGGTCTTCCTCTTCCATGTTGATAACCTTTACAATACTTCTCACCAACAAGGTCAAATGCATAAAACTCGGACCAGCTCTTTCAATAGCAAGTTCCTGAGTCCGACGCCAAGTTCAACAGATCAGGGGAAAGCCCAGCGGAGTGTCTGTGTGCAAATGCATAAACAAGTGTACACGTGTGTGTGTGCGCGCGCACGAGTGTGTGTGTGTGTGTAAGTGTGCTTATGTTTCCAAAATGAGCCAAAATGAACAGAGGTAAGCAGGGCCACGGTGGCGCCGACCCCATGGTGATTTCAGCGCCAACCTGCCATACCCTCTTTGGCATGACCCAAGCAGCCAGCGTCTGAGTCGGCCCCCCAGGTGTCCCAACATGCCACACACACCCATCCATCAATTCAAGCTGTACTAAATGAGTTTATCCAAAATGACTTACAGTGCATGGCTCACCTGCTTTCTACTGCATGTGGCCGTTTATCCAGCTGGAACTTCTTGGACACATTAAAAGGGCATTAGTGTAGCAACATCAATGTGTCTAACCTTGGGGAGAAGGATAAATGACCTTCTGGTCAATGGACCATTACACAGAGCTCAAACACTAAACTAACTAGCCACTTTGACACCACTGTGTGGACGTATTTCACAGGGAGCGAGCATTTTACTGTGAGAGGGTTGGGTATGATTGCCTGTGCAGCACAAACAACTCAAAATAATTTTTGTCTGCGACATTTAAGAGTGGAAAATATTTTGGACAAAAAATAAAATAAAATAAAGACATGGTTCATATACAGCAAGGACCTTCAAGTACCCTCTAGGAAAAAGGAACACAAGTAATAAAAGATGAAAGGAAACACCTAAAAGGACACTCAGGTGCGTGCTTGAATGTTAGGATGCACATATGCAAAGGTACTTGCATGTGCATTTCGGTGTGCCTGTGTTTTTTCAGCAAGTCTGGCTTGTGTGGGTTTTGTGGAGGGGGGGTGGGGAGGTTAAAGTGGAGACTAATAGCTCTCTGGGAGACGAAGGGAGTCACAATTATGTGCAGTTTAGCAGCTAATCTGGGAGCATGGGTGAGGTCTCAGGGGACTCCTCAAGTCCTCCACTTCAAATTCCTTCTCCGATAAGCTGGACACAGAGAACAGAGCTGCACTGCCAAACTCCTGCTCAACCCCACTGCCTCACTCCCTTGCTCGCACAAATGCAGGGAGACAGGAAAAACAAATCAGATGCGATCATCACAACGGTGAGATGACTTTGAATCGCTGCTCATCCTTCTATTTCAGTGTTGCTGATTCACATATACTGTAAGCATCTTTAAACACTAAACCATCTGTATGTTACATGTTCTTTTCTGTGTGCCTTCAGCTCTCTCTTACACAACACACAAAGCCAAATACTTTGGCCCTGACACAGACATTTTGGCAGGTGAAATTTTCTCTCTGTCTGCCTCCCTCATGCGCATACTTACAGGCAGATGAATTCAACAAATCATGTATAAGCGTGCTCCATCTTTGACACACTCCTACAACATGTCAATCTGCTTCTTTTCAATAATATAGCTTTCTTTGGTCCTGTATCCCCCCTCCCTCCCCTTCATCTTTGGCACTGAGACCTGTGCATAAACTGTGCATCATACAGGGTAGTGGTGGGGAGCTGGTGAACTGCACAGCATCTCACGAACATCTTGTTCTCCCTCCACAATTTTCTAATCAATGACAAGTAACAGTAATCAGATTTTCTTTTTTTCATCTGTGGTTCCAGAAAGACTGGAAACACAACAAAACAATGTTACCTGACAACAGCACTTCGGCACAATAAGTCCAAGATGTTTAAAGAAAACGCAGCGGAACTACGGACCCTTTTCCGCTTAAGTAAAGTTTGAAAGAAAAGTGAACAGCTGTCCAAGTTAGATTACGAGATAAAATATTGGACATATTCAGTCTGACATAGGCGGGCACGGTTGAAAGGCAGTGAGTACAGTGAATCAGGTTACCCAGTCAGAGAGGAGAAGGGTGGATGAGAGCACCTAGAAATGTGACGCACTTTGAAATGTGAGCCAATTTCAAGAGGACAGTGTAAAAGAAGGTGTAACGAAGCACTTACGGCACAAGATCTAAAGAAAGGGTCATAATAAAATGCACAGAAATGTATTAAAAGAAAGAAATAAAGGGAACGATTTTATTTATATTGTGTATAATCTTTAACTAATTCAACAATGAGACTAAAAAAGCTTCAAGCTCTAGCATATTCAATTAACTCACAGGTAATTTTTCAATCTCAAAATTGTTTCTGATCATACCTGATCTGCTTTGTAGCTTTCTCTTCATTATTTTTAAGCACTAATTAAATTACACACAGAAACAACTTAAACAGGTTAGACAGAGGCATCTCTCCCCCTTTCTTTTCAGTCGGAACACGGGATTCCCAGGGGTTGAAATCGCTACAGAGAAGTCGCTTCAACGCACGGAGAAACGCCAGGCAGGCAGAGTGAGCGAACATAAATATACAATGCCATCTCAATGGAAACTCCTGATTAGACTGTTTTGCTGAACACCAATACAATGGCAGGCTGCTGAGGTGGGGGGACTGGAAAAGAAGTCAATGAACAATCCATCAGAAAGGCCGACTGCCTAAAAAACCGCTGTAACGGAAACCTCATAACTATATATCCAAGTTTGACCGAGGAAGTAGACTGTAAACCGTCTCAAACCAACAGCCTTCTTAAAGTTGCACACCGGGGAGACACTAATTAAACTCTTGACTTGCAATTTTCACCCTATTGTTTATTTATTTTCATTTTTAGGATAGTAATAGTGTTCTGATGCCAGTCCGTTTTATGGCGATTTCCTTACATTTCCAGCACTAAGGTGTTTGTTTGAAGGTTTTCACTCTGATGAAGACCTGAGGTGGTTGAAACGAGTCAACGTTTTAACTAATATTTCCCGACTAAACGCCATTAATCCATCTCCCCCTCTTGCTCCACCTATGGACGTTTTTTTTCTCCCTTTGCTCCCATAATGTGTTCTTAATAATATGCACGGCTACCGAGTAATTTCTGTTTGATCTTAGCTTTCCGTCAACAGAAAATTTCTACTCGCATAGGATGGAATATGACAAGTGCCAATTGACGCCCTAATACAGCATTTCAGGCAAAGAGGCCCATTATATTGCAGCATTGTAAAAGAGCACAATTCAGACCAGACTCTTACGGGTATCCTTTCTATATTGGCAAGCCTATTTTAAATGACAGATCCAAAACGGCCTTCAACCATATGCTTTAATGCGGGATTTAATTCCATCCTGGAAATTTATGGTTCGAATAATTCACATTTCTTGAGTAGGGAAAAAATCTTGGAGGGAGAAGTGGTGTTTTTTCCCCCAGTTATGGAGTGTGTTGACCGCGAAAGCGGCACGGGATGCAGGTTGGAGTTTGTTTAAAACGTGCGCTAATGACGCGCATTAATCTTACCTTGTAGGTTGGGTGCCATGGATCCCTCAGGGAAAATACCGTCCTTCATATACACTAAGAGCTCCTCCCCTGCTTCAATGTCCCGGACAGCTTTATAATAAATCTGAAGAGAGAGAGAGAGAGAAAGGCAAGGGAGACTTTAACTTAGGTCAGGAAAGGATTAATAAGTCTGGCCCCCTATATATTTACTGTCGCAGCTCAGGGCCCGCGTGAAACCCAATATTATTCTAATAATATGGCTGGTAACGGGGGTATTACAAATATATAAAGTAAGATACATTATCCTCCTATTGGAACATAATTGATTCTGATCTGTTCACAACATTAAACAATTCATTTTACTAACATAACCCCCCCCCCCCTCCTTTTATTTCACAACACAATCAGCTGTTTGTTTAATTGCAAATTTACCCGAACTTTGTGAAATAAAACGAACGGAAATACGTAAATGTTGGTTTCTGTTACAGATGGAAACGTGATTTGCACTCTTGTTAAAAAATAAATAAACACCCGAAAGAATTATATAAGAAATCCAGACAAACGCATTTGTTACAAAAAAAATGTCATAGCAAAAATAAACAGCCCCGCTTCTGTCGTGCGTTTTTGTTTTACAGCTGCAGCAAACCGGGAAATGTCGGGTCTTTAACTGCACGCGACAAATCACTTTATTGAGGTCATTTGACAAGTTTGCTCGGACATAATTTACTGCTGGACACTTGGGTTTCATTTTTTCCCAGTTTTCGTTCAATACAACAGAAATCGGATTCAAGTTGAAGTATTTAAAGGTAAGTCAGAGCCGAGGCCTAAACCAACAGTACAGGAAACCAAGCTGAGCTTAAATCTCGATTCACAAAATACAAATAAAGAAATAAATAAATTATAAAGATGATAAATAACATTCAAAGTTCTTTTTTTTTAAAATAATCATCTTTAAATGGCACTTCTTTACATGTTGCAGCTCTGTGCATCCCAATTATTATGACACAGCGCAAACAACTTCAGGCGTGATCTGTGAACGCATGGGGGCGCTCTGCACCAGCTGTACACTGTCACCACAACAAGACGGACAGAAGCACTCTTTCACACATACACACACAAACATACAGAGAGGCTGGGAAAGTAACTTTTAAGACTTAGCGCTCGTCAGATGAGAGAGAGGAGACAAAGAGCAAAGGCCTAAAATCAACGAAAACTACACGCATTATTATTATTATTATTATTATTATTATTATTATTATTATTATTACAGCGTATTATATTTACCACAAATAGGCTACTGTCTCTCTATGCTTTTTCGACCTGACCTTTCTTTTCTCCGTGAGACGGAACAGTTGAGAAAGTTGCGCGGCGCTGCGGAGAGCCTCCAGCTGCAGTAGCACTTCAGTCCCGGTGGAGTTGGCGACACAACCCATAGTAGGTCTGCCCGAGATGGACCGGGGCGCTAGAGCGCACAAGGCCGGGGAGAAGGGGTCGCGGGTCGGTCGGGAAGAGCTGCAGACGGTCGGTGATCGCTCCGTTTGGTTGGATGAAGCCTGACGCTCCTCTCCTGGGTTACTCTCTAATCTAGTCAGTGAGCGCGTCTTTGATGATGATGATGAGTCTCTCCCTCACTCTTTCTCTCTCTCTCTCTCTCTCTCTCTCTCTCTCTCTCTCTCTTTCTGACTCTCTCTCTCTCTCATTAGTGATTCCCTGTTGCCCCTTAGTGCTCTCTCGGTTACCCGTCGGCCACTCCTCCTCGTCTTATCTCCAGCCAAAAGGATTGAGGGATCTGCGGCACAGACCCCTCCCCGCATCTCCGATCCCAGCCGCCGCTTTGGCCGCTTGATAAATCTACTATTGATGTAAATAATAGATAAAGCAGTCATTCTGTCGGTCACTCTAACACACAAACACACACAGACACACACACTATAGGCCGAACACATGCTTAAACAAGCAAATAGACACACAGACACACAGCAGGCCTTTTTATTTATTTATTTATTTTCTTAGTTTAAGTTTTGCTTCGTGCTTCACTTTTGTGGTCTGAGCATAATCTCATTGCCTCTTAGATTTTTTTTAATCTAAAAGAAAAAAAGAAGAATTGTTGAAGAAAAGAAAATTTGACAGAGTTGAATGGTTTAAGATCGCATTTTAATAAAACATAAAAAAAATAGAATTTCGATTTTTATGAGGCTTGTGTGACGTCGTAAAGTTATTTTGACGAAAAAAATATATCGATTACGGATATTGCTACTGAATTATTTTTCAAATATTTATTAAATCGTATTTACAGCGGGTAAACAAAACAAATAAAACCCGTTCAGACACGAGTGTGGGCACTGAGGTAAAAAACAATGAACAGCGTCGCAATATCCCTAAAAGTCCTTTTTTTAATTTCTATTTTTTATGCTTAATTTATGTTGCAGCCCTTTTATGTGTAGTTTAATTTATGATATTAATGACACATCTTCCCGGTTTTATGTCAAGATTATTAATTGCAACATTATCAGAAAATATTACACTTTTTTCCTTTCAAAGAATACAAGTCAGTTAATAATTAAGAGGGTTTAATTACATTCTTAATTAATATTTGGATGTCTAATTTGAATATTTCTTTTGCCTTTTCTCTTACTCGGTCTCTCTTTCTCTCTCTCTCTCTCTCTCTGTATGTGTGTGTGTCCTACAGTAAGGTCTGATCACATAGACTTGTCTTGACCTCTTCCCATCTCTGTCCAGTGTTCAGCAGACAGATGCCTCATCGATCAATGCCAGCCATAGGGGTCCACAACAATCCCCTACTGTGGCCTAATACACACACACACACACACACACACACACACACACACACACACACACACACACACACACACACACACACACACACACACACACACACTTGCACATGCACGCTTGTCTCTACGAATTGATGGATCCGTCCAGGGGTAGAAGGGCAGATCAAACAGCACTGGAAAGGGCTTCACTCCAAAACACAAAAGATGAAAAGTTGACAAGAAGGTGGACAAGGTTCATCTTTTCCTTAAACCCCCCATCAGCTACCCACCCATCTCACATGCCACTCATAGCTCTCTCAGCTGTTTCCACCTCTCAGTGCAACTTGGCCTTCGAAAAAGTGAATGGGCACACTTGCAAACCCATTTTGACCAATTGTTTGGGGTTATAAATGAATGAGAACAATCTCACTTAGGTGCACGTACACACAGAGGCACACATTTTGGATGGATTTTAACTGAGAAGAATGTAATTGATACAGTTGTCTGTAGATGCTTACACAGAGAGCCACATTCAATCCGAATGAAAAAATAAGAAAAAATAAGAAATCCACAATACTTTGAATGAAACTCGTGGAATCACCTGACAGAATGGAGACAAATCTATAAAAACAATGCCAAATTAATGCACGGCCACAAATGTCTGAATTATGATCAGTCATGCACACATTTGTTCATCTTGCATCATTAATGACAAACAACCCCATAACTTCTCCTCTTGCTCTTTAAAAGGTTACTGCCTGCATTTGAATTTGCCTAGTGTGCACATATTTCCATAAACTCATGTATTGTGCATGCAGTTATAAAAAAAGACAGAAAGAAAAAAGAAAAATCAGTGAATGGTCTCTTAAATTATACATTTTAGCACTGAGTGGCTGCACATAAGTGTGTGTGTGAGTGTGTGTGTTTGTGTTGTGTTTGTAAATAAATGATAGGGTCATACCTGCGAGCCACTACACCAAACAACTGGGCAAGCAAACAAAAGCAAAAGCCGTTCGCTAAGTACAAACAACTGCAAAACACATCAAAAAGCAATCGTGCACGTGGCCTTTTCGTGGTCCGATAATTCTCCACAATTTTCTCTGGTGCCCTGATTCTTTCTTTGACATTGTGTGGCAGTGGCAGGGGGCACTGATGTGAAAATCTTAAAAGGATTAGGCGGGCTGGTGTTGCCAGCCAATTGGTGCTTGTCAATCTCGGAGGCCCCCGTGCGTTCAGTCTCTTACGCCTGGTACCAAGCCCCCTTTCTCTCTATCGGTCAGACTTAATGTCTGAAGCTTAAATGGACACACCAGCCTGTCCCCTTGGTGTGACAGGGTGACAGGTGGCAGATCAAGACACCAGGATAGAGAAAGGAGACAGAGTCGGCAAGAAACAGGCGGCTGGAGACGGAGTCAGGAAGGGCCGCGTAGGCAGGGATTAGAAAACAAATGAGAGCGGAGTGACGAGAATGTGGAAACACGCAGACGAATCATACGGGCGGATCTGGCTACTGTCATGCTGCTTAGCTTCTGGTGTCATCTCACTTAAGATTCCCATCCTCGGTTCTTCTTTGGAAGCAGATTGAATTGACAGTGAAATGCGTATTAAATAACAGCACCAGTATTTAATTTGCAGAAACTGGGACAAGAGTCAGCAGAGCAAAATGTAGCAAAAAGAAAAAGAAAAACTGTCTCTGTGTTATAAACAAAAATGGAGACTTATGCTAATACGTTGCAGCAGTGTAAGTTGTGGTACACACATTGCATGGGGTTAGGGTTAGGGCCTAGTTAAGCAGTTGGGGTTTTATAGGCAATGGCTGGGCATCTTTCCAAAAGGATCCGATACAGCTCGCTTAGGTTTGAGAGAGAAAGAGAAAGCGAGAAGGGGGTGGTGGGTGGGGGTGTTTGGGTGATAAGAAGCAAAAAGAGAAACTGCTGCCGCCACAGAAGAAGACTGCGCTTTGGATAACGGTTATTATGGGACTCAGGAGTGTCAGACTATTCCTCAGCCTCTTTACATGGGTCAGTTCTTAACAGCACTGGCAACCATCCCAGCCACAGACACACAATGGAGCCATTCCTTGGTCATTACTAGCACACACGTTTCTCCAGCGCACACACACAAAAACACTCATTCACACACATCAAGCCAGCATTTACTCTTAGTAGACGGGAAGGAATAACTGCCGCCCCCCACTCATCTCGGCCTATTTCTGACAGTGTGGTGCGACTTCCTTCGTATCTGGACTACGGATTCAACTTGGACAATGTTGTCATGGCACTCACCTGGTCTCCTGTGAGATGACAGGCGGCGAGGTTCTGCTCATCAAATGACGGGGCAGAGCGGACGTATTTGAGCCAGCTGTTGCCGGCGGCATCTGGTCCCGTGTCCAGTGCAAACTTCACGTTGCCCATGTCATCCACCACCTGTTGAAAAGCAACAGGTTAGATATTAAAAAATAAAAAACAGACTTTTTCAACGACTATTCAATTGACTTGATTTAATCAAGTGATTTTTAGTGTAGTTATGCAGTTGGTGTGTTTACATGGATTAAATATTTGTGTGTGGGCCAAGGGTTTGATGTCATTTAACTTTAAGGTACACAGAGCTAACATGTCAGTGGGTGTTAGGGCCATCTAACCTTGTCAATCCCAACAACAAGAAGAGGAAAGAGGGAAAAGAGGAGGGAGTACACAAACGGCGGTGTCTTTTACTTGTCTAAAGACTTTCCCTGGCACATATTGATCACCCTTTGTAACCCCTGCAGACCCTTGAGACTCCAAGAGTGGGTTTCATGTTACCTGCTTTCACAGAGAATGAAGGAGGATGGAGGTAGTGGTGGAGCAGGAAGAGGAGGAGCAGAAGAACAGAAGAGGGGCTCATTGTGAAGTGAAGAGTGAGGGGGAAAACCAGGAGCGACTAACCATGCTTTATAGCTTTATAGCTTTATAGCAATGAGAAATAAAGGCTCCCAATCTAAACTGATTCCTGAAGTAAAATGCAAAATAATGACAATTTTGGAAAGACAGCAATTTTGCAATAAAACTCTCATTTCTTTTTATATTAGACAGAAATTTGCGCATATATGAAACAGAACCAGAAATTGCAGGAATCTTTGGTGGTGGAAATTTGTGTTTGCTTGGTGAAGTTGGTCGGTTCTGGGAAATCTGGAGCTGGCAGAAACTACCGGGCTCTTCTCCACATAGCTGATGTGATACTGAGCCTGTGTGAATCCTCCAGGAAGACCTGGCCTGAGACTGAGCAACTCCTCTAATTACAACCACCAATCAGCCTGGCTTGAGTTCAGCCCTGACTTCTAGTATGACACGGTGCACTTTTAATCACAGTCAAATGCCTGCTGAAGGAAATCGAGGTGTGATGGAGAAGAACCAACAAACCCTCTGACATTTTTAGATGTGCAAGGTTCGCGAACTTCTCTAACTGCCTGCTTTTCTAAAGCCATGCTCATGTTTTTTCCCCTCCAGCTCGTAAAGTGTGAAGGCCTATGTTCTTGTTGTTGAATGCACGCGGAAGGTGTATTTTTGTGGGCGGGGGTGCAGGTGCCAAGTCTGGTGAGTAAATATGTAAAGGGTCTGGATGGAGGTGTGGAAGAAACGCCATGTGATGTGCATGCTTGTACAAATACGGCAACTGTTTTAGGCGAATGCACGTATGCACGGCTAAGGCAACAGCTTCATGTAACAGCATTGCCGTGCTACTTTCAAGCCAAGGTGTGAGTTTACCGAAGTAACTACAGTAACTGCGCCTTCTTTAGAACAATGATGCCTGTTAGCGCCTTGGCTGAAAATACATATTAAAACCTAAAGGTGTTTGAAAACGCCGTTCAGCGAGGCTAGAACGAAAGCTGCAGCTGCTGGTTGTGTGTTGTGTGTTTGTAAGAGTGTGGAAAGAGACAGTTTACTGCAAATCGGTTGCTTCTATGCATTCTCAGATATTCAAAAGCCCTATATATATATACATAATCATGTCAACTGAACAAGCCAATGAAAAAATCTTCTCTATTCCTCATGCTCCTCAGATCTACAGCTACTGTCTCCTCACTGTGCATTTTAAAGTCCAAGCACTTGGCCTGACAAAGGCAAGGCCTTCATTTTGTGTGTGAAAGCAGTCAGTGACATGCTCACACACACACACACACACGCACACGCACGCGCACACACACGCACACACACACACACACACACACACACACACACACACACACACACACACACACCTAGTCTTCCACCCAATATATTTTCTGCTGCTGGTGGAATCAAAGTGCACTTGTCATGAGATTACAAGGTAGCTGCAACAGGTATCTTAGGTGTTTTATGAACACATGGAGAAAAGCTGTGATCCAGGTGTAGAGTGTGTGCGGTTATTAGTTTCTTTTTGGGCACATGTGAACACTGCAATGTCTACATGTTGGGCATAGTTGTATTCATACCCTCTCATTTTGTCGTTCCCCCCCCACACACACACTCTACTACATCACTCTCTCTCTCTCACACACACACACAGATCTGATCGTGGATTTAATGAGCAGCAGACCTGTGTGTGTTCCTGTATGTTTGTAGTCTGGGAGGCCTGCTAACACCCTGTCTCGGGGTGGAGGCCTGATTTATAAGGCTTCAAATGAGGGGCAACAGAGAAGGAGAGCCAGAACAAGCTTGCGGCTGATTGTTTGTTTATTTACCTTTACCTTTTTTCACCTATTCAACCTCCTCCATCCACATGTAACATGGAGGAGGAGGAGGAGGAGGACCCGGCTGGAAATCATCAACTCCACGTGTGAACAAATTTCAACCAAACAAAGCGAGCGAAAAAAAAACTCGGCTACTCAAAGATTTCCCCAAAGCTTCTCTCAGTGATTAGAATGCAGACACTGTAGGTGTAATGATATCAGAAAAAGTCTTTATATTACCAAACCCATCTCCGCTGAATGTATGGTAGCTGTGCCTTAATCTTATCACTCAGTTTTCAGTTCTTCTCATTTGTTCAAAAGGAGAATGAGCTGGTAAATTATTTTGATCTCAACCTCTTAAAGATTCTCTTGAATATCCTTCGATCTTTTACCAAAGATCATACACAATTAACCGGTTTATTGTAAAACCATCTATTTATTGCTTTGGTATTTGTAGATTTTGTAATTATATTTAATCACTGAGATTGTGGAAGTTGTATTCATACAATAATGTATTTTTAAAAGACAAAGATCCATCTTACCTAGTATGTTTGTTCACACATTCATTTACTTCTACATCACTGATATACTGCACTACTCTCACTGAAAACATTTTAAGAAAAGCAATTTCAGAACTTGACCTATACTATGAACAGTATTACAAAATGACTCACTTGACAGCATGCACACACAGACACACACCAACACATTCATGTGCACAGAGACACAATGAGACTTCACTGAAAGAGAAGCAGCTCTAAGTGGACAGGATGCAGAGCAAACTCCACAGGAAGCTCTGATAAGAGCACGACACTTATACCTCTCCTCACAACACAAAGGGGAACCTTTGACAGCTAGGAACCTTTAATGGCTGTCTCGGCATGCCCTCTCCTCCGCCAGTTATATCTGACGGATGTGTGTGCTGCACTGGGCTGAATTAGTGGCGGAAAGTTGCTTGTACGGGTAGACGTTGGTGACAAGGTATATATTATTTTCTGTTTGACGAAGGACAGAAAATGGAAATGGCAGCTCGGAGTGCAGTGGTGATTGTGATTTTGATGTGAGCTTGAGATAGAAGCATGTGAGACATAACTCCTGGGTTATTGTGTGTCTCTGAGGGAATATTTTTACAAAGTGTGATCTTAGTGCTCCGTTGCACACTGATGTGGTGTTCAACGTGTGAACACACCCTTGTTTGCATGCATTTGTATACACGTGTGGTAGAGGACCAAAGAAAATAGAGAAACGTTTGTTTTTGTTTCAAGGTTTTTGGAGGATAGGAGATGAGCGAGCCATACTGATTTGCCATTTTTCAGACCAACAAAACTAACACATTGGTTCCGGTATTAAAGAAGGAACCAGGCAGTTAAGCAGGATCTTTTTCAAAAAAAAGTTAGCTGAAAGATTTCTTTGAATCGAAAGTTTTTCTGGCTCTGGGAAATGGAAATAAGCACTCTAAACATGTAGAGAATGGCAGACTTTCTCCTGGTTCATCTGCTAATGTCCTGGGGAGGTTGCCAACAAATGGAAAAAACATTGTTTCAAGGAGGAAAAAGAAAGAACAAGGAGCAGATTCTTTTTAAGTATCGATCTTCCTCGATCTAGATTGGATTTGTGTGAAAATATAGAGAAAAGAAGGATAGAGAGATAAACGAAGAAAAAGAAAGGTATGGAGGATTGGGTGCAGTTCAACTTAAAGGAGGCAGGGGGCAGCCTGGCGTGAAAACAAGCGCAAAGTAGAAATAAAACTTCCTTCTCTACAGCTGTACATGTATTTTTAAATATATAAACAAGGCCATGGTGGATGTAGATAATAGAAGTGGTATAAAGAGAAAGAATTACATATGAACACACACATTAATACACTCTGTTTCACCCTGAGAAAAAGGACAGTCATAGAAACTGAGCAGTGACAGATTGAGTGGCTGTGAAGTGGGCTGCGGAGCTGGTTGTTAGAGGTGTTACAAATTAAGGTGCAGGAAGACTAACAAGAAATAAAGAAGTGTGTGTGTTGGGTGTGTATCCTTTCTGGGTCTGTTTCCAGTTGGGAGGCCTCTTAACATGCACACAAACACACACACACGCACAGACTGGCAGGCTAATAAAGTGGTTGATAGAGTACAGATCATGACAGCTTCCAGTGTGTTTGTGCTCATTCTTATGTGGGTGTGTGTGACTGTGTGTGTGTGTGTGTGTGTGATGGATGGGGGCCTACGGAGAAGAACCTACCATGCTACATCACTCAGTGATCTAAAAGAGTGTGTCTGTCCATATTTGTGTGCATGTTTATGTGTGCGGACGTAAGAAGTGGAGAGACACAGGAGGAGGTCCTGCCAGTGAGCACCGTCTTACGCTGAAGAAAGAAGACTGGAAGGAATAAAAGAAATTTTTCATATTTTATTAAACTTCAGTGGACTTAAGCTGGGTAAGGATGATCTGTGAGGGAAGTGGAAAAACAAAACAGAAGAGAAGGAGGAAATGAAGAGGTGTGATGAAAAAAAAATATAGCTGTGATTGCATTTCAAGTTACTATTTATAATATCTGTAAAATTGGAACGCTAAATTTGTTGATGTGTTAGCGTGGGAGTTGAAATATTTATTAGTACCCAAATAAACGTTGTAAACAAAATAAATCAATGTTCCTCGTCATAAAAAATTATTTTAAAAAAACAACTATTACTTCTTTATTTGTGTCACCTTTGTCACATTTATACACTTGTCTGTTCTTTTTAACAACAATGTTTACAAATTTCTTATTTTTTTATAATATAAAACATAGAAAACAATCAGGAACACTGTCATCATTTCTCACACAAACTCTTACTGACTGCATTTTGATCCAATAAAAAAATAACAGTAATTATATGAAATCAAATGCTTAAAAATGATAAATTGATAAATTAGAAATAACAAGAAATTAAAAAAAAAACTAAGTCAGTTAGCTCAAAATGATATTTTCACCAAGCACTGTAACCAACCAGAGAAATGCGCTCTTTTCAGCACGCCTCTGAAATAACATGATCAATGAAGTTGACAGTATTTGTCAAGCATGACTCATTCCTCTTAACCAGAAAAAAATAGTCAGGCCAGAGATTATGTCCAAACAGCACAAATTGATTTCAGCCTTCCACATCTCTACACCACACATTTTCCTTTTTCTCCTAATCTGTCAGAACCACAGCGCCTCATCTTTCCTGTCTTTTCATGCACACGCTGTTCTTAAACAAACAAACAAACACCAATTCACTTGTGCTGAGAAAAAAAAATGTAACAAATAAACAGACGGGCCACGAATGAGCTGGTATAGCTACTAACTGCAGTGACATTCGAACATTATTTAAATGTTTTCTTCAAAACCCATAAATGCATTAAAACACATGTTCAATAACTTAGCAATAAAACTTTGAAATCGGTGAGTCCAAACAAAGAGAGTCAGTGGCAGAGTATTTCATCAGAAGGAGCCCTGCTGTGAGTATAGATTGGACCTTTAAATATAGAGTGAATGTCTAAGTGTGTGTGTGTGTGTGTGTGTGAGTGTCTGTAAGGCTTATTACTGATGCTGGTAATCGTACACCTGTGTAGCCATGTCTGGCAGCCTAATGACAGCTAAAAAGGAAACAGGCTGTAAATCCACACACACATACACACTCAGGCTTGCACGGAGTACACACATTTTATTGAGGTAAGAGGCCACGCTGAATATCACATCTTTAGAGTTTGTCTCTGTCAAAGGCACAGGTGAATGCCACTGAAAAAAGTGCGTTTCTGTATTTTGTGCGAGCTTTAGCTGTATCACTAGTAAAATGCATGCATGTGAGGTGTGGCAGTGTGTGCCAGTATGTGTGTGTGTGTGTGAAGGTGAGTGAAGGCTTGTTAAATGTGACCCATTTTATCTGGCCAGGGCGGCCATCGACATAATTAAAAACTAGGCGGGCAGGCCAGAGAGGGCCTGGGGCCTTGTAAAAGCCATCTGGCTTGTAGTGTGAGTGAGAGTGCGAGCGTGTGTGTCTGCTTGCATTTTGAGTGTCAGAATGTGGACCTGCTCACTAATGAACCGACTTGCTCCTATTAAATCAGCGTCTCTACAATCACCGTCACACAGCTATCATTTGTGGTAAGTCTGCATGTGCGACATTTAAAACATGCCATTAAAAAAAAAAGTCCCAGTGTCCCCAACACTGGTCTGATCACGGTGACGTCAAATCTTTTTCAGTTTCTTGTTTGGCTCTTTACAATAGCTCAATATATATGTAAATATTACCTAATGTAATCTAATGACTAATATATATATATATATATATATATATATATAAATAGAGAGAGAGAGAGAGAGAGGGATAGATAGATAGATAGAGATAGAGATATACACGGAGCAGATAAATATGGATTAGTACATTATCAGGAGGTTCAAGAATCAGTTGTATCAGTTATACTGTACTGTACCATACTAATCTATACTATATAGAACTAAGTTTAAACCAGTGTGCTTCTGCTTGTGGCCTTCATCAGGGTCATAGTGACCACAAACCAAAACATGTTGGTCTAGCAATAAAGTTGTTTTATATTCTGCAACTGTTGCTGGAGTTTTGATGTCTTTAGGCGTTTTCCTCCGTGCACCTTGGAAGCAGCTGAAGTTGTGCCAAAAAAACTTCACTCTGCGTCTACTACAGAGGCACATTTTATCATACTGTAAAGTTACAGCAGTTATGACATTGTTTATTTTTGCATTATTGGACTGTCAATCGCAAACAAGTACTTATCATGAAATGCATAACCAATAAATTTAGTTTTACACTTTGATGGGCAACATATCTAACTGGAAGAGAATAGGAGCTTTTTAAGAGTTAAGCCAGTGATAATGCGTCTGCAACTTTAGTGCATTTTTTTTTGTTTTGCATCATGCCACTGTCTCCCTCTGCTCACCCCTGCAGCTTATTTGAATGAGCAGGTTGCCATGTGCAGAGTTGCCATGTTAGAGTAACTTAAAACAGGAAGTGTGCATGTTTTTAAGAGAAGAGGGGCAGTGAGTTTTCGGGCTGGACCTTGTTAATGAAATGGCTTTGTGTTATTTACAGCCCCTTGTTAAAGGCTGAATGAGTGTGTGTGCTTGTGTGTAAATGTGCATGCATGTATATATATATATATATATATATACATATATATGTATATATACATATATATATATATATATATATATATATATATATATATATATATATATATATATATATATATACATATATACATATATATATATATATATATATATATATATATATATATATATATATATATATATATATATATATATATATATATATATATATACCTGCATATGTATGCAGGTGTATGTGACTTTTTGCCCGTGTACACGTGTGTTTTATGTCATATGATATGTCCAGCGTATATGTATATGCGCTCGTGTGGGTGCACAGAAGTTCCCATCACACTATGCCTGTTTTACTGTTGCACAGCCTTTTATAGGCAGGTCTTTATGATATGTATTTAGGGCAATTAGTGAGGAGATATATTGGCTCATTATAGAGAAACAGGTGCACCACAAATGGGGAAATATATGAACGGTGCATCAGGGTCACACACTTTGTCGGCGGTGTTTGAAGGATAACAACTAGACTTATGTGTGTGACAAACAGGAGCGCACACACTGAATCAGTTAGAGCCAGACTGAGGAAATGCTTTCTTATAGTGGCCTCTGTCAAAGAAATCATACATTTAATAAAGAATGTTTATAGTGTTTAAAAGTCAGCTACAACAATTGTTAACAGGCTTAAGAAAAACACAAAGTCTGTCCAAATATTTAATAAGAGGAAGGAAGAAAGAGCAAAGTATGTGTTTAGTGGCTGGAAAGAACACACACTGAGCAAAGTGGTTGTTTATTGACTACAATGTCTAATGTTGCCTTTGTCTCAGATTTTATATACAGAATTAGAATAACAGATGTTTTAAAGTGTCATTCATTTGTATTTGTCTTTTAAGTGTTATGCTCTGGATGCTTGTACCTCAAAAATATAGAAAATACATAATATCCTTATAAATCTTTGCCTCTGTCACCAGAACAAGGACATTTGTGAATTTTGCCACAAATTAATTAATTAATTGAACTTAATTAACATCTTTGAAGTATAAGAAATCAGGACATATTACCACCACAAAAACAACAACCAAAAAAGTAGCATAACGTAAAGCTTTAAACATGTTTTTGTGCTTTGTAATCTTAAAAAACTAAAATAAAAACAACCAAAATATTGGTCAAATATTAATGAGAACAGTGATCTCCATATTTAAGCAAATAATATGTATAAGCATTGTTGATCATATTCTTCTTAACGATGGTGATTTTTTTTAAAGTTTCCTTAACAAAAAAAGAAAGTAACTAAATCAGTCAAATCTTATACATCCATGCCAAGAATAATAAGAAATAATAATGAGGAGAGGAAACTGGCATTCAACACTGGCACAACTTGACCTCCATGCTATTGACTGACATCGGAAGCGAAACACAAAATGGGACAATTCCTGGAACTGTGCGCACACAAATAGGGAAGTGCTGTTTAGGACACATTTGCAGAACTTGTAACACTCAATTATTTATTAACACCTAAATAAAGGAGTCCTTCCAAGGTAAGCTCTGGATGAGATTTTCAGCAGATGGTAGTAATAAGAGGTTTTGATAACGGGCAGCAAAAGGAAACTTCCTCGCTATTTGTTTATATAACACTGTGGAGAATGATGAAGGGGAAATGGAAGCAGAGACCAAAGCCACACAGATACAGATACACACTGATAAATCTATTCATTCGTAATCGTGCTCCTATCCAAACCAGACAATTTCAAGAAGAACCGACAGATTTCTTCCCCTCCTCCCTCCAATTTTTTATTCAGTTGCTGTTCAGTTTCAAATCAGCATTTGTCCTATCTGCTACCTCATTCCTTGAATCTCAGCAAAGCAGATTGACACAAAACAGAAGACATCACATGTCTCCAACCATCTTCTTTAAATTTCACTTTTGGGAGAAAGCCATTTTAATGCAGCATTGTAGAAAGTTGCTGTGTCCTTGTCTGTAGTGACATCATGTGTTGGCAGACAGCTGAGAAAAGATGAAACACGAACACTAAGATACAATAAACGGTGCTCAAGGTAAAGAGAGCAAGAGATTGACAGACAGCGACACATTGTGCTGTCTCCTTCTCACTGTTGTCAACACCTATAGTCCACCTGGGTTTCTGCAGGAAGCTTGAATTTGAGAGGCCAAATCAGCAAAAATGCATTGTGCAAGATATTAGTGCCCCCTCCCTTCCACAGAAAAGAATAAAAAAAAAAAAAGCATTTCAGAGCAGCTGGCCAGGACAGCATGTGGCAGAACCCCTGTGTGGCTGCAGGCCTGGGCCTTATTGGAACCATCTGAGCTTAACTTTGGGTTTTCTATAACAACCAGACTCCAATTCCTTCTCTCACCATTAGTGTACGGCCAGGATTTACTCCTCGGTCTGATGACCCGAGATTAAAAGATTTGCTTGAAAATCAAATATTTACAATTAAATGACTCAATAAAAACAAAAGCCTCATCACTATAACACAATACTCCATTTTGCTAGAACGACTTTTAGCCAACGTCTTTTTCAAATTAAAGAAAAAAAGAAAGAAAGGGCAGATGTGTCAGCTTAACGAAAATGTATTTTTCTGTGTCCAAATCCAAATGTGTCAACTTTTGCTGTTTTAAAGCAACCAAACTTTAGTTTTCTGCTCACTGCATTTTATATGATATTAAAAATGTATTTTTGAGCCAACAACTTTTGGTACCTAAAGCTTTTTCACATTACTCCATATAAATAAAAATGCAAAGCCTTGTTTTATCATTTTAAAAAAATGTGCTTCTATGACAGGAAAACGTGAAAAGAGTGGATACAACTTTATTATTACTATCAAATTATAGTTAAAAAAAAGCAGTTCTGACTTATAAACTCACTGGCTTCAGGCTGTGAATTTTTATATTGCAAAATACTTCAAATTGCATTCAGGCACAAAATAAAAACAAAAGCAAAGAAGAATAAAATTAACTGAGGTTAACTTGCCAAAAAAATACAGATTTTACATTTGCTAGAACAAGCCAGTGATAGGCAGCTTTATTCTCTTTCCTCTGCCAATATATTTAAAATCCGCTCTTTTCCTACTTGTTGTAAAAAAAAGAGAAAGAAAAGTGAAAAAACCCCACTGCACTTATGCTCTCTCGACTTCCGTGTCTGGCAGTTGTGAGGCACAGAATGCCCACTAGGATTAGCTGTAGGCATTGAGGCATAAATGATGCTATGAGACGTGTTGCTCTCCTCATAGAGGATTAGATGAATATCTGGCTATTCTCATCTCTGCCACGGACTGATTTAATGTGTGTGTTCTCGTCAGCGCTCTCTGTGTGGCTGCTTGAGTGTGTGTCTCAGTCCAACACTAGCTTCTACGTCACGTTACACACATGTAGAGCCCAGTGCTCCCCTCTTTTTCCCCGAAACCGGGGGCTGAGACTAGCCAGGACATGAAGGCCAATAAAGCTTTCTCTCTCTGAGTGTTGGACCTGCTGGCAAGAAACAGAGGAAAAGACCCATTTCACTGTTGTGTAAACCATTGTTTCATTTCCACACGTCTCTCTCCCTCTTTCTGCTCTGATATTTCACAGGATTTTTTGGCTCCTGTTCAAGTGCGAACACAATACGGCTATTGAGATCACGGTTAGCACCTCTCGGCCTGCATTGAATTCTGTGCTAGCTTTAGCACCCGCAGCCACCACCTCATGCTCAAAGCACTATAACAACTTCTTTCTTTTCTTTGCAAACCCTTAATTTGGATTTTGACCCAAGATGCAGCACCAGCAGACTCAGTGCCTGATATCTCATCTCACTATCTTAACCTTCGCCCTAACTCTTTTTCTGGCGGGGCCCCCAGTGTGCAGGTAATGGATCCTGCTCGAGCATCTCCACCCAGAGGCCCATATATCTAACTTTTAATTAAGAACGCTCATCCCTTAACCCAAGAGAAAAGGAAACGGTCAAATCAGCTGCGGGCAGCGGTCTGTGGTGCAGAAGGGTCCTGCAGTCATCTGGTTCGTGTTAGACACAATATTAACAGTGTGTCAGTTATCTGCCTTTTAATGTATGATGGGATATATGGAGGAAGAGATGGATGGATATGGGCCCCCCTCAGAGAACCTAATGCCTAAACAGGCACATTAGGGTGATTGAGGCACATGGAGTAAATGGGGCCCAGAATGGGAGACTTTGAAGTTATTTATAACTGAGGGGATGTTTCCAGGAAACACAAATAAAAATAAAATTGTCCGTCACAAAAAGATTTTGTTAAACAAAAGCAATTTGAAGATGTTGACCTTTAACACTAGATAACAGTTTTCTACTTCCTAAGAACAGATGTATCAAAAGATTAAACAACAATGAACATGGACTACCCATCGGAGAAATGAAAAGCTATCGCAAACCACACGTGACAAAAAATTCTAAACAAGCAGGCTGTTTTGGAGATAGAAAAAAAGGACGGTAGGAAGAAATGAGGAGATAAATGAGAAGGAAGAGCGGCTGCTGACATGAGCCCTCTCCTCTCTGTCAGATAAGAGATAACAGGGCAGCCAGTGTTTAGACACACCATTAGTAGTGTCATTAATCACACACACACACACATATATTCACACACAGAGGGAGTGTGGAGATGGAGGAGGAGGACAGGAGGAGGACACAGAGTATCGCTTAATTACTGCTTCCAGGATGTAAGATCGCATACTTTTCTTTTAGAGCTCAAGACTTACAACAAAGCACGCGCACACACACACACACTGAACACCAAAAAGCCAACTAGCATCAACAATTAAAAGGCAGTATGCAGTGACTGCAGAGATTTGATGTCCATATTTATACTAAAACGTAGTGTTTAAAAAAAAAAAAAAAATTATTCATTTCATTGCAGAGAAATAAATGACATGAAATACTGAATGCAGTGGCTGTTTGATGCACAGAGTTTGGCTCGGTACAGAAGGGTCATGAGGGACAGAGAAAGGGCGCAGGCCCAACTTTAACTCCCACCTGGAAACTTCTCATTAAAGCTTAAACGGCCCACGGCGTCCGAGTCTCCATTAAAATCACACCAGCAAATAACAATGACTTTCAAACTATCCTTTGACTAATAATGCTGTCATTACAAGTTACTTGTGGCATTGCAAAGACCAAAAAAAAAAACTTTTTGGAGTAGTCTGAGGCTCCCCGTGGTCACATTAAAAGCTAAGGCATAATTTGGCCATTCACTAACAACTCTTGGAGAATGCTTCCCTAAAGGAACACAATCAGGCATAATTGGCCAATCACCAGTGGGAACAAACACAACAGTATACCTCACACAGTGTAGCTGTTTGAGACAGTGCACGAACACAAGACCTCAAACAAAAAATAAAAGACAAAAAAGGCCACAATCTGGTCTTACAGTTATGGCATTGCTTAAAAAATTATATACATTATGTATTTTGTTGTTAAGGAAATATATATTGATTAAAAGGTCCAATCAGTAAGAAATGTCATATACATGTGCAAAGATTTTAGGAATTATCACACATGTAAAGATGTTTGCAGAGTTTGTTTTTTGTCAATCACTCGCAGGTTAATGCGTGTATGTTCAAGATTTTGCAAACCACTTTCAGTGTGGTAGCATGTTTGTGATGATAAGATGACCCTTTTTATTTCACTGATGATGATTGAATTCCCCTGTAATTTATTTCCACTCAGTCAGATGCTGCGATAAAGGGATGGAAATATGGTTTTCTTAATTTATCCTCTGTCATTTGTCCCCTGTAATTCCAAATATTCTGGTTTCCTTCATAAGAAACCTTCAGTTGTTCCATGAGTGTTGAATACATTTTTATTTTATTTTTTTAGATTTTACATCTGATTTCTTTTGACAGATTTTAACAGATTCCAATCATTTTTTTAAAGCCAGGTTTTAAACGTATTGCTGCTCATCACAAAACTACTGATCATTTTGTGCGTGCTTTGGGACCATTATTCACTCATAAACAGCACATCCAAAATCTATTTTTTATTAATGCAGTTCAGTTTTCTTCAGCTTAGTTCGAGGCCTTTTCTTTCATTTTCAGGCTCAGGAAATCAATCACGTGTCCTTCGCCTCCAGTTGATTACTGTAACGTACTGCACTCCAGAATCAGTAAGAAGACAGCTTACAGTTCGAACAGAACTGCTGTTGTTTGGCTTGTATCTTGTTCCAAGATACGTGACAACATTAGTTTAGCTCTTAGTTAGCCCTTTCTGTCATTACCAGTGGAATCTAGACTACATTCTAATATTTTATTTATATCTGTTATCCTTTAACTCTTCAGCATCCTGATCGTTGCTTAATATCCTCTGTTAGGAACCTGCTGTCTGACTCTCTCAATTTGACCAATGACTATAATTATTAGTGTAGTTGCTGTTTAATTTATGTAAAATAAACGGCAAATTTCACAGTTTTCATTCCTGAATAGCATTAAAATTTGGAGATATGAGGCTTTCCCCTGTGACTTTTACTCAACAATAAAATCTACTGCCAGTGAATAGAAGCTGATCAATAACACTAAGGACACCTAAGGTGCAACAGGTCATCTCTCAGCACTTAGACATCATTATCTATTATTGACTGACTATTGATCAGTTCAGCTAAGAGAAGTCAATACAGGCATATAAACTCTTAATTTTATAGACTTTGTTAAGTGAATAGAATGCATTTTAATTTTATGGCATAATAGATAAGGAAATTTTCACCCTTAAAAAAATGCATTGTGTAAAAATATTTATTTCAGTCTTTGGAAATGTAGTTGTTTTTTTTTACTCTTAGTACTGTTGGTAGCATTTCAGTACTTGAGGGCATGATAAACCTGCAATTTTGCATGTATTCTGTAACCACAATAAAACGAACAAAATGGATTTTCATTTGTCTGAATGTGGGCTTGAGCTTGTTAGTTGTACTAATTACTCCAAACAGCAAATTGGATCTTTTAAGCCTGAGGGGTGTATTCACTGTGACCTCCCCGTGTGCTTGAGCTCAGTAGTCCTGGGAGGTATTTAGGAGGTAAACATGTTGACTGCACCTCCACCCCGCAATGCTACCATCCATTTACTTTCCCACATGTGCAATTAACGAGCCACTAGCTAATTTGGGGTCTGTGCATATATGCAAATGAAAGACAAACAAAAGGGAACGGGTGATGGATGACAAGAAAGGGGGCTTTGAAAGGGCTCGCATAGGACACTTAGCACTGCAACACTAATTAAAAAGCCATGGCACTGAGCGCACGAAGGTAACTCATTAGCTGCAACCTGCTTCTGTGCCACACGGTGCACTGAGTGCTAATGCTAGCTAGCTGTGAAAGAAGGAAAGCCACATAAAGAAAAAGGAGAAAAACAGTAAGAGAATGATAGACATGGGCATTGTGGTGCACTGAGGTGTCCATGTGGGCATATAAGCCAAGCCAAATGAGCTTGGTTACAATAGCCTTCCTGTGCTATTGCCCATTAGTTTAGTGCAGGGGGTTGCAAGCTGAAGAAAGGTTACCATAAGCATGGCAATTAGGGCTATAATAGGATAAACAACAACCTGGCCAATGGGGGGAGTGAAGCAGAACACAGAATGATTACAGAAGGTGGGTGACTTTAGCTATATTGATCTGTGGCACTGTGGTGGAGGGAGCTGAAAGTGGCACCCTCTGAGCCTGCATGGCTTCTTTACTCAGTGCAGATAATGCCATCAGTGTCCAAATGAAAACTCAGGCATAGACAGATTTTCACACACTTCTCATTCTCTCGTACCTGCACACAGACGCACATTCACTTTGTATAGGCATGCAATTTGTGCTACACGTGCTATATGTGAGTAGGGATGGGTATCGAAAACTGGTTCTTGTTGAGAACCGGTTCCCACTGTTTCAATTCCTTGGAATTGTTTGCCATTTTTGCAAACGATTCCCTTATCGATTCCAGTCGCCCCAAATGACATCACCACGTTGCGGAGCGTCATTAACCTGGCAGGAAACACGGCGCCTCAAAACTTTGGTTATACTTTACGAGAACGGTTGACAACAGGGCAACTTGCAATACTTTCTAAGTAGATATTTCATTTAAGGGAGGAAACACTAAGAATATGCAAAAGCATTTGCTCACAAAACACGCGATGACCTTAAATGAATGTCGTGTTTTTAATTCGCTCCGGACTCGTGAATCTCAACCCAGCAGCAGCGGTAATGTTTGCACGTCCTCTCCCGTTAATGCGGCAGGTAAATAATCAACTAACAGTGCATATTATGTTAGCATGATCTGCCTTATTACAAAATCTGCCATTACTGTGCATTTAGGTGACCATGATGAGAGAGACAGAGTCTGGCTGGCTCAGATGCTGGCAGTTCTCGCTGCAGTCTACCGGTAGCGTCTCCTTTCAGGCCAGGATAGACGAATGTCACCGAGCAGTGACTAAGTTAGTGGTCAAAGGCTTGCACCCATTTGCCACAGCAGATGCCCTCGATTTTTGGTAAGTGAATGTGTTTAATTGTAGGCAGGGACATTACTGGATATTCTTGTGTAATTGCTACTAAATAATTTATGTTATACTTTGTAATTGCTACAGAAGAATATTTATCTTATTATTTTACATTTACAATTTTTTTCCTGGGGACCCCGTGACACCCCATTGAAGAGCCGTAGGCTGGATCTCTTAAGATCTCACTGTTGGGTTTGTAAGGCCATGTTACTCCTAAATTTCTATCTTGTTCAAAGAGAAGATATAAAACAAAGTTCTAAGCTAATCGACCTTAGTGTTCCCCTTTTTAAAAAAGAATCGATAAGAGAATCGATAAAGAATCGAATCGTTAAACAGAATCGAAAATGGAATCGGAATCGTGAAAATCTTATCAATACCCATCCCTATATGTGAGTGACCCATCTCCACTAAAACATGTGCTGTTTTTCCTCTCTAGTTATTAATTTAATCTCTGTGCGAGTTGCCACAGTCTCTCTCCCACGGCTCTTTATACAACTCTTAACATTTTCTTCATTGTTTAGCTAAACATTCTCCAGAAATACTATTTTCATGCAGGAGGGCCAACGAGGAAGGAAAAACAGGAGGGAGAAACAAGTGCTGTGGGATCAATGGTGCAAAAAATTGTTTTTATCGAATGCCGCACGGCTCACATTTCCTGCAGACACAGATAAGAGAAAGAGACTGAGCAGACCCTTCTGTGTGTGTGTGTGTGTTTGTCTGCGTGAGAGTGTGCACGTGTTTGTTTGGTTGGTTAGGTGAGAGTAGGGGAGGGTGTTTGTGAGGTGGGGGGCAGAAATAAATGAGATTATTGATGTTACATGTCAAATATAATTGCTGAGATTTGAGCAAAAAGAGGGAGAGGGTAGGCTGATGGGCTCGCTGATCCGTGGAATGCTTCATTTGGGAGAAAGGCCAACAAGTCACAGAATTTGGATTGTGACCTCGGGTGTGTGCAGATGTGTTTGTGTGCGATACTGCAGGAGAATGAGAGTTGTTAACTTTTAAACTTCCTAGTTTCTAGAGAATTAAACACGCAAACACACGTGAGTCTTAATCTGTCAGATATAATATGTTGTGATTTTTTTCCCCTGTGCATGTCCACCTGATTTTTCACCTCTCAGGGCAGACATTTTGGAAAGACCCTCCAGGAAATTCACAGAGGCCTCAAAACACACATATTTTTTTCCCTGCCGGAAAAGGATTTAATATGAAAAAAGCTAAATGAGAACAAAATCTGTGAATACTTTCTGATAAAAAACGTTCTTACTCAATGTAATTCTGCAGATTACGTCAAGTGGAGGCCTCTAGTTTACCAAAGTAGGATTTATTTCAGGACAATTTCTTCTTCAGGCAGACTCAATTATTTCAATTCTTTCAAGGCTCCAAGTGAAAATGGCTACAGAAAAGATTTAAATAACAAATAAAGGGAAATACAAATACAAGACAAGACAAATGCAAGTTCTGTCACTGGTCACCGAAACCTGACACATGTAAATCCTTACAAATTGCATGAAATTGTCAATGCTAAGAGGGCACCTAGCCTGTATGTGTGCGTGTTTGTGTGTGTATTGCCCACAAAGAAAGAAATATTTCAATGAAAATGTTCAATTATTCACAAAAACAAACATCTTAAATTTGCAGTGCTTTCAACCCTCTCTACTAATTGTATCACTTTCAGCTTACATTGTCTTTGTCAGAAAATAGCTTAATTTCTGAAGGAAAATATCACATTCTGACTTATCCCTCTTAAAAGGTTACATTTTCCAACTCAGTGGCCAAGATGGCCCTCTGGCGCTATCATTATTTAAATGGTAAATGTCAGCATCAACTTTAGGACTATTTCTTGAGTTTTATAGCAGGAGAGGACTATTGTAAAGACACAACAGAGAGAATGAGAACATTGCATAATGGCACATTATAGGACTAATGATACAAGCAGAGTGTACAAAAGCAGACAAGTTTTTTGTTTCAGGCTTTTAAGCAAAACTTCACAGCACTTGTGCATCTATGTCTTTCTGGCTTAACGTGACCCTGTGTGTCTCTCTTGGGAGCACATCTTGTCCAGGCCCAGTTAAAACCAACCCAATCTGCAATTGGATCCCAAAGGTAGACAAGTTCTCTTGCCAAGTCTCACATATTTTATGGCAAGATCTGTAAAGTAAGCCATCCACCTTGGCCTTAGGTTCACGGCACCTCCATAAATACAGAGCCTATGAAAACAGGGCACAGGGGTCAGGCCTGATCACAGACCTGTGGAGAACATCTTCCAGCCAAATGGTTTGTTTTTAGATTTATTTAGCTTCCCGTTATGCCAGAATTCTTGCCTGATCTTTGAATAAGACAAGTCCGAGAAATGTCTATACTTGTATGACAGCATGCATGACTTAATTTTATGAAATTATGGGTTGACAGTGTAAGCAATGTTGGAGTTCATTCCCCCAGACTACTTCTCTGCTCCCTCCCCACCCATCTTTTTCTATCCACAAACACTCCACAGTCTGAGTGTGTGTATTTGTGTATGTATTAAGATGCCGGTTGAAAATGTATCTAATGACTCTAGCACTGCCCTATCAATCAAGCCTTGTGAGGACAGTGAAAATCAATGGTTCCACGCAGAGCTACCTGAGGTCCCCCACACTTCATTTGTCATAACCGCTCAATACGTCAATGAGCAGAAACTACAACACATTTCAATCAGGAGGCTATTGGCAAGTGTGCTGGGTGTAAATCTTTTTGGTGTTTTCCAATGATTGTGAACTTCTCTATTTCAAAGCAGCATTGTGTTGTGGCAAAGATCATCTATTCAAGTCTTCAGTTTTAGTCTTTCTTTCATTGATAATTCATTCATCCAATTTTCTTTTGTTTCTCCCAGCCTGTCATATTTATAGTGCATGATCTTTCTTTGATAGATTCAGCTTTTCTTTTTCTGTCCCTCTCATTTCTCTCCTTCTAGCTCCCACTTCTCTTCTCTCTGGGCGTTTATTGACATTTCCCTCCTAACCTTCTCTCTTACGCTCACCTTAATGCGTGCTGCCTTATCAGATGCACAGGTGGTTTGGAGTTTCATTCGACCTCACTCCCTACTCTTCTCCTTTCTTCCGGGTTATTCATCCCTCCTTCCTGTGCTCTGAAAGTCAAGCTTCCTTTTACAAAACCCCTGCGGTCTTATCTGGGAGACCCCACGACCCCACAGTCATTGCAGCAGCCAGTAGGAGAGAATGGAGACCACGGCTCCCGCGGGAGGAGGACAACGGGACTAAGGTGTGTGTCCGTGCACGTGTGTGTGTGTGTGTGTGTGTGTGTGTGTATGTGTGTGTTTAGCAGCATTAAAGCAGTCTATTTGCAGTCCAACTGTCTAAACACTTGTGATAACATACAGTGCAGCAGCAGTAGAACATAGTACTCCAGGGACAGTGCTGTTACTGCTCAATACAGAGGGAGAAAAAAATCCTATGGCTGAAAGTAACAGTTATTTTTATTCCCGATTACTGATTATTGATTATTTCTCATTTAATAATTGATTGATTTATCTTCAAAATGTCTCAAGATAACAGTCTTAAGACTAGAGACCAAAATGTTCCAAACCCACAGAAATCAAACTTTCACTAACACAAAACATGACAATACATAACCTTAATGATAAAGCAACCAATGTGAATGTGAAACTATTGAAATGATGAATATAATTAATAAATTCATTATTAATGACCCTACTGATATTTAATTTGTCGTGTCCTAACGAGGCACACTAACATAGACCCACATGTCTCGTAAAGGATTAAAAAAATATAATAGATAAATCATTTCTTTTTTTTCTTAGAAACTCTAAATTGTGACCCGATTACAGACGCGTTGAAGAGACTTTATCGACACATTAATAACATCCACGCTGTTTCTTACAGTTTTTTTTTTCCTGTTTGGAAACAAACCAATGAAATGAAGTTATAATGTGCGCTGGAATCTCGTGTTTCCTTCCTGTGCTGTTTGTTAGTGTGTGTGCATACTTGTTTTGTTGTGTGTGGTCTTTGTCACAATCTCTGCAGGTGCACCCAAGTGTACGTATCCTTTATTCACATCTATTCACATCCTCATTCTTTTCTGGCAATGAGAGCTCCCAGAGGAAAGCACCTGCCACAAATGCACATGAACAAACACACATTCACACACACACACAAACACAGCATATATTCACAGCTACCTACACACCTACACAAAATTGTATGCCCTCAATGTTTTTGAGACACTGCATTCTTGCCTATTTCCTTGTTCTCATTTTCACTCTCTTAGTAGCTTCGTTTAGGTAACCTGCTTGCCCTCACTGCCGCAGACACACGCACACACACACACACATGCATGTGCACAGATGTTGATTAATGAATAGAACAATGGATTAAACCTGCTTGGAAGAGCAGGAAAACAACGGATAGCAAAGGAAATATATAGGACATAGAAGAATAGAATGGGTGCTAAAAACAGAAATGACCGTAAGGATCTGGTCCAATAGGTCAATGATCAAAGAGCAGAAAATACAACCTTAAAAAGACCTAAAACACTATAGCTATTGTTCACAATGAAGTCAAATCAAATGTATATACTGTCTATGTGCATATAATTTCATAAGAATAACATTTTAAAGTTCATACGGTTGAAACTACACTAGTTTGCGATTCAAAAGTCAAATTTGGACAAAAGTGGTCTGTGTACAAATGTGTTCATATATGACTATTTTAGGTCATACATTCCAAAATGGTGAGATGGGTAGCGATAGACAGACAGTGCCTGGCTGCTGCTGCCGCTGAGTGTATTTATAGGCATTATCATCTAGTCTGCAATGCCAGCAAGCTACGCTAAAGGCATGCTATTAGGTTACAGTGGGTGAATGACATCACATTGAAACGGGAAGGACAGATGATCAAGACATTACGGTTGCTCACAAACTTTATTTCACTTGCCCTTTTTGGAACAAAACACTTCAGGTCTGATGTCAGATTCTTTCTGAAAAGTGAATTTAGGAAAAATGCGGTGAGTTCATTGAACGGACACAACAATCCAATTTCTATACAGCTACCTGCAGGGGTTTTATTTTTGTTCATTTTTTTTTACTGATTGTTTACAGTCTGTAAACTTCCTGTTTTGGACAATAAAATATTATCCAATAGTGATTATCAAAGGATGGGGTGTGTCTGTGATAACCACCTCAGTTTAATGGGCTCATTAGTTTCTTGACTGCGTATATTTGAAAGATGAAAAAAGTTAAGAGCTGTGACATGTGTGAACGTTACTGCTTACAAGACTTCATTTGAAAAATGTTCAAATTAAGTGCAGGTTAATTGCAGCTTACCACACTGAAACATATTTAAAACACATTATGATTAATATCAAGTGCATTATTAAATCCAGCATGTGGCTTACAGGTTCATAATATTTACAATCAATGTTCCCTCTAATTTTTCATGTGTCCCTTGGACCACTGTGAGCAACATTAGACGTGTGCACTGTGGTCACGCCAGCATCAAATCCATCCAAGTTAAATGGTTTATTAAAATAATCAGATTTCAGCATTTACATTAATGTTAGACTACTTTTAATTAACTGCTTTAGCCCACTTGCAATGAAAATTAAAAAATAATCTTGTTCATGACCTGTGTAGCATGTTAACACTATTGGAAGTAAAAATAACTTGAACTCCAATTTTGAAAACAAAACTTTCTTTTCTTTTTTAAAATAAAGCTCTGACTTGTAATGTATACTTTATTGATCCCCGTGGGGAAATTCCTCTCTTCATTTAACCCATTCACTCAGGGAAGCAGTGGGCAGCCATTGGGCGCCCGGGGAGCAGTGTGTAGGGATGGTACCTTGCTCAGGGATACCTCGGGGTAGCTGTTCAGGGAAATCAATCCCCCGACCTACCGATCATGGGGCCACCATTCTACCTACTGAGCTATCCCTGCCCAAAGTATTATGAGTATGAGTCTGTGGTCTGCAAAATACAGTATATAATGACCAATGTTGAGAAATTAATTATATAGTTACTTCTTCAAAAAAGTAACTGAGTTATACAAAGTTTTTTGCAGCTGTTTACCTAAAAATGCAGCCAAGGTGTTGGCTGCATTTTTAGGTAAACAGCTGCAAAAAACTTTGTTGTTTTTAAACAAACATTTCAAACTATTTACAGAACAATCAGCTGCATCAAATTTGATGCCACACAAATTATTTGTGCCACTCCAAAAAATAATTTCTGTCCACTATGAGATTAAGGAGAACAGCAGCCTGATACCTGCAGGCCTGACAACAGGATGTATCACTCCTGTAACACCTGTAACATTCAGCAGTCGCCTCATTTTTCTGACACACACAACAAAACTATTGACTACACTACACACTAACTACACAAGATTTGCGCTAAACGTCGCAAATCTCTCATACCGTTGTCACTCCTAAAACTTCCCCCTTCCTAAACTATTAAATACCATGTTGCCATACCATTTCTTGATTGGTCGACATGGTACTTTTTTAGACCAATAGGAAAGGGTGGAGTTTTTTTTTTTTTTTTTTTGCTCACAGGCGGAGAGTGCTTTCAAGCGTTTTCCTTATAATATTTTCCCGTTTCTTCCCGCAGTAAATATAAACAACGATAGTATTCAGGAAAAAACCAAACATTGCATTTTTTTTTTATCATAACTCTGGTTTTACGTGGCCTATCAACACAATTTAAAAACTGGTATAAAGTCCACACTTTTTCTGTCAATTGTTCCGTTTGTCCTGCTCGCATCTCCAATGGTTGTACACCTTGTCATTAACGTGGCTTCGCTCCACATCAGCCACTGCCGCTTTGCTAGCTAAAACACCGGTGTCGGTACATAAGGACGCTGTCATAGCCTGTCAAAGGGGATAAGATGGCATCGTTCTAATCCCATACAGGAGCAGCCAGTCACTTCCTGACTAACACTGTAAAACAGAATTGTTAAAGTATTAATTTTAATTTTAATTCAGGTTAGATTTTTTTTTGTGCACAACGCAGATTTTCTGTGCGCAGAGAAGGTGCCAGCAGTGCGCAATTGCGCACGCGCGCACCTTAGAGGGAACGTTGTTTACAATACACTATTTAAAAAGCATCTGAAAACATGTTGTTTTCACCACAGAAAGGACTTGGCTAGCTTTTCTGATTCTTTTTTTAAAAATGCATTTTGAGGGTGAATGTGTCACTATAATAGGCTTTAGATTAGCACTGCTATTCTAAAATGTCCTGATTCTTTGGGTAAATAAAGGAGAGAGTTGAGAGGCCGCTGAACGTTTTTTAACCAACACCTATCCATCGCTGGAGCCTATCACAGCTGACTTCAGACAAGAGGCCGCGGAACACAGTCTATCACAGGACTTACCCTGAAAGATGGTAATTTACACACACATCTATGGGCAATTTAGAATTCCCAGTTAACTTAACAAGGATGTGTTTGAACTGTGGGAGGAAACCGGAGCAGCTGGAGAAAACCCACACAGGGAGGTTCTATTCGCTTTATCTGTTTGCATATTACCCTGGATCTCCGCACTCACATTCCTTACATGTTTCACCATCTTATTCTCTCCCTGCTGTCCTCGTTTTTTTTGTTTGTTTGTTTTTTTTTTTTTGGATGTCAAGTGTATCACTGAAAAAAACATTTTAAATTCAGGCTATGTGTGAAACAATATTGTTTAGCCAGGGGATGCACAAATGTTTTGTTTGCACCATGAAAGAGTTTGACATCAGCAAAGGGAGCAAAAGTTTCACACTGAGACTTAAGTATATATGAAGCAGCCAAGATGTCAGCATAGCTTGTGCTGGCCTCCATGTGTCCAAAATTTCAGATTTGACAACAAAATATAAGTTGCACTGCGGTGAAAGGCACAATGACGAGCTGTGTGTCTGTGGTGGAGAAAACTGTACTGAGCTCATGTTTGTTTTAGCTGGACTGCCCATGGAGCTATATGTGTAAACACACACACTACCCGTTCCAACGTCCAGTTAAAGGATACAGTAGCTCAACTCCCCAACATGTGACAAGTTTTACCTCTCACCTAACCCCTAAAGGTTCTCTGTCCTTCCAGGTTTAGTCAATAGGGACTAACAGATATGTTGTTAATGGCTAAATTCATAGTTCTCCAATCATGGGCGGTGAGTATTGGAGGTTATCATCCCCGGTATAGAGAGAGACAGCCTAATTCCTTCCAGCTGTGAGGCTCTGAGGGTGTGTGCATGTGTGTGTGTGTGTGTGTGTGTGTGTGTGTGTGTGTGTGTGTGTGTGTGTGTGTGTGTGTGTGTGTGTGCGTGAATAATTGAATGTTCAGGGGCTAAAAATGACAGATTTACTTGGCCCCTTAAATGCACCAGACAGGCAAGGCTGAATATACTGTAAGAGAGGCCTTGTTAGAAAAAGATGAGGCCCCTCAGACCAGACTGGGCACTTACTTACTTACGATTGTGTGTGTGAGTGTGAGAAATATGTGTGTATGTTCATGTTTAAACACTTCACTTCTTTTTTTAACAAATGCATTGAATCTGTTAATATAGTTACTGCTACGTGCTGCTGTTTGTCAGAATCGTGTAGCATTAGGACATTTTCTCTACTCGCCACCTTCTTTGCATTCGTGTGTGTGCTTAATTTAAATATAGCAGCCACCTCAACACACACAAAGTCTACACTCACCTTTTCTCCAAAGTCCACTTATTTAATTTCCTCACTTATGCAGTTACAGTAGTGGGACTATACCACAACCTCTCCTGCAAAGCCTACCTTGTGGCCAGAGGCACCTAGTTCACAGCCTCACACAAACACATAAACACACACACTTTAAGTGGCTTTTCCTAGACCTATACGTTGCTCTTGGCCGATGCACTTATATACTTAGTGATGCTGGCAGCAGTCAGTGTTAGAAAGTCACACATTTGGAGAAAGAGTTGGGGGAAGAGTGACAAAGGACCAAGAAGGGTTATTTTTATTTCATTGAATAGATTGTTGTATTTCATATTAAAAAAATTTACTCCTCAATATAATGCCTTTGAATGACTTGCTCTCAGTAATATTCTGATATTTAGCTAGTATTTTAATAAACTAACCAAATCATTGCAGTCATTTGGCTACAAACTCACCATTTCCTGCTATAATCCAACTACAACTCCAGGAAGCCAAATTTGTCCAGTTTGAAACATGCACTTACATGCATGTTCACATCTAAGTTCTATACAGCGGTTTTTTGTTTGCCTATAGTGAGCACACAACATCTGTGGAAAAGTAGAAATAGCTTGAACTCAAAGGTAAACTTCAAAAAAAGGAAAGGAAGCCCAAAAATTCACGTGTGCAAAATTACATGCAAATAAAATGGCCATGCAAATAGATGAGAGACTGGATGGATGTATTTACACACCTTAAGCACTCACACACACATCATGGACACACATGGAAGCAGTCACGCATAGCCAGGAGTACATATTAGGTCACATACTGTACATTTGGTCGTTTGACATGTATGCATATGTGCAGACACAAAGAAAAAAAAAGGCAGGGGGTGGGGGGGAACACAGGGGAAATGCAAAGGGTATAATTTTCCGCAATCAGCCTCCGCTTGAAACAAGCAATTAGGTGGAATGTGCGGAGCATCCCCTTTTGCTGGGACAGACTCAGTGTGTATGTGTGTGTGTGTGTGTATGTTCACGTTTGGGTAGACCTTTCATCTCTTCCTTGAGGTCTCTCTTGTGGTTAGGTAGGGTGGTTCAGGGGCAGTACACAGCAAATTTGATAATTCCACCACCAAATGGACCAGAGCATGACCTCATGTTATGTTATACCATATAGGATCGCAATACAGTTCATCTGTACTGTAAAATACAAACTGTGTGTAAAAAAGATACAAATTGTGTGAAAAAACACCAGCTTGCTTATACACGGACATCTATTTATAGCATGTTATAAAGTAAACCCTGCTAATCGTGAGCCGGAAAGAAGTATGTGTCATATGCATTTATCTATATGAAAACAGTAATATAAGTGTGTGAGTGGATTAATAAGTGGTTTCTTAATGCTAGGGTTCAAGAGAAGAGAAGAGGAGAGAAGAGAAGAGAAGAGAAGAGAAGAGAAGAGAAGAGAAGAGAAGAGAAGAGAAGAGAAGAGAAGAGAAGAGAAGAGAAGAGGAGAGAAGAGAAGCAATAGACAAAATGAGCAGAACAGAAATATATTGTCTTAGGCAGCCATGGCAGTAAATTGGGGAAATACAAGCCTTAATCCCAAAGGTGGAGTTTCCTCCTTCAGGTTCCTTGAATAGGAGAAAGAACAGAGCACACTCTTTTATCTGTGTGGTCCAGCAGCTCAGCTTTCTTTCTCTGTCTGTCTGTCTCTGCCCTTCTTTCCCTCCTGCTATGGCTTGTTCACAGTCCACAGATGTGGTTTGTTCTCTGTTCGGGTATTGTGTGCATGTGCATGTGAAGTCTGATCTCCTCCCTCCAGATGCCCCTTTAACCCTGGAGTCACCTGTGTGACCTGTCTTCCTGTTAATCCTTGCTATATAGGTTCATGCGAATGCAAAACCCTGAAAGAACTGCTCTTATATCTGATTCTTCTCTTGATTCGTGATCAGTTATTTTATCCAGACATTTAACTTTTCTTCCTAAAACTTTCAGAAGCCACCTCATGAAATCGCAGAACATGCGAGGTAACAGGATAGGTGGTAGCCGCTATCGGCTTGCAGTCTCATCTGTCTACAGAATGGCCACCGGTGTTTGTCCTCCAGATCGCTTCAGTTCATTTTCCCATCCAAACTGAGAGGCGGAGGGATGTTTCAATGCTTAAAGCTTCCATTCTCTGTCGTGATTATTTTCTTACACGGTACTTGTGACTAATACATGTGTATGTGTGAGGCTACGTGTTTATCTTTCATTAATTATCAATGCCTGTGTGTACGTAGGAAGACGTGATTGTGAATATATGTGCACGATCCCGGAGTCCAGGGGCCAAGTTTATTGAAAACTGCCGACTCTAAGATAAACATACAAGCTCCGACAAGATTCTCCAAAGAGGAACAAGGTGTCATGGGAGATGCCGGGAAAATAATCACAGTTCAGAGGTGGAAAGTGCAGAGCGAAGAGAAGAGCAGAGAAAACAACACAGGAGAAAAATAAACGGCAGGTGTTTGAGAAGATTTAGTGTAGCACTTGCAAAAACGGGAAATGGGTTCACGTAGAGGAGGAGCAGGAATTCCACATTCTTGGGAAAAGACTAGTGTCAGAGCGGCGAAGCAGGCGGGGAGACTAAACGTAAACCTTTCTCTATTGTTATGCTACATCTCCTTTTGCTTGGAAAAACATGAAGTAATTCAAAAAAACATTTACAGCTTGAATAAGGGTGGGGGGCTCACTCTGAAAGCCTACAGAGCAAGGCGGGGTGGGGGAGAACTGTGCACCCAAATGGCAGCTGGATTGAGGCTTGCTGGGTTTTTGGTCTGTGGGCCAGTATAAAAATGAAGTGCTTGCGGCTGGTGGGTAGAGAGTAAGGCATCTGATATGGGGTCTGTAAATGTGAGCAGTAAAGGAGGGAGACTCATTCCACCTCCTCATTTGGGGGAATTACAGTGACAAAGAGCAGGCCTAGCAAGAGCAGCAGCATCCTGCCATGCATGTGTGCACATACACACAAATGCGGGTATGAAAAAAAACGAGACATAACACCATCTCCGTTTAAATATGTCATTCATTGACTGCATGATAATAATGTGATTTAAAAAAGAAACGTCCGTATCATGTTTCCACAAAACTTTGTAGTCAATCCCAAGCAGAAACACAGATTAAAATAGGAACACATCACAACCCACAAACTTGCTTTGTTGGAAAAAAAAAATCCCATAAACTTCCAGAAGGGGGAAAAAAAAAACCCAGTTCAACCTACAGAAAGAAATAGATGCCTTGCTTAAGAAGTTCTTTCCTCCCGTTATAGCAGAGCAAACCTCACAGAATGATTGCAGTACCTGGTTCCCAGGGCCTGAAATACAAGCACTCTTAAAATAAACCTTTAACTCTTGCCACCAGGCAGAAAAAATGGGCACTAAATGGGGATTTCAAAACAGCAACAGCTAAAAATACAATATTGGTGGAGTGTGAGGTCCAGCAGCTGTGTGTGTGTGTTTGTGTGTGTGTCTGTGTTGAAAGAGAAAGAGTTAGAGAGAGAAGCTGGCATTTCTGTGGCAGGCCATGAAGCGCGAGCCAAGGGACCTGAGGCAGGCAAGCCGCTGGAATGCACGGGCCGACCACCAGCTTCCTCCTAACAGTTATTGACAAGTTGCTGCTGGCACCTGCTAGAGATGGCCGCAGGACATGAAGAACCCTTGATTCTAATAGCTATCAGCAATTTTATTAATCACTTAAATGTTTAAGTCATTTACCAAAAAAACTGAGCTTCTATGGGACTGGGAGTTGGACTGTTTGTTTGAAATCACTCAATGAGAAATTTGGATCAGTACTGTCACTGCTCTTTACTGATCCTAAGTTACACAGAGTGAATGGAACAACAGAAAAATGCTGGAGCCAGCCAGGTAAAATATAAGCCATGTTTCTTTTGGCTACATGGGAGATAATGGGGGTAGAGGATTGAAAGCTTAACAGGGGGCCAGCACATCTGCAAGCACTGGCAGCATCTGGCATGCCATCTTCCCTTGTTTTAGGAGATGAGGAAAAACCACCGTGAGCATTTGTGCATGTGTGTATGTGTATATGTGTGTGTGTGTGTTCTGGGCCCATTTCCAGATCCAATGTATTACAAGAGTTCCTGCTGTAAGATTATATTTGGATTCTCTAGGCAAGATTCCAATTATTACTGGCACTTAATTTTCACACCATTTGCAGATCCCTTTAACCAAACTACCCATAAGCCCCTCTGTCTCGGCCTCTCTTTCTCTTACACACATCTCAGCTGAATATTTTAGCTTGAATCAGCACTTTTAATTGGTTTATTGGTAGGGAGAACGAGGTGGAAGGCTGGACGAAAAAATGAGGAAGTGATGTAGCACTTTTGTGCTGTAAGAGAAACATTGGACACATACTCTGCCAACATGTTGTGCACATACAAGACTGAGCAAAGAAAGAAATTCGCTTAAGAGTTAAGTGCAAATGAACTTATTAAAAGAGAATTTCACTTCAGAAAGAAGATATATTTCCATCTATCTTTGAAAGAAAGGGCAGGGGTCAGGTTTGAATTCAGGTCCAAATTCTTTGCACAGACATACACGAAGAGTGACCTAAAACAGTACTATGCGACCAACAAGGCAGGAAAAACAGGGAGGACAAGAGAAGAAAGACAAGTGAGTGAAAGAATTAAAGAGATGAAATGCAGTATAGATTCTTCTGGATGAGAGTGAGCATTAGGCTGTCACAGCACAGCACCAATGCGCTCATCATTAAAGAGGTGTAGGTGGGTGTGTTTTGTGCACACAACCTAAAAGCCTAAAAAAAAAGGAATGAAGTCTATCAGCGAGAGTCCTCGTCAATGTGTCCCGGCATAAGTGTGCATGCATTTGTGTGTAAGCATGAAGATTTACAAACTGAATGGTTAGTGAAATATTTTTTGCCACAAAATAAATCCCTCCATGTTGTGTATATTTCAGTGTTATCCAAGCTTGAATTAAAGGCATCATTCAAAAACAATGATAAATGATTCTTTCCATTTGGAGAAGCTGTTTTGCAATTAGGGGGAAAAGGCAACAAATGTAATGATATTTGTTTTTCTTGGTGTGAAATGGAGATCAGCACACTCAAAAGCCAAGGAAAACAGGACCAGACTTTTGTCTGATATCGAATATTTTGAACTGGCTTTGGTTCAATCACAACATAAAATATTGTTTTTACTGGTTAAATCAAACTATGGTCTCCACTAACAAGGCTTTTATCTCAAACCACAAGCCCTCTGTGATTCTTCCAGATGCGTAACAATATGTAAATGGACATAGCAGCAGATCAGATTTTTTTCAGTTAAACGGTAGATGGTTTTTTTTATTTCATCATTTGATTTTTCATGTAAATAATCAACTCCATGTACTTCATGACTGTCACTGTAGAGATTAGTTCATCCCCTGCAAAGTTTTTAGATGTTTTATCAAGTTTAGTGTCAGGAATGTTGCTCTGAAGATAGAAGCTGAGGTTTGGTCAGCAGCCGTTTTCAAGCCGTGTTAAACGAAGCTCTGCTTTGCCTTGAGTCCTACATCAACAGCTTGCTGTTCAGCAGCAAGCTTAGCATGTGCAAAACTTTGCATTCTCATCTTTAGATGGGTGACTTTTTTCCTGATTTATTAAATAAACCTGAAAATAAATGCACAATCCAGCTACATGACATGTACATTAAGGTGCGACTGCAAAGACATATAAGGTGTACTTCAGCTCACAGATGCTCACACTCACAAAGCAGTCAATTGGCCATGCCCCTAGAGAGCACATATGGTGGTGGGGGGGGAGGTATTATAATAATTCAATAAATAAACAAGTGCATTTCCCAAGTCAGCAGAAACAGTCTACTACTCCATTGTGTATGTGTGTGTGTGTGTGTGTGTGTGTGTGTGTGTGTGTGTGTGTGTGTGTGTGTGTGTGTGTGTGTGTGTGTGTAAGATTCCTTTTGGGTTCACAAAGGTACCACACTGCCAGCACATCAAACACACACACGTACACACACACACAGCCTGTGTCTCATCATCTGTGAAGAAATAATGGAATTATATATATTTTCTCCCCTGCGCGCGACGAAGCATCAAAGTTCAGTGCTGTGATAAGTTGCCTGTGTGCTTTGCCCCTGGCCATAACGGTGTGTGGTGTTTTCCTATTACTGGCATGTCCTGTTTCATAGATGGATGGACCTCAGGCTGACGTCTGCCACTGCCTCTGCTCTGCTCTCCGTGTTATTACCAAAATCGATGTCCATGTCTGCTGCCATTTATTATCCCCCACCACCCCAACAAACAACCACACATGCGCACACACACACACACACACACACACACACACACACACACACACACACACACATACACACACACACACACACACACACACATACACATGCACACAACATAAACTGAAATGAGATGGAGGGGGTATATTGGGAAGTTCTATAGCATGGAAATTCTGCTGGGCTTGTGAATCTCTGAGTGTGTGTGTGTGTGTGCTTTACAGCAAACTTGCCCAAAGATAAGTAAAGACTTGGAGATTTTGAAAAGTAAATAAGGTTTCTTGTCTCCCAATGCCTATTTCAGATGCCCATAATTCAGTTTTTGAGGTTTTTCTTATAATGTGACATCATTTTAACAAGACCAAAGGCCAGCTAATAAAAAAGCAAATTTAATTTTTTCCCCATAATTACCAAAAACATGATAACAAAAAACAAATCGGAAGCCATGTTGATAAATAATAAAGTTAGTATAGTTAGACAGCACACATACTGTCCTTAGTTAGGAATGGAGAGTCAGCTAGGTGAATGTATCCCGGTGATGGTTCTTCAGACGTCCATTCATAGGAGTATTTTCTGCCTCACTGACAGAAAACACCAAATCACTTACTCCTCCTTGTGGCAAAAAGTCTTTTTCAAATCTCCTTAACACAGGTGTGCATTCCTACATTCTCACCAGAACCAGAAAAAAGTGATAGTTTTTAAGCACTGTCTATTTATGCATGAGGATGTTTACTTGTGCTTATTTCCTGCATAGTTCTGAGTGTCAGTTTGAGTGCACATGTCCTTGTGCATGTGTGTCTGCGTGTTATGTCAAGGTAGCTTCTCAGCCGAGCCCCTGCGGTGCACCGAGCCTTCTGTCCTCCCCTCATAACCTCACAAAGACGCTAATAAGCCCCCCGATGATGGACGCTTATGGATTTCTGCGCCACTAATTTCCGTAACTATCACTGTTTGAAAGATAGCTGAGGGATTTAGTAGAGGGGGCCAAGAGAAGGCCCCCTTGTATTCTGTGGAAACACAAGAGCTGTATTATGTGATATAAAAAAAAAGTAGCGTCCCCCCCTTTTCTCTCCCTGAGGCTAAGACCATGATATTTATCTACACACAGTCACATGAGACCATTATGTTTATGGAATATCAAATGCAGGCCTACACTGTTGTATTGAGTTTAGGCTTGGTAATTGCCAGGGGGATGCACAGGTTTTCTGTGACAATCCACTCTTTCAGAGGTGACATTTGAACTTTGGCTAATAGACTGAGATAAATTTGTGTGGCCCACTGAGTGGAGAGTGAAATCGCTTACTAATGTTACAGCTAAACGTAGCAAAAGTATACAACTTGATGGCAACACCAGCATTCCCCTGATAAACACATATAGAAAAATAAGCTACGAATCAAAGGTATTTCAAAAGCATCAACCTGTGGGGCGGCTACAAGATGTATTAGTTTTCTATTTGTCGATAGATTTCCTATCACGCATTTAGCTCCCCGAGCAAGAGGGGTTTGTCATTCTGAGGCCATAGGGCCTAAAAATCCCTTAATTACATTGTAAAGACAAATGCTGGCGAACTCCTGTAACTCTATCCCGTGCAGCTGAACCAAACATTGGCCTGAGACTGCACCGCTTGGTAAAAACAATGAGCCGGAGAGCAGCACTTGCATTTCATGCACACCACATAACGCGATGCCTTCAGACTTCCCTCTCTCTGTACAAGGGGCTCTATCTACGTGAACTGCTGCTTATACTTCCACTTTCAGAAAGTTTAAATTTGGCTTATTTATGCTGTTTCCAATATCTGGTAACATTTCGAAGTTTACTACAGGCTGTCACATGGAGATTCACACATGGTGCAGTCTCTAAGAAGTGAGTGTGGAGCAGGTTTGCCCCCACTTTCTCCACTTACTGCTGAGTCTAACGCAAAACACCATCCATCAATGCCTGCCATATCAACACATTACAGAGCCCACTGGATATGCCAGTCAAACCGATGCACGGTAGCCACACACACCTAAGCATGTGTGTGTATGTCTACTTATCTCTGCGCATTTTCTACTCCACTTGCATTAATTAATTTGTCATCACCGGTTGTCCCCCCTGCCTTCACCTCTACAGTGGATGAATCCTCCAGCCGCGCTATAGCGAATTTTGCTACCTGGGCCTTTTGCAGGGGTGGTCAGGGGCCAACTTTCTGTCAGTGAGGAATGTAATTAGGGAGAATTAAGCGGCATGGGGCTACAAGGGAGGTCAGGAAGAGCTGGCAGGGTCGAGGTGGGTCACTACCAAGCATTCTGTCTCTTTCTCCTTTTCGCTCTCTCTCTTACTCTTCTTGTAAGACAGGGTCGGGGTGAAGAGGTGTCATATTTAGTCCCGCACTGTGGGAGGCTGACGTGATAAGTCATGGATCTTTTCTCCCTCTGCTCCTGTGTCTTCATCCACGTCTACTGTCATTCCCACTTATGTGTTATCTCAGAGTACTTTAAGGGTTCCCTTTTAAACCTACATGCAATTAAGCACTAACAGCTAAAAGTTGGGCTCAAAGAGGCACAAAAATGACCAAGCATGTATTTGTTCTTTTTGTGGTCTGAACCAATCACAGACAGATTATAGTTGCTGGGACTTGTGATATCCAAATAGTAGCAAAGAACTTAGTAACTGAGGACAAAGGAATATTGCCATTTAGTTTGCTGAATGTAGATTAAAAATGCATGAGGCTTAGTCATGCATTTCTAGTTATGAGCACCAAAGTTTTTGAATGGCATGGGAATGAAATTAAAGCATTTTGTAGAGTCAACATATGATATGTGATATCATATGAAGATATAGATATAGAAAATATGTATGTTCTATATCTATATCTTAACTGTTTCACCACCTAGAGCTGGTCATCAAGTATCAAGACAACTTAAGTTCAGGCACCAAAACATCCATTCAACGATCAGATATCGATGATCTGAGCTCCTTGCATGGACATGAAAATGTTTTGTTAAGGAGTTTAACTGTGTTTCATGTACAAAGTAATTTCCAGTGGCTTTGTAAATTATGTTGAAATCCTCCATTATACAGGTATTTAAACTGATATCTGCCGGCATAGAAGTAAAGATGTATATATAAGGATGCAAATGTGTGTTTGTGGGAGAGACATAAAAACCATATGTGTGCTAAGGTCATCAGATACAGCCTGGAACAATATTAAGACAAAATCACGCAGGAAGCCAAAATATATCCGAACGAACAGAACAGCTCCCGGCCATCTGACAGAGTGGGAAGCCTATTAGGGCCTCAGTGTGTGTGCGTGTGAGTGTGTGTGTATCAGTGAATGTGAAAAAGACGGACCGTGTGTGTGTGTGTGCGTGTGTGTTCCAGCAGAAGGTCTGTATAAGTGCTTTTGGATGACATAATATAGACAGGGAGTCCTCAGGGTAGAAAACACTGTATAAACTGAATACACCCTCTGACTGTCTCGATTACACTTTGTGCATACACAGAGACACACACTGTGCAGCTGGGTGATTTTATTGAATGTGTGCACAGAGGGAATTTCCCCACTCATCTCCGGTTGAGTCTGTCTGTCAGTGGGCTACTCACTCGCTAACTCACCCTACCCATCTCTCTCTTGGGACGTCTCTTCTTGCGCTGCCTCTGCATCTCCTCGTTTCCTTCCTTCCTTGTTTTTGGCTCTTGCTCTTAGCTCTCTTTTGGCCGAGTCTGTAATTTCCCTCCATATCTCTTTCTTGCTTGTCTAGTATTTTGACTCCCTCTCTGTTGCTTTATCCGCATTTTATTGGTCAGTCTTTCCTGTCATCTTTAAATCAGAGTCTCACCAATCTCCCTGCTACTGGATGCCCTGGATGCCTTGTTGTTTTGTGAAGTCTTTAGCTATTTTTGATTAAGTGAAATCCAACATGGTATGCAGGATCGTCTTAAATTTAATCTGTCCTTATGCAAACTGGAAAAAGCCTCCTTCCGCACCTGTGAAACTTTTAAAAATACTTTTTAAAGACACTTTTATTCAATGGTCTAAAAGGCTCCTGTGTTTTGACTGTTTCCTAAACTGGGAAATAAATCAAAACAACTGGAAAACTTTAGGTAAGATTTGGAATGATCTTGTTGTTTTCTTTGACAAAGCTAGAAATGTTTTTTTTCAAGGGGTGAAACAGCTACAAGAATCAATAAGTTAAATGTAATAAATGTTCCTTAATCAGCCTTCTCCTTTACACGAGAGATGGTAATTGCACCTGTTCTTTTGGGGGAGTACTCAAGTGTGTCACCTCAAAATTTCATTAAGGGAATGATTATGTTTGTCATCACTGATGAGTTAGACACAAATAGCAGCTCCTGCCAAAAAGCATCAAGTAACAAGAAAACAGTAAAAATTATTTAAAAAAAAAAAAAAATAATAGGAATAATATCTTCACATTTGAACTGTCAACTCTAATAAAGAAAGTAAAAATAATTTAACATGTAAAGTGCACAGTGAAGTCTTTTTTGTGACAGGAGCAATAATTTCTCTGTTATCTCGGGCTTTACAACACAGTTGGAAGCAAACAGCTAGGGCTGTTCGATATCGGATGACTATATAGAAACGTCTATCATTTCATTTTATGCTATAGTTTGTTTCGTGGTGTGGCAAAATAAACTCTTTACGGCACTCTTTATTTTTTCATCGTTTTGATGGTGACTGTAGTGGCTATATTAATTTCTTAAAGTTCTCTCTTTCTCATTTTATTTTACCACAATACCGATGGCCTGTTGGTAAAACCATCGCGTGTCCGCTTGTTTATGTTCCACATAAACCTTTCACAATAAAGCTCATGATCCTGTTGAGACTTTTCAAAATAAACTGAATCACGTGAAAGAGCAGATTATTTACGGATGAGAAGTAAAAAAGAGCCGACAGGTGCTAAAAAAATAAACCTTAGACTCAAACGTTAGAACAGGCTTTTCCCCGCAGCACGCTGTGTAACAAATACTCACAAAGAAAACGGCGGCCGTTACAACTTATGTCTCAAAATGTGTAGTTTCATGCATCGGTTAAAACACTCGACTCCAGGTACAGGACCCGCAGCTGGAAACACTTTACACAAGTCGAGCTGCCCGAGATTCACAGAATTTACAAAAAATGTTAAAATTTTGTGATTTATATCGTTATCGGACGATAGATGTCTTATATCGGGATGTGAGATTTTGGTCATATCGCACAGCCCTACAAACAGCTTGTTTCCAAGTATCTCTTTTGGTTTCTTGTTTTCTAAGAACTTATGAGAGTGACAGGACAAATCCTCTGAGGAAAAGGTGGAGGGAGGTGATGACTGATGGAAAGAAAATGAAAGATGAAGGTAAATCTCCCCAAATTTCATCTCCACGGGAAGGGAACTCACATTTAAAGAAAATAAAGAATGATATTATTTGTTAGCAGACTGAACAAAGACTTAATTTTGATAAGGTACAATATTCTACTGTATTATACATTTCGATTATATAAAGAGATGGGCAGCGTTACTGTAATCTGATTACTTTTTTCAAGTAACGAGTAAAGGGATTACTATTGCAAAAACGGTAATTAGCTTACTGTTACTTTCCCGTAGGAACGCTGCGTTACTGCGCTACTAAAACCGTGATTTTTTTGCGAGAATGTCTCATGACAGTGACGTAAGCGAGTGCGATGTTCGTGACAACAGCTGTGTGCAGATCAACAATGGATAATATAAGGAGTGCGGGAGAGAGTATGAGCGTACAGCGTTTAAAGCGTGGAAGTACTGACCTTACTTTGAGTTTGATTCCATAAAAAGTGACAAAAACATTAGTGTCTGTTGTGCGTGGGAAGAAAACTTCTTTTTAAAGCGAAAAAAACCCTAAACAAGCTCCGAGTGCGCAACGACGTAATGGGAAATTCACAGAGAAACTCGTGGATTCTTCAACTGACCGCTGCGACACACCTGCACCAGGGCAAACCTCCGCCTACCCCACTCCTGCTTTACAGGTGAAAATAGAGCAACAGGGCCGTTAGTCTTTGATTTTATATATTTTCTGCTGTGTTTCACTTGCGTCTATTTGAAAGACTGAGTGTAAACACAAAAAATATTTTATTTTATGTGCTGGAATGTGCAGAAAATAGGTTTAAATGTTAAACTAATTTCTTCAAGTCAGAGAATGGTGCATATAATTAAATTTTTGCTTGATGCATAAAGTTAAAGATTAAAACTGATAAAACAAGTTTAAAAAAAGAGACTTTTCCATTTGATTACATTTTGTATGATGGATTATGCAGAAAAAGTAGAATTGGGCTGAAAGATCTATTGTTTTATTACCTATTCAGGTTGTAAATCGTGTTTTTAAAAAGTAACTAAGTAACTAAGTAATTAATTTCTTTTGAAAATAAGTAATCAGTAAAGTAACGGGATTACTTTTTGGGGGAAGTAATCAGTGATTAGTTACTGATTACTTTTTTCAAGTAACTTGACCAACACTGATTATATACGTGGATATAAGAAGAATTGTTTCCTTTTTTATTCATCAAACACTATTAGTGTAACCAAAGCCAAAGGACAAAGTGTTAAACACATTTTAATAGCAGTGCTCCATGCCTACTGTGCCATCCTCTATAGGTTTTACGCAACAGCTGGAGAGAATTACAGCAACGTAAGCTGTTGGAAAGCAATCCAGAGGTTTTGAAGAAACAAGCCAGATTTAGACCCAACATATAGCATTTTAAACCATAATTACACATGTAAAGCCTGAAAGGGGCAAAATAGAAAGTGTCTGGTAAAAAGCATAATTAAGACAAACTGATGTTAGTGGAAAAAGTCAGCGCTGGATCTTGCGTTGAAAAGAGGGGATTTTCCAGATTATTTTATTTTATTGTATTTGGAGTGGATATTTGGTAATTAACAAATTCAATTCTTGTAGATAAATTCCATGACAACATTCCTGAAATGAGCCTGAAAACAGTTTGTTCATAATTAGGTTTAATTCAGCATTCGTGAGTGCTTTCTAAAAAGACAGCAGATTATGAGAGATGTTTTAATGGTTTTATTCTGTAACTCTTCTATGGTAAGCTTACATGATCAATTCAAGATGACATAACCTACAGGTCAAGATGATGCTTATTACTTTATACAGTTATACTACAAATGATACAGTTCATCCACTTTGTGTAACAAGCTATTTTAGCGCCTCTCCTTTTTAAAGGCATATAGGCTTTTGAGGCGTCTTCCATTTGATTGGCTTCCTCTTCTAAACTGAAGGTTTGAGCAGACGGTGGGTGAGGCTAGCATGTTCACAGACTTGTGCCTGACATGACCATGTTATCCACTGTCCCTGACATCATTTAGATTCAAGAGTATAAAAAAACACTCATATTTTCTCATATTTAATATATAAATATATATATATTGGGCAAAGCTTTACAGAGATAAATGTTTACCATTTGAAGAGAGATATATCAGACAGGTCACAAGTCTCAACTTTCCATTTCAGCTGTCAGCTTGAAGTTTACAATTCAATTTTACTGCTTAGGCCAACATAGTTACACACACACATACACACACACACACACACACACACACACACATACACACACACACACACACTCACGCACGCGCTAACAAGTATTACTATGCGATGGATGGTAGTATGGGATGGTGTTTCCGCAGAAACAGTGGGAGGGATATTGGAGCCAGACGTGCAGAACTGTCAGGGTCTAGTGATAGGGATGGGTGTCAGTCACATCCCAGGGGTCCCCACATGTACGCACACACACACACACACAGAAAACATTATTGTTAACCCTTTTGCTCTCCATTGCACACAGATGAGTGTGATTTGATGTGCTGTACCAGATGTAAGTGGACACCCTTATTCCCCTCAATGAAGATATATTCCTGGCCAGAGGTGGATGTGGGGGTCTGACTCTGCACCTTTACCATGCGGGGCTCAGTCCACATCTGCTTCCCATCAGCTATAAGGCTTACCTTTTTAAGGCTGAGGCGAGGGCAGGCGGGGAAATGTAACAAGGGAGTGGAGGGGGGTGAGCAGAGTTTGGTTTTGGCTTGATTCAATTACTACCACCGCCATCAGAGAACATTCCCCCTCGGGTGTCTAGCTTTGAGTGTGCAAGTGTGCATGCATATGCATGTGTTTATGTTGCAAAGACCAAACTTTGTATTGGTCTTGGAGCATGTGCGCGTGCAGTGGTTAACAACCCAGGGTCACTGACATGTTAGATGGTCGCTCAGTGACCCAGGAAGGCCCCAGAAAAAAGTTGCTGGCCATTCTGTTATTTCTCACCTCTGCCTCCTCTGTGCTTTTCATAGAGAGATACAGAGAGGGTGGGATTACCATTGCTGGAGAAAATTTCTGAACTTAGTCTGGGGAATTAGTCGGGAATGTAAGTATCATATTAATTTTGGGGGGAAGTAAATTACCAACTTCTTAGCATAATAACATATCAAAACTGGAGTAAGTTTTGAAGGGTATTATTTACCCCAAATATTCACTCAGTGCCCATGATAACAGCCACTAACACATGGTCTGTCTGTTGGCAAAGGAGATAGCTGACAGCCACTCATCAGGACCCTTTAAAATAAAGTGGATGAATACAGACCAGAAAGAATTCTCCTTCTGCTTTATGTTATTTTCATGTAACTGCTGGTTACAATTACAGACAAGTCCTGTTGATACTTTGGTATTTACCAGCTGTCAAAAAATTGCAGGTTTCACGACTGTTCTATCATTTTTCAGTTTTCTTCAGTGAGAGAAACTTGAGTGTTACAAGGAGATTATTCTAACAACAAACCCAACCACCACAGAACAAGAGCAGTATACATTAAGTATAATTACACTCTTTACTAGTCTATGAACAGAATATTTTTTAATTGCTTTTTTCATCTTTGCTATAACAGTGTAAGACACATTTGATGTACTGACAGCTGCTGACATTATCTTTTAGAGGAAGAAAAACTCCTGCCGCAAAGTTCATCGGGTCTCCCTGCTCCTCTGCAAACTATGTGACATTTTCATTTTAATGAATGTCACACTGATAAGGAGACATATGTTAGTGATGTATGGACTGTTACACTGCTGCCGCTTATACAGTATGTATGAAAGATGACACAGCCTCTGTGAATGAATATGCCTCTCTCCAGCTTGAAGCCTCAAGCACTGAATCACATTATCTAAACAGTGCAAATGTTCCATCCTCTTCCACACATTTATAAATAGCATAAAATATGCTAATAAATGAGGCAAAAATATGAGAAAATACCAACTTTTTAGCAACCTTTTACCCCGCAGGCATGAATGTTTCTTTTAAATATTTACAAATTCAATCACTATAACTGCCTATGTGTTTTCATAGTACTCAATTAAACTGGTAAAAAATGAAAGAAATCTACTGAACAGCTCACCACTCACTTCGTCCATATATTCGTCCAAAAAAACAACAACGATTAAAACCACAAAATGGGACAAAAACACAGCAAACAGCCAAAAAGCCTGGAGACGTACCACAGTGTTTATGAACATTTCTTACATAGAAAGCTTACACATGCTTGTTTTGCCTAAAAAAAAATCAGCGCTTTGGTACTTTGGGTATTAAAAGTGCAGCACAGGCAATAAATTAGCCTCAATAAGATGGACATGTACATCGGAGTCCATACTTTTTCTAATAACCCTAACCAAAAATGGAGCTTGGCAATGAGCAATTTACTTTTCATTACAGATCCACCCTTAGCTCTGCACAACACCATCTAATAGACTGTCTGACTCACATATGGGTTCTCTTCTATCGCTTTCCCAGCCCAAATGCTTTTATATCATAAATCAGTAGTAAAAACATCTCTGTGTGTAGCAGCTCCACTCGTCACATGACTAGCTTTGACCTCCATCAAATATCTCTCACCTCAGCCTACTGTAGCCTTTAGCAGCGCTGCTAACCAGACGCAGATGGACATTTACAACTGACAGCACATGGAAAGAACTTTACACACCGAGTCGAACCTCAACACTGCAGCCTCATTTCTGGTGCCGTGTTTCTAACAGGTTCTGTTTTTGTAATTAACTGTCCTGCCCCATGAAAGAGTCCCTTTTCTTCTGCTTTTGACAAGGTCACTATAAAAATCAGAAAAAGAATTCGAACTCACAAATTCTGCCCATGTTGCAGTTTTAATGAAAAAAGAGAGTAGATGGAGTAGCTGCGGTGTAGAAAAAGGAAATTTAGGGATGCCATGTGTTATTAGATGGCTATAAATGACCGAGATTTTGCATCTTGTGCTTTGTTAAACAGCTTAGGCAATGTCAAAGGTTCAAAGATATCACAGAACTCAAAAAGTATAACTTCCAAGAGCTGAAATTAAATACACAGAGTCACCTTTAACCATCACACAGTCATGTTTGAAATTCAGACGTGACATGCAACACTTTAGATTCAGTTATCGTGCTCATAAAGCATTTGTACCTGTTTAATAAAACATGAAAACTGTCAGAGAAGATTATGTCAGTTATCTTTCCTGGGCTCTCCTTGTCTCTCCTCTTGTTAACCCTACTTGGCAGCCTCACACGCAGCCAGGGTTGTGCTGCAATGGGCAGACAAGGCTAAGACCAGGGATAAGGGAAAGTGCTTGGTAGACAACACGAGCTAATTTATAAAAGATACAGCGGCTGCCTGGTTTTCCAAAACACTGCAGGGGAACCAAAACATCCAGCAGTTGTCCAAACAGATTCCTCGCACCACTCTGCAGTGGACGACACAGCACTGCTATAATTTACACACACACACACACACGCAAATGCACAGGCTCTCTCTATCCTCTGGCGCAGGAATTTATTTTGCTTGGGGTGATTGCTGTGTCTGCAAGTTCTGAAACCTTGTTAATGAATTTGAAACGGGGTCATGCGGGGATTGATGGGTGAGAATTATTTGTGTGTGTGCAGAAAAAGGGAAGTGATGTGGAGAGTTATTATGAGATCATGCAAGCTAAGCACCTTTGTTTCACTATTAAAGTCTGACATTATTTTTGATAAAAATGATCCACAGTGGAAGATACGATGATACGATATGCAATATATCTGTGATAACACCACTGTTGCTACACACACACACACACACACACACACACACACACACACACACACACACACACACACACACACACACACATACACACACACACAAACACGCACACACACACGTTTAGGGAAGTTTATGCATATCTATGTTTGCATTCACATGTGGAACTTTTCATGTCTTTCCTTTCTGCAGAGAGGAAAGTAAGGGATATTAAGCAATAGGGGGCGCCTGCACACAGCTGGACATGCAAGTAATGCCAGTGCACAGAGAATGCACACAAAATGTGAAAAGAAAAGACTGTGTCCATGAAACATTTGTCTCATTGGGACATATTTGATGAAACATGTTCAAACATTAGTATATTTTCTCATTACGGCATTCTTTTGTTCATCACTAACATCTACAGCCCAATGTTCCCTGAGTCTCCTTTCTGGACACTAGCTGGACCAGTGTGTGCGGCTCAGTGTGTGTGTGTGTGTGTGTGTGTGTCTGTGTGTGTGCGTGACCACCACTCCCTTCTCATATCTGTCTCCCATCGCTCTGTCTTATCATAGCACACACATACCTCTGCATTGCCTCCTGTGATTGTGTAAAAACCCTGGGGCTTTTTTTCCCTTGTCACAGAGACAAGGAAGGGAAAAGTGAGTCTCGTTGCTTGTGACAATACTAGAGCGAGTGGGTGCTTTGGTGCTTGGGAGATTCTGTTGTTATAGGGACAAAACAAATAAAGTGTCAGCCATTCAAAAGATGGCAAGGCTCAAAAGGGTCAGGCCAAGCTAATTCCTTTAGAAAACAATCAACTGCCATGTTGTTCCTTCCCTCAACGAGCGCCTTGGCTTTCTTGACGCTGATGGAGATTTTGCAAACACTCTTTGCTGAATACCAATATTTCTAACAATGCTTCAATTGATGCATTTTTCAAAGCATGGCTTTGAAAAAGGATGCAAAACTATGAGAAATGAGGATCACACCATAGTGAATTAGAAATACTTGTTTTCTACTTGCAGAGTGTCTTTTGAACCCTAAAAAACCACCCAAAGAACCATTCATACTAAGAATCTGTGTTATTTCTCTGCTGCATAACTTGCATGTTGCGTAAACTCTCTATGGTCGTAATGTTGACTGTACTTCTTCAATATTTCTAGAAACATTTGCTAAACATTTGATGCCAGGTCAGGCAGCCAGCTCATTCCTGGCCTGCCATGTTGTTTAAAGGCAAGAGTCCAGAAGCTCCCTTTGCAGCAGAGAAAATTGCTGCTTTTACCTTGTGTTAGCACTGGAAATGGCTGCACTAGCAGGCTCAATACATAGGTCAGCCAGGATAACCCCCATATCCTGATTACTGACACAGAGTGCCCTCCGGAACACAGGCCAGCAATAAAAAAGGCTTCAGTGAGCTGCTGCAGACCCGCCTGCATGGATAGAATAGCTGTTTCGGACGGATGCTATAACTGTGAAGAGAGACATTAATCTACTGTGCTTTATTTCCTACTGTGCATGGGGCCATGTACTTAGGTACTGATAGAGGACTCCCCTACAAAAAACAAACAAACAAACAAACAAACAAACAAACAAACAAACAAACAAACAAACAAACAAAAAAACATAATTTATAAAAAAAAATGTCATGAGCAGTTAAAAAGGAAATATGCATGTGTGTAGAAATCAATAGGCTGAAGCAGAGCTGGCTTTGTTGCCACCACTACATTCACTTTGAGTAAACAGACTGAAATACTGAGATAAAAAATAGTAAAGAAGGAAAAAAAACAGGGGCTTTTAAATCTTCAACTGATATAGGAGAATGAAAGCCCTCCCACATGTCTATGAATATCTCTTTTATTATTACTATTGACCCAGTGCCATAAAGAATGGCAGGGGCTCTGCATTACTTTAGCCATGTGGATACTACTAAAGGGCAACAGACTCTCCAGCACAGAAACAAACACATTTATGTGCCTCCTCGGATTCAGGGCATACAAGGACTACCTCTTGAACAGATTTTGCACTAGAAAACTTTCATGGATTGTTTTTATGCATATTAATATTAATAATGACATTTCAAAAGCATAATAAGCTTGCTGAAAGACAGCCATTGTGAATCCCTTTCTGTTTGATGTGCAGTTACACATATGCAACGTGAGAAATAATAATGTTATAATAACTGACAACTCACAGTCAGCAGAAAACTGAAAACTGGAAGATGATAAGTTGTATGCCTCGTTACATGAATAAATGACAATTTGCTACTAACAAATAGCTTTTTCCACCACTAAGACAATGGCCTGGGACTACTTCTCTAATCATCTGTGTGTATGTGTGTGTGTGTGTGAGTGAATGTGTGTATGTGTGTGCGTGTGCACTGGGGGGACACTTTGATAAATGGCCAGTTTATGGTGCTGTCACACTGAGGACGTCTATGGGGAAATACTTCCCCACAAGCCAGTGTGTGTGTGCGTGTCTGTGCGCGGGTGTGTTTATGCGAGGAGAGGGGCACAATGCTCTGGTCATCTAATTGCAAGCCTTTGGTCTGGCGCATGATTAATCAAACTGATTGGATGGGGCAAATATGGTTTGTAATAGCTCAAAAAGGGAGAGGGTCAAAGAGAGAAATGGATTACTCTGTTTCATTTGAAGATATGTGTGTGTGTGTGTGTGTGTAGGTGGGTGAATGTTTGCACGTGTGTGTGCACGTGTTTGTGCACAAAGGTGCAGAGGTGTGCACGAAGGGGGCTGGAGCGGGGCTGCTGTGTGTTTGAGGGTCAGAGGTCAAATAAATGGAACATGAAAGAGTAAAAACACAGTGCGGCGCTGCTGACACAGCCACAACCCAGTTAATATCTCACAGGGGCGACGCACTCACTGTGAGTACACTGACGTTTTTTTCTAGCGCGCACACACTCAACCGACAAACACATGTATCCCACCATGGTACACAGCAACGTTTGAGTAATTGAGCTGTGCCATTGCAGCTTTGTAATCGCTGACGTGTCTTTACATAGCCTTTGTGCCTGAACAATAGAGTTCCGGGACTAAGTTGTCGCTGGTCACAAGAAAGGCGGAAGAGAGAGAGGGCAAGAGAGAAAAAGGAGGGGGCAAAAAAGCAAACAAGCAACTCGGCCTGCATATATGGGTGCCACCTGGTCTTAGATCAATGCACTGACACATAGGTCATTTTTAATATGCTTTGATCTGCCGCCCCAGCTGGGCTGTGTGTTCGCGTGCGTGCGCTTCAGTGGGGGGGGTTGGGTTGTTGGGTGTGCCCGATCAAGCACATCTTGTTTCTGGACGCCGGATATGGTGTGTGAACTATCAAATTGTCCCTTTAATAGCCCCATTCTTCTTCACTCATTATCTCTTTCACTGCCTCCCTGGAGACGTGGAGAAGCAGACAAAGATGGACTGAAAATTTGAGGAACGGGTGACATGGGAGCAATTTTATGAAGCAATTCATTGTAAATGAATTATTTTAATTCACAGTCGATTTCTGCAGTCGTGAACTTATTGTTCGTGCTAGGGAAAGACTATTTGCTGTCCCGAAATAATTCATGTTAGCTGAGCCGAACCCCAGCGCCTATCACAATAGGCAGGAAAGAAAAATGCAAGCTCAGATAAGCATCCTTCAACATTTTTTGTGTGTTTTTCCATATATACAAACACAAACCATTAATCAAAGTCAATCTTGCTTCTCTCGGTCTCACTTTCTTCTCACGTAGTGCCACGCCACCCTCGTCAATCATGTGCTCCATATGAGAAAAACAACTCCTAATTGTGAGGAAGAGGTGGTGGCACACGGGAACATGCAGAGCTTAGTGATTCATTGCTCCCATTCAGAAAGACATGAAGATAATAGTACACACTCTCCATCTTTCTTTGCTCCTCACTCTCTTTCATTTTCTTGTCTCTTTCGCTCCATCTCTTTCTTCCCTTTCTCTCATTAAATCTATTCCACCCTTTAACCCTGTGGGCAGGTGCTACTGTAATTAGCCATTATTTGACTATCAAAAGTCAGGAGTTGATTAAATGGCCACAAAGCGGCGCGCAGAGCACTTTCCCTCTGAGCCAAGCCCCATAATTTCAAAAGCTTCTTGCAACCTGCTGAGGGCCTTTCAGGTCTGTAAGACGCCGCTTCCAACCGCTGGTAAGAGCCTGTTGCCGGCAGTAATCAAAACTGATAATCTTACAGGAGAGAAAGGGGGGAGTGGGGTGTAGGTGGAGGAGAGAAAAGAGAGTGAAAGAAAGAAATGGTTGGGGGCTTTCGGGAGGTTGGAACTCAAGCAGAGAGCCTTCCATTAGAAATGTGTTGTGGCTCTGAGGGGGCCGGTGGCCAGCAAGCGGTGAAAAATGCTGCCTTCTTAAGGCAAGTGAATGGCATCTCTTTAGTGATTAGGAGCTGTAATAATGGGCACCCCTGCCTGTTAACCCTAAGTCCATTTTATTGCTAATTCATTTACCTGTTATTTCAGACATACTTGACAGGAGTCACCTGCTAAGAAGTCATGTTTGTCAGGCAGGTATGCCCATTAGCTGGGGATCTTAAATCAGCCTCACAATGGTGCTGGTAGGGGAGTAGAGAGGCTGGCCTTGTTGTTAGCAGATAACACCACACCACAGTTATCCTGACCGAGACGGAAAATCTTTTCTGCCCCAAAAATAATTGAACTTCATCCCCGGAGCGATTCTTAATTAATGCGTGTTTTTTTTCTTCTTTCTTCTTTTTTATTGTAAGTGGATTTTAAGCCAAGCTGATCTGCTTTTGAGCTCTGCTGTGAAAATCCTGTACACTCAGGAAAATATTACATCTGACCTGGCGCATTAAGGACAAAACAGCTGATTAAAAACGAGTTATGAAAACATGCAATAATCTCTTTTTGTGTGAAATTAAATGTGACTTTTGGACCCAAAGATCTGATTTTGAATTTGGTATAGTTTCAATTACAGCCTGACCTTTTGCATTCTCCCGATTGAATCAGTTTTCTCTGAGCAAAGCCATTAATAGCCACATAAATATTTGACTAGATATGGCTTATATTCAAATAAATCATGTCATATTCATGCTGCTATATTCCCCAAGGAGAAATGGGGCAAAATAATAATTTTGACTCCCTGGTTAATGTTCTGGATAATTCTCCCGAGGGAAACACTCTCTATGATAATATCCCCATATGAGCATCTTGATCTGAAATGTCACAGCTGAGATTTGAGTGGGGTTCACTCCCAGTGTATAGTGTATTCCCATAAAATGGAGCTGACTATTGACATATGTGACACTAGAACACAGCAAAATATGACGTGAATGTACTCTGTACGCTGTAAAAAAAAAAGCGTTGATTGGCGTTTTACATTTGGCTATTTATTTTTTCAGCAAGTACTTAAAACAGTAATCATCACTGACAAAGAAAGGATGTGCAATTTCATGTAAATTGATCCCTAACTGTCGTATCAGATAGTCCTTTCCTTTAGTGCCAAGGCACTGTCTGTAGGGTTCATATCAGCAGCGTGTAGGCCACGCTCTGTGACTGCAGTGAACTTCTCCCATTAGTTTCAGTGTTATTAGCAGAATAAAAGGATTATCCACTATGAATTACTGCTAGGACACAGAATACCCTCTCTTGGGAGGATGCTCTGTGTGAGCCTGCCTGCATCTGAGTGTGTGTGTGTGATATCCTCTCAGTGCCTGCCTCTCCTGGGATCCCCCACTCAGCCTAATCATTGTTTCTCTAACAGATAATTCTCCATGTCCTCACACGTGTCTCCTTGTGTGTTTGTGCATGTGTTAATTGGCACTGTGCTGGCTGAGTGTGCTCTTCCTTGTAATCACTTAATTAGGGGTGACGGCCCCGATGGTTGTTTACTCAATTAGCCATCCTCTTTAATTATCTAATTCACAGCAAGTCAACTGTCCTTGTTAGCACGCTCAAAGAAGTGATACGCTATGTATGCAGTATAACCGCGTGTGCATTGATGTACACGAGAGTCTAGAGCTCTGATGAATAAAACAACGCAGAGGGCAACGAGGTAGCTTGAAGACACGCATAAAAGGGAAGCTAGTGCTCCTGCTTAAGGCTACACACCGACAAACACCTAACAGATACTTCATCAGACGCTAGGTCATGCTCATGGACCGCATATGAGCGCTCGCCCACATGCCTCAGATTACCGGTGCCTTGATTCCCTGGGATTTAATCATGAAAGATAAAATCTACATCAAAAAAAAGAAAGCGAGTGAAATCTCATGGTGAGTATGATTGATGGTTGCTTTAAACGGAGGCGTCCAGGGCCAACTCTATTGTTTCTTTCTGACCAGCCATGCCATCCACCCCGCCACCTCCACCCCCACTCCTTCATGTGGATTAAGGCCTGCCGTTTATTTAACAGTTCATTTGAGCGAAGGGGCGACCAAGGTGAAGCCAGTGGGAGGCAAGAGGGGTTGGCAGGGTGTCTGTGCTGTGCCGTGGCAGGACGTCCCATGTGGGACAGTGCCAGGCTGCGCTGTGGGGAGACGAGACAGGGCCTCCCCAGTGGACTAATGCCCTGTAATGAAGATTAAGACTCAGTCAAAGACCATACTGTTCAGCTGAGATTGGAGGGAAGGATGGAAGGATGAAAGGAGGGGGAGAGGGAAGGAAGTGAGGATAAAGGATAAAGTAGGGATAGAGAGGACAGAAACCCTGCTTTTCAGAATGTGTTTGAGGGTGGATTATCCTAATTTGCAGCAACAGGTACAGATACCATCAACTATAGAGAAAAACCAGCCCATAAAATGAGTTGTTTTAAGGAGCTGTAATGCCACATATTTCACTTCTCTTGTGTGTATTCTACATCAAGATGTCTGAACCACTTTGGAAAAGGGGTTTTGTCAACAATGCGTTAAATGACTTAAAATCAATTAGCAGTGATATAGTAATGTGTAATTAGAGTTTTAAAAAAAAAACCTTTAAACCCAAAAGATCTATTATTATCAACAATATCTGCTGAAGCAGTAAAAAGTTGCAAACAACCTGCATAAGATTATGGTTAAAACCATTTTTACCTCAACAATTTAATGCATTGAATCCAATAAAGAGATGCCACAGTTTTGACTGTGAAGTCAAAGACCACACTCTGTGAATACCAACACTAAAAAGTAAAAACCACTCCTGACAAGCTTCAAGCATTTCTAACATTAGACACTATTTATTACCATTTTACTTCCTCTTTGCTCTCCAAGAACATCCGGGGAAGATGTCTGTCAGTTAAAATGGTGTTTGTTCCACTTTCTCTCTCAGGTATTTAAGTGGTGAGGATGTGTACTTGTACTTGACAACTATGGTTACCTTAAAGAGAAAATGTATGCACTGCTAAAACAATAAGCTCCAAGTCTGCGGGGTTTTATAATATTCTTATTTAGGGATAACGTTTGTAGCAGGACAAGACAGGAAAAATACACTGATGCTTTATGAATCATAAAGTAAGTTTTACCTGCTTTACATAAAAGTGTGTTTTTCGATCCTTTGTGCAATCTTTGTGTTGATTTATTTGGATCCCCATTAGCTGTTACCAGCATTTTTGGGAGGGGTTAAAGATCCTGTGTTTTTTTTATCTTGAAGGCCCCATTTGCAAAATCCTCTTGGTTTTAGAGAAAGTTACTGATACATTTTTAGAACTACTTATTATTAAAAAAAAAAAAAACATTTTCTGGCCTATCTGGAGTTTAGATAGGCTTAAAACACACAAGCACACATATAGTATGCCAATATCTGTATGTGTATCTGGGGTTCTTTGTGGAAGTATCGAGATAGTTGACCAGAGCTGCTTCAACACATGACATGCTTCACTTACCACCCTGTGGCTAAAAGCTCCCCTAAGACCTGTTACACTGAGACACACTCCCTCTGTCTCCCGCCACGACCACATCCTTCACTTTTCTATTCCACTTCCACCTCCTCGTGCTCTTTTACTTTCCTCCTTTTCTCTTCTTTAATTTCTGATGAATTTTTAACATGTTTTGTCTACCTAAAATATTCCAGGGGGCAAAGTGATGCGTGGACACTGGGAAGGATGGACGGACGGGTGGGTGGGTGAAGAGAGAGGGGTATTTTTTTCACATGACCTTGTATTGACAGGGCCAGGCTCTTTCCCCCCACTCTCTGTCTCTCTTCTCCAGACGGGCCCTGTCTGTGACTGGGCTGGCAGTTCTTGCCTCTCTTGGGCATTCTGACATTCCTCCCTGTCATGCCCCCCCATCCCCCTGCCTCCGGCTGTCTCTTGGTTTCTGTGTGTTTCCATCTTTATTGACACACACTCTCTTGCTTTAACTCCATCTCTTGCCAGTCTATCTATAGATATTGTGTTGCATCAACTGCTCACCGGCTCTCATTCTGTCTCCCTTTCTTTGGCATTCTCTTCGGGCTGATGGATGAAGCGTTGGGAAAAATAACAATAAATAGGAAAGTTATGCAAAGAGTCGGCGTGCTCTTTTCTAAATCAAGTAAACAACTATGATCAAAGCACAAAGTGCAGATGAATCTTTATCTCCCTCACTCGACAGGTGAAAGTATTTTTATAATATTTTATACTATTTTATATTATTTTTGACAAGCAGGACCACACAACTCTTTACTTTCACCCTCCCCCGTGCTTCTCAGTTTCTGTGGCAACACTATGTGGATCGTCATGTTTTTATCACCCGTGCTCGACCAGCCGACCCTCTGCATTCACTCTGTCTGCCTTAATGGACTCACTGCTCTTTTGACAGACAAGACTCTGTGTGTGTGTGTGTGTTTTATAGCAAATCACACAAGACAAGAATTCTGCATTAGGATTAAGAGAATCATGAGCATTAAAAGAAAATTCCACTTTCTGAAACGATGTATGAAAACCACCAAATTCGGGAAACAGACAAAAGTTGAATGCTACACACTGATGACTTACAGATCTGCAGATGTAGCCCAAGCTGTGATGAAATTGTGTGATGGTCCATTTAGGCTACTGTTTGAGGAAGGGGGCTTCTGGATTTGAGTGCTGATTTAAAGTTTGAAAAATAGGAAACAAAACAAGTGCAAAATGTTTTCAGGTTGATGATGGTTCTCTCGGCCTGTTTACTATTGTTTCTCATTATTCATAGGAGCTTATATAAAAACCTGACTAATATTACATGAAATGACAGTAAGGTGACAATAAGTTCAACCGTTCTAGAGGGAGGTTTCAGTCTTTTATACTTTTAGACTTGTGTTGAGAAGATTGCAGTCAGGGAATACGAGTGTCCTCGCAAGCATAGTAAAATTGAATGTGTGAGGTCAATATGTGTGAGGAAACTCATCTGACAGCCCCCGCAACTGTCAGAGTATCACCCTCCTTCTTTTGTTGGGTGACCCTAGAGAATGTGGTGGGAATGGCCACTGGGAGAGAGATTACGACGAGACAAAGACTGCGAGAGGGAATGAGTGAAGGATGGAGAGTGAAAGGCAGAAGAAAATAAAGTGAGGGATAGAGAGAGAGAAAGACAGAGGTCAGAGAGCCAGCTGATGTGAAAGTGCCTCCGATCACCTCGTGCTTCTCCTCCGCCCCCTCGCTCTGTCTCTCTCTATCTGTTCCACTCTTTCTTTCGTTCGTTCCCACTTGAATTCCTCTCCCAGCGCTTCACTCCGATGTGACGTTGGTTTTTGATTGACGATAGCAACAGAGATGCGTCAGTCAAGGCCCACACACGCTGCACACACACACACACACACACACACACACACACACACATACACGCGCACACACACACACAAGTTAAAAGTGCCAATGGGAGTTAAAAGTGGCACTCGAGAGAGCAAATCCACACACACACACACACATGAGTACAGTAACACACAGCAGCAGCCTCTGAGTGAATGCTCCTCACAAGGCATAATGACAGCATTCTGCAGTAACCATAGTTGGGACAGTTCCCACAGACAAGACAGGCAGAGAAAGAGAAAGACCATTTCTTTCTGTCTTCACCTCTCCTCCTACTCCCCACCTCTTTTCCAACAACCCTGACTTTGTCTGGAGCATGTGACCCTCCACAAATCAACACTATTGGCTAACAAAGTCTGGACAAATGAATTTTCTACTGTCACCAGTGACTCCAGACATATTTAGTAAATGCCCCCCCCCCCAAAAGAAAATACATAAAAAATAATAAAAAAATTTATAAAAAATTCTATCTCTGGGACTAAATTCTTATGCTTCTAAGACATTTTTAGCTTCACCCGAAGCATCTTAAACTGCTCCTGCAGCATTATTGCTACGTAACTCATAAACCATCATTAAACAGCTCCGTTTGTAGAGACTGAGCTGAGTGTGCATTTTGGGCATTTGATAGACAGATAATGTACTTATCAACCTTTTACTTTTATACACAGTACAATATCAGGAGGCAAAGGTTATGAGCTAGAAGATCTTCCTGCAGCATTTGCTCACATACATGATTTCTCTGCTTATCTGCCTGTCTGTCTTTCTGTCTCATCTTTCCATAAACTCTACACAAACTATCTACGAGCTCAGAGTTGATTATCTCCTGGTTTCAGAACACTTTCTTCCTCTCATTGGACCAGACACAGTGCAGCATTTTGTGGTGTATATTTTAAAGGGGGGAAGGGGATGACAGTGGTGATGTGGTGGTGGTGGTGCTGGTGGGTGAGGGGGTGGGGGGCACGGAGCCAAGTGAAAACATGTCACTCAGGCCCCATTAAAACGTAACCCTGCCCAGCAGAAGAAAGAGACCCATATCATCATTAAGTCATCTCGGGGCGAAGCAAAAACCACAAATATTATTCCTGCAGCCCCCCGAACACCTAACACACACACACGCATGCTTACACACTCCTCCCTTTTCTTTCCTTTAGATGACAAGGAAGACGGGATGATTGGAGCTGTGCTGTGTTTGCACACTGCCTGAGAATGACAAGAAGATGTTTGGGAACTTCCTGATCCTGGAAAGGTTTATATATTTTTTGATAATTACAAAGTTCAAGCATAAGTGAGTGACTATCTATCTATCTATATAGAAGTTTTTCTCTCAGCCCACAAAAAATTACAACATTTCACAGAAAAGCAACACAAATTCATATTCATGAATTGATGACATGTGATTTACTTAAAATTACTGAATTATCCCAAAAAAAGACATGCAGTTATTCATTTTAGCTCTCCATTAGTGTATGCATACCTCACATCCTCTGAGTGTAACAGAGATGTTTTGTACAATCCAACTTTAGACCTGCACTACGCTTTGTGCTGATGCGTGTGTTTGTGTTTGAAGCACACATGCACAGAGCCTTCCCCTGAAACCAGGGGGTATTTGTGACGTTCAGCATTATGAAAAATGACTTGCCCCCGTGGCACACTGGGGTGGCAGTGATTATAATATCCAGATAATCATTTCAAACAAATTATCATAATTATCAATCAATCATGAGCCTATTTAAGCAGGCGGAGGCATGGGGGAGTGTGAGGCTGTTGGACGAGGGTAAACCATGGCCCGAAGCGCTGGATCACTTCTGTGACCCATGAGCCTCCCTCTGTCCACATAATAGCCCTCATACATTTAGGGTCATTTAGCTTGTGTATTTAGAGACTCAATTCCCCAGCTTGATATGGAGAAGAAAAAAAAGATACTCAGTGTGTGTGCACACACACCCATAGACTCAGAGCTGCAGCTGATCCCCATTTGGCTCCCTAGGCTTTCAACATGGAATGGGAAAAACCTACTAGGTCAAAGTTCATGTCAACCCATGTCATATTCCAATTTGCAAACTGCATTTACCCTGCAGATTAAATAAAGTCTGGTGCTTAAGTGTGAATAAAAGTATATATGAGGGTCCCTGCCGAGCACAGAATGAAGACATGTTTCACTATGAGGAATGCATCAATGCAATATTGATACATTAGGTGACTGTGCCCACCTATTGTCAGACAAAAAAGAGAGGAAGAGCGACAAGGAGAGTAACAGATTTAAGAGATCGTCTTAAACAGATATTTCCCTGTATCGTTTCACAGAAAATCCCCTGTGAAAAGCAATGTGAATTGATTCAATCTCAGTGGTATTGAGAGGTGAATGAATGGGTCTTGGCGAGAGAGACAGAGAAATTGAGAGAGAAAGAGAGATAGAAAGAGAGAGAGATAGATAGTAGCCCTTCGGGGGAGATGATCGTCTTGGGAAAAAAGCAATCAGTGCTCATTGATTTTCTCTGCTGGTTGAATGGAGGGTGTCTATCTGGAAGTCATTATCTGCCATCTGATCTGCTGGAGTGTTTACACACGTCGGTGTGGACAGCAGCGCTCTTCTGAAGATGAGGATTAACACACACAGAGACCCACAGACAGACGAACACGCACACACTGCACAGACTGTGGTCTTTCCCCCTGCTCCGTATCTAACTACCACCCTTAAATCCAAGAAATCCAAAAAGAAACACAAGTCCTCCAATACCCTATTAATGTCCACACACACACACACACATACACTTAAGTGTATGAGTGTGTGTGAAAGGGAATATACATAAGCAGGGCCTAGACAGCTAAACAGAGAGATAGTCCTGTTTTGTATAGCCAGACCAGACCAAGCCAAACAATCCCTGATCCTATCACCAATAGCCCCTGATAGCAATCTATAGCTACAACAACACCATCCTATGTGTCGAGAAAAAGAGATGGATAAAATGAATGGAAGAAGATGGAGAGAGTAAGCAAAGGAGGGATTCAGATAACAGACCTTTTTATTTGCCGTGTGTGTCTGTGGTGTAAAGATGCATGCATGGAAGCCAGTAAAAAACGTCATACATACAAACATCGACACTCACAGACACACACACACACACACACACACACACACACACACACACACACACACACACACACACACACACACACACACACACACAGCTATAAGGTCAGCACTGAGCAGCTTTTAGTAAGTGGAAGAAAGAAGCTGCAGTATTATCTTTGCTTCTATTTTATCCCCTGCCTTATCCCTGGCTCTAATGGTGCCTCCCTCTAGCCTTTACTCATCTTTGAGACTGACACATTAATATGAAATTTAACTGGAATGTTAGCACAAGGAAAGGACAAACTTAATTTATATTTCTATATAAGATTACAGTAGGGTTACTATTAAATCTCTTGCAATGTGAGAGAGCGTGTGCTGATTTAGATTTTTTCTTTTCTGATCTATTTGTGCTTTTATTTTTCTTGAAATTTCATTTATTTTGTTAATCTAATTTTTATTTGCTGCATAGTTTTCTACAAAAAAGAAAGTCATATATTACTATGCAAAATTACCATAAAATTACACGATCCAAAGAACCAAAAGTGAGTCATATTCTCATCTTATTCTTTAAGTCATACACTTCTGCCCATTTTGTGCAGGGGCTGGTAACCTGCCAATACAAAATAATCTGAAATCGTTAACGGTAACGCAATAATACACACAGTGGCAGTATGTAGATATGCATTACTATATATAACATATACATATATATACATATAGATACATAGATAGATAGATAGATAGATAGATAGATAGATAGATAGATAGATAGATAGATAGATAGATAGATAGATAGATAGATAGATAGATAGATAGATAGATAGATATACATAACTACAACTCTGTTCGCTGGAATGTGGCGCAGTGTAACAAATGAGAACTAATAACCCGCAGTTATGCAAACACATTTCTCTGCAATGAACTAGTTTATTCACAAGTTACGACTAAATTAAAATTCTGCCTTAATCAAGCATAGCAATGGTAATGACACAGTAGAGGCAGAAGAAGCTGGTGTTTGTGTGTGCGTGCATGCGTGCGTGCCCTCTGTTTGTGTGTGACTGCATGCAGATGAATGAGTCATGTCATAAGGAATGGCTCATGCATAATTTCATTCATATTCATAACAGGCATGTGGTCTGCCACCGCCCGATGAGGGCCCACCGCAACTCACACACTGCATAATGAGATGTGGCCAGTGTGTTTTTGTGCGTGTGTCTGTTGGTCTTTTTTTATTAACCATAGGTAGGCATGTTGTAAGCCTGTGTTCTGTCATCTGTGTGAGCCTCAGTGTATACACATTAAAACTCTATGCTCCTATCACTGCATGTATGCAAACGCCTAAGCATGTGAGTGTGTGTGTGCCTGCTGAATGCTGACTGGAGTGCATGGGTCACTCTTATGTGGAAGGTGGTTGGTAGTTTATAAAACCAAGTAGGTTTTTCCACATTGTACGAACATGTGGGGAAGACGGAACAGCCCAAACCACTTGCGGTCAACTCTTAAAATAAGCTCATTGACTAATGTAGGATTTCAAATCAACCAAGCAGTCAGTGATTTACATGCCTGCCTGTTTATAGATGCCACAGCAACAGGACCCTTGACCTGAAATGCAAATGAGTACACTTATTTCATATTTCTTTTCTAAGAGCCATAATTATAAACTGCACTAAAAAGACTTGAAGTAAATTTTGCCATGCAGATGTTCAGTCCTCTTCCACAATTACTTATTCAAAGGTAGTCAGATTTTTATATTAAAAAAGCAGCCTACTCATATTTGACCATTTTGTCATGTAAGATAACACAAAGGTAAAAATATAATAAATGTTGCAGCAATGCCATCTCAAAGATCTGAGAGCTACTATAACACAAGTTCAAGCAATCTAAAGGCAAAAAAAAATTCAGCTCTCAGTGGGTTTTGCTTGTTTTGGTGGGATACTGTAAATATATATTGCTAAACAATATAACTTACTGCTGTTGGTTTTTCAATAACTGATTCCGACTACTCGGTCACTGACTTGAGTTGGCTATGCCTGCAATGGCTTTAGTATTTCTCAGAAAGAGCGTGCCCTCTCCAGAAGCCATTGTTCTTTCATGGACCATTAGATGGACATGAACTCTCTTGCTGTTCTTTGTTGACCTAGTGACACTGGTCATAAAATCAAACTGCCCAGCCTCTTCAATAAATTTATCACCTCATAAAGTGGTCACTGACTGGTCAATGAGACGTATCGGTCATAGTGTGTTTGTGTGTGTGTCTGTGTGTGTGCGCGTCAGTCTTTTTTATCTGAGTGAAGAGAGGGTTTCTTAGAATGCAGATCACTGTTGTTCAGTCTTCAGTGATAATAAAGGCTTTAGGCACTTAAACGCTAGCCAATGAATGCAGTTGCAGTGCACTACATAGACGGACATTACTGATGGGCAACATGCTTTAAAAAAATTGCTAGTGGAGGTTCTTGCAATAAAATATAAGCTCACATGACCTCACACAGAGGCCAGTGATTTTTTTTAGATCCCACAAACACAGTCAAATGTGGAATAGAAGACCCACTTTTCTGTGACTGCTACAAAATGCCAGTTTATTACTTCATCCTCCAAGAAATCTGATAGTTTTGATTAATTGGTAAAAACCAGCAAAATAGTTATTCAGGGAGTGATCCGGGTTGCACAGCAGTATAACGATTTATAACTATCCTACCTTTTTGATGCAGCTATCAGGGGAGTCATCCTCATGGTCATTCATCATCTGCAAAGCAAACACAAAAACATATATAATATACATATCTTTTCAGTGTGCCAGACAAGTTTTGATTTTGATTGAGAGTCAAATACATTTGTCAAAGCATTAAAAGAAAACATCAATTCCAGCACTTCAAATAAGGTTTGACCGTCGGTGCTTGATGACAAAAGCACGGGGTGTTCGCAGTTCATCACACACATACACCCTCTGGGCTACAAATGTGACCAGAGGGATATAATAATGGACTAAGAGGTCACAAAAACACACACAGAAGCAAACATAACACTGCACACATTCTGATGAATGAATACCCCGTATTTGACGTTAATTCTCCGCTTCAGCATTGCAGGAAATTTCACTGAGAATATCTATGTGTGTGTGTATGTGTGTCAGTGTGTGTGTGTATAATTAAGCCTTCAAGCAATATTTACTGGGGGCAGATGGGTGGTAGAATGCTCCCAGTGTCTGCTAGAGGAAATGAAGGAAGTGGGGGAATGATGAAGAGATCGGGCTACTCTGCTGCAGTGAGAGGGCATTTCACATAGAATGGTAACCCAGAGTCTCTCTAAGTTTGCCTGTCTTTTTCTCTCCCTCTCTGAAGCCCATTGATGGTAAATGAGGATCAAAGAAGAAATGCAGACTGTTTTCAGAGCAGTTTGGGGTGGAGTTGAGGATCAGCATAGTACTTTACTGAGTTTAGGTCAAATTAGGCCTATAAAACTTCCCCAAGTGCAGACTTAAAGCATATCTGAACCTTCCTTTTCCTGCTCACTATCCTCCCCATCTGCCCTTTAACAGTATGCATGTTGTTTGGGCATTGTGACAAGACTGGCTGCCCTTATATTAGAGCTGACATATTAAAGTTTGTATTTCCTTAACCAATGCGGCCCACCGTGATGGGAAAAGAGATATTTATCTGCTGTGGAATCTCCATGTAGACTGTGGAGCTATTCTTCAAATTCTGGCTCACAGCGATGTCTTTTATGCACCTTTCAATACAACGCTGTAATTCACAGGAAGTTATTATGAATTATGTGCATGAGATTTAGGTTATGCCCACTTGCTTGAACCTCAGGGAAAAAAAGAGCTTGTGAGTTTCTACAACTGTTTATTCTTTAGTTAAGATTGAAAAAAAAGGAACTTTAGTACATAGAGTCAACTTTTCTGCTCTACTTTCTTCTTCTTCCCTCCCTCCCCCTTGCTAAACAGTGAACCAGATGGCCCATATGCACACGGATGTACCTTAATCGATGGTTTTCTACATTAAGCTGTCTAGGGATGTGCTTCTAAGCCTCACCAAATGGTAGTAATTACACCACAGACACTTACAAAAGTGTTTTCAACCTACTTACTGTACACATCATCTAAACCTTTACAGACGCATCCTGTTCCTGTGAAATCCACTCCAAACAAAGCAACAGTAAACATGCTATCAAATTGAAGATTTTTCACTTGTAACTGTAGCTCCCTTGTTTTAAAAATGTGCACATAGAAACTGTGCTGCTAGATGAAAATATAAGTGTCCCTGCTGATTTGGTAACTTGTGTCACAGGCATGCTAGCATAAGTTTGTGAAAAATGAACAAACTTTGCTGATCCTCCAATTTTGTGCGTTTTTTTAAATTTTCTTTTATTATAAAGCATTTCTTGTATATCAAATTTTATGTTCATTATTTCGGTTTAGTAAATTACAGGGACATATGGATGAAAAAAAGAAACCACGACAAAGTTTATTCTTGATGAAAAAAGCAGCCACAGATGCCAGCGTCATGGTTTAAAGGAACAAGCGGTCACAAACCGGCACAAAATAAACAGACAATTTTTTACAATTTTGTGGAACAAAAGCAGGCCTCGTCAGTTTTTTAACATGATTTCAACATGACTATTTATTAGAAAGAAAGATATCCGATTTCTACGTCTGCCCGGGAGGTAAAAAAGCAGTGCTCGTGAACTTTAAAAATTGGAATAGAGTGACAGTAAACTAGAGAAAGTGTGTAAGAGAGAGAGGCTGCAGTTTGGAGTGTGCTGTCCCATTTCTTGTAATACACCAAACCAGCTGCAACAGTTTACAAAACCAACAGCTTGGCTGGGTCATCTAAAATGCTACCAGGCGTTCAACAGCTATAGGACAATTTCTGGACTTTCCCTCTGCTCTGCTCAGCTACATGCCAAGTGTGTGTGTGTGTATCAAATTGTGCAAGAGTAACCTAAAACTCTAGAAGACATGCAAGCAGACATGAGTGGTTTTACTGATGCCTTAATGCCTTTCAGCTTTAGGTTGGGGGTCGGGACTGTGTGGGCACTCCTTCGTCCAAACCTCCCTTCTGAGTCCAGAAACACTGAGCTCATTGTCAGAAATATGGCCGACTAATTATAAAGCTTCCTTGCATTTTATTTCTATGCATTTGTAATGTAGATTGTCTATTGTGAAGCGACCCATTTTTTGGGGGAAGTTAAATATAAAGATTAGTGGTTAACAGGGTACTCTGTGATCTAAAGTTCACATAGACAGGTGGAGATGCTCTTTCAACATTGGCAAGTTGTGTGTACACACTGACTCACATAATACCCTCACACACTTACCAGACAAACACACGCTACGAATATTGTACCCTTGCAGCAGGACTCTGCCAAACAAATAAATAAGCTATTAATTAGGGAAGGAAAATGTGATTGGCCACTGACTGGCAGACCTATGATTTATTGCACGTGTCACCATTGCCTCAAAGTGACTTTACTCTTGGTTGAAGAGACAGGTCGAAATACAGACCGGCCTATGTTGAGGGATAGATTTTCCACTACACACAGAGAGAGGTAAAATTGTCCATTTGTTCTGTATCTAGCCTGCTGAATGCTGACATGTCAATATGTCTTATGGAAAAGAGAAAACACTGAAGTGAGGGTAATTAGACAGAGTGTGTAAAATGTGTGTCTGGGCACACAAATGTCTTTCTCTGGCCCATATGACCTCAAACATAAACAAATCCAGTCGTGGCTTGATGAAAGTGCAGCCACCTGCAGAATCCTTCCACCGAGAGCTGTCCAGACCCTCATTAGGAATATGCGTAACTGTGTGTGTTTGTACATGTGACACTATGTGTCTGTGGCGTGTGCTTTCGACCTGGCTGTGAGGGAAAACCCCTCCATTATTAGTTTTTCATAGCATAACTTTTGTTATTGGACAGAGTCAGGAGTTTTTCAACGCCACCTTAGCACCATTCGTATTGACAGAACATGACGACCAAGTGGACAAAAGAAAACATGACCCTCAGTGAGTGGACCGCTTTATTGTTTTTACAAGCTCTGTCACAGTCTAAAACACATGACAGAGTAAAATCATTCTATTAAAAAAACAGCACAACAACCCCAAACAGGGTCTCTTTATAGAGCCCATAAAGGCACATATGTATGCTTTGCATGTACAGTCAGTCTTTTAAAGAATGAAACATACACTATTCTCATAGTCACAAAATTCACTGGTATGATATCAGAAAAGTACCCATGGTTCCCATGGTAGAGAAGGACCTCACAAAGCTTGCTCATCCATTGGAGTGAGCAGAAGAAGAGGGCCTCACTTGGAGGTTTGCATCGTAGGAAAATGTTAGCATTCTGTTGCCAAAAACAATTCTCCTCAACCCTGGATAATATGAGGCAATACAGTAACACGGCCCAATGGAGGGCTGAGGATGTCACAAAGCCACAAGTTTCCAAAAAGAACCAGCAGCAAACAAACCTCAGGGTTTTTTGAACCAGGGCCCTGACTGACAACCCATTGGCTGCAAGTGCCACACCAAGAAATCCACAAATTGAAAGTTTTGCTACGCATTTATTGGGATCTTTTGGAGCTTCTTGGCACATTGACAGAGTTTCATTGTGGTGGCAATGCCCTGGTTATGTTATTGATCTTTTTGACGTACAGATGGAGAGGAAGCGGTCTTTCACTGTGGGTTGAGTTGAATAATATGCTGTTGAGAAAACATATTTTTTTCATTGAGCAAGAAATTTAAAAAAAGAAAGAAAGAAAAAAGAAAAGAACAAAAAAGTTGTTGGAGCCTTTAAAATCAGAACTAACCATCATGTCAAACACAATCTCTACAAATGTATCTAACTCTTCTGACTCCCACACAGTTGCACATTTGCTCGCAGCACTACAATCAATAAAATGTCACAACTGCCCCAAAAAAGAAAAGAAAAGAAAAAAACAAAAGAAGAAGTGATAAAAAGTCTCCTTTTGGGCTTTTTTTGTCTGTGGTCTCTTGCTATCATTTGGAATCCCTGATAATGAACCTTTTACACTTTCCTGCCAGAGACTGCTTAAGTAAGGATGCTTGTCTGACTGAGTCTGCTTTTTAGCATCAAGTCAGATAATGCCTGCTTGTTGTTCCAAGTCCTTTCTCTGGCGTGCTCTTTAAAAGGGGGTAAAATGTGGCTATTTCAGGACTTCCCAGAGATAGTGGCTTTGACAGTTGACCTAAAACAAGACCAGGGCTATGACTTCTTAAAAACATACCTCAACAATGAGGTTTCATACAAAGATTAAGTAGGTAAGTTTGAAGACCAAGGAAGGAGAAGAGGAAACAGGGCTGAAATTCACACTGCTAAATACCAGGAAACTGGGCGTCCATCAGATACAATATGATGCCTTTAATAAGTGGAAGACTTAAGGTGCTTTGGCCAAGGCAAACATCAGGGGCACTGCTGATAGGAAAGTTTCACTCTCTTTCTCCGTTCTTTCATTTTCTAGCCGCTATAAAAGATTAACCACTGATTACCTATTGTTACTTACACTTTCTGTTAAACTTAATGTGAGAAAACTACACACTTTATCAGTAAAAACGAAAAAAAGTAAAAACTAAAAAAGGATCAGGGAGATCAGACACTTATTGCATGGCGTTAAAGCTCTCTGTTACCCAATCCTACACCCAGATGGGTCAGGGTGCGGCCTGTGACGGAACTGAGAACTGTTGGTGAGATAGAGATTAGTGCACAAAGGTTAGATTTGGAAGGCAAACACTCAGAACTATTGTGTGACTCTGGAAAGTCACGGCTACTTGTCAAATACAAGCGGCTGATATTTACAGAACAAGCGTTGACCCCGTGTGTCCTGAGAGTCTTTGTGTGATTTATGAAGAAAATGGCATAGTGAAAATATACTGGCAGAGGTTTACACCGACCCCGGACAGGCTTGACTCATCATTCCAGTGTCTTGTATGATTCGCAGATCTTGCTTAGACATGCAGTCGAGATGCCACACTCAGTACGATTGAGCAGATCAAATATTTGCGTTCATACAATTGCAGAGTTTGAAGTCATTTCTTTGTAGGAAAGTGATGTTTCAAATTGAGGTTTGCACTTAGCAAACAGAAATTGGGAAAGAAGCTCACTTCATGAAAAAGAGGGCAAAAGGAATGCAAAGGGAGGTGGAGGGAGGAGGAAAGAGAGCTGGATTTTGTAAATTTATTAAAAGGGCCATATTTTCATGGGCGCCTTGTTCGACCATTCATCATCTGACGTCCAAGACCCCTTATCCTTTTAAGGCCTTTGATTCTGAACCTTATATCGACAGAACCATACAGATAAATTATCTGCTAGGCTTCCACTTTATTGATAGGTCATTTGGGCAGATGATCAGTAATAATCATAAGTGAATAAAGACGTGCCAATAGATCTTCTGCTAGCAGATGGTGTGACAGCCGCAAGGTTCAGACCCAATAAATAACCCTACCTTTTGGCCTAAGAGGATTGCCTACACAGCATCGGCAGCTGCTGTGACATGCCTTTCAGATAATGATATATTGCGTCTTCCCTATTCATTTTGATAAAGGTTGCAGTTTATCGACACGTGGCAGCAGGAAGAAAAATCATATTGCTTTATTTCTTATGATCTCCCATTCTTTCTGTGACACATATTGCCTCTTAGCAAGCACAAGGTTATGGGGTAAGATTTAGAGTCTTGACCTTGGGGCATATAAATTCAATCAAAGGTCATGCCACAGATACTTTTCATTTTAGCTGAGCAAAGTGCAAACACATCGAGTGCATATTTCAATGTTTACATCGATGCATGGCGTAAATCTGATATTGCTATTCAGCTCAGCAGTGTCACATGTTTCAGATCTTCATTTCCCCTTACAAACTGAATTTGTATATTTACGTATATCAGACCACACTGTCTGTCCCTCCGTCGAGTGCCAAGATGAATCCCTAATTCAAACCAGGAATTCCTTTTAGTAGGTAGAAAAGGGCACAGAAACACAGACAGGGAGATCTCTCATCACATCAAGGCTTTTCTGGACAGCAACCACTGAGATATTGTCATGTGATGACTGACAACTGGCGAGTAAATTGCATATAGTTTATCAGGGTCAGGCTAAATATTTACAACATAAGCATATTTCAGCATAAACAGCATGGGTTTGGTAGCTTTTCATTTCATTACTTTAAACCCAGTATATGTATGTAAAGAATAGGCTTGCTCAAACAAGGGGACTACATGTGGACAGATATTCAACAAAGTGCAAGACAGGAGAAAATGAGGAAAACAGAAAGACATTTTGAGCAAGTTTTTGCTTGAAAAAGTGTATTTTACAAGTCTGTATATTGGCTTTCATATGTGCTGTGTATTTTAGTGAGGCATCCCCTTGAAAATGCTTAAGACAAGTAGGGGCTTTTTTAAGGGTTTCATGAGTTTATACCAAGGTCGAGTCCTACACACGATGATTATGATGATGCCCGAGAAGGCCACAGCTACGCCAAGTAACTTGCTGCTGAGATTTCTCTGGCAGATAAACAAACAAGGCTTGAACATGAATTTCCTGTTCAAGAGTATGAGAGTGTTTGTTTGTGCCCAGCATTGGAAATATGATGTTTGATCTGATGCACCAAACAGTGACAAATTATACACATACTAGAACCATTAGGCTACATAATTACAGTACTAACAGTAATCCAGATCAATTATCAAGCACCTCCAGCAGTTTCGGTGCAATCTAGTGTGGGTATACACATTTGTGAGCCAGTCTTTACTCTGAGTAGTCATTTTGTAGTGGTCCTGGCCTCTGTGTTTACCAAGACATTTAGACTTAGGTCTTAGGTTATCAGTAGGACTAAAGTAAATGGTATAGGGCTTTGTTTTTATTGTGCTAATATACTTTTCAACAAACACACAATGAAATGACTAAGAAAAAGCTGCACATTGGTTAAGAATATCCTTTCTTTTACAGAAACAGATCCATCAAATGAATTTAAAAAAATGCTTTTTTAAGTGTGTAAGTTTTTACCGAATAAATTCAAACGCAATTATCCCTAACTGAAGCTTGTGCACAATATAAATACCAGCAATAATAATGGCAGCTTAATAGTTTTAATGGCTGCTATTAGCATCTGTGCTATTTTGAGTACGATGTGACGATAAAGCACAAAAAGCATTTGTGTATAACAAATGGACTGTAACTTAGAACGTTGTTTATCCTTGTGATTTCTTTTGGTGGCCAATCAGATTATTTACACGGTGGAAACATAAAGACTAGAGCACTTAAGCTAGTTGCTACTGCCAAAAGATACTGTCTGGAGATATTGGCTATAAATGACTTCTTTTACTATGGTGGCCAGAAATTTAGCATAGGGCTTATACAAAGAAAAAGAAAAGGTAACATACTTGATTGCCAAGTGCAAATAATGGTCTCAAAATCCTTTTCTTAGTTTCATATGTTTTTATTTCACCAGCAATTTAGTATCTGGCAATTGCATATGTTCTAAATTGTGGTTGAAAAGCCTCTATAGTCTTTCTGTACTCACTACATGGGCAGTTTTTTTTTTATCAGGGGATTTTAGAAATCACCACACTCGACGATCCAAATGACGAAGACGGTGACTACAAAATTATGTCTACTAAATAACGAAAAAGAAAAACAAACTGAAGAGCAGTGGCACTTTAAAAACACAAAGGTAACATCAAGATATGACTGATTAAATGGGTTGTGGAAAAGAATCATCTACTTTTCTGCACTCAGCGATTTGCTCTCTCAGATTTTTGCTATATGGCCACCTTTGTGGGGCTCTTGTGCTCTGTCTGGCTTTTTTTTCCTTCTCTGTCTTCCTGGAGTCATACTCTGTTTAGCCTTGCTCCTGAGAGATAGCAACATTTATCACCTCAGGAAGTGTCTCTAAGTCCACAGGATTAACCCATCACCTCCACAATAAATGTCAAGCTCTTATGATTAATGAAGCTAATGAATTCAATTATAGCAGCAGTGTCCAAGAATATTGTAGTAAGATGATTCACCGCTGTCCTTTTTCCCCCCTCAGCTGACCTAAAGTTTGTCTGTCTGGGTTAAACAAGTAATGGGTGGTAAAAGCAGGTTGTGAGACATGCTGCCCACCACTGCTTGACAGTGATACAGTTACATCTTTGGCTTCTCTTTCATCAGCCTGGCATGTTGTTTTGGCCTTGTGGACATCTCAAAGATATAAGATATAACTGTTTGGAGATAATGTAGCAGTTCCACTCCCTTGTACAAAGGCCATTGTCTGATGTTTTTGCCATCAAAACCCAAGATGAGTTGAAGTGTCACGTGGTATCAGACTTCAAAAGAATGTGGGGTAATGATGTTGCAAAAGCAATGATACGATGCTACTGCTTATCCCAGCGCTGAATGGAAAAAACTCTGCACAGGAGTGGACTTTGTGGTGCAAGACGCTGCCAAGTAAAATTTTAATATCTGACAGATACCTCATGTCATTCCAAAGTTCAGTTGCTCTTATTGAATATAAACCAAAAACTGTTCGATCAATACCAGCAATTTTAAGCCCCTAAGTCAGACTGCTGAAGAGAAAATGCACCTCTGTGCAGGTGAATATTAATACCTACTCCTCTGACCTTCGTGCTCATCAAAAATGAGTTTATTAGCTAAGCCATATAAGGCCAAGTTTTTACAGCCCTATTAGAGTGAAGGAGAGACTATCTCTGTCACTAAGATTCATGTTGCCCAGCTTATCGAGCACTTCCGTTATCAGCACAAACCTTCAGCAAGGGACACTAAGTTCCAGTTGCACACCTCAGACATGAGACCCATCAAACCTCACAGGTCTTATCACACTTATCATTTTATTCACCGATGTCTGTGAAACAGTTGTTGTTTTTTTGTAGAGCTTTTCATTATCATCCGCACGATCATCCTAGTACGATATGTACAGATAGGATGCGCCATTCTGGTCTATGAACCCTAGTTTATAGCTGTCTGACTGTCTGGCCTGTCCATGTGATGATGACTGATGATTTTATTGGGGGAGTTGCATAGTCACAACTCAGAGCTGGGACTTTCCATTAGTCATCTAACAAGAGCAATCAGCTTGGAAAATGTTTGCAAATAGCTTCTTGACCTTCTTTTTTTGTTATTATATCCCCAAAGCCAGGATGTATTCTATTCTGCACCCACTCGTTCATCTATTTTAAATAACAGAAAAAGCCGGGACCAAGACAAAAGAAGAAATAGATTTTGGAGCCAACAGTCATTAATGTTTTTGCCCATTTTGGCCCTTGCAGTTACAGGAGATGATTTAGGGGGAGAGAGCCACTGGACAAAGGACGAGGGAAAGCAGGAGCGAGAGGAAACTTATCTGTCCTTGGGCTGAGGGACAGAACAGTGTTGGCTTTATTCGGCGCCTCGGCCCTGTCGTTAAGGAACGATGACACACTCCTCAAGGCCCACATTAATCTTTAACAGTGCGATTTTTAAAATAACACCAATGTTTTCCCCAAGGCATGTGGGGAGGAAAGGCACCGTTCAGTCCTGCCGAGTTCCATCAAGTTTTCTTTTTTTCTTATTCCCAATTCTGCTAACACTGGAAAGCACAGAAACAGAGAAGGGTTTAGAGAAGAGATTTAAAAACAAAACTAAGCTGCACATTTCACAGGAGTATAATGACCATAAAGCAGAGCTGGAGCCTTTCTGGAGCAACATCACCAGGTGCTAAAAGCCCTTGACCTCACTTATTCACCCCGACAGTGGCAGTTCCAGTGGCTCCTTTGCACCACGCATTACTGTTGTTAACAGTGTTATCGCAAGGCGAGATAAAGCCTGTGGCAGCTGATGGGCCTTAAGTGAATAAGTCTGCAGATGCGTAAATAGAGTGGGGAGTGTCCGTCACTGAGCTGCTTGTTAATGACATTGGAAAGATAAAAGCTGAAACAGAAACATTTTATATTATTACACACACTTTATTAAAACACAATGTGTACTGAGCAGCAGGCTAGGAAAAGGAGCATGGGTAAAAACGAGACAGCGCCAGTAACGATTTTTAGTTTTTGGGAAACAGACCCCAAATTCAGGGTATGGGGAGGAACCTCTGCAACCGGTGGCTATTACACAATATGATAATACTGCAGCTCTGAGGTTTCCCATCAGATCAACAAGGATGCCTCACAATGCACCAAGAAAGAGATGGAAGCTCAAGTAAGATGATTCTGCCAGACAGCTAAAGACAGAGCTACTGGTTTAGGAAGCCAATGGATTCTTGAAAACATCTCGTCTCAAAAAAATGCCTCCCTCTCCCTTTATCTCTCTCTATTTTCACCCCTGTGAAGAAACAGCATATCTCATTTCACAGCATCTAAAATTCAGTTGGGGTAAGAGTGATGTGTGTCCTCTCTTTATAAGACTTTTTAAGACCTTCTTTTTCGAGGCTGTTAAGCTGTCGGATAGGCTTATCCATTATGTAGCTTTCAATAACTTCCATATGCGTTTTATTTCTCATCTCCTCCCTCCTTCCTCTGTCTCCCTTCCGCTGAATGCCTCACACGGTATACAGAAGGTCGGGCCAAGGCTAACATGTATCTATAATGTGTTCGTCTCAGTCAGCCCCCTGAGGAGTGGAGCCCTGCTCTGGCTCGTTGGCACAGCGGACAATGTGGGTGTTGTGTGGAGGAGCTGGCTGGCTGTCCACTCAGAGACAAGTCAATCTGGGGCCACTACTGAACTGCTGCCTGTCCTGCTGCTCTAGTGCCTCAATAAGACCCTTCTTCACATTTTTTAAGTGTGAGTCGATTATTTATTTTTCTTTTTTCATGTCTTAACTTTTTCGTGCACTCCCCTCGCTGGACTGGGTCTGTCCGCAACTCTCATACTCCGTGCAGCCTGTTTTCTTTTGTGTGTGTCTCTATAAGTGAATGTGTCTGCATGATTACAGAGTACTCCTTTTCACACTGGTGACACTGGGCAGATTGAGACATCAGGCGCCTGCATGCTGTGGTAAATTAGCTATTCTTCTTGGTGCCTAATTGGAAATGTAAATGTTTTGCAGGGTTAGAGAAGCACAGTGACAGGATATGATTTGCAAGGAAGCAGAAAATCTGATTATAGATCATCTTTTACAAAATCAGAACGTACGTAATCTTTTTTTATATAATGAAATCTGATGTGAATTAACTCAGAATAATAACATGTTAATGAGAAATGCTAAGAACCCAAACAAATGGACACTGGGGGGAAAAAAGTTTTTTTGTCAAAAACCTTTTGCGGAGACATATTCCCATCCCAAAACCCTTGCCACTTATAATGAGCTAATACTCTAAACTCTAAATTAGAAGCAAATACATTTCCATGCATAATGACCCAACCACAAAAAAGAAAAAAAAAAAGAAACATTAATTACAGTGCCGCCATCTACATAATTCAGAATAAAATATGAAACAAAAATGCCACCCACACTAATTGAGTAATTCATCACAGGACCTTATTGGTAAATGTTCTTCTCTGGTTGAGCAGTTTCAGCAAAATGAAAACATTTGCATGAAGTTAAGGTTTGAGGCCCACCAGTAAACACTGAAAAGTGAAACTAAATACCGTAAAGGGTCCAATGTAAGATTTATCAGTTTACAACAATATTAAAACATTTCAAAATCAATCATCAGAATGTAATAACAGTGTTATGCAGTTCAAAGAATTATGCATATTAGGTATTATGTCATTTATGTCAAGCCTTGGCTTGTACTATCTTATAATACTACTTTGTACATCTGGATTGGTTGTTTCTGCCTTTCCTTCATCAATTTATGTTTACAACTTCTTATCAATGATGCTGAATGACAGGTGGTCAGCAACTACAACAAGTAAACCCAACAGCAGCTCACACTCTTGGCAAACAACCATCAGAAACCAGGATTAGCCAACTGGCTAGGTTTTGTTTTTAGTCTAAGGTTTATTGCACTTGTGTCCACAGCTTACCACGTACCCTTAACCCTTGTTATCAGCACCAGGACACGATGATGACTTGAGGTTCAGTCCCTGCAACAAGCTGAGTTCATGTGGCTTCAACAAACAACTGTGTTGGTTGACTTGACTTCATCTGTAACAATATCTTGTAATAGCCGAGAAGAACAGCAGTTGCTCAGCTGTCCACTGTAAAGAAAGTTGGGCTAAGAAGCTAAATCAGCATCATCAAGAAGCAGATGATGCATGCTATATATATATATAGCATATATATAACTCAGTTTATTATGTCTGTTTTGAAAAAGCAATGTGGCGTGACTTTGCTCTTTACATATGCTGACAGTCTTTTGAATATAGCTGGAGCTTTGCCCATCCACAGTTATGGGCGGTACTCCCTGTTGCTGGGGGTGAACTGGAGGTGCTGGGAAAAAACACTGTGCATTCACAGTAAATGAAGCCTTGTGAGTAACCGTGGCGAGAGTGCTTCTTAACCGATGAGCCCAAAGACAACTTCACGGATCATCTCTGCATCACAGAGACACCCACAATGCTAAAGACCTACTGCCATCTTTAGAGCAAATCACAGAAAGCCACTGAATAGCTTAGTTTTAGCCTCACTCATGACAACAAATCCAAACAGTGTGAATTGAGTTTTGTCTCATTCTTCTTAATTGGCAGCAGCAGGTTTTTGCCTCTTTTTCTTCTCCGTTCAATATGAATAAATGCGACAAGCTTCTGATCCCAGCTTTTCAGCCTATGACTGTTTATTTATCTATTTCAACTACACCCAAGGGAACAAAAGGCATGCAGAATGGCCGCTGACAGCCATGTCGAATATCTCTTTCTGCCAAATCTGGCTGTTTTCTCTCACTGCTGTCACTTGATGTCTTTATGCAAGGCTGAGAGTTCGCCACTATGAAAAGGGTGGGGGGTGAGCTGAGTGAGTGACCCCCACAGGAGGGGAGTATTAAAAGTAAAAAAAGAGAGCGAGCGCAAGGGATGGATGAACCAGAAGGCGGGAGTAGAGTAAAAGGGGGAGAGGGGGCACCCCTGCCGGGTCCCAGGCATCCCGGCTGGCAGTCCCCATCTTGGCTTCAGACGGCTTTTGTCAAAGAGGGGAAAAGAGGGTCTCTTCTTCACTTGGGCATGGGACAATGGATGTTTTGTCAGTCTGGAAGGGGGTGTTCGTGGGGGAGTATGGAAGGATGCTGAAAGAGGAATAAAGCCAAGGACCCATCTTCACAAGGGGTGGGGTGGTGGCAGTGGGCAGCCCTTTGGAACTGGACAGATGTTGAAATGAGGATGATTTATTAGCCTTAGTGTCCTTGGTGGCACTTGGCCACCATCCCAGACTTAGAAGTGAGAGAGTAACTGAGAGCAAGAGACATGGGGAAGAGGAGGAGGAGGGCAGCTATGCATCAGAGACATCTTAATACCTTCTATGGGCATGGGGCGCTTCTTTCTCTCCAACCGTCGTGGCATTTTTGCCCAATTCTATCGAGGAAAAATAACTTGGTCGGGAGTCATCTGCATCGCTGCTTCGGACCTTGTCACCCAGAGTTATCCTCTCCTTTCACCGACCCCCCCCCCCCCCCTCACCCCACATCCACCACACCCCCAACAGACAAATACACCAACTGTGTGTGCGCTGCCTTCACTGCACCGCCACCATCAGTCCTCTGCTTATATAAAACAACAAATTACCAAATTAACATTCCCAACAGTCCTCAGTCTCCCTTCACTGTTCTGGGCAGAGGCACTCTGAAAGTTGCCAGACAACAAGTGTAAAAGAGAAAAGGCTGAGTGTGTGTGTGTGTGTGTGCGTGGAGGGAGAGATTCTATAATTGTAGCCAGTGTTTCTTTAAAAAAAATGGAGAGTTAAAATGTGTTTTATGTGTAACTTAGGCAGCTGCAAATCTCTGTAGTCTTAGCTCTGCTCTATGCTGTAATTGGGAGGTGTCACATGTTTTGAGTCACAATGTATCACCCCGGCATGTTTTGAGTCACAGCGTATCACCCAATCGTACCACCCATGGAGACCCGTGAGCCTAAGCTTTTATGCGAGTGTGTGTATGTCTGTGTCAGAAGCTACCCAAGCCAAATTGAGGAAAATAGTATGCATTCCTCAGTGCAAATCGTCCTTAACAGTTTCCCACATTTTATACCGTATGAGTGTCTCTTTCCATCCCACTACACATCCCTCTCTTTTTGTTAATCCAAACACTGCCATCCCATTCGCTTCACACATACGACACATTTTCTCTCCAGCTTGACCTCCTGATTTTTCTCTCTTTTGCTCTCCTTCGCTCTACCCTTGCAGCAACATTTAATCTTGCCACTTGTTTGTCCATCCTATTTCCCAGCGTTCCACTGACAAATTGTGGGAGGGTTACTTAGTGCTGGGGGAAAGTTTGGACAGCTTTCATCAAGGGAACCCAGGGGAAAGATTGATTGGCAAAGTAATTTACTGCTCAGTGTCTGGTCTACACTCCTTGTTCTCTGCCTCTCTCCCTGCCCTTCTACTAATCTGTCTGTCCATTCTTTTAACTCTAACTCTTAACAAATCCATATCTGCTGCCTGAAGGTAAAGGTCTCAGTGGGAGTGACATTGAGTGTGCATGTCTGTATATGTGTTTATGACAAGTTCTGGAGGTAAAGCTGAAAGGTTTGAGTCAGTCTGAAGCTGAGAAGTTTGAATCTCTGACCACAGGCACAGATGAAAAGAATGATTGTGTTTTCATCAGTATTTCCATGTGCCATTTGTGAGCATATGTGTATTTGTACATGTGTAAAGAACAAGCATGTGACCTTGGAGGTCTGGAGGGGGCAAAAGCTTTTGACGTGCAGAAGAAGGGACAGCCATCTATCATTTAGAAAGAGAGGGGTTGGAGGGGAGAGGTTGCCGGGTCAAGTCTCCATCACTCTCGCTGTCTACTGTTCTCTCACTGTCAACCTCACAGCAACTGACCACTCAGCAGAGTCCACTTCAGGCTCACCACGACTGTTTTGCCTCACAGGCTGCTCCCTCCTCACGCTGGGCCCCCGGAAACTTTTGTTCCATTCATTAGTACAACAAATACATACAGATGCTCTGGGAAGGAGGGCACACAGAGAGAAAGGATTTCCAAGTACATGCCCCCCCACCCATTAAATGATTGCTGATTTGGAGGCAATCTGCTTCTTTATAAACAAACAGCATGCCGAGGAGCTCATGCGAGAAGTGGCCTCATTATTTAATGTAAACCTGGACAGTTAAGTGTTTAAAAAGGGTATTAGTGATAGGAGGGACTCTGAAGGGGTTTGCTCATTTTTTAGGTTAATACTGAAAATACAGTATGGAAAAAAGAGAAACTGCATTCTGTGACAATGAAATGGATACCCATGAGTAATAGTAACCATAAAACAGTCCATGGGATACACAAAAAAGCTGCAGGTGTTGATTTTGAGGTTTCTGTGTGTATGAAAGTGTGAATAACGTCGGTTTAATTTCATCTATATAAAGGCGTTCCTCACCTTTCTCCTGTTTGATAAGGACAGCATATTGAGGTTAATCACTTTTGCTTAAAATTTCATGACAAGCAAAAACAATCTTTCCTGATGTGGCATATCTTGATAGAAAGAATCCTGACTGTTTCTGTAGGCTAATGACGAGTTGTGCAAATAATGGTGCTCAGTGGAAAGAAGCAGGGAAGATGGATCCAATGCATTTAATACGTTTAAAAGAGCATTTGCGTTATATATGGTTGATTTTTAGTATCCTGTTTTAGAGAGCTTATGATTGTAACGAGGAACTGAATGTGCTTGTGATCAGTAGCTGGACTGAAAGTTTGTGCAAGTGTGTATGTATGAACTGGACTATCTGCCCGACAAAATTTGTCGATGAGCACATTTTGTAAACTGCCTGTGAGAAGGTGGGGACATTTCTGCTCAAAATCCACCGTGTAGCTGTTCACTTTTGTTTTAGCATGCCATCTTGGAGATGTCTGCTGATCACTCTACATTCCTTCACACAGAACTGTTATGATCTAGTCCCATTTCAGAAGGAGGCGTACTGTTCCAGATCATTTTCCAATAACTTAATTTGATTGTCTCAGCCGCATTTGATAACATACAAAGTGTAAACAAAGCTACCTGAAAATTAACTTGTAGCCTATAGAAAACATGTCCTCCACCCTTTAGAAGCAGTATAAAAATGACGTCTAAAATGAGTTGAAAACACGTCCACAACAACCATATTTGCACTATAAATAGCCTCTATATGGAGGGTCTACAGACGTCAACACTAGATGTTCAGTAGATGTCAAAAAGCCCTTCAGTGGAACAAAATTGGACACCCAAAAACTACATATAAAAGACGTCACCCCGATGTCAGTTTGTGCAGTGGGGACATGCACGTTCCTCCGATGCCTTGACTGTTCCCAAGTTTTTTTTCTTCCTCTACGTCTCAAGGTAATTATATTAGACTATGGTGCTTTTTTTTCTGCCCCCAGCTTAGTGAAGGCAGAGAAATGAAGGAAGAATAGACAGAAGTGAGAAAACTGCCTCCTCCTCACCTTTCTCCCTTCCTTTTGCTAGACGACCTTTTCAAGTTGGCAGAGCGGGCCCTGGTTTCAGTTCTGCGGCCATGTGAAAGGAAGATGGTGGCGGCTCACTTGGTGGAGTGGGGGGGAGGGAGGGTCACAATGACATATGCAAGGAACCGAAAGAATGCCGGCCTTGTTGTTGGACAGCTTGACATTGATTAATGAGAGAGCGAGAGACAGAGAGCGAAGCGGGAAGAACAAAAATGAGAAGAGAGGGGTGGCATTGGTATAGTAGGCCAGACGTGGGGAGCTGGACTCTTGTAGGGGAAAGAGACTCCGGAAGAGCCCTGGGCTGCACTGCTGATCAGGAAGAGGGTAGCTGCAGCATAAGTCTGCCCATTAAACCGTGTGTGTTTATGTGTGCGTCTGGTGATCCGGGCTGTTTAGCCTAAGGGATTGTCTGTCTTCTCTCATACGCAAAAACACATGCAGGCACACACAATTCAGCGAAGGTCACATCAATCCTCATCCATCAAAGTGCAGCCAAAAGAAGACCATCATCATTATGATCATCATCATTACAAGTTGCTTTGTTGTTAGTTTTTTCACACACATATAAGAAGCTCAGCTGCTGCCATGGTAAGCGAAACAACGGAAAACTGAAGATGTGTTTAGATTGCGACCAATTTATGTAACAGTATGCATGCAGCTTGGTGCCCCATATTATGAACTAGATATTATACAACTGTAATGCAGTAACAAATAAAACAGACTTTTGTTTTGAAGAATGCCAATTCGCACTTCTTTTCACAAGTATTACAAAATTATGACAATATTATAAAATACGTTGCTAGTATGTTATCGCTGATGATGTACATTAGTGGTGGGTTTACTGCTTTTTGGGACCTTTCTTATTAAGAAAATACACTCAATATCTTTTGTTATTGTGCTTTTGCTTTGTCTTAATTTATAAATACGGAGTTAAGCCACTTAAAAAAGTGTTACTGTATTATTGCTATACCAGTTTGGTTCTTTCCATGTACTGTATAACATTTAGTTCACTGGATGAACAACCAGCTTAATTCAGAGAGAGAAATGTAGTTATGTTGTGACACAGTGGTGCAGTTTCAGCACCACTGCTGGGAACTGTGTCTTTCTTCTACTACACAACACTGTGATCTACTACGTGCACCTAATGGTGTGAATAACTTCAGCTGACATCAACCACTTTAAAGCCCATGTTTGTTAATTGATTATAAAAAGAGCATCAATTGAACTGAACTAACTGAAATACACGGTATAACTACTATATTAGACATATTTTCACATTTTCAAAATTAGAGAAATTGAATTCCAGTTATTCATATTGCTTCCATTCTGTAAAATCTCAAGTTTAGCCTCCTTCTTTTTGGTATCTACATTGACAGAGAACTGTTGACCTTTTCCACACCAGGAGCTACTCCAGGCCGCCTCTGTCTCTACCCAAAAGTGATTTCAAAGCCTCTCCTGGATGTCCCAGGACCCTTTGTCTATAGGTAAGCACAGTGTGCAGCCCCCTCCCCATCGACAGCCTCTTCAAAACTCTGCACAATAGCCAGATTTCCTCCCAATTTGCTGGCAGAGAATAGGAGGCTCAGGAACTCCTTTCAGTAGCTTTGAATGGTGTGCCTAATTCAAACTCAATCTTTGGGTTTGACAGGCCTCACCCCAACCTTAGCTGGGCTTACTTTGGGCCTCCTGACTTTTGCTAATGCTAGGGCAATCCCACTGTTGAAGGACTTAGCCTTGTGCACACTTGTGCCTCTTCTGCAAAGCACGCTGCCTTGCTTTTATACTTTTGTGTATTCCGGCTGAAATTTTAAATTGCACTCTACCAAAGGTAAGCCCACAAAGCACGAAGCCTCTTTTTTTTTCAGCAATGCTATACTTCATACACTCATTTCCATTTAGAAGCTTTGCAATACAGACCATAAGTCGCTACTCATTCCTGAGTAGAAACAGGACTGACAACTTTCTCCATCACAGCATCCTCTTTCTAACCTCAAAGTGACCAGTACCCCTTGAACATGCATATGTATATTGTGAGGTTGTTTTTTTTTTTTTTTAATGGACTCATAGTGTTCACTCCACTGACCATTTGTTCTACTTGACCTTGCTGTATTCCTCTCTGGCCCAATTATGCAAGCACACACGCCCACTTTGCATATTTGTGCTTCTTTTTCCCCTGACACTCTTGAGGTCAGTTCCAATCAACCACCCTTTGGTAGTACGCACTACACACACATGATTCTCACCAGAGTTCCTTAAAGACACCCACCTTCCAGGTCCAAAGACTGCTATTAAAGCAATCAGGAGCTTTCTAAGCTAGGTCAAGAGCAAGGTACTCACATGGGAATTCTGATTTAAATTATGCAAAGCGCGAACAGGAGAAGGAAGAAAATAGAAAGAGCAGAGAGTAAGATGGTAAAGAAAACAACCAAAGTTTCGACAGTCACACAGGGACAAAGCCTCGCAAAAGAAAGAGTAGAAGCGAAAGTGATAAAGGTGGGCAAGTGACTTCTGATCAGACAAAAGGGAATGAAACAGTGAAGGGAATTTAAAAGATTAGTCTTAAGTCCGAGACCCTGACCATGGGACCTGACGAAGCATTAGAAAACATGGTAACGACTGAAATGGTGGGACCACACGCAGCTTTGTGAGTGTGCACGTATGTGTGCATGCATCGTGTGTGTCTGTCTGTGAGATCAGCTTTCCCTGTGGTCCATTCAGTGTCTAGTGGCTCAAGATACTGAGACAAGAAGAGCAAGAGGAGAGAGAATTATCTTGAAATACGATTGGAACCTCCGTGTGTGTGTGTGTCTGTGTGTGTGTTGGTGTCTGTGTCCAAGAGGGACAGTGAGAGAAAGAGTAAGTGAACAGAGACAGTAAACACGGTAACTTTAGAGCTGTTAAAGTGGTGAAAGGGAAATGGGACAGGCAGAGTAAGTGTGCCAATTTTATGTGAGCTAGATCTTTTTTAAGTGTTTGCATATCCTAGCATGCTTACTTACTTTTCTATTCAGTTGCACAAAGGAAAAGGAAAGATACTTGTGTACATACATTTCTAAGTGCTTTTTTTAAGTTACCCTATAAAGACAAGAGGGGCCGGCTCTCTGAACTAAAAGTTGGTCGTGTATGACTACAGATATAACTAACTTACAGAGAATAAGCTAGTAATTACCCATGTGTCTGAATAAGTCACTGTAGGCATATCCTTTTGTGTGTATCGCTGACTGTCCTCTGGCCAAGCCTACCCTGCGGTGAACATAATCATGGCCCTGTCGTCCCCAGGTTAAAGGCTGACTGCTGGGTCTTCTGGCACTAATGCAGTGCCAAACTATAGGGGTCACATTAGCCCCAGCTACTTCAGCATGCATTACAGTAGAAAGAACATTCCCCATTAAAAGCCACCAGCAGGCTACACCTGTGATGGCCTAAATGAGTCACTTAATGATAGCTGTGCTGCAGCGAAGGAGTGCTCAGACAAAGAAATACTGATTGGATACTGATTTAGTGTGAGGGTCAGAAGAATATGAGTCAGTGTATCATATCTCCTCTGTCATTTTTGTCGCTTTAGGAATAGCGGGGGTTCAAGCTCTGTGTGGGTATCATTAGAGGTCACACACTTTACATACTTCTGTTACTTTTTCGCACATTAACACAGAGTCCAGCCCTACTGCTCATACTGTGAGACTGCGTGTGTATTTTTTTCTAAAGTTTGTCTATAACTTCCACAATTATTTGCTTTACGGTTATGATTAAGACACAATCTGACATTTTGCATTATTCTTGTTATTTTTTTTTGTCACACATTCAGATATTTAATACACAACAGTTATTATTGATATTCAAATAAAATATATTTAATTAAATGCTTTTATTAAGTTTCTCATACTTAACTGGACATCAGTCTTGATCATGTTGATCATGATCATGTTTTCTATGTTGGTTTAAGATATGTTTCTTGGGATAAAAACCAACAGCTACCTGTAGATCACTGTAATATTACAGTTGTTCTGTCCACACAGAAAGAATGCCTAAAACATCCTGGAGGATGGAAATCAGCTTTAAATTAAAGTTAAGTGCACACAAAACAGGTCCAGAACCTTGCTGGAGTCTAGGGCCATACTGGGCAGATTTATTCAATACAAATCTGGATTGATATCAGAGTGAAATTATTCAGTTAGCTATGACGTTTATTGATATTTCTTGCATTGATAGCTGAAATGACTAAAACACTACAGCTACTACAAAAGTAATCAGAAATAAGTGTGGTGTGGTGTTTATTGGTCCTGGTTCCTTTCATATGCGCTACAGTAGTCATCCTAAACATGCCTTTAGATTTCTTTAAATCTGCTTTCCTATAGCTGTCTAGATCTGGATTTCTCTCTTAATGCAACCAGTCGTTTGTTGTTCCTGTCACATTCTGTGTTTTATTTCTGGGTTTTTTTAGTTCCTACCGCAAACATATTGTTGCTTGTAAGTCAAAGAATGCCAAATAAATCAATAAAGTTCGAGCTGAAAAAATAAATAACAGAGTAACTGATTAGATAACTGATGAAATGTAGGAATTTCGAGGATGTTGTTGATGTGATCAGCCAGCAACCTTAGAGAGAAAGTGGATGCAACTTCCACGAAACCGTTTTCAATGAATGTTTGTGTCCTACCCGAGGGGTGTGGGAAGAGAGGGTGAGTCTATCCCAGCAGTGGAGATGAGAAGAGGGTAAGTGAGCCATGTGGAGGAAGCCAGAGGGTGAGTGGTGATCTGTAAAATGATACCTTTCTTGACCTCTCTGTCGGGCCACTCTGTTACTTGGACAAGATGGGAGGTATAAAGTGGCCCGCTATCCCGCAAGGTTGAGTTGCTGATCCGTTAGCCAGAGAGGAAAGTCAACCCTACTCCCATCTTCACTTCAGTGGGAGCATTTGTTTTGATTTTTGTCCTCTCTTTCTCACAGACAAACCTGAGATGCCCAATTTATCTGGGATAGAGTGAGGGGAAATAGGGCGCCTTGCCACTTGAACACTAGAACTTTAAGCCGGCAACGGTTGGCCGACTCTCTCTGCCAATGTCTTCCTTGCCTGTAATGCAATGCTGACATACACAGAACAACAGAAGGGTTTTGATAATAGATTAACGATGGATAAATACATTGTGACGTTATCATATAGTTGTATCGAGCTGCAACTGATCACTGAATATTGTATTATATCTTCTTCTTGATGTATATTTGGCAAAAGAAGAATAAAAGAGGATGAAACGTGTAATCAAAAGCTGCCACTTCCATGATTTCTTGCTTTTAGCCATAGGCTTTCCTTATGGAGTCAATAATGTGAGTGGATGCCCACCCACATCTTTAGGCTGGGCAACACAGGGAATGGTGAAAGAACAGGAGGAACAATTTGCTCATTCTCAACCAAGACATGGGGGCTTTGGACGAAGAAAAAAAAGACACCCAATATCCAAAATCCCTCTCTCAGGGCCATCATGTGAAGAATTCCCCCTCTTCTCCTCCTCCTTTGCCCTCCCCCTTTCCTTTCCTCTTCTCTTCTTTTCTTTTTTAATCAAGCCGTCTGGGGTTGTCAGGTCTTTTGAGACGAGGACTCCAAGCCATGTGAAAAGTTAATCCCTTGTGGGCCTTCTTCTCCATGGCGCTCATCTCCCTGGGAACACTGGTGGTGGCTTGCAGGCAGGTGGCTGTGAGTGGGGGGAGGTGGAAAGGAAGCAGGATGGATGGAGGGATAGAGAGTGGGATGCACAATGAGTTGCCGTGCCAAATGGAGGGATGTGTAGATTGACTCCAATCCTCCATCACCAACTATTCTCACACCTGAATTTATAACCGTGTTAAGCTCCTTTCCCCGCCCATGGCATGCTACCTTGCTTAGCATTACCACCCACTACAGTAACAGCACTTTTTTCCCTCCTCTCTCCCCTCCCACCCTGCCTCCCTCCACAGTCTTCCTCAATCCCGACTCCAAAGCCTTTTGATGAGGTCCTGTGTCTAACTGACAGACAGACAGCTGGAATAGAGAAGAGAAAGGATTTGCACTGTGGAGAGCTAGTTGAGTGGCTTCTGAAGGATGACAGTAGTTCACAGTGGAGAGGGTACTTCTGCTGCATTGTGGCCCAAACCTCGCTGTCACAGCAGTGACCCCACCTCCCCACTGCCCAAACCACTTGGCTTAAACCGTTCCACTCTAGTCGTTTCACTGTGGGTCAAAGCAAAAAATCCCAACAGACTCCTCTTGGGCTGTCTGCCAAGGAATGAAGGACATGATAAATAACAATGGACGTAAGACATGGGGATCAACTGAGCATTTGCCACAATTCTTTCAATGAGCTGTTTCGGACAAAAAGAAAAACAACCACAAACTCACTTTGTAAATCAAAGAGAAATCATATTTTTGCATTGGACAAAGGACAGATAATGTTGCTCTTCAAAGCTCCCTTCATCAGTCTGAAGGAGTCTGTAAAATGCACACTTGAATGCTTTGTTTGCAGTGCATTTTTTCTATTCTCTGCCTCCCTCTTAGAGCGAAGTGCTATTGGAAATATAGACAGGCTCAGTCAGCCATCTTAATCCCTCTCCCTTGTCCATCTCACGCTCACTCAATCCACCCTAGCCCCACACACTTTCACTCTTTCACACACATACCCACGCACACACCCTCCTTCACCTTCCTCCTCCCAGTTGATGTGTCCAAAGCCCTGCCACCCAAAGAAAAGGCCTTGAGGTAGAGAGAATCTCTGTTGGAGGGGTATACACTGTGAGATTTGGGAGTTTGTAAAGGTCAGCGCGGACTTTGTTCAATCTGAGGGTTTATCTCAGCAACAGCAGGGCAGGACAATGGGGCCACTCGCCGCGCGACAGAAACCCAAGCTGTGGCAGCTAAATTACTTCACTGATAAGGCCAAATTAGAAGCACTGGGACCCCGGAGGGCAGGAAAAGAGGAGGATGGAGCAGAAAGAAAAGGAGGAGAAATAGCGCGAGAGGCCATGTAAGGTTGAGAAAGAAGGTTGAAAAATCAATGACTCACAAAAGAAAAGATCTGAGTGTGTAATCTTGGTATAATTAAAGCGTGTCGTGTATTTTGTCATAAAAGCACATGAAAGCACAGAGATTAACACTCGACAGTACAATGGCATGTAAAAGGAGACCGCAGTCTCCTACCTGTGAGCATTAGAACTGGACATAAGTGTTTTAAGTGTACTGCTCAACACGAGATGTGAAACTTACACAATTAGGTGTAAAGCAACAAAAAAGGGGGTGACTGAAAATTGAACGGATAGTGTTAAAAAAAAAAACAAGTTATGGTGGGATTCCTGTCCCACTCAGCCCACTCCACAGGAGAAGAAGAAGACTAAGGGTTAGAAAAGTGCTGACTTGTGTTACTTGAGTAGTTTGGTAAGCTTCGTGTGCATATGTGAAAAATGTGTGAGTGCTTTGTGCATTAGTTGGCATGCTCTTGCACTGTACACACTGTATGTGTCTCTACAGTAGTAAAAAGTCTGACACTCTCTCTGAAGAAACATGCTCAGCTGCACATTATAAACACTCGCACTTGGCATCAGAAAGTGCCACTGTGAGGTCTCGGCCAGCAGAGGGGAGCAAGCTTTGTCACCAGAAACACAAAGAACTCAATAAAATAAAAGCAAACATAACATTATATAATAAGTCTCTCTCTATTTTTTTTTAAATCACCTGTTTAATCGTATTAAAAATTTGAATGTTTTATTATTATGGAAGTAGTTAAACCTGGACAGATTGCAATTCCAAATGACTGTCCTGTAAGTTGAATGCTGGTATTATGTGCACCTAAGGCCACACAGTCCCAAACTCCAGCAGTATGACAGTGCTTTGCATTTGTTCTGTTGTTTGGCATAATTGCTTAACTTCACATGGCTCAGACCTATTAGCGTCTCAGAGAAGCAGAATCCTTTGCAGTTTTCTTTATCCAGCCTTCTGAGGTGGCATGCTCGGTACCACTGTGTACCAGTTGCACCGACATCAGGTCACCTCCTCTCAAGACAGAGTGGCACAGAGCAGAATCATATGACATTTATCAAGGACAGGAGGACCAAGGGGCTTGCAGTACACCGCTCGGAGCATTAAGAAGATTTGCACAAGCCAAGTTAGCCTCTTTCAGCCTCCCTTTCTTGGCCTGTATTTATATAGCGCCTTACTAGTCCCTAAGGACCCCAAAGTGCTTTACATATCCAGTCATCCACCCATTCACACACACATTCACACACTGGTGATGGCAAGGGAGTCCTGCCTCTTGGCCAGGACTCCCTTGAAAAAGAGGTCTTTGATCTCAACGGGACATTCCTGGTTAAATAAAGGTTAAATAAAAAAAAAAGCTACATCTCATTCTTTGCAGACATCCAAACTGAACTCAGCTAACAGAACTCAGCAGATTTGTGCTCATTTGCTTATTTTTTTGTTAGCTCCACTTGCAGTTTATTTCTGTGTCTGCTCCTCTGTTGGTAACAATTTTCGACCTCAAAAACTGATGAAAGTAAAAGTGTCTTTATAAGTACATTTAATTTCACGTGGCTGATTGTCTTCACGCTCACTGAAAACACCAACCCTTCTTCAGGTTTCAGCCATGATGAATCAATCTGGTTAAAGAAGGCCAAATTTACCAGACAAACAAGCAGGGAGTTCCTTCATAAACATTTCTAGCTGCAAATCACTCAATATTTAACAATACATGTCTAAGCTCTTTTCAGTCTGTTCTACATTTGTGTAGTTGCTCTCAGATGAGGACAATAAGAAACATTAACGACCACACAACTGCACTCGAGCTTCATAATGCACAACAAACCTCGAGATTTACAATGACTGGTTTTCAGAAGAATGCAAATAAATCAAATGAGGGGGTAAAATTATCAATTAAATGTCTGAGAACCCTCTATTTGAAATGTTATTTGTCATCTTGACAGCAGATCGCACACTAAATTAAGATGTTAAAACAAACTGCTTAGGGGATCTTGTCTTTACTGGGAGAATTGTGATTTTAGGAGGATGGACCAGTGCCCAAGATAATTAACAGAAATGTGGACATGAACATCTGCATGCACAAGACGCACTGAACAGGTGCCTATAAATCATGATTCTGTCAAAACCTCCATGTTGTCTCATGCTGACAAGACGCCGGGTCTTGCTCTAAATGACAGTAGTGGAAAAAATGAGCAAAAAAAAAAATCACCGAAGTCATTCCAGAGACTTTCCAAAGTAAAGAAGTCCGAGCATGTTTGACACTTCAATAATTCAACACTGTTTTCAGATCTAATGTCGTCATGGTGCTTTGCTTCTAACTCTACCCTGTTATGCTACGTAACTGAGTAAAGGAAAGAAAAACTTTGGAGGGTTTTTTTTTAACCTGGCTCTGCCTCTTTATGCTTGTGTGGATGTATTACTACGTAGTTTTGTACAGTTTTCATGGCTGTACATATATGTGTTAAATCACACTGCATTACATACCCAGACTAATATCAATATTTTTCTGAAGATTTTAAAAGCAAAAACACTTGCAAAACCAGAGAACAGAAAAGTTAACTGAACCTTTTTTTTAAATTTCATAATGAAATTACTGGTCAATACGAGTCCTACATCTCCTTCTATGGTCAATCATATGCTTATGAGGGATCTTTATACTCCTGTTTAACTCTGACAAAGACACACACTGTGTAGAAGGCTAGTCTTTGCACCTAATAAAAAGTAATTAAAAGGCACAGCTGTGTGTTTCATTTTCCTCCAAGGCTGACTTCTCATGCACCGAGGTCTACAGTACAGCACAGGAGCCTTAAGAAGCTAATGAAAATAAGTATTCCTACAGCTAAGGCGTTTGGGCCATGTTGTGTATCTGATTATGGAAAATGGTAATCACAACAGCCACGGGAACCTGATTATTAGGTCACCACCTCCAGCTTGAGTCACAGAAATGTTAAGCAGCATAAGGGATTGAGATTTAAATGGAGAGAGAGGGCAAAAGAAAGGGGGAAAGTGAGTGAAAATGAAAGAAAGTGAGTGATCTTGAACCAGCAATGGTCTCGCATTGGAGGACTCGCACCTCGTCTTCTGTAGACAAGCAAAAATTCTGAAAGCACAGAAGGCCATTTCTTTAGAAGAGCGTAATTCTAAATACCAACAAAAACAGCATTTGACAAATGTCATCATCTTCCAGTGAAGCAAAGAACAGTGTCATTGTCTGCTTCTGCCTCGAGGCTGTAACTGATGGGACTATTCATCGGAGGAATGATGAACGATGGGGTTCCTCTGAAAACACAGTGAAAGAGCGGGGCAGGAGAGGATTGGACGGCAGTTACCTGTGCTTGACCACAGACTACTGATGCCCTGATGTGAGGGTTTTTGAATTAAAGTTTAAAGCATGACTGCAAAAGGAAGCCTCACGTAATAAAAGATAGCACTGTGGTGTGAATGTGTGAGGAGATTGTTCAGGCAAACAAGAGGATCCACTGAGACTGCTTGGCTCAAGTGGCTGAGGTCTGAAACCAGTGACCAAGTAAAAACAGTCCAAATCCCTGAGACAATATTTGTTGAGTTCTACTTCCTTCAAAGATAGATGACTTTGCCCTGTGTACTTCCTCAGGAGCCCGTCCACTTTTCATCTGAGCCCAGCTGATTAATTTATTAACTAATTAACAGATGTTGGCAACGAGTTATGAACAAATGATGAGGCATCAGGCTTCTAATCAAACCTGACATTTAATTTGCTGCCCTGCTTCCTCGTTATCAATTACAATGTTCATTGAACATAACTGATAATGGTTTGCACTGGGACACGGGAGGCTTGTCTTTAACAGGTCCCTATAAAAAAAAAAACTGCTCTGCTGTGGCGTTTCCAGGGGCAACGGATACCATATGTTTAATATTAGACGGAATCTGTTCCATTGGAGTGCTCCGAAAGCTGGGAAAATTGGATTAAATTGGCTAATGGCATGTTTAAAACGTACATAAAATGAATCTGAATGGAAGATATTACAGCACAGGCCCAGGACTTGTGGTGTTACACTCTCTCTCTCTTTGGTGTTTTTGCTCCGTGTGTAAACTTGGGGTTTCTGTCAAAGTCAAATAACGACGACAGAAAACCACATAGTGTTGGTCAATACTGTTATTAGAAACCACAGAATTGATATCCCTTTCATTATGATGTGGGACTGTAGGCACGTGTGCTAAACTAACTCCTTATGTTAACAAATGATTTCATATGAGCATCACGAAAACTGTGTGTGCAATTTTTGTATATATGTATAGTTTTCAGAATCTTGAGGTTTTAATAACACTCCTTGGATCAAAAGATTCAATATTGCAATTATTTTTAATTACAGCAGTAAAATTCAGTATTATGTTTTTTTTTCACTGCTTTATTAAATGTTGGGAATACTTTCTTCTAAAAATAACAATAATTACTAGAGATCCTTGGCAAAGATTTAATGTAGCAAAACTCAACAATATGTGTTTTACAACTAATCTAGAATCAGTAGTCTCTAATGAATAATTTTATGTTTTTTGTGCCATTGCTGTGTAAAATTTAGTTTCCCCAAAATGCATTGATAATAGTTGTTGTAAGACAGAAGATGTTAGTCACAACTAGCTTCATAACTGTATGATATTAGCGGCTATTTTTCTTGATGAGTTATTAGGATGTGAAATTTAAAAATATAACTCCCTTTTACTTTCCAACAAAGCAAAATCTGAGGAGATGAAGCTAACATGGTCTGCCATTATTCCAGCTAAGAAGTACTTTCAGCTCAAGGCCACATGGTTCTCTGAGCATGGTCTTCATTTGATAACTAAAAGACATGATAATGAATATATTTACATGAAGAGTTGCCAGACAATAACCTACATGGTCACCATCATATACCATCATCTATCTTCCTTCATTTTCAGGTTCGTGTTCTGGTTCGTGTTCAGTAGTTAGTTGTTCCCAGTATAGTTTAGTTCATTCTCTGTTTGTCGTTTGTCTATTTTTATTTTGTGTTTAATAAACCACCTTCACACCTTTACAAGTGCCGTGACACTCACATTATCCTTTTGCTTGATGTGTCTGCTGTCCTCAGGTAGAGTCAGGCAGTTTTTGCTCTATCAGCTCAGTGCCAGTCACCTTAAGGGTAAACATCAAGATAACGAACACCTTCCTGTGAAAGGCAAACAGATCAGACAAGCTGCAAACTGCACCTTGAGTGCCCTGTGGGGCATAAGAACTTGGCCATCTGCCCTCCTCGGGCAAAACACAAAAGCCAAGCAAACACTTCAAGACACAAGAAGTGGGTCGGGACAGATAAGTGTCAGGGTGCGCCAGGACTTCTCCTCCAAAGCATTTGAAAAGAAGGTCTTAGCTTAGCTCAGCGATTAGGTTATGAACAATAAAGAAGTGAGCTGTGACACGATTTATTAAGTGCCTGACACATGGTGAGGGAGATACATCCTGCCATAGCTGGATGGGTATCTGTCACGTAGGACGTAGGCGACATTATAGTGCCTGCCAGAAGACTTAGCCTATCACTAAGTCAATAACTGGCTAAACAGAAGAGCTAGCATTCTTTTCACCTCTTTCCACACATCACTGGATAAATGATACTGATATGGAAAATCACCCCACAAAAAGTAAACAGAAAAAGAATGACGGACAGGGAGAAGGAAGTTTGCCTGGCAACAAAGTCATCCCAAGGTCCACTAAATGGACTCTAAAGCACACATTTCTATATGTCAAAACATATGCGCTGACTTTGGCCAAAGGGTCAGCATCAATGCGCATATCAAAATGTAAAAATGCACAATAATCCTCTTTAATGTATTCCACTGTGAAATATTTAAATCCCTTAAACTTAATAAGCCAGAACATCAACAACAGCTAATTACATGAGCATTAAATGGTAGCAAACAGACAAGCAAATGACTCTGTCTTCGCAAAGTTGGTGAGAATGTGCTGCAAGGTTTGATGTGTGACCTTCACGCAAAAACTTGGTGAGATAGCAAGCACAATCTGGAGAAACAAAAGATAGAGAGAAAAGACAAACCTAATTGGTGAGTTTTAAAAGCCATGATTCAGAGGTGCAAAGATACGCCCAGTGATCACAGGGCAAGGAGAATGTGCAAACACCATTAATATCACACTGAAAGGGCTTGGTCGCACGGTTTGTTTTCTTAACAAATGTTCATAATACAAACAGCGATTTGATTTTATGTATTTTTTTTCCCTAAAGACCAAAGTCAAGTTGCATTTTTAACCTTTTATCTCTTGACTTCTATATGAAACACTGTTAGTAGCTTTCCTAGCTCTATAGTAAATGTAAATTTTTTATTAACATGCGTGGCTGCCAAAAACAACCACAGATGTGTTGCCCATATGCCTCCTGCCATCTGAGCACCTACGGGAGTATGATCATACAGTCTAGTCAGTGCCAATCAGTGAAGAACACAATACCTCCAGCTACTGTATGGCGACATGTCTCTATCAATAGACAAGTCAAGCCAATCTACCAGTTAGATAATAGCAGCAGTCGCTCTGACAGTTAGATCCCTACACTGGACTCTCTGTGGGCCTTGCCTCTCTCTGCTTGCCTTCCTATCCTCAGGGGTTAGCAGTCCTACACACCCAACCAGATAGAGACACACACACACATAAGGTGGACCTGGGGCTCTGGCGTTCTATCATGTTTAGCTAAAGGGGGAGCATAATGGTTTTTAAATGGATGACTCAGTGCTGGCCCAGAGAGGGCATCTGAGACAGAAGAGAATGGCCATGGCCTGCAGCAAAGCAGCTCTTAGATTGAGCTGTCCGTCTCACTAAAATGAGTCTGAGTTAACACCTCTTCCAGTTCCCAGTGCCCCAGGACAGACAATAGCAGGCTTCCTCTCTGCCTTTCCCTTTCTTCTTTCTGTTGTTCCTAACCTTTCACTCTCTCTTTCTATTACTCCGTGTTCCAGAGAGCACTAAAGCATCGAGCATGTGACTGAGCTGTTTGGGTTCACTGGTAGACCACAGAGCTTACAAAGCCAACATGATGAGTTATTGCCAGTCTTAGTAAAAAAGAACAAATAAAAAATAAAGTCAAAAATCCACAAAAATGTAGACAGTGTATTTAAGCTGTTTTGGATGCAGCAATGCTGCTGCAGATGGATTATATCACTGTTGATGGTGAAAACCTTGTGACTGCAATTTTAGCAATTTTGTATTCTTAGGATTGACAGGGCTTCACTTACAGTTTAATCAATATCCTTTGAGTTTTACATAATTCTATAACTTAAAATTAGGCTGTCATCAAGAAGAAACCAAGATTGTTTTGGGGAGGAGCGGTGGTGCCTTTGGGGTTCACCCAACATCATGAATTTACTAATTTTTAGATAAAGTGGAAGCACAGTTATGCAAAGATAATCACTCTGATAATTACATTCAGCTTTTGATCTAAATTGTCACAGTACCTGCTGAGTTCTAACATATGAGGTCTTGGTTAGATACTATCACACACAAAGGTCTCGGGTGACTTCTCCTATTATCTCTCATAGCACATCACTGTGTTTTGGCAGGGGACTGTTACAACACACAACAGACCTTTAATGAACACTCTGTTTTCTTCTTTCTTTTTGATGTTGTTTGAAACATTTTCGGTTTTGCATTTTACGGTTTCCCTCTATCAAAAAGCATCAAGTCTTCTCGTGTCCACTTACATCTTTCTGTACTTAGCCAAGGTTCTGTCACTCCCTCGGCTGTCTATTTGTCTAAGACCAGGGGCAGTAGATGACTAGATGGTGAAAGGGGGGAGAAATGGGGTGTATGGGACTCCTAAGGGAGTCTGTTGATGACTATCAACAGGCTGACTGTTATGACTATCTGTGATAAGAGTCTGGGAGAGAAGAGCCTCTGAAGATTTCCAGCCCACAGCCCAGACAGGATATCTTTAAAAAATAATACACCCTGAGCCAGGGTCAGTCCTCCAATGGCTATTCAGAAGGAGAAAGAAGAGAAGATGGAATTATTGTTCCCTTTTGACAGGTTGGGAGGCAGAGATCAAAGATTTTACCTTGAAGAGAAATAAAACTGACCTCAGGCTAATAGCAACATGCATACTGATCTAGAAAGAGTATATTGAAAATGTCACAAAACGCCAAAACGTTCCAGCATCAGCTGAGTCTTGGCTGTGTTCGCATACATACCTTTCCGGGTGGCTTATGAAACTGAAACTGACAAATGAACAGAAAACTATCTTTGTAATATCCTTCAACATGCTGAGATATACTGTATGTTCCTCATATCTACTGTACAGTATAAAGCGACATTTGTTGTTATTTGGTGCTATATAAATAAAATTGAATTGAATTTTAAAGGAGTAGACAGAGTGTAAAATTTGCTGAGTTTCTTCCTTTTTTTAGGCCAGGTGCGAGTGTTTTTGCCAGGGCACTTTGGTGGGGACGTGTGGATGTTTCTCTTTAGAGCTTAAGTCAGCCTCGTCCTAAAGCAAAAGAGCTGAAGCTATGCTGATGAATATGCATTAGCCGGGTGTCCGGGGAGAAAAAAAGGAAGGAGGAGGGAAAACTGAGAGAAAACATGAGCGCTGTGGGGAGTGTGTAGCTTTTGGAGAGAAGCCTCTTGCACCCCAAATGGCTGGCCATAATACAAAGTTTAAAAAGGAATATGTTCACCCTGGCACACTGCCACATAGCGTGTGCCTGAGTGTTTTAATCGTCTGCATGCTCCTACAACTGGTGAGAAGAAAACGTGGCTGAAAAAAAGACTTCTTCAGACTGAAACTATGATGGGATTTTTTTGTTAATTTATCTACATAATTTTCATTTGACTGGTTTTTTGACGGTATTTTATCAACATGAGCCATGAGTTTTAACATTTGAACTATGTATTGCATAGTATAAAGCATGAAACCACGGCAACATTCTCAAAAAAATTCCCTGCCTTGTTGGTTAAAGTTTTTTTAACTGTGCCCATCAGCTGCTGGTGTCCAATTCAATCACATCCTGCCCTTTTCAGAATGATGTTCCAATGATTAACTTGTCCAAGCTTCTATCCTTTGTTATGTATGAATGTAATATGAGACTACGTGAATGACCGTCCTCCTGAAAAACGAACAGTCAAGGAGTCAGTGAAACGAAAAGCAGGCCAGCATATTTCACCTCTAATTAGGCATTTGAGAAAGCGAGACAGAGACGGAGAGAGACAGAGACCAGGAGTTTCTTTTTTCCCTTAATGAGCTTACTGAAGCAACTTCAATATCCTCTAATGTCATGTTGAAATGAAAATTAATAGTTCAATATGCCGCCACCGCACTGGGCCACGCTTCTTCCATTTCCATATCAGATGCCGTGACCAAATGAGTCTGCTCGCTTCAGACCGACGCCCAGAAAAGCTGATACCACCGCTAATCAGCCAGATTTTTCCATTTGACATTGCTACGTTGCTCTGCCGGAATTCTGGATAAGTGTATTGTGTGCGTATGACTTTGAGTGTATGCGACAATCAAAGATGAGGTCCAATCCTACACATGATGGAAACAGAATGGGCATCTATGGTGATGAGACAGATTCTCTTGAGGAAATGTAAAATCTGAAAAGTGCCTCATTGCTTTAGTTACTTTCTTCACTTCTATTTAGCTCCGTGTCTTACTGTGTTGTACTGCGTTACCAGTAGCGGACCCACAGTTTATGTGAAATAAAATAAAACTAATTAAAAGAACAGCAACTATAATGACTGCACAGAGAACCTGTGATAGTTCCTACCTCCCATCCAAAGGAACTGTCTTTGCCTGTGGCCACATGATGCTTTGTGCTGTGCAGACCAAACCTCTCACCAGCACCTATGCGGGTCTTTGCCCATACACCCAGACCTGCACCGGGCACAGAGGACTCCCGCAGCTCCAGTTCACTGGGAATGGGAATGTCATCAGGAATGTAGACAGGTGCCTCATAGGGCGAGCCCTCCTTGGGTGTGGTGAAGTCCTGGTCATTGCTGCTGCTGCTATTGTTGTGGAGATGGTGGTGGTGGGAGGCATAGATATGGGAGTGTAGCAGGTGGTGGTGGTTGCTGTTTGGATGGGAGGGAGTCGGTGAGGGCAAGGGGGACATGTTGATGATGCCGTCTTCTGCGTCGTCTTCTGGGCTGTCGGCGCCACCTCCGCTGCCAGCCGCTAAACCTGGCAGATCAGCCTCTGTGTCGTACATGCTGTCCACTGGCTCACTGTCATCTACGAGACAAAGACACACACAGAGATGTCACAAAGGATGTGTAACCTCCTGGATTTCCATGCCAGCTATATAGACGGGAAGAGAAAATCTGGTTTTAGCCATAAATCTATGTGAATAGCTTCCCTGGAATTGAAGACAGAAATTGAAATACTGTAAATCATATTTCCAAACCCAGTGGCATACTACGCATGCAAGGAGTTCTTGGCCTTAAGTTACAAAATGCACTTCAATGTCCTAACCTCTAAATTGTCGGCAAACCACACAGCACAATGAGGAAATTTAGTGGTCCTCAGAAAGTCATACTTATCCATCTGACTGGCTTCAGCAACAAAATGCTTAGTTCACTGATTTTCCAGAGGTTATCTGAGAACAGCCAGAAACACAGAGATAGTGGCCAAGTCCTTCGTGGGAATAGTTCTCAGTTTAATCATGGTCACCACGTCCTGCCAGGACTCATCTTACAAATAATTCGTTATATCTATCATTGACCTGTTGGGCCTCGTCGCCCATTATTATTTTCACATCTAAGACCTGACAACATGATTGTGCCGGCGCTCCAGGATCCCACCATTCTGACATGAGTGAAAACAAGAACAGCAAGTATGGTTTTGGTAACTTCAAATTTCATGATTTTGTTTTTCATACTGTATAATTCAGGCATTTATTATGTAAAATGAAAGTTTGTATGCACTAGAGCCTTTTGGTGAGTATCATTCCCTTAGGCTGTTTTTGAGTAGAGGCCTTTTAGTATGGCATATCAAGTTTTTAGTAAAGCTAAGATGTGTAATAATTTTCCTTTGTACAGTGGGGCAAAAAAGTATTTAGTCAGCCACCGATTGTGCAAGTTCCCCCACTTAAAATGATGACAGAGGTCAGTAATTTGCACCAGAGGTACACTTCAACTGTGAGAGACAGAATGTGAAAAAAAAATCCATGAATTCACATGGTAGGATTTGTAAAGAATTTATTCGTAAATTAGGGTGGAAAATAAGTATTTGGTCACCTCAAACATGGAAAATCTCTGGCTCTCACAGACCTGTAACGTCTTCTGTAAGAAGCTTTTCTGTCCCCCACTCGTTACCTGTATGAATGGCACCTGTTTGAACTCATCATCTGTATAAAAGACACCTGTCCACAGCCTCAAACAGTCAGACTCCAAACTCCGCCATGGCCAAGACCAAAGAGCTTTCGAAGGACACCAGGAAAAGTATTGTAGACCTGCACCAGACTGGGAAGAGTGAATCTACAATAGGCAAGCAGCTTGGTGTGAAAAAATCAACTGTGGGAGCAATCATCAGAAAATGGAAGACATACAAGACCACTGATAATCTCCCACGATCTGGGGCTCCACGCAAGATCTCATCCCGTGGGGTCAAAATGATCATGAGAACGGTGAGCAAAGATCCCAGAACCACACGGGGGGACCTGGTGAATGACCTGCAGAGAGCTGGGACCAAAGTAACAAAGGTCACCATCAGTAACACACTACAACGGCAGGGAATCAAATCCCGCAGTGCCAGACGTGTTCCGCTGCTGAAGCCAGTGCATGTCCAGGCCCGTCTGAAGTTTGCCAGAGAGCACATGGATGATACAGCAGAGGATTGGGAGAATGTCATGTGGTCAGATGGAACCAAAGTAGAACTTTTTGGTATAAACTCAACTCGTCGTGTTTGGAGGAAGAAGAATACTGAGTTGCATCCCAAGAACACCATACCTACTGTGAAGCATGGGGGTGGAAACATCATGCTATGGGGCTGTTTTTCTGCCAAGGGGACAGGACGACTGATCCGTGTTAAGGACAGAATGAATGGGGCCATGTATCGTGAGATTTTGAGCCAAAACCTCCTTCCATCAGTGAGAACTCTGAAGAAGAAACGAGGCTGGGTCTTCCAACATGACAATGATCCAAAACACACCGCCCGGGCAACAAAGGAGTGGCTCCGTAAGAAGCATTTGAAAGTCCTGGAGTGGCCTAGCCAGTCTCCAGACCTCAACCCCATAGAAAATCTGTGGCGGGAGTTGAAAGTCCGTGTTGCTCGGCGACAGCCCCAAAACATCACTGCTCTCGAGAAGATCTGCATGGAGGAATGGGCCAAAATACCAGCTACTGTGTGTGCAAACCTGGTAAAGACCTATAGTAAACGTTTGACCTCTGTTATTGCCAACAAAGGTTATGTTACAAAGTATTGAGTTGTATTTTTGTTATTGACCAAATACTTATTTTCCACCCTGATTTACGAATAAATTCTTTACAAATCCTACCATGTGGATTCATGGATTATTTTTTCACATTCTGTCTCTCACAGTTGAAGTGTACCTCTGGTGCAAATTACTGACCTCTGTCATCATTTTAAGTGGGGGAACTTGCACAATCGGTGGCTGACTAAATACTTTTTTGCCCCACTGTAAATAGCATAACATTGGAATTTGAATCAGGACCAATGGCATCAAGGGAGAAGAAAGCTTACAAATATGAAATAAATGCACATTTTTCAATCCAGCCCTCAACAGATCTGTACCTATTTGTTTGTGTCTCTGTTTTCTTAAGCACACCTATACACGTCTTTTTGTTATCCCTCTCTAGACAGTCCTGGTGTCTTAAGTCAAAGTACCACTGCAGTTTTACTATCTAAACACAGGGACTGGCAATCAGCAGGCCAACTAGGCCCAAAATTACAGCAGGAGTGGTTCCAATCAAGCGCTTTCCCCCTCTCCTAACCTCCATCTAGCCTGCTGCCAAGCCTGTCGTCGCTGCCCAGGTTTTAACTGGAGCTGTAACATGACATTTTAAAAATGTGCTTGTTAGTGTGTGGAAGTATATTATTTTGTAATGAGAGGTTTTAATTTAAAAAATGATGCAAGTTGAATTCAATTAACAATTGGGATGTTTTATTTCCGTGAGTTTATTCATTCTAAAATGCTGTTTCTGTGTTATGTCAGGTCAGAAAGGCAGAGAAATACAGGCAGAATATGCTGTTAGGGAATCCAAATAACAAAACTGTTGTTACAGAAAGTGTAGAAAAGCACACAATGTGCAGTGGTTACCTTTTTTTGTTATCTTGTAATTAGACATGCAACTTTAAAATGCGAAATGTGAAACTTTGGAAGCATGTGACGAGGGCTTTTCAGAGCCTGGCAAACCTGCAGCTTGTCCACATACATTTGGGTAACTTATCACATAAAGCTGAAGCAGTAAAAGTCAGCCTTTTATTAGTGATTTTGCGTCATCCCAGTGATTTTGACTGGAAAGAAACCTGTTTTTTAATGATCACTGTTTCGTGGGGATTCAGACCAGGCGTGCAATTAAGCATTGGAACATGTGAGCCAGCAGTAGCTTCCACTTTTCACAGATCAATTAAAGTTTTATAACTCAGCTCTATCTGCTGCTCCTTCCACACAATCAAAAGTGTTTTCAGACTGTTAAACTTTTTTTTCACTCCGTCTCTCCCTCTCTCTCTTTCTGTTCACTCCCCCACTCTCACTGGCACTTGACCCATTGAGAGCAATTTTGACAAGCAGAGAGACAGCCTCGGAAAATCTATTAAATACCATTTGGCTTTAAGAGCCCCTATGAACAACAAAATGCACAGATCGCCACGTCAAATAATTGAGTAACAAAGAGAAGGGAAGAAAAATAAAAGTTCCTCTTAATCTTAATGAACAAAACATCTTTTGTGAGACGCATGGTGCAGTAAACCACACGGTGTGATATTAAACATGTTCAACTTTCAGTCGTAACTTTGTTAATTCCTAAAAAGAAAACAATTTTTTTTAAAGCATGTGAGACCAGAGACGAATGTTCTTTGCCATTCTGTAATACCATGTTCAACTGATGATGAAAAAAAGAAAGTGCAAATGAGAAAACAAAGCAGGCTCATAAGTCGAAGGGTGAGAAAGAAAACAAAGAGGAAAAGACAAAGAGTCCAGCAACTGATGACTGAGCTGCTTTTAAACAGCTGTGTGTTAGTTCTGGGTCTCAAACGTCCCAGAAAGAGATGTTAGGTTCACCTCCCTAAGGGCTTCTTAAAAAACACCCAGGCCAGATAGTGCCTTCCTCTCCCTGGCTCCTTATGTTGTTCTTTCTCTCTCTGTTCCCCTACGCCATCTCTTTCTCTTTTACGGGGAGCTATTTATCCTGATTACATCAGGGGTCAATCATTAATTCGCACCTTGGGGGTCCCGGTGCTGGCCATGGCTACAATAGGCTGCTTGTTCAGCGGCTGTTATTCCAGTGGAAAACTACTCTGCTCTGCCTGAGAGCCAGGCACAGGCCACATGAAGGCATCCCATTTATTTGATAAATTGTAAATGCATGCCATAAACGGAGCTCTTTGCTTTGTAGCATGGCTTGCAATAACAAAGATTTTAGGGCACGTATGAACAGATGCGGGGTATCACACAAACACACATCTGTTTGCAACTGAAGGAGCTGTTACTGTACTCAAAACACATGCGCAAGAGATCAGATGGTGTTGTAGGTAAAGATGATATCTCATAATTACTACATGTCAAAGGGAAAGAACAAGATATGACACCGATATAGCATTTACAGTCACTAGCCTAAAGTACACATCTGACACCATCAACTATTTATTGCAACAACAAGGAAACAACAATAGCACAAGATATTAAAGAAAACATGTTCTTTCCGTTCAAGATTAGAAGAAGCTACTGAGGATTTTTTTTTTTTAATAAAAATAATAAAATATGAAATGCTGATAACATTGTAATCAGCGTTGCCATAGCAAAATAACTTGACACGGTGCTGAAAATCAGCGGTTTAATCGGAGGGCCTTGCAAAAGGCAAATTGTTCTGTGGTTGTGTTTAATCAGAGCACTCTAGACTTAAATGCATAAAGATAGAGATCTGGAGTAATTTTCTGCCGTCTGCCTGGACGCACACAAACACATGTGCCTTGTGGCATATGGACTGAGCGGTATTATCGATGTAGTCTGAAGAGCAGGAGGAAACAACACTGACGGCATACACGAATTCTGAGAAAGGAGCTAATGCATATAATAAAGACCAGCTAATTTCCTGCAGAGTAAGCAGTCATGCCTTTAGTGAAAATAAAAAAAAATTACAAATCTTTGTAAAGCTGTTGCTCAAAGGTGCATTTTTTTCTTGTTAGGAAGGGATACACATATTGAACAGAAAAAGAACTGCACAGTACAGGATAGAACAGATGCCAAAAATAGCCCGATTATTCAGAGCCAGGTGTATAAGCAGCATGGTGAGGTCATGGCTGTGGCTATGATAACATTAAAAGAGAGAGGAAAAAAATGTGTGTGTGTGTGTCCCATTGATGGCCATTATAAAGCACACACATCCTACTTCTCTGACTGCCTTCTCCAGTACACACAGAGACTGCATCTTTTGGCTGGCCGTAAATTGATCTGGTTTAATTCAAAAAGAAAGCCAGCCACTGATGAAAAGACAATATCCAGGGGAAAGGCAAAACTATGCAAAATTCAGCAGAGACTCCAAATATGGGGGGAAAAGATCGTCTGCTGAATGAAAACATTTTTAAAAAAAATCAAGGCAGAGGGAGACTGTGTGGACCATGACAGATATGAAAAATAGTTAGGTGGTTGAGCAATAAATGACCAAACATTTTGATGTGGGAGCGCTGTGTGCATGTGGGGCAGTGTGCAAAGCCAAGTGTAATCTGCTGCCTGTGCCACTATATTGTGTCAATGTGGTCCCACTTAGCTGCGATATTGGTACCTGTTCCTTTTTAGTAAGGCTTTTGATGATTTTGTCTTCACAAAGAGAGTCCCCCACCACCACCACTACCGCCACCCACCACCCCCACTTCCCTATTTAAAACAGGAGGGATGCAGCTGTAAAAAATCAAACAGGGACAAATTAAAAGGTAGAAAGAGTGAGCAGTAAAAAAAAAAAGAAAGAAAGAAAGAAAAGTGTACAATAGGGATTTTTTCCACAGTGACACTGGGGTACCATATATCCAAAATGACGTGTAAATGGAAGCATGTGACGAGGCGGCCAAAGGAGGGCATTCAGTGGAGAAGGTTTGTGCATTTCCATGTGGGTGGAACTAGTGAGCGAGCATTGGGGGCACGATCATCTACAATATGAGAAAGCCTCTCCGAGCAAGAACACCACACTGTTTCCCCTTGTAAAAGCACCAGGGAGCATTTCCAAGCAACACTTAAAACTACAACACAGCTACTTTGGAATAGGTGGAAAGTAAGAAGGAAAGAAAGACAGAAAGAAAAAGAAAGAGAGAAAAAGGCCAATGCACCATCTGAAGGCCCATTTCCCCTCCACAGGGTTGCTCATGTAATGCTGCAGATAATTACGCAATAACAATAATAACTATAATAAAGAATTTATCCGACAGCAACATATACTGGGATTGTTTGCTTTGCAACAATCTCAGCAATAAGATACTCAAACTATAGGACTTAATTATTTTATTATTAAGTTTGCATTTTTACAAGCCACAGTTTACAATGCTTATGTCATTGACGAAAAGTGTGGTAAAAAAGTAGGTGGTTTTTATTTCTTTAAGCGCTAACACGACTAAAATATCGTGGGAACAAAACTGAAATTTAATTTCCATTTCTTAAAAGGTTCAAATCCACGCATCCTGACCCAATGACCTTGTTTTTTGGCAGAATTTAGAACATTTACTTTAATATTGGTGTCTCTTTGTCTGAGTCTCATCACTTACTGTCTATGACTATAAGGCTAGAAGACTTTGGTCACTGCAGCTCAGAATGGAGAGAGTGAGTGTGCATTTTTATGTTTGTGTGTAGCATCAATACAACATGGCTGATGTATTGATGTGTCATTTGTGCTGAGCAGCCCAGAGCCATTCCATCCTCCAATAAAGTGCATGTGTGAGTGTGTGTATACACTGAGATCAAGCCTCCAGGCAAGTAGGAGACAGCAGGCAACCTCCTGCAGCTGAGAGCAGGTGTGTTTTTGCGTGTGCGTGTATAAGTGTGTGTGGTGGCCCTGTAGTCCCAGGGGACCCTGGGGACCAGGCTGCTGCAGACATTTATTAACAGGGCAGATTAATAGCACTAGGAAAACATGTTCACAAACATGATAAATATTAATAATAATCAATATTGAGTTACATTTGCCAAATTGAGTTGCAAACATCACCCAGGGGGTGGGTATGGAGAGACGAGGGAGAAGGGGGAAGAAAGGAGGTGGATAAAACAGGAAGAATACTGAGTGCAAAAGAAGAAGGTGAAAAGAAGGAATCAAACAACAGTGAATAGTCTACACATGATTTAACAGCGAAAACTAAGCAAAACCCTTTACATTTACATGTCACAATAACCGAGACCACCTAAATCAGCTATTTTAAACTGAGCCTCAGAATCAATAACAAACAATTCAGGCAGAAGAAAACTATTCTCATTACTTTAATGTATCAGACCATTGCATTGCTAAAGAGGACGCCAAAGTCGGCGCTAAGATAAATCAGCGTAACTGCTAAATGTTTTATATTTCCAATCCTCCGAGGCTACTGAACGAAGGAGCCAGTTGGAGGACAGTGGGACCAAACCAGAGTCATCGTCAACACTCAGAGCACATCCGCACAAACAAGGCGGTGAAGCAAAGTTTGAATGTCAAACGCCACAGTCAAATTTTCACCACCATGGAAAGCAATTCTTGAATTAATTTTACAGCTTCACTGAGATCTAAAGGTGAGTCTGATTTATGAAGACATCCTCACTACCGGTGGAAGGTCACAGTCACTATCCACAGAAGTAAGAGAAATCAATCAAATCTAGAGGCAAATAATTTATCTCAGTTTTTATTTAATGTATCAAAAAACGTCACTTCAGGCAACAGAATAACAGAACGTATGGTTGCTTTCAAAGATTCCACTTTTCAGGAACAGACTTTCACACTGTGCTTTGTCGATCTCTTTTTCCGTTTCTATTTGTGAGTCTCTAGGTGTGTGTGTGTCTGTGTGTGAGTGTGTGTGTGTGTGTGAGAGAGAGAGAGAGAGTCCCTACACCCACTTCTTGTGCAGCTTCATTTAGCAGGCCATTCGGGAGGCCAGACAGCAGCTAGGGGAGTACCAAGGCAGACAGTGTTCAGAACAAACCCACCTATTCTAATTAACCAGGGAAAAGAGAGGTTTGACTTGTGCGTCTGTATGTGTGCATGTATTTTTTCGAAGCAGGGCACTTTATTCAGTTTAACTTTTTATTTTAGGATGGGTTTATATTGTCTTTAATGTGTAAAATGTGAAATAATAATCACACTTTTTTACACTGATTTCAATAAAATCTTACTGGATCTTGGTCAATATCGCGTTGCGTCCACCTCAGTAATATCTATATGTCCTGACCTGCCTGATTATCATAGTTAGATGAAAATCTAGAGAGGGAATTCATGGCCAACAGATTTCTTAGCCGACATGGATGCACTTGGGTGTGTGTGCATGCTGAGTGTGTGTCTGTGTTAGTCAGTGTGGTTTGGCAGACTGGACGCAGCATACACCGATACATCAGTCTATTACTCTTTAGCCTTGCTCCTGCTCCTCTCTTTTTCTCGCTCCCTCCAGTCATTAGCCAGTGAATTAACGACAATCGAGCACGCTATTAATCACCCTGACAAACGTGTTAGCATTGCCTGGCTAGGCCGGCGCGAGACTCTGGTGGGGGAGGAGGAGGAGGAAGGGAATGGAGGTGGTGGGCGAAAAGTATGAGAGTGAGCGCAGGATGACTACAAGGGTCAAGGGAGACTCTTGGTCTTTGGGGAAGGAAGAAATGTAAAGATATGGAAAAGAAGAGGTGTGAGAGACACAAGGGACATAAGATGAAGAGAAGACGGTGCAGCAGAAAAAACAAAAGGCTGATGTGAGCAACAGAATTCAGCACTCAGTCTCTGTGCACTTGAATATGTTTAACTTTAGTGTTCTGTTATTGAACAGTTAAAGTAGGTTATTTATACTACGGCGAAGCAAATGTACTCAAGGTTAAAGCTTATCAGCTCTTATGGAGTTGAATGTGTGGAGCTGCTGAAGGGTTCCTGTTTAAAGTCAAAGTCATAATGCAGTGTAACTACACTGTATGTAATTCTGAATTCAAATTGTACATATACATGTGTGCACCTCTTATATAGTTTGTACACCTTATTGATTTTTTTTGTGTGCATTTTAAAGGCCCAGATAGGGACGGGCATTGCAAACCAGCTAAGGTTATAAATGGTGAGGTGTGTTGAGCAGTTGATGTAATATAGCTGTCCCACTGTAAAATTAAACTAATTAAACGAAACTTTTAATATTATCAGCCATTGCTTGTGGTGTAGTGCTGTGCATCCTACAAGACTGTATAAAACACATAATTGCATATAAGCCTTAGAGAGCATGCAACATGCAAATATATATATTGTCATTTGTCATTGTCATCTACCTTAAAATTTGTAGGAAGGGCATTATCCAATGCAAACTATACATAATGCTTCTATTATCAATTTGTATTTGCATTTACTAAATGGCATATAATGTAGATAAAATAAGACCAGGCTTTAATAGACTTATAGAAAAGCCAAGAAATTACCCAGAGCTTTGCAGGAAGTTATGTTTGCCGTCCATCTCTACTCTAATAACGAATGAGAACTCCTTCATCTTTCACTCCTGCTTTCTCCCTCACTACCAGACTAAGACCACCTGCTGGGAGGCCTGAGCTCTGGACGTCAGGTGGGTCACGGCCATCACACAGTCCCATGTCATCAGGCTGTCACAGTGAATGGAACTGACATGGGAGATATGCTAATCCACTTAGCTTCAAACTCAGCCAGGAGGCCGGTACGCAGCTCCGTCTCTGCCCACTATGAGCAGAACACACACAGACACATTAAGCCATGTAACTGTGAACTTTCCTCAATATGCATATTAGTTTAGATCAAATGAAGCCAAATGATCCCTGTGGGGCTATTAAGCTAGTACTCAATAGGATTTATATCATAGGAAAATAACAGGTTATATAGGGATACAAAGACATGTAAGTATGAAAGCTAAAGCAATACCTTCAGTAAATAATGGTTCTCCGAAGCCTCTAATAGGTCACGTTTTATTTTAGTTGTTTAAAGGATGCTAATGACATCAAGTAATGGACTAGAGAGGACTAGAGAATGAAAATTATGCGTGTCACATGTTCATCCCGTGTACTGTAAATGGAGATGCAGTCAGGCGTGTGTGCATTAACGTATAAACTGACTACTTTGATATAGTTAGTAAAAATGTGAAAAAACAAACAAACTCTGCATTCTCACGCACATCAGCATGGTGTTATAATCATACAGTACACTCTGACTTTCACACATGCTCATTGAGTCTGCACCAAAGTGATCAAAGTAATTCAGCAAGCAGCTAGGTGTCAGAGTTCAAAACTATTGCACCACTCAGCCAGATGATATCTCAAACTTATCCATCATATTTCCCGACCATGACTTCCCCTATTAGGAGCGGTGGCGGTGTTATTACTAATCTGTTCACTATCCCACAGAAACAGGAAGGAAGAGAGGGAAACAGATGGGAAGGCAGGAGAATGGCGAGAGAGGGACACAATGCTTACTGCTCCCTTCCTCCTCATCCACTTCACCTCCGTCCCCCTCCTCTGCTCGACTCGCTTTTTAGCTGTCCTCGAAGTGAGAGAGAGAGCGCAAGCGGAGGCTCACAATCAGTCTGACAATACTGTATACAAGTGCTTGAGAACAATGGAGGCCAACCACAAAGAATTCTGGGAACATAGCCACAGACTTCTTCTCCTTTGGGTGGCTCCTGAATGCCAGACCCATCGATACACATCAGCTGGCTGAGACTGACCGGTGCCGGAGAGAAGAGAGAATATAAATACATAATGCAGATATGATGTGCTTAGGTGACTGCTTCTCATCCCTGTACTCTATCTCACTTCTTTGCTGTGTTTCTAGGCATGCACGCATGTGGCAAAAAAAATGGATTTATCAAAATGTTTCCTGTTTCTTGAAATCAAATACCTATGCACATGCATCACACGCCAGCACATGCATACACACAGGTCAAGTGTCACTTCCTTCCATAATTACGACTCTTAATTAACACACATACAACCACCACGTGTGTGTGTGTGTGTGTGTGTGTGTGTGTGTGTGTGTGTGTGTGTGTGTGTGTGTGTGTGTGTGTGTGTGTGTGTGAGATATGGCTAGGCAACTGAGTGCAACAATAAGTGCAAAAATACTTCTGACTGAATAAAAAAGAGAGAGAGAGGAGTAAAAGAAAGGCAGGGTTAGGCAGACATGGAGAGAATGAAAAAGACAGAGGCAGGCAATTTTGTCCCTCTCCACTTTAAGTGCGCAGGGTGTGGGGTGAACGCGGGTCCATTTGGAAATAATTGGCTGGTAATTAGGAGGGGTCGACAGGTCGATTCAGGAACAAATGACTGTCTTTAGCTCAGGTGGACCTCCGCACGAGATAATGGGAGCTATACCTCCCACCCCCTCCCCTTTCCACTTTCTTCTCCTCGCTCGTCTCCCTGCTTCTCCCCCATCTTTATATCTGCTGCTGTATGTGCTACCATATTTGCTAACAATGTCTTCACAAAAATGCATACGTTCCTTTATATGCAGTGTAATAGCAACACGCTACATATCCTGCACTGAACACCTACTTACATTTAGAGTACAGCAATCGCCATGTTTGTTTTTTGGGGGATAATGCTAAAAGCTTACAAACTATGAATCAGGTCATTGTCGTTGTGTTTAAAAGTTACATTACTGACCTTCAATGCTATTCGGAGTGTCCTAACAATAGCAGCATGCATTAGCATCTTGCTTAATTGTAAGGTGGAAGTGGCCAACTTTATAAACAAGTCAAGTTCACAATGCTTAATAACAGAGCAAGGTAAGAAGGAGACCAAACTTCACAAAAAAACAAATTTAGAACCAGCGTTAAAAAATACAAATACAAAATGATACAAAACAATACTAACTTTGTGTTACAAGGACAAGGTGTTGTTCAGGCACACAAATATGAAAGGGAACCCAGAGATACAACAGAATTAGCCAAACAGTGCATTTTGCCCCCATTCACCCTACCAACTACAGGCTCTCACACTCTCTCTGTTTCTCTCCGTGTCTCTTTCCCTCTCCCGTCCTCCCATTCAGCAGCACTGGGGTCTTGTTTGGCTTCCTGCTGTTTGTGTCCAGACAAGGTCTTGATCTGAATACTGATTCCCCATTGATGGGCCCGCACTTCCGATCTAATTAACTTGTTTTGTCTTTGGCTAAATGGAAGCGTCTGAGGGAGGGTGAGAGAAAGAGAGAAAGAAAGGGGAGCGACAGCAAACAATGTCACAGATCTTTGCTGGAGACGCACCGTAAATAACAACAAGTAAACACAAACAGAACGAAGGTTAAGGAAGGATGTGTTAAGAAAATAAATTGTAATGCGTGTGCATTAGAAGCAGCCATAAAAAAACAAAAAAACAAAACAAAACAGAGTTGCTCACATTAAAAGCAACACTGGAAGTAAACAAGTAAATGGAGGCTTGAAGCCAGAATGAACGAGCACATTTACTGAGCTGAGTGGTGACAGGTGCAACAAAAACTGAGTTGATTCTTACTGGAATAGCTACACAAAAACATGGTTAAAATATGGACTTTCAATTTGTTTTAAAAAATTACTCTCAGGCTATTAAGCCTGACTTGTGATTTTTTTTCTGTGTAAAATTAGTATTAAATATGAATCCAATCATCATATCTTTAGAAAGTATATACCCAGCACCAGCAATTTATTGATTTTTATTTCATTAATATCCGTTTATATTTTATAACCCTCCCATGGTAATATTTCATGTCCATATAGCTGGTTTTACGTCCTGAACTGGCTGGAGATGAAAGCAAGCGTCTATGTAGTTTCCCTTCTGTTTACTGTCCTCTGGTTACCCGTGGGTGCATACATTTCCGTGGGCATACGGCCATTGCCGCTATTTTGCCTCACCTACTTCACAGAAGGAAATACGGAAACAACAACACAAATACGTTAAGGAGGAGAGCAGAGGCAGACTGCGACGTCACAGTGCGTTGAAAGAAAGATATCAGCGAGACAGGCTAGTGACAATAAAAGGCAGGAAGGCAGGAGGGGTGGGTTGGTGAGGTCACTTAATGACATATGACCCAAAATAAACTGCATAAACAAAGGAATAAAGAGGCTTCGATGGGTAAAAGGAAGAGGAGAGGGGCAGACAGAGGGAGGATCAAAGGGGATGTCCGCTGCTGATACTGCACCTCAGATAATGTGTGGTGCAATTAGCGCCCTGTGACGATTTCCATTAGAGCTAATCAAATATTTATACTGCCTTCTGAGCATGTCACAATGCTGCCCTGGCCCTTCATATCAATGTGACAAATGCCTAATGAAAGAGTGGGCGTATAGACAGTGAGAGGAGGTGGGGAGGCAGAGAGATAGAAAAGGAGAGAAAGAAAGAGGTGTTAGAAGTAGAGTTTGCTCTTTCTCCCTCTTCCACATTTGGTTTGCAAATGTTAGACCTCTGTCATCAATTACATGGCTGGTCTGGTGGCAATGAGTGGCTGTGCGTGCGTGTGTGTGTGTGTGTGTGTGTGTGTGTGTGTGTGTGTGTGTGTGTGTGTGAAGAAACAAGGGCAAGGGAGCACTGATGCTACCTTAGCTAGAACCATTCATCACATTGGGCTGGATGCTGAACCGGTCCAAATGGGCCACATCAAACTCAACATTAAACCAAAATCACTGCTTGAAGTAGTTTGATTTGAATTTGATTCTCATAATAGTGCCATTCTCAAGATATCTACATGTCAGAAGAATGCATTTGTGAGCTATAGAAAAATAAACTGACTACAGTTAAGTGGTGCTTCTACAGATAAAAAAAATACCAATAATAACACATTCAAGCTGTTACCGGATGATATTGATGTTCTATTGTTTTTTAAAAATAAAAACAAACTCATACTCAATATTAAAATGATGTGACCCAATCCTACTCCAACTACATCCAACTAAGTGTAAATGAACTATTTAATATCACAAAAACCTTTTTAGAGGCTTTCAGAAACAGTTTTGAGAAAAAAAATGATCTCAGATGCACACACACACGCACACACACACATTAACCATTGCTGGCCAGTGGCACAATTGAGAGAAGGTTAGGGGTAACAAGATGGGCGGGCCTCCAAAGGTGAGAGGTCAAGTCCCGGTCTGACAGACAGATGGAAGAGAGTGGTCAGGCTTGAAGGATGAGAATGGGATGAAGGATGGCCCTGGTTGGGTGCTGTGTCAGTCTGGGATATGGATGACCGTCTTCACTACTGTGACAGAGTAATAGGCTCCCATTAACCGGGCAGGTTAACTGACCAGTGAGAGGAAAACGCTATAACAAAGGATACAAAAAATACTTAAACAAAGCAAAGAGCCCTTGTGTAACTAACAACTTTAAAGACATGAGGCTCAGAAGAAAAAAAGCTGACCAAAACAGGGAACTGATCACGGTGTGTTCTACCTCGCTCTGCTCCCTGGTCTTTCACCTCACCCCCAACCAGTCATAGCCGATGGGCTGATCCTTGTTCTGCTGGAGGTTTCTTCCTGTTAAAAGTGAGTTTTTCTTTCCCACTTGCTTGCTCATTACCGGTCGTTTGAATGTTGAGGATTTCTTTCTAATACTGTTGGGCTTTTGCCTTACAATATAAAAAGCACCTTAAGGCAACAGTTGTTGTGATTTTGCGCTATGTAAATCACATTGAAAATAAATTGTAAAACAATAAGAGGAACACCTTCGAACAAGAATGCTTTTTTCTTTCTTTTTTCTTTCTTGCTTTTTTCTTGCTTTTTAAAGTTTGACAGAGAATTCCTTGGAAGAAATATTCAGATATGTCGAAAGAAAATTTGAAAATTCATAAGTTCTTAACTTAATAAAAACAAAAAAAGAAAGAAAATGGGCCACATTTTAGGTAATATTTAAGGGATCGTCCTCTGTTACTTGAAGTTGATATGTGATCACTGGACAAATATAACCTATAAGCAACAGACAGGGATCTTTGATTCTAACCTACATAACTCAGGTTAACAGAAAATGTCAGGATAAGATGCTCCAGCAGGCTAATCTCCAGCACAAGTGATAACATTCAGCGTTGAAACCATGACAGATGAGTATTGATCTCTGAGTTGTTGAAGGAGGGTAAAAATAGATTACCAGAACACTTTATTGATATTGATTGAAGAGGCAAAGGGGTAAAATAACTTCCGTCTAAAAGAGAATCCTTCGCTAAGTTACTGTTCAATGATACGAAAAAAAAGATGTGTTGCACATGCGGCGGTTATAGATGTTCGCATTTCTCAGCAGAAGGAAATTAAACGTGTGCTTTAAAGGAACTTCACATGATAACACTAAACAAATATTTAGTATTATCCCAAGTAGCCCGTTACCACCCCTCTCTAGAAGCACTGTCACAACTCGAAAGAACCTCAAACTACAACACGTATACGCAGACCCACATTTCACGCAGTACCATACCTCAGACATACATCTCAAACATTCACATGTGTAATCATAACTCACCGAAAGCCGACATATTATCTCACGCGTCTTCGAACTGCGTCGTCAAACTATGAGTTCCCAGCTACTCATAAACTCTGGTTACCAATTAACCGTGTGTGTGAGTGCTGCAGAGATACTAGAAGAGAAGAGGAGGTGTCTGGCAGACCTATCTGCAGCGCTGCGATGCGCTAACGTGAAAGAATGCCAGACTCAATGTGACATAGATAGGGGAAGTGCAGAGGCCCGATGGGCTGAGTGAAGGTCGATGTTGAGGTCAAGACCCAAAGTGGTCGAAGCTCCATAACACAATCTCCACATCGTAATTTACGTACAACAATATATCTTATTCATTGTAAAAAATGGTGAAAATGGGGCTCCTGAGACTTTCAGTGAAGAATGTTTTTCAGGACGCATGATTGCTGCTTGGATCTAAAGGGACAGCAGCACTTTTACTCGAAATCCACCTTCTGTCGACACTTTCTCACATTTTTTTAAAATATCTTTTCAACACTGTCTGCCCTAGATAGTCCCACTTTTCTCTAATCCCCCCCGCCCCCGGTTCTGTCAATGACACTTCACTCATTTTCTCATTCGTCCTAACCTGACAAAGTATCAGCTCCTTACACCACCACCTCTGCACCCAACCTGCAGAAAGACACACCTGTTTCCAGGTTCAAAGACAGCCTAGAGTCTTCCCCAGTTCAAGCCTGGAGTGCTTCTAGACTAGTCAGAGTATGTTTTAAGTAAACTTTAAAGATCTTAAGGGAACTTTTAAATCATTCAAGTTGAACTGAAGTTAAGTCCAAATCCCTAGTCATATCCCAAAAAATGCTCACTTCAATTCTTCAGAACCAAGGCCTACCCTCATTTTTTTAGCTAACAGTAGAATATAATAGAATATATTAGAAGAAGGTTAGCAGGCTAGAAGGTGTATGCCAGTCCCTTTTGGGGAAGCGCTTGATTTCTAAATGCTCCCAGTTCCAAAAATGAGACTTGACATTAAAATCAAACAAAGTTAATGTCCTAATTTTTGCGACCTAATTTTGTCTTCACTCCAAGACGCCATTAAGGGATGACCAGAAGGAAAGGGGGAAGGCAGTGGGTGAGAAGGGCGCAACTGTGCTTGAATGGGTGAAGCCATGGGACACTGGTGCTGGAACAAACCCACTTTGCTCGTGAAGGGATGATACTGGCCAGGATGGAGGAATGAAAGCTGGGGGTTGGAGGAATAGGTGGCAGAAGGTGGGCACAGAGTATGTGCGTGTGTGTAGCACTGGGGTGGAGCTGATGCGTCGGTGCGTGGGTGGGGGTCATTAGCACTAAATCTGTTCCATATGACACATACTCACATGGCCTCTGTCTGGACTCTGTCTGTCTGACTGCCCCCCACCTCTACACCCCCTCTCTGGCAATGAGAGAAAGTAGGTGAGGGTGAGGGAGGGGTAGAGGAGGATATTTCTCAGCCACAACAGGAGCTCTGTGATGACAGGGGCCAGGCCATGTCACACACCAGGGACTCTGGTGGCTCTCCTTATCATGCAGAGAGGGCATCATTAAATGCCCTTCCTTCTATCCCTCCATATCTGTTTTGGCCTCTAAAGCTTGACAGAAACAACACAAAATACTGATTCAGACAAATACAGTAAATGGGTGTTTAACACACATCAAGTATGACCACAGACGTTATGTGTTTATGCATATAGATGAACGTAAAGGAACAATATTCCTTTAAAAAAATCTGATAACAACAAATAATAAGTTCAAATATCAAATCAAATGGCAGGGTAACATTTCCATGCGGAGTGCCACCTTCTGATCATTCAAGTTATTTATTTCATACTGACAAATTGTTATCCATGGTTATAAACACCATTTATTTACCTGAATGTCACGTAAAATATGTCTTATAAGGCCTCATATGTAAGAGCAGTGCATGATGGTCACACTCACGTAGGCACCATGCAACATCTTATCATGAGTTGTGCTACTACTGCGTTATTTTAGCAGTAGCATAAGCCTTTTTATTTGATACTAAACAGTGGCTTACACATATGAGGTCAAGTATCTGGCGAATAACCTTGTGTCTATAGAGTTATGTCTACAATTCCCATTTTCATTATATGCCACGATAACACTTGACTATCATTAAATCTGGGAAGTGTCGTGTGGTCATAAAAACAGCTTAAGAGCACTATTTTTTTTAATGTTACTTCATGTTTTAAAGAACCTGAGTGAAATGTGGGGAAACCATAATTTTATTGTCATACATGGCATGATGGTGATGCAGCCACCACACACACTTGTCTTGTCCTTTCATCCTATACGTCACAGGCCTGGTGACTCTCTCTCACACTCACACACACACACACACACACACACACACACACACACACACACACACACACACACACACACACACACACAGGCTAATCACACTTTGCTTCATGCCTCTCCCTGTGAAACAAAAGGGGCCTTGTCCACATGCAGCGCTTGTACAAGAGGCTTAGGGACATTTTTCTCATTTTTGAACAGCTAATATCTTGCAAAAGTTGTCTAATCTCTTTACGTTTAAGTTGAGATTTGTGCGCTCCCAGCCTACAACACCCCACCTCCTCCAAAGGCCTAACACCTACCCCTACTATGCCCTGACGCATGGTGCTTAACCAGACCATTTTAATTAGGTTATGTGTGTTTGTGTGCCCGTGTCTGTGTGTGCGTGTGTGTGTTAGCATTGTTTAAGCGTCAGGGCTCAGAATTACAAGCTGATATAATGAAACACAGCAGGTGATGAAAGAATTAGAACCCTTTGAAATCAGCCTCGATTTGTACACAGACAGCTAAAGAAAGTGGCTTCTAGACACAAACATATAAAAAGTGATATTGTCTCATATGTTGCTTTTATAAACATACTTTGTATATTGAAAGGGTATATACGCACTACATTAAAAAAAATTATATATATATATATATATATATATATATATATATATATATATATATATATCTGTCCATCCTGTTCCACTTCCAGTTGGATGGAAATACATAATTTGTCATATTTACTCTGTGTTATTCTATACTTTGTGTAGTAAGTTGTCCTTAGTGTTAAACTTCTCCTAATGTTCGGACTTTATCCTTCTGTGGAAAGAAACATCTAACAATAGAGAAAATCTCATAGTTAACAGAATAGAAAAAAAAGGGAAAAACGTATATTTTATCAAAAAAGTTGTCTTGGCATGACATCTTGGCAAACTTTCACGACACACAACTACTGCATGCAAATATAATAGTGCATACACATGGTACAATGCATTCTAAATGACACTTTTAACTAAATGTTAAAGCGAGTAAGATAGTTTCGATTCTCTCTATGCCCAAAGCAGAAAAGGGACCGCAGACGCACTAAAGCAACACAATGTGCTGGGAGCTGCAGTGCAACTACAAACTCATTCTTTGAATGAAAGGAATAAAGGCTACCAGGGTTACAGGAAGTACAACCAAGTTGGAGAGTGACAAAGAAACACGGAAAAAAAAGAGAGAGGAGGAAAGAGACAGGGGAGAGGGGCTGCTTTTGAGAGACAGATGGGCTGTTCTCCTAAAGTTTGCCGTGCCAGTGCCATGCTGAATGCCGCAATTTCTAACAAGTTTCAAGGAGGGTCATTGTCTGGGCCTTTTTCTCTCTGTCCACCTTACTATCTATCTTCCTCTATTTGTCATTCTTAATGCCAATCTGTCTGCTACGCTATCACACTGGCTGTATGTGCACAAGATTGCATGCATGTATCTACCTATATCTGTGCCAAAGTTGAGACAGAGTGCAAAGGCAAAGATATGAAAAAGGTATTCTTATAAATGCTCCCCAAAGTGCTTTTTTTTCTTGATAAGTATGTGTATGCGAGTGTTGCCAGGGTGAGCTACATTCTGCTACTGGGGAACTACAAAAGCAGCTGATTAGAAACAGTAGGTGAGCTTTGCTAACAATTCCCAGTGAATATGCAAAACGAAAAAGGCAATAGAAAGAAATAGAGATAAAATCACAAGCACGAAGAAGGAATCACAGTAAAATGCTCTTTTTCTCTGTGTCCTGACACCTCTAAGAAAGGTCTACTGCCATGTTTAATACCAGGTGCTTTATGGAAGAATTTCATAAATACTTGCATACAGAAACAACTGCAAATTAGCTTACACTGCAGGTTTTGCAAGCAAGAAATTATGCTCAAGCAATGCATGCACATAACCAATGCCCATATTTCAGGCTTGATATCGAGGCGTGACGTCACAGAGAAAGATTAGTGCACTGTGAGATAAGAAAATATATTCTGATTAACAAAACAGAAGCTGATTAAGAAAGTATCTATGCACTGCACATACTCATATGTGCTCATATGTACTCACATGTGACTAAATGAACAAACAAATTGTAAATAAAACAGAGTCAACAGAAATGTTTCCAGATAAGATATAAAGAATATCTGACAATTCTGAATTCAGGACAATGGTCATAGATGGTGTATCGTCACTTTTAGCACACAGCAGGATATTGTCCACTTCAAACATGCTCTTGCTAATAGAAGAAAAACACTCTGTTTTGTTCACAAGATGTTGCTGCTTGGACAGGGTGTACAACAGACAGCACACATGACACCCTGCGAATTCACCAGACACTTGCAGCAGTATTCTCACGTGGACGCAACTGGATATCACACAGACTTTGTACTAGCGAGCTAGTCTTAGTCCCAGTGCAGGCCAATCAGCCTTCACAGGATGTGCATTCTTGCATTCACTTCTCTGAGCTAATGCTTAGGAAGGTTTTGGACTGTAATGCATATCTGAAAATTGCTAAATTATGTCCTGGTCGGGGTTACTTACATTTTAGCTCATTTTCTAACACAACTAAGTGATGGCCCACTTTTCTGTTTTTTCTCTCTTGGAAAACATTCTGTTGCTGCTTCTGTTGGGTTTGTCTTTTTTGTGTTCACTGAATTTCAGTGCGTCTGTTGGGAAAATCCTAAAGATAACTTTTAACTATCTTGTGGGTGGTGTATTTGCATAAGTTGGTTTTCATAGGTCGCTGATTTCAGCCACAATGCTGAGAATAGCTGAGCCACGTGACCTTAGCTTTTGATCCAGGATCTTAGAAAGAACAGCTTTCAACACACAAAGATGGATATTTATGTTGTATATATTTATCTATTTTTTTAAAGTAATCATCCAGTCTTCCATAATCTTTATTCCTTCAGTCTTCCATCTAATAAATAAACATCAATTGTCCCATTTTCAAGTGAAAAACATTCAAAAAACTATTAAATGTCTTTTTGGTGCGGAGTGAGATGGCTGCATTAATGAAACATCTTATATTTCCTAAAGATTTCAACCATGAATAAATCCTACTTGATTGCGGTTTATTAATAATGCAATCATCTTACTCATTCACACTCATTTTAGAAATAATTTTCACATCAACCTACATTAGCAAAACTGGATGACGCTTACACACCCTTGGGTCTTTCCCCTTTTTTGTGATGATGGTAATGAATGTTTGCTTCATTGTAGGTGGCAGAACCCTTTTCTCTAATGTCTCTTTATATACCTCTAACAAACAAGCGTCCATTAGATCCTGGTGGGGTTTTTTTCTTTTGTTTTTTTAATAAACTAAATTTAGTTTGACCTCCCCTGCCATGGAGCGTTGTGTTTGCACTTTTCACGCTTCACCTCTTAAGCAGACAGTGTGCACAGATATTACAATACATGCTTAATCAGATTCATATGGACGAAGCTCAGATTACTACGAGCGTCTTTTTTTTTTTTTGCCAAAAATTACATATTGCCCTCTAATATTCCTGAAAAGCCTGAGTATTGCTGGAATCCTTTCCAGGTCCTGTTGACAGTTTTTACCAAAAGCAGTCAAACTAATTCCAGAATAGCACGTGCACTCCGAAGAGCTTAACCTCCACTGCTATTACTGCAAAGAAGCACTGAATCAAGCAAGCTTGGCACTGAGGCAAAAGCAGTGCTTCTTTTTCAAGAAAAGAAACACATTAATAACTGATTTCGGCCTGTCGCATGTCTTCTCTCTTTCCCAAGTGACAGAAAGGAACTTTTCTATGAGCTCTAAGTCAAACAGTCAGAGTCCTTTCTTCATAATAAAAATACCAATTTTTCCCTTCAGCTTGGGAAGTTGGCAGACTCCTCGAGTAGACATTCTCTTCCTGTTGCTTCATGCTTTTGGATGGAGGCAACATGTACCCTTGACTTGCTGCCTTCGAGATTCTAAATAAAAGCATTTTAGGCTATTTTGGGGCCAGCTCTGTTTATATCCCTGTTAGCTGGGTCAGACAGATCTAGGGTCAACAATAAAACAAGGCAAGTTGAAGATAAATGAGAGGGGAGGCTGGGTAAGGATTTACTATTTCTTCTATTAAATACATATACTCTCTAATAAAGCCTACTTTCTCCATTTAATCAGTCATACTGTGGACATGTGCCTGCATGTATCTGCATGTCACAGAGGGTCACTTGTACTCAAGGGTTGAAGGGACTCTCTCCATCAGCTTCTCTGATTAGAGCCATAATTAAAAGCTGTGCTAATTGGTGCTGAGCCCAACACTGGGCAGCAAGTTCATTAAGAACCTCTATAAAATTCTCCTCCTGCATTCCACTGAATGGTAAAAGAACCGGCATTAATAAATCTCCTTACCCGGGGGACAGGTCAACTGTGAAGGAGACTGACTGAGAGAGAAACAAAGTCTAACAAAGCAGGGAAAAAGCGAGAGCTCTTTCTATATCGATCAAGTTGATCCCTGCTTGGTCAATGTTTAAAGGCGAAGGGTGATAGATTGTAGCAAAAGGCAGATAGTTGATTAGTTAATTTAGTAAACGTACAAAAAGTTTTACAGTTTGAAGGAATCATTTGAAAGAGAACAATGCAAATTTAGGAACACAACTTTTTCCCCCATGTATTTTACTACAATGTCTTAAAGGGGAATTGATTTCTCTAACACTAGATTGCCAAAAATCTTTTAGTATTTTAAACATATCCATTTATAAATTCCCTTCTGTGCACAGTATGCAGAAGACTAATTCTTAAAATCAAAATACATCTACAAGCAAGATAACAGAAACAGACAGTTTTCCTACCTCTATTTTTTTCAACTTTAGGTGTAACAGATAATTGGTTTCAAACATAAACACAGCTACAGGATACATGAAGAAACAAGTCTATTCTATTGACAGAGTGAGAGAGGGAGAGAGCACCTTACAGTGTCTATAACCTCAATCTGATTTCGCTAATTGCACTCAAGTGCCAAGTTACCGGCAGTCTCATTAGCACTCTTTTCCCTAAATTACTAATCAAGATCCGAGAAACAATTACTTTTCACAGGGTAGAAAAATGTGGCGCTGATAATGTCTTTTTTTCCAGTGGGTTTCTGCCACACCTAATCATTCTAGTGTGTGAGTATGTGTGTGTGTTGTAGGTCAGGTGGGGCCTTTCTCTATGTAGATGTCTGTCTCGCTGCCCTGCCTTCCTGGAGCAAGCTCAAGAAAAGCATTCAGATGCCAAGGAATTCTACTTTCAGTGAAACAGAGACCAACAATATTTAGCAAATGTACCATCGAGAGGCTGCGATATCTGAAAGGCTTGGCCGCAAACCTCTCAGTGGCAATATTCACAGGGGCTAGCATAAAGACTTTGTTTTCAACATCATTTTCCTGCCCGCCTAAACTCTTGGGTGAACAATGAATTTTTTCATGTCTCCCCTGTGAACGTGAAACATGCGTACAGCAACGTGTGGATAATGAAACTGAATGGAGGATCTCAGCAACCTCTCGTGAGAAAAATGTTGATTTTACTGATTAGTTAACCAGGTCCACGTAAAGTCGAACTGTGCATTAAATAACACTCTTGTACAGGCCTCTACCTTTGTCAGTAAATAAGCTAAACTGTGCTCCCTTTTCTCCTTGTGGAGCTCCCCAACTAAGATGTTGACACAATGAATCCCTCGCAATAACACTTTTGTTTTTGTGCCCTCTCTGGTCGTGTTTACATTCGCCGAGCTCACAGACAAGGAAGCTGTTCAGTGTCCACTGACCAAAGGTTCTGTATTTGCACAAGGTGGAAGTGGGAGGAGATGAGGGAAAAGACACAGGACGAGGGTACTTTCCCATTTTTATAAATATACATAAATATATCATAGAACAACAGGTACAGGGAGGAGAATAAGTGAACAAACAAGAGGGAGCTGAGAGGTGTGGCTTCAGACTATTTCAGGTGCCTGGCGTTTAGAAGTGGTGCAGGTAACTCTGGTTTCAGCCACCCATCTCAAGGTCAGATGCTGTTTTTCATGCAGCCTGACCTGGAACAAACACCTGGCACGCTCTAGAGAAAGGCCACTAGCCATGCCTAGCATTCGTTAGTCATTACTCGCTCAGCAGCATGGCCACACCATTCTCATGTAAATATCCACACCGGTCAGCATTTTGCATGGAAGCTTGTGATTAATGATCTATGCCGGCGAAAATAATACTTCAGTATGCGCAATGTAAATATAGTAAAAAATGACACAACAAGTGCAAGGGAATTAGAACAAGTAAAGACAAACAAGGTAAGTGCATCATGGTGTTTAACACATCAGTGAAATATTTCAAGGAGCATTCAGACAGGCTACAGCTCCATCACGTCTGAATCAAAAGTAAGCTAGCGCCCATCCTCACAGGCTACAATAAGCCAGCATTCCTTTGTGTCTGCCATTTTAGCTCCAGTCAACCCCACGTCGACACGAGGGCATTAAAGCATTAGTGGCTAATGTTTTTAAAAGTGTATGGTATCTTGGAGGGATTCGGGTGGTAGGCGCTGCATGTGTGTGTAATGGCGGATGAGATGGGTCCACACATGGCAACCATTACACACACAGCCCCTCTAATCGCTGCCGACCTGCCTCCTCGCCTGCAGCCATCCCACCTCTGACTGTGTGTGTGTGAGTGAGTGAGTGTGTGTGTGTGTCAGGGGGCATACCAGGTTCAGGAGGGCAGCATGTTCACATAGATGCATATTTTTGCCACATTAACACACCCATTACATACACAGGCATACGCTCACACAAAGACACCCATTAGCTTTGAACAATTTCGACAAAACTTTCCCTTAAAGAAGTAAATATGTAATGAAATACAAAAAATAAACACCTTCACAGCTTTCCTCAGTTCAGCTAAAACTTTAACTGAGTGTGTCGGAGAAACCAGCTGCAAGCAGCTTTGGAAGACAGATGAGGAAAAGAATTAAGAGATGGACAAGGAAAGAGCCAAGAGGGATTAACCGAACTGAGATAAATTAATAATTTAGAACTGCATTACTGTGTTCTTAGAGGGATCTGCCAAGGACAACAGAGAATAAACAAAGTCAGACAGATGACTCACTAGATAGACGGGACGAGATACCGTCTCAAGAGTTCTAATTTTTAGGCTTAATACACACAAAAACAAAACCATTTTGGTACTTTATATGTAAAAATGTTTTCTTACAAAATTCTCTTTAACAAAAGACAGCAAACTTCGAAAGTGCTAAATATTGTCCAAACAGAAGAAGCCATAGACGGCCCATGCCTGAAAAAAATAATATACTCTAAACCTGGTTAAAATACTGAGAATTAATCTTTCTGATGCTTAATGCTGGATTCTGCCTGTCCACATACTCATGCAGATATACAGTTCAGGAATGCGTTAAGCTTGGGTGCTTAATTGACAAAGCATCCAAGCTGCTGTGCGTTTGAGTGTGTGTGACACCGAAGCAAAAACAGATATGAAGCCGGTCGGAAAGAAGTCAGAACAATGTGTCTTTGTGTGTGCGGGTGTACGCGTATGTCTGGAGTTGTGTCTGCAGAGAAATATCTAAATATTATGGAAGATTTTGTTGTATGTTTACGTCTTGAATCTCTGTATATGTGTGCGCGTCCACTCTATATGTCTGAGAGCCCCCCCCCTAAAGATTTACAGAGGTTCATCACATGTTGTACCTACACCTACTTGTCTCCTTGAAGACACGCTCGCTCGCTTGTGCATAACAAACATGCGTACACTGCCTCAGGTGAGCGTGTGTGTGATCTGGAGGGGGATAACTCTGTGGCGAGACCACACAGGAGACAGCTTTCAACTGAGTAAACACCACATCAAAAACACACACGCTCTCACAGACACACACACACACACACACATATATGCATGTAGCACTGGATACAGTTTGCTTGCCTCCCTCCTGCGTAATTGAGAAAAGCTGCCGTCCATTAAAACTTGCTGACATCACTTAGACAGCTAAAAATGCAGGGAGCTAACGAGCTAGTGGGGCCTTTGATTGAGCTTCCAAACAGGTTCAAACTTTATCGCCTGCTACCCTCAGGACAGGACACAGGCCTGCCATACACTCGAAATTGAGCATCTCAAACAAACAGTCTACACACCAGAAGTGGAGGTAAACGTCTGCAGACAGGAGACCGTTCTTTCTTATCTTCTACATGGTGTGCAACTTTGTCTATCACACCGTGCCCACTCTAAACAGCATGAGGTATCGCAAACTCAACTTTTGTGTGGTTGTGTGTGTTTACCGCTCGCATCCGTGTGGACATGCTGATGTTTTAGTTTGAATGTTTAATGTTTTATTTAGTTTTTTTGTGAGCGTGCAGCTGGGCAGGCAGCAAAAGGCCGTCTGCGATCCCCTGCTCTTCCCCGGTCTCCACCTCTAGCTCGCTGCATCGCCTTCATCAGATAAAGTGAAAAATACATAAGGTTGGCTGGAGCCTGAGCACGCCTAATTAAGACTGGTTAACTTAGCTCTGAGACTTCTATTACATGCATGCGTGCACGCACACAGGCGCAAAAGAAACGCAAAGTCACACACACACTTGGCGCTCCCCTCTCCCTATTAACACCTGCTTCTTTTCCAATTAGTCCCCCAAATAGAGACAAATGGGCTAGAGGGGTCTGATTAATTCATTTCTGTCAAGGACTCTGCTACACAATGCCGTCAGGGTGCTCAGGCAGGCGTGGGCTCATGCACGTGTTGACGCACACGTGCACGTTTGCACACTAGCGCAAGCTCGACCGAGCATAAAGCATCAAAACAAAGTACTGTTAACGCGAAAACTGTTAAAATATGTGAAAAAAATAGATAATAGCCCATTATTGTACAATGCGTTCGCCTTGTTTAAAACCCAGAAGTAAATAAAGGGAGCTGGAACATGACGTTGAGACATAGATGCACTTTAAAGGATGATGAAAAGAAGGAAAGGTCTATCTGCACCACTCCTCTTCCGGGGACAAATTCCTCTCATCTTTGCTCTAGTGGGCTTGTGAGCGCATACATGCATCTGTGTATGAGTGTGTGTCCATGCATGTGTACGTAAGCTGTGTCGATCCCATCATTAGTCTTGCTCTCCTGTCCTCCCCTGTTTGTTTAAGCAGAGCTCTGTGTTTGCTTGGAGCAGCATGTCCTCCAAAGAGACTGCTACAACGCAATCACTTCAAAAACTTTACCGGTTCACACATACACACCTGCACACAAACATGGGCAGGTAGCGCAGAGATAGGCCATGGCTTGTTAATCTGTGACTTAGACCTTTCAAGGCACCCATCTTACTGACAAAAAAAAAACCTGGGTTAATCTTCTTCTTTTTAAAACATGAATTTATATTTCAAGATTTTAGCAGTAGAGTCCTATTGCCACACACTGCAAACACGGCAATAAAATGTAAACACACATTTGCGTATAAATACAAAAACAAAAGTAAAAGACGTAAAAATTAGATTTTTCAACTTTACTTGAAAAATCTGAAGAGCTTAATAGATGGAAAATGTATAGATACATTAGCAGCAAAGACAGATCAAACAAGGTAGGGTTGAAAACAACACAGAATTTGATAAATACTCACAGAGACAGCTATGACAATCTCACCTTTGAACTATGAGTGATGAACACTCATCTTTTTATAAAGATTACCACTGTTTACACAGTGGGTGGAGGCTTGGATTTAGGAATGGTGCAATCCTTTTCCACTTTTAAAAAGACAGGTGCCTGTGCTCACATTGGTCTAAAACAAGAAAATCGAGATTTCGTGCCTGTGAAGACATTCAGCTTGTTTACTCACTTTGACTCATCATCCACTGACCCTAATATTGAGCATCCTGGATATCACTGAGTAAGTTATTAACTGGCGATGTTGGCTCTGGATTTACCAGCTATGAGCGCATTCAAAAGTAAGATACAAAGTGGATAGGGCTAGACAGAGTTAAAGCCCTGAATGAATTACTTAATATGATGTGAGGTAAAATGGTAACACTGAATTTCTAAAGCTATAGCACCTTCAAAAAGCATTGTATCCATTATATCATCAATCTCGAGTTTGTGTTAGCATCCAGCGAAACTGGAAACTCCATATTTTCAGTGATCTGGTTCTCCTGAGTTAAGTTAATCTGCTCTGGAGGTGGTCAGCCTTGCAGCATTAGGTACCAACAGTGTTGATCTAACCTAGTTGAAAGTGGCTCATCCTTTGTGATACAGGCCCCTGCTCTTGAACTTTCTTCAAAGGCCATAGAAGGGGTGGGGGGGGTTGGAGTAACAACAATAACTACTAATCCTGGTGGAAGGGTAAACCTGACCGGACAAAAAGAAAAAAGAAATAAAAATGTGTGTTTGTTCTTCTGCCATATCTTTAGTGATTTACTAACAAATAACAATTCACTCAACCCTAGTTGTCAGTGGCATTGAAATAGCATTAGCACTGCTGACCACCAGCTTATCCAAGCACACACAGCAACTCAAACACAATGCTAACATTGCTTCAAATCTCTGCACAATGGCAAGGCCACACATTAGTTCCACACCAAATAAATAGCTGCTGCTTCAGTTCATAAACTCTGGGTTCAGAGGTCGAGCTATGTCAAGTAGGGCCCTGAATGAGACGCCATGGGATAAAAGAAAGACAGAAAAAAGGGATTTAGACGAGGAGATGGGTGGGGGTGCTTATAGAATACACCATCTCCCTTTCTCCAGTCCACCCGTTGAGTCTGAAATGCCACTCTACCGTTGGCTCTTTTGTGTGTCAGTCTCAAAGAGCTTGTCTTCAATTAGCCTGATAAGAGAGGAGAGGATGAGGGTGGGGCAGAACTGGGGGGGGGGGGGTTACCTGGGAAGCCACTAATTGCTTTGATGCCATTGGCCCCTGTTTGCTATGTTTTTTGCACCCACACCCCCACACCCCGTGTTGATGCTAAATTTGAGAGTGCAATTTATCTTGTGGTTGGGGCAAATGGCAGTTCTGAAGGCAGCCACCTTCACTTTTGTTGTTTTAATGACATCATTTGGATCATGTAGTAGCAACAACAAGCAATCACATGACTTAATACCACAGAGGACAGTGCTGTAATGTTGATTAATGTGTGCTGTTAAAACACAAACAAAAAGCTGTCCATGAGAACAACACATAAAAACTTTTTTTTTCATAATCCACAACAGATTTGTCACCAACTGGTTTGGTTAACAATTCCACCTTACCAGACACACAGCTCACCTTGCCTGTTTACTTAGATATGACAGGCATTTCCAGATAGCTTTAGAAAAAGCACACCTTTTAAGGACTTTTTAAAAGTTTATCTCTCAATTTTTTAGGACCAGAAAATCTCAAAAAGCCAGCAGCAGGTTGTGTTGATACATCCCCCATTTCACTCTGGGACACTGAATAGACCTTCAACCACAATGACTTTTCTCACACTGTGTTACTCAATTATTCTATTATTATTTTAAGATGATATTCTTGTTTTATTTCTTTATTTGTCCCAACAATAAGAATAAGAATAAGCCTTTTTGTCAATATATTTGTAAATATAGATACATCTTCAAATGCATTCATGTGGGGAAATGGAAATATGTGTTACATATTTCCCTCACTTTCCCAATTCCTGCTCCTCTTTTCTCTCTTTTTCTGCAGTCTTTTGGTGAATGAATAATAATTTTGAGCATATGATTTATCATGGCACAGCGAACAGTCACTCATCTCAACACCTTTATCCAACAGCGTAGGTCAGTGGGTAGGTAGAGTATAATCACTGGAAAGAAAGGGAAGGGATGTAAGGAAAGCAAGGAGAGAAGATAGAGGAGTGAAAAGCATGAGTGAAAGTTATTACCAGCAGTGTCTGCTGATTGCATTCAGCAGGGGATGGCGAGTAGGTAGCCAATGAACCATCTAAACTTTGTGCACTGAGATTCTACTGAAGCAAAGGGGGAAAATAGAGGTAGGAGAGAGAAGACAAGAGAAAAGACATCATATATAGGTTTAAGAGCGGTTAAAAAAATTTCAGGTAAACATAGTAACACTACAACTTTGAATTACACTATTTTGATAGCTATTTTGATAATAATAACAGTCAAAATCATATTATAACTTTGTTTATGGTGCGGTTTCGGTTTTGGGGGGTTTTCAACTGGCGTGGTGCTGGTGGTGGGGGGGTATATGGAAGTGCACAGAAGTCACCTGTTATCAATGAGTGCTCTTAAGCAGACAAACACTGCTACTGACAATATTATCATATGTGTATCACTGGCATTACAGAGATATTACATTTTTCAGGATCACAGATACATAAAATATGCTTATCTTGACATCCCTAATTTAAAAAATGTTATGCTATTTCCTCTTTATTTTTGCAGCTGATCTGGACTTCTTCTTCTGTCACAATCAAGATACAAATTGGAATTTTAAAAACTTGGCCACTACATTCACAATTCTTCAACATTAAAGACCGACACTTGATTTCCTGTGAACTCGAACATAAACTGTGTGGTGATTGATTCTTAAAATATCTGTCACTATAGCTACACACTGACGCTGTTATAAAAGATATTTTATCGTCCTTATCTTCAGCTTTTTACAGCTTCTGGTCCTCACCTGTTGAGGAATAAACTGTTGTGACAGTCCACCAACACTGTCTCCCTGTATCTTGTCAGGGTGTTATCAGCATGAGGCGCGATTTGGCAAGGCCATACACTGTCACAGCTGTAAAGTCTCTCACACAGATACACACACACACACCACAAGACTCACACCCAAATAGCAATCCCAGACACCCAGCTCCACAAGTGCAACTCTCATTATCAAAAGTTTGAACATCAAACACACAGAATATTTTTATGTTTATTAAATGAGGGAACTGCTGAAACTCAAACACCCTACAGTCAGTCCAACTGTGCTGCAGTGCAACTACTCTGCTCAGTGCACAGCTAAAGGCACAAAGACAAAGCACCACGCACTAGTAAAAGGCAAGCAAATAGCTTAGCTGTTTGCTAATACAGGTATGGAATGTGCTAAGCCAGGCACTGTGGGAGTCAGAGCGGGGAGTTTATGTGTGTGCCTTTTGGCTTTTGTGTGTTTGTGTGTGTTAGATGGCAGAGAAGGGATCCAAAAGAATTATGTGCGTCCTGCCTAATGACTGTCATATGGAAGGGATTGAAGTGACCACTGCCATGCAAAGGGCTGGACCACACCGCATCTGTCACAAGGCCCCTTGTTTGTGTTTTGGTTTGCGTGGATGTGTGTGTGTGCGTGTGTGTGAGCGTGTGTGTAACATTTGCATTACACGTCGGGCATTTAGGGGACACTCTGAAACCAAATGAAAGACAGTGAGTGATGAAGTAGAGAATGAGGGGCAATGCTTGGGATCAAAGACATTAATAGGCATAATAGGCATAGTAGTAGAATAGTAGTAGAATGGGCATAGCAGAATAAATCGTGTAGTTATGTAACCATTTCTAAAACCTGTATGTAAGGATAACTCTTTGTTCATATGTGAGTTATTGTCTCTCATTTTTTAAATACGAGCACAAAGTTCTTCAAAGTTCAGAGGCTTACTGTCATTGACGTGGACATCTGGTGCAGTCAGTCATGCAGAATTATTATTGCAATAATTACAAGTCAGCTAGGAAACACCTTAGTGTTTCTTTGGAGACCTGCAAATGCCAGTTTTTTGTTTTCTACAGATGTCTTCAGACATGCAAATGTGAGAGTAATATCACCCGAACTCCTGAAAGGAAGAAATTTGACTGCACTAGCATGACAAGGCTAGCAGAGGCCCATCTGTAAGTGCTTATTGTGATGGATACAGCCCTATAACCACACATCTAGCTTTCCAAGAGGGACAAAGATATAGGGATAGGGAGAAGACTGAGGTCATGAGAAATGAGACAGATGACAGAGGAGAGGATAGGCCAGCCCAAGAAGGAACGGCTGGGCAAAGCTGAGGTCTGTGCATTTTTACAAACTCCTCTCTAAATAAAGAGCACGTTATGAGACTGAATCAATCAAAAGTGAAAGTAAGTAATCACATAATGGACGGCAGGATTCGTGGGGTTGGCTAGATGGATGATAGTTTAGTCATATGTGAGATACTACGTGAAGACTTACAAAGAAAATCAGGGTGAATCTTGGAAGTAATTTGATACTTTGATCTGTGGTTACGTATTCTCTCCTGGTATTGCTCTTTGCCTCTTTTTTTTCTCGCTTGTGTCTTTTTCAAGTTCGTTCTATAATTCTGCATATTTGCTGTTGTTTGGTAATCTGTGTGAATGATTCCTAATTATTTTTGCGCATGAAGCCTCCCTACACTGCCTTATTACTTTTATCTAAAGTGATCAGTTCAACTGAGAAGTGTTTTTTTCTACAAATTCTATCTGAATCCTAAACCAGAAACTAACGATTAGCTAGTATTTCACAACAGCAGCAACAACATTTAGCTTTTTACCATCTTCTAACCATTATCATGCATCAGATTTATCCATGAAAACTTCTGAGTACCAAGTTGGGTACCACTTCTCTGAACTACAGTCTTTCTTCTGTACCAAAAGCAGAAAGAAAAAGCGGCGGCAGTGTTGCCAATGTGCAGACACGTCCCTTCAATGGTGGCAGTTACCTCTGACCTTACACACCCAAACATTTTCAGGAGACTATTTGTCCCTGTAACACACTGACCAACCCGTCTCTTTGGTCAACCTTGTTTCCTCTTCTGAAAACAAGCCATCAGCCCCCCTCTTTCATCTGCTGCCACCCCAAGCATCCGGCCGAACATGAGGCCCAGCACCAGCCACCAAGCAGCCTGTTCTTTATTGTGCCCGCTTCCTGCTGTACTTTTCTCCTGACCCCCTGTTGTTGTCCTCCCTTTGCCACCCCCACCTCTTCCTCTTCTCCACCCCCCTCCTAACCCCCAAACTCCCTCCACCGATCCCCGTTTCGTGCTAATTAATTTAATCCTGTAAGCAGGTGTAAGCTCAGTCATTAAGCAGAGCCAAGTCACGGTAAATAGGGGGTGAAGGGTAGGAGGGGTGCATTGTGAAAGTGAGGACAGAGCAGGCAAAAACAACAAACGGCAAAATAGCTGGCAAAGTGGAGAAATACAGTTTTCTTGTGTGTTTTTTCAGGGTGTGAAAAGAGGGTGAAAAAAAGTCTTATTTCCACTTTTTCTATGGAGACGAGTGGTACAGTGAAGGGGCATTCAGTGAATGTTATATCGATATCTCTCCGCCTCTCGCCATCCATTTTTCTTGCTTTCTTTCCTCTGTTGTTGTGTCTCTTCCTGGAGATATCTCTCTAATACGGGGGTGGAGTGAAAGAAAAAAGGCCTGAAAAATGGGGACGCTTGGGGTTGTTTTTCTCCCCTAGCTAAACAGAGCGGGACTATGGGCCTGAGTCTGTGCAAGTTCTTTTTATTTATCAACCATCCTTTCTCTCTGTCTGTGTCTATCTCTTTTCTTGAGACCAGGGGGGTCTGAATTGAATCTGTTTGGAGGGGGTGTGAGAGTGTCCAAGTTTGTGAAGAAGTGGGTCTTAGCAACTGGTGATGCCCCCTGCACTGGAGCTGGAGAGATGCTGCTGTAGCAATAGGAGACAAAAGAGATCGTAGAAAGGGAAGTAGGCAGAGAGTTTGTAAGGTTTCATCAAGACTGCATGCAAGGAGCTCCCAAGTGGTTTCTTCCGCTGTCCGTCGTCCAATGGGGCAGCAGTTTACCATGCTGCTCGCAGCGCTGGAGAAAGGAGACTGAGCAGGGTTCTATTCTTCTCCATTGGCCTCTATCCCCCGGCAGCAGTCAATCAATCCCGCTCTCTTGTCCCTTCTCCTTCTGTCAGCTTCTATCTGCACCTCAATCTGCCTCCCAGCGCACATCCTCTGGCAAAATAGAGGTCACAATTCAGGCACTCACTTTCTCTCACTCTCTCTTTTTCACCCCTAATTCCTTTTTAACTCAGTGAGCGGGTGTCAGGGATACAACTCGGTGCATTCCTGCCTGGCTTGTAGCGCAACAAGCTATTGAGCAGGAGATAAGCCTCTTTTTTAGGAAGGGTTGAGGAGAATTGAATTCAGGGCCTGAGTGACGGGAGGAGGAAGATTTATCCCCGTCGGTGGACAATGCTGCCTTTTCGGGGACTTTAATCTCCCTTGGACAATGGGCCTGGTTTTCCAACTCCACCATCACCAACGCCCCCATCCCTCTGTGCTTTTCCCACGATGGTCCCTGATTAGCACCACGGGCCGATTGAACATAAACCATTATCTCTATCTTGTTGGATTTTTTTTCTAAGGAGGCTCATCTGTATTTTTTGTCAAGGGTGGAATAAAAGGAGCTTAGATGAAAGTGATTTAAAAAAAAGACAGTAAGAAAGGTAAAGGGTTTGTAAGGCAATGGAGTGAAGACAAATGAGGAGCCAGACAGACAGGGAAGAAAATGTGAAAGGAGGCAGGGAGTGTTGAATAAGGTGCTGTGAGTGCCAAGTTCACTGAATATGCCCAGGACAGAGGGTGATTCCACTCAGCTGGGGAGACACTCACACAAACACAAACACGCACAGTCATTACTATGAGTCGTGCAGCCCAAAGGGAAAAGAGAAAAGGGTAAGAACAGAGACAGACATCTTAAGGACAGGGCAGGATTTTCCAGGCTTAGGGTTCAGATGGGGTAATTTCACCATTTACCCAATAGACTCTAAAATACAGCAGCCCCTCAATAAATCCTGTCTCCATAAAACCTCTGTTTTATAAAGATGCTGACAAGTAACCCAGATGATGTAGTTTGTGCTGATGAGGAATTTTAATTCAAAGAATTGATTGATTTCAAAGAAAAAAGTATCAGAGGCAACCTGTAGGCAAGTGTACAAGACACCAACTGAACTTGCCCTTCGCATATTAATTAAATTCACAGATTTAAACAGTGCAGTGAAAAAGTATTCGGCCCTTCCATATTTGTCACACTTAAATGTTTCAGATCATCCCAAAAAAATTATATTACATGACGATAACCTGAGTAAATACAAAAATGTGTTTTTTAAATGATGATTTCATTAATTAATGGGATAAAGCTATCCAAGTCTACCTGGCCCTGTTGCCCCACTTGTTAAATCATGAGTCGATTATGATAAATCACATTTTTTGGAAAGCCAAATTCTACTAAATTCCTATTTACTCCAAGAGCACATCGACGACTCATCCAGGAGGTTACAAAAGAACCCAGAAAAGCATCTAAGGAACTGCAAGGCTCACTTGCCTCAGTTAAGGTCAGAGTTCATGATTTAACAATAAGAAAATGGGTAAAAATGGCATCCATGGGAGAGCTTCAAGGAGAAAACTAATGATGCCCAAAAAGAACACAGAGGCTCACATCTGCCTAAAAAAACATCTTGATGAGACTTTTGAAAAATATTCTGTGAACAGACAAGACAAAAACGTAACCTTTTGGAACGTCCGAGTCCTCTTAAATTTCATAAAAAGAAATACAGTTTTGGTTTTGTGATGGTCTGGGGCTGCTTTGATGCTTCAGGACCTGGGTGACTTGCCGTAACTAATGGAGACATGAACTCTGCTCTCTACCTGAAAATCCTGAAGGAGAATGGCCAGTTCATGAAGCTCCAGCTCACTTGGGTTATGCAGATGATCTGAAACACACCAGCAAATCTGCTGAATGGTTCAAACATAAACAAATTTAAGGTTTTGTACTGGCTTGGTCAAAATCCATATTTAAATCCAATTGAGGTGCTGTGGCATGACCTTAAATAGGCTGTTCATGCTGGTAAATCCTCTAATGTGGCTAAATTAAAAAAAATCTCCAAAGAAATGTTGACCAAAGTTCCTCCACAGCAATTGTATTGTAATTGTAAAAATGTATTCACAGTTATAACAAACACTTTACTGCGGTTCTTGCTGCAAAGGATTACACATCCAGTTAGTAGGTTTTGGGGGTAACTACGTTTTCACATAGGGTCAGGTAGGTTTGGATAGCTTTTTTCCTCAATAAATGAAATCAAGTATTTTTTAAAATTGAGTAACACTAGGATAAAATGTCCACTATAATGTCCAAAAGCACAAAGGAGTGTCCTCCGATTCTCAACATTTAGATTAACAGATTATGCACAACAACACAGTCTGAACTTCTAAATACATTACACATCCAAGAGCTGTTACAAACATAAGCATCGTGGGTGGGTTATAAGTTTTATGTGATGCAATAAAGTATTATAATATTGAATATCACTATCTTGGCATCGCACAAACACTGCTGTGAAAAATTACCACCTCATTCCATTTCTGCCATAGTTGGACCGACCGCTCTTTGCACACAAATTCACATGCACACATCCTCAAAAGAAATACAGAGCTCACACTCGTATTACATTAAATCTCTGAATTATGGGTTACCAATTTCTAGTAAATGTACTGCGTGCCCTTTTCTCTGCTAAGCTGGATGTCTTGATGGAGTGTGTTTCCAAGTCCAAACCACACTACGGGACGCTCCTAACCCAGCGGGATGATCTGAAAAAATAAATACTGCCATAATTACAGAAGAGAGAGACATGGGCCATGTCTGACATGACAAATCCCAGATGGATATCTCCGAATGACCCTGCATGTGTGTGCGTATGATGGGCATGTTTGTGTATAGGTTTGGACCTTTTGGGGGGGTTTTTTTGTATTTCAGTGGAAACACGACCTGTGTTTAACGTCTACATGGGCCCCTACTCTTACCCTACCCTACCGTGCTGTGTTTGGTTGACAAAGGATGAGTGAAACAATGCACAGGTGAAGAACAAGAGATCACAGAGAACACAGGAAAAAACAGGAGTTTAAAAAAAGCACACAAGAGACATAAAGAGGGACGGAAACCAAGAAGAAGAGAAGAAGACAAGACAGAAAGAAAGAGACATGGAGAGAAATCTCTGGATGTGATTTGGGGAAGCTTAGAGTAAATATTTATTTCCCATCCTTGGGCCTGTCAGTGGTAACGTGATGTCTTCCAACACACACTGCTGCTATTCAAAGATGCCTGTCCCCCCCCCCCCTTGTGTTTATGGTGGCATGACTTGCACTGTGGCATACTGCTACACAATACAAACACAAAATGAGATACTTACACTGTGGGCGTGCGAATACACAGTCACAGCCACACACATTTACGCACACATATGGGCACGCACAAACAGACAAAATACACGTGTCTCGTAAAAGCATTCCTTTGTTGAAGGACAGATTACCAGCTCAGCTTTATCCCTGGTTGTTTTGCACTTTTCCTCTTTTTTGTGTGTATGTCTGTGTGCGTGTTAGTGCACGTGTGCGTGCATTAGTTAATGCATGTGCGTCTACATAATACGCCAAATTCGCGATATCTTGCTCCATCTCTCTATTGCACTCACACACACAAACATACACATCATTTGTGCTTTGGTGACGTCTCCATCTTTGGCAGGAATCAGTGCAGAATACATTTGACAGTGTTCAAATAAAGTCGATGAGAGAAGCGAAAAGAATCGAGATCGCGTTTGCCCAGGGAAAATAATGAGGATACATCTTCTTCGAAATATTTTATTGAGTAATTTCCAGTCGACCCAGCTAAACTTTAAAATGCTCTCAGTGTGTTTCTCACTCTTGCCGAGTTGTGAAATCCTGTCCGGGAAGCATGTTCGAATCCCCGTCTCAGGAGGCCTTTTTCCCAGAGAAAGCCAGCTCTCATCTCTGGTGCAACGCAGACTGATTGGATGGGCCAGTCGGTGAGGCTGCGGGCACGCTGTCCCTCTGAACACCCCTTTCTGGTCATCCTTCTCCCCTCATTTTTTTCCCTCCCATGTGCCGAAATAGTCCTCCTAACGAGTGTTGGCCCATCCCTGTTCCCAGCTATAAAAACAGGCCCCGGTGGCCGAAGATGCTTAGAGAATGTGGTTATTATTGCACATACACACACACACGCAGGGGCCCCTCTCCAGTAGTTTGGTAAATGATGCCCCAAACTTAGCTCGAAACAGGAATGAGTCCAAGGTTTCTTCTCATCATCATCATCATCATCATCATCATCATTCCTCAGCAGGCCCATGACTCAGCCCAAGTCACATTATTTGTTCCAGAGAAAACATAATTTTTTTTTCTGTCAAGCTTTTTCTCTGTGTCTCTCTGTTTTCGCTCTTACTAACTTGTGCTGTTTTTCTTTCTTTTCATATCATCCCATGTCTTTATCTCTTTTGCTCCCACTGTAAATCGCTTCCCATATCTTCCCTTTTCCCGCTTTCTCCCTCCGTCTGTGTCTTGCTTTTCCTACTTGATACACATTTTCTGTCCACTTTTTCCCCCTCCCTTTCCATGGGCAGACTGTTCTTTAAGAAGCAGGCCAAAGTAATTCAAACAACATGGGTCTAATTTGCTATGACATGTTTCATTTCTGACCTCACTTCAGATAACCATCTTGCTCTCTCCCTTTCTTCCTGCACTTCTCCTTCTCTCTCTCACATTAAGCGATACGCTTTGGATGAGCCTGGCCTACTCTTGGAGGGTTCCCCTAACCATGTGCTCATACTAACGGTTTTGTGGGTACTCAATAAGACCAAAATGTTTGCTTTTGCTTTGTAGGTCATTTAAACAAATGTATTCCTCTGAAGCCAAAAGTTGTTGGAGGCTCCATAAGCCATCTGTCAAGTTTTTTTTTTTTATCTGGATTGAAGAGGTTTTTAGTGATTGTGTTTTTGGAGGGACTTGTTTTTTATAAGTTCATAGAGGACGACTACTGCACAGTGTAAACGCCATACCACAGGACATGATGTTTTACCCAGGCGGACTCAACAGTGAAATTTGAATTATTGGCAACTCTGGGACTGGGAGGTGGTTGAGTGGGGATGGCAGGAAATGACTGAACAGTTCAATTTGGGTACTGGGGTAAGTTTGAGTGAAAAAAACTTTATAGGCACAGCACACTCTGCTGCCAACCCCAAAAGCCACAAATATGAGCGTGTTCCCTGAGAAGTCGGCCATGTGAAAACAAAAGTGCCTAGCAGTGGGCAGTGAAGAGAGGCTGAGGGAAGAGAGGAGAGGCAGGGAACTGTCAAAGTTTAATTTGGGTGAGAGGTCAACCCAAAGCCAAATCCAGAAGACGCTTACCAAAGATATGTCTTTCTACTGCCCATTGGAGGCCTTGATCATAATTTCCTTTTTCTGTGTCACTCAAAGCTTTACAGTCATGAGAGGTCAAATTAGCTGTCACAAACACCATTTACCCAACCACAAGAAAAAAGAATAATGTTTTTTTTAAACAAATACATTTAATTGAATTGTGTGTGCAAAAACAAACAAACAGACAAAACTGAATATTTGTAAATATATATATATGGCCTGCTCAACAATACACTGTAAAAGTTATTGTGTTCCTGCCTGAAATTTTCCACATGGGCCAACTTTTACGACTCAGCTGTGGAACGGAACAATTCGCGGATTTTAAAGCCATCACAAAACAGATCATAAATATGCCAATTTGTATGATACAGCTATTGTAGAACAGGCTGATGACAGCTGTCACACAAAGAATAAAACAAGCTGGATTATTCTGCTAAAAATATTGTGCGCTGGGCATCACTGTGTGATAACACGACGTTACATTGGTACTCTGGTTAGAAAAGTCTCCCGTGGTCTGACTCCAACAAAAACCAAAGCCCATCATCATCCATGTGTCCTGCAGAGCTGAAATTCTCTCTGCTTTTCCTTTGTCAGCAGCTCATTGCAAGCCTCCCGTGTCATTGAGAGAGATAAAATGTTTACGTAACAACATCTGAGAGAGCAGCAAATGGTAACTCATTAGTGATTAGGCATGCATTTTTCCATAAAATGTCTAGGAAATACTAAGGCATGTACTGGCAAGATCATGGGGACATCTATTTTCTTTGACCAATTTATTCCCATCCAGTAATAAAAACGGTTAGTAACCCTCGAAAGACACCACTCCTCATACCTGGTTATAGCCCATGCAAAGCTGCCAACTAATGCCTTTAGCTGCTTCTGCAGCGGCACTGCCCTATCTCCTCCCTCATGTGCACCAACAAGTGAAGTGAGTGTGTAAATGTTTGTGGTTTTTTGCCGGAGGAGGCGCTTTGTGCACGTGTTCGCTTACCCTATGTATGTACGCATGAATACATTTGCATAGCACAGGCCATAAGAAAGACTTCATTCACAGCTTCTCTGAAGTTAGCCAGAGGCTCACCTCAAGATGTTCACACTCCAGAGCTGCCAACTGTAAACAGACTCAACTCTGTCTCTCTGAATTCTCCCTCACTTTCACTTTTTTTTTTGCTTTCATGTTAAAATGGGGCTTTGTTTTTTTCTTTTTCTTCTTCTTCTTCTTTAATGAAGTTTACTTGTTCTGTGGTATTTTTTAAACAGCTGCAGGTAATAGCGAGAGAGGCTCCAAGTAACAAGGCTCACTGCTCATACACAGTACAATCTGTTTCCATTACTAACTAATCTGATCCCTTTTCTATCGATATAAAATTTCTGTCGTGAACATTTTTTTTCAACTATTTTTGTACAAAAGAAAAAGGGGGGAAAGAGGTGACTGAGAATATACCTATTAGAACAAATTAAAGGTCTCTTTAATTAATTTGCTTCCACTTCATAACATTTTCTCTGTAGCCTAGCACTGAACCAATGATCCCTTGCTGACCAGCACTTCCTGTGATGGCAGAAAACCAGTAGAGTAAATTTGATTAGTCGCCACTCAATACGGCCTCAGGTAATGAGGTATGTCTGGAAGTAGGTGCAGAGGGGGAAGATAAGGGGCATAGGGTATTGGAGTCGGGGGGTTTCCTGGGGTTTGGCATGTGGCGGGGCAAGGGACCCTTCAAACTTCAAAGATCTCAGATTGGACACAAAACACACATTACAAGGAGGAGGAGGAGGAGGGACCACACAAATTTAATTTTCCTAAAAAGGGGAAATGGAGACAATGAGGATCTGGAGGTAAACTATTTGTGACCCCACGTTTACCTGGTTACCCCCACCTCTATACTCCTCATCTTTTCCTCCCTCCCTCGCTCTATTCCAGATCTGATTAAGCCACAGTGGAAGGGAGCCTCCACTCGTTAAGGAACCCTGTCATGACAAAGAGAAACACAAAGCATGACCGGCCCTCAATTGGAAACGGATCCCCAGTGAAGGGGCAAAAAGGGAGGGAGCCAGAGGAAGAGAAAGCAGAAGAGAGATGGAGATAATTGAATCAAGGCTGCGGGAGAAGAAAGATAAATCTCATTATTGATACTCCAGTTAGGCAGAAAGACTGCAAGAGCTTTTAAGTCAACTCAAACGCCCGTACAACCTATCCTACGGTGCATTCTACAAAATGTTTATTCTACGGTGCACAAACTTAGTCTCTAATTACACTTTAAAAAATCCAATCACAGTTGATGGAAAACAAAACTAAAAGAAGGAAGATTATGGAAGATTATGTTTGTTTTTTTTTCCTGAAACAGGTATGCTCTCCAGAACAAATACAGAACAAATGTGTCATTTTTTCAGCTTTCCAACTGGCTAATCTGTTGTGGTTTCATGTTGTTATTTCAATGTTCCTCTCCGCAGAAATGCCAGCTAAAACAATTGTTGTCTTGGTAACTGTGTTCAAACCGAGGCTCTGGATCAGACGCTCTCCGTCACTCACTGGCTTAGGTGAACAGCTGAGCTCCTTTCCCTTTCAGCACTTTCAGGAAAGAAACTAGCCATTTATCGTGTTTGTGCATGTGCGTGCACATGTGCTTGAGTCTCTGTGAGTGTGCTAAATGTATTTCTGACAGAGGAAACGTCTTACAAACCTGTAAATTATCCTGATGACAGTTTATACTCTGCAGTGGTCACCTTTGCCACAATGATGAGCTCATAAGAATGAACACACACACATGACAGCAATCTGATTAGATCACTCCTTAGAGAGAAGCTGGGAAAGCAAAATGTACTTTTCTCCTTACAAAGCCACACATGTAGTGTCAGAGGTAGAACTCAAGGAATATTGGACTTGATCATTAAAGAGACTCACTGAGTCCATGCTGTCTTGGCCAGTGCAACTGCCCCGCCGCCCACCCCCTTCCTAACTGTCCAGCAAAAAGCCTCCATTTGCAAGTTACGAAGTCTGAGCACAAAGAAAAAGAATGTCAGACGTTGCCAGATAAGTATCAGTTTTTCATTTTTCCCTGCAGAACATGGCCTTTGCTATAAAAACTAAGAGGTAACTGTTAAATCTGAATTTACTTGCTGTTCTTTTACAGAGATATTTGTGAGTGCAAAATAATCCAGGAAGCTATTTTCTTTGGCAACAGACTCTGACCAGACTGTCTGTAGAAGCTGTACTGCAATCTAGAGGATGGTGTGAATGAATGCGGTCAATAATAAATGAGTAGGACCGTAAGGACGACTAGCTACGAGGAAACTCAAGAGCCAGGTAAGCCAGGGGAACTGTCTCCATCGCCTCTTCTCTTCTGTCTCTTGCTCTCTCTGTGCTCGATAATTTTACCTTTCACACAGGGTCTATACAACTGGCATGTAGGCAACTGAGAAAATGCAGCATATATTTGACCAGGCATGCACACGCGGACAAACAAACACACAGAAAGAGGAGAGTGAGCCAGCAGCCGTTTGAAGCATTCTGACGTGTAAATAAACACAGAAGAGCTTTCTAGCCAAACAAAACCAATTTTTAAAGCTCTACAAACACCATTGGACCAATCGAGACACTGGCCTTTCTTTTCTTTAGAGGAACCGCTCAATTAATATGTCACCACAAGTCATGACCACGAGACCCTGCTAAAATAAGCGAGCCACTTCAGCCCTTGCCTCTGGAGAGAAACTAGAGAGAGACATAAATTGCTCTCCTTAAAGTAAAGGAGTCATCCAAAAAAACCAATAAGCTGTGAGTGGGCACCTGCGGCACTGGAAATAAATACTTTTTTTTTTTTTTGCTGAAACCTTGCATCCACCCTTGTTGTTTTATGAACAACCCATGGAAACAATATATATTTACTCATTTCCACAGGTATTTCCTACCCTCTGTGCAGCCTTCGCTTTATGAAATCCTTTTTATAAATGAAGTTTAGCATTCAAACACACAAAAACACTGATAACTTTTAACTGAGTGTGTAGGCTCTGTAGGTAAATTACAACTATTCTAAGCATGATAATTTTGGATTTTACCCCTATATTTATAAAGCCTGAAAAATTACAACAATTTAAAAAATATATTTTAATTACAAAAAAAGGCATAGACATTTTTTCTGCGTATTTCTTCTGGTCAGGAATGCTAATCAATTAAGCTACACCCACAAACTGAGCAGAAAAATAACTAACATTAAAAGTATTTGCCCAAAGACATACTTGTAAATTATCTTTAATTATTATTTGGTCAAAATACTTGGAAAAACTAATGTGCAATAAACATTTCAATTGCTCAAGCCCATATTTTTTATTTTTTTTAATTTGTTGGGGTTTTTTTTTTCCAGATGGCTAAGAAACAGGACTCACGGATTTTGTAATTGTAGGTACTGAAAAAGGAGAAGAGATACCATGTTGGCTTCCCTCTACGCATCCTTGCATTGTTCTCCCGCTACACCTGACACTGCCTCTCAGACCTGCTGTGTGTGTCCGTGTGTGATGTGATCTTGAACACAATGAAGGTATGAAGAGCGGAGGAAGTGATCAAAGTGTCAACCAGAACCTCTGATACTAAAAACCCGTAGTGCCCCCTGCTCGGAAACGTTATCTACACAGGTACGTAATTTAGATACCCCACTGGAGTACTAGAAGGCTTTGATGTTAGTTTAATGGAGGATTAACGTTTAAGTCACACCACTGCTGCTTTACTTTCAGCCAGTAATGATGACAGTAGTTTTTGATGCAGGGTGCTGTGCTTCTGAAAATAAACAGAAAAAGACTCAAATATGTTGCAGTCTAAACTTTGACCCAGAAAGGGTTCAAACAATAGAATTCAATTTGTCAGAGTTAAGACTTTAAAAGGTGCAATTTGGATGTTCAAAGTTTAATGAGCCTCTCTGCTGTGGAAATGACCTGCAAACATTTCAACAATTTAAAAGAGACTTTGAAATTAAAATTCTTTGCCTCCGATATTACAGATGGGAAAGCTGTAGAAAAACTGTGCAACTGCTCCCTGTAATTTTATGTAAATTCAAACCCCCACATTAACTCTTGGAATCACTTATTTTGTATATTTTGTAACATTTTTTAAATGCTCAAAAATTACCAAAATCTTACAAACGAAAAACCAATTGTTTAAATTTTCTAAAACTTTCAGCAAAAAGGAAAAAAAACAAGGAGGGGAAAAAGTGGAGATTATAGATGGATTCCACTGATTGCATCTCGTCGTTGTGCTATTGGTTTCAAAGGTTCGCCTGAAAGTGAAAGACACGGTTAAGAGGATGACGACCACTGTCCTGTGCATGTGCACGCGTGTGTCTCGGGGTAGACCCAGATGGCAGGCGGGCAAAAAAAGGTGGGCAAAGCGGACAGGAAGCTGTAAAGGAGAGTTCTGGTTACAAAGATCAGACGGCAGGACAAACTACGCTCAAAGCTACTGCCGCTGCGGTTCTAAAGGTGTAGGTTACACTCCCGGACACAAAGGACTTACAAATACACACACACAAACTCCCAGCTCCCCAAAGGGTTGTGCTGGTGTGTGTTTGCAACTGCTAGCATCTAATTAACATGAAATAGCAAATGTCCACATATTGTACATGCATGAGCATTTAGCCACACACATATCCTCCAAGCCCCCTCAGCTAAGTAGATCCACTTAAAAGGGCTCCTATCAATTGTCAGCAGCCACGTTTAGTTGTTTAGGCCCATTTTCTCCACTGATGAGGACCAGACCGTGGAAGAAGTAGCCACCTATTAGCCTCATGTTGCTTCTAATTCTGACCCAATAAAATGCCATTCTTGCTGCCATGGAGAGTTCACCTATCTTACCTCGCAGAGAGAAGGAGAGACATGAGAAAAACAACTAAGCAGTGGTACATTGGACAGGGAAAGAAAGCAGTAGTAAGAGAGTGAGGCACTTGCAAATAAAGATGTAACAGTGTCAAAGGAAAAGGGAAGCGTGTGGGCCTGCTGCTAATTTCCCGCCCTGAGTGCAGTAATCTGAGGGGAAGATTAAGGTGAAGGAGTTATTCTTGACTATTTTATTAAGAGGTGCTTTAGGCGCTGGAAGAAGGGGCTTTAGTGCTCCTCCAGCAGCGTGCCATACAATACAAGACAAACATTTGCTGTTATTTCACCAAAGTACTCTCAGATGTGCTGGGTCGGGTCCTTGCCTTTTGCTGTGGAGGAACTTGGCATCAAAGTTACCTACAATTCTTTAAAAGCAACAACAAATAAAACAAGAACAACGCCAAAAATCCCTTCTGTGAGGTGGGTCATGCCCCGAAAAAACTGTCCAGCTAATGAATTCTAAGCTGTTAAAAGAAGGGATGGAAACCATGAACGTCAATTTAAAATGTTACCTTATATCAAAAAAAATGGTGCAAACATGTGGATCTGAAAGCCGCCATTAATGTGTTCACCTCATTGATTGATCATATTTTCCTTTCTTTCTAAAGACTAACAAAAATGGGTTATCTATCAGAAATGTGTGAAATAATAGAGATTTAACTTCGTGTCCCAGTCTTTAGAGAAAAATTTGAATTTTTTACGTCATTAAAAACAAAACGCTGCAGTATATAAATATTCAAATGAAGCTAAGGCTGGCAAGAGGCCAGTAGAAGCCTCACCCACCTGCCTCTTTTGTTTGCTTTGTCATTGCTTAACCATTCTTAAGCACTTACTGCTCTTCGGTGCTGTTGAAAAACAAGATGCCTCTGTCAGTTATGCGCATGTGTGCCTGCGGTCATCGAAGTGAACTTTTACTGCATTCAGGAAAATGAAGAGAAACTGATTTGCAAAGCCAATTGAAACAGCACAGAAATAACAGTAACAACCCGTGGAATCCACCCCCAAACTTAACCAACATGCAGGTCCTTGAGTGCAAACATTTGTTTGGAACAACATCTTCCTAATTAAAACTGCTTAATTGGCATGTCTGGAAACCTCAAGAACTCTGAGTCGAACGGTCAGCGTGGACAGACAAAAACCGCAGAAGTGGCCGTTTCAACCACTCATAAAACACAATTCAGAAACCGGATCTTCCTCTTTCCTTTTCTGTTTTCGAAAAAGAGGATGTGGCTAGACTTGATGAGGAGAGAGGCAGAAATTGAGGGAGACATAAGGCTTGGGAAGCCTCTCCTTAAACCAAACTTAGAAATTCTAATTATGTCATTTCAGACTTTAAAGATAGTCTGCCTGATTAAAATTTTGAGGCCACCGTTTTGTCAATCAGTGTCAACACAGAGTATCGCTAGTACCAAAGCCCTAATAAAACCTTTTGTGTCCCAAGATTAATGCTCTTCTACATCAGTTACAATACATGCACACCCTATTAACAAAAAAAGTTCTGGCATGCATCAAAGATTACAAACTTAAAGTGAATCCAACTGTGGAATTTCCTTTAAATGCAAGGATTATCCACCATCCATCACCCAACGTCCCAATGACTGCTTATTTGGTTACGACAGACCTGGAAGAGGCAGCCCAGTTCGTGGCATCACTTGAGTCCTGTAGGTGATGATGTGTGAACTCTTTAGGGAAGGGCAGCAACAGTAAGTTGCTTAGAAGGGCCAGACTAGAAAGCTGGTGATGTTTTAGAGCAGATGTAATTGCCAGCAAAAGAAAGTAGCACTAAATCTCTCATGAGTTGTAAAACTCTATAACTATAATAGCTGTTCATGTGACAAAGAAGGAATCAAAAATTCTCAATTCCAATCTCTGTTCACTTTTATGTGAACCAAATAAATGATTGAGCAATATTTTTTTCCCATCTTAGCTCAGTTTACAACCATCAGAAGCCAGCTGAAGTATTTCTTAAGCTAGCATGGGGCCTTACATCAAACTCAAACCCATGTAGCATTAAAGTTTGCAAGCTAAGCCCAGTTTTACAAACCAAAACCAAATTCTGCCACACAAGTGTAACTGGTCTGGGTGTGTGCAGCTCGCAGCACCACCCCTAGCTTCTGTGTGTGTCTTTTCTTTGTTGAATGGAGGGTTAAGTGTGTGTACGTGTGTGTGTGTGAGCACGTGTATTTCTTTACTGGAAAGAGTAAAAAAAGTGCCGTAAGTATTTTGATCTCCTTCCTTTAAAGTCACATGTGATTGTGTGATATTCAACAATTCAGAATCAGGTTATTCAACTCTAAATGACAGCGCTCTTATCTCTGGACTGTGTCTATAGGTGAACCTTTTCCAGCATGGAGAATATGCAGCTAATATAGGCCGAGCACTTTGCCTTTGGGATACTGAGCATCACACAGACGCATGCTTGTAATAGAGCTATTTGTTTTCCTCAGAAAGCTGTCCAAACGCTCTCACTGGGATCACTTGACTGCACAAAGGCCAGCTATGAATTGGTCAAATCCATTGAGATTGGTCATTGATTAGGCCTATGGCTATAGGGGCACAAATATGCAACTAAATTAGATATTGGTGCTTGTGTGTGCGGACAGCTGTGAGCGAGTTAGTGTGCATGCGTGCATTGCTGTTGCACTGAAATCCACTTAACCTGCATCCGCTTCTGATGAAGTTTTATAAACCGTGAACCTCCAAATGAAATATCAATCTTAAACCTCTTCTTCTGAGCAAAAAAAACCCTTCACTTCAATAAGAGCATTATTAGTACAGTTTTTTATGTACAAGTACAAGTTCTCATCACAGCGAATCATGATCATGATTCACTGTGATCTAAGTAAGCCACTAGTTTTCCACCAGTCTTTCTTGAGTATGTTTTAATATAATAATATTAGTGTATAATAGTACACATACCCATCTCACAAAACATATAATGGACTATAGATAACTTTCTCCTGCCCCTTCTCATCTATTTCACTTCTTCCTGACATCCTCTTCAACATCTCCCTTTTCAACAAGAGCAGTTTGCCGGGGTCAGAAAGCAATTTAAAACCTCTATTAATGAGAGTCACTGAGAGAGAGAGAGAGAGAGAGAGAGAGAGAGAGAGAGAGAGAGAGAGAGAGAGAGTGAGTGAGAGAAGAAGAAGTTAAAAGAAGGGAGAGAGAGATAGATGAGGTAGTGGGGTGGAGAGGAGAAGAGGATGAGGAAGGAGGGAGGGGGGTAGTCTGGGGTGTCAGCCATCAAAGCAGACCAGGAGAAAAGAAGGCCAGGTGCTGTTTGTGGGAATGTGCCGTCCATGGTTCCAGGGACCAGGGAGCTAAGGAGGGGGAGGTGGGGGCACGGTGGTAATTAGCCAAGCCTGGAGGAGAGAGAAGGCCCTTGAGGGCCCGCGGGGATAGCCCCTCCGAGAGGATACCATTTGCACTTCTACAGGAGCCGCCAGCCCCGGGCCACAAAGAAGGGGAAAAGGGGAACTATGGCATCCTTTATCAGGCCGGACAAAGACACCGCATCTTTTCAAAGGGGACCGGAGAGAGAGAGAAACTCCAGTGTTCCAAAGAAGGAGGGGAGAAATAGGAAAAGAGAAGAAAAGAAAGAATCTTAGGACCGGTCAGGAGAGAGACAGAGGGAGAGATGCCAGTGTGTGGGTTGCAAAGCGAGACAGGAGGTTACGGTCATACCGTGACCCAGTCGCTCCTCTGAGACATCAGAAATTCACTAATGTCCCACACACGCTTAGATAACACACAGGCACAAGTATATTCCCAGCGCATGGCAACAAAAAACAAAACAAAAATGGCATGTTTGTAAACGCTATCATATTCCAACTCAGCTAACATCACTTTCAAGATGTGAATTAATATCCTTAACCAAAACAACACTTTGTCTCAAAAGAGGCAAGTCAGCTTGCTCTCTCGCTTCTTCTCATGGCAGCTAAGTAGAGGCAGTGGATAAGGAGCCAAAACGGCCACCCTACCTCTGACATTATCTGGGAATCTTAAGAGTTTTGCCCTCTTGTAGAGCGACGGAAAGTGAAGGTCACTGACATTACTTTTACCTATTACCTTTGGAGAAGGGCTTCACAAGGGGGTGAATAGTAGCCATTGAAGCTATGAGGTTTTGTGCTCCCTGTTTGAGAGCAGCCTGACAGCCTTAGCTGAATAGGGGCCAGGGGTCAGACAGGTCATGTGATAAGGCATTTCAGACCTGCATGTAGGGCCCCAGACTGAAGAGGCCTGAAAAATCTCAAGACCCCCCCCTCTCTTCACTGTGTCTCTTCTCCTCCTTCCTTTCCCCTTTCCTCTCTGTCCCCTCTCTCTCGCTCCCTTGCTCTCTCTGGACACAAAATGCCATTTGTTGTCCGTCAGTCAGTAGCGCAGAGCCCGGGTCGGGCCCGGCGCTGAAAGCTCCATTCACACACCCTCTCACCCAGGGATGTTTTTGCAATTCAATATTTTCACACGCAGGCAGCTTCATCGTTACTTTGGAACCGTACACTTGGCAGGATGAGGCTGGGGGCCTCTGGGACAGAGGGGCTGAGAGGTGGAGGAGAGGGGTCAGCACAGAGGAATCCTAGTGTCAGGAGGGGACGGGCCTACGCCAGCTAATGGGCCATCTTGAAATGTTTTAGTCAAGACCCCTCCAACACCTACGCACACACACAAACAAGTGTGCACTCACTCGCGAACGATAGCGCACACATTCCACCCTACTCATCGCTTCACAACCAATCTGACTCCAGGTTAACAAGGACGGCTCTTATTTCCTTCATCAAAATCTCTGCGCTAATATAGTCACACTATCCCACCAGGAAAAGATTTTTTTTTCACTCACACCACACTGCATCTTTCTAGCCCACATCTCAAATACACAGGGCAGACCAAGCCATAACCAAAATACAATGGTTATATGTGTTTTTGGGAAAAGCGCACAACCACACTCAGAAAGCCCACCATGAGGGGTTTCATTTCATGTTTCAAGGCTCGCGCAAGAAACAGAAAATGGATCAAAAAACACAAAGAAGTCGAGAACAAACGTAGGTGCCTCGTGTAAAGATGCCTGCTTTTCACCAAACTATTCTGTGAGATTTATTCCAATTTCACAACTGTAACACCAAAGGATTTGTTTAACATACAGAGTGGCTGAAGTAAATTGGGGTAGGGGGGGACTGCACTAATATATTTATCCCACGCACCACACTCTACTTAATGAAATTAAACCACACCAATCGTGGCCCTTTGTCTCTGGGGAATTCAGTAATCAACATGCCACCAGTTTTCATTTTGTATGAAAATAAATGGCAGCTGGTGATATGGGCCTAATTGAGTTGCATCAGGGAGGAGCTGGGTGAGAAAAGAAACTTGCAGCAGCGATGGACAGGAGTGCTCGGGAGAGGTGGTCAAATAAGCAGAGGTATTCATCTGGGAACTGCTACCCAGCTTCCACTCTCTCCTCCTCTCCCTCCTCTTTGTTCTATCCATCATACTCACAGAGAAAGTTAGGAAAGTATGAAACAAATAGAGAATTGGTGAGCCCTATGCGCCAGAGCCTGGCAGGGTCACTGGATAATGACAGCTCAATTACTGTGAATCTCCATGTACAACCCCCCCTCTCATAATACAATCCACACCCGCCCCACCCAGCATGACAAATTTGTCAAACGCACCAAAACGATGGGCCTGACAGTGTAATCGCTAACCGTCCCAACCGACATGAAAGAGGTCTTTATCTGGCCAAATCAAAGAACCTGATCTCTGAGAGAAAAAGGGTGGGGGGGCTGACCAGAGAGGAGAAATGTCCCGCTCGGCCCCCGCGAGACATGGAGATGTCTCTAATCCCCTTTAATGAGACACTGCTTGCCCATCTTTGTGGTAATGACGAACCACAGTGAGAAAGACAGCGAGGAGGAGGAGGGAGGGAGGGAGCGGGAGAGATAGAAGTAGAGATGGAGCCAAGGCTTTGAACTGGCGGTCTTATGAAAGGGGAAGCAAGCAGTGGGAGTTTAGAGCCACACTGCCTCTACACATCACTGTTTGTTTCCAAAGACAGGCAAACAGCCCAGGGGACAGAGCAGTTTGTCTGCTTATCATACCAGAACAGGATGAGCCATCATCAGCTGTGCTGGACTGGGACTTGAAATAGACAGCATGTGTTTGTGTGAGTATGTGTGAGTATGGAGGGACGAGCTACGATTCAGACAGAGAGAAGAAGAATACTGGAAAATGAAGTGTCACATTTCTTTGTGATCACTAAACGCATTTAAATGCTCATTTTTATGCTTGTTTTGCATCACCTTGTCATTACATTGTACTGATGGCTGATGGTAGGTCACACCAATAGCTCATTTCAAGATCCTGAATATTAGTAGCAGTATTAGTTTTCATGCATTTGCAGTGCATAGGTACACTCTATATCTATACATGGCAAATGAATCACACAATATACCAAAATATTGCTTTAAAATATGTTCTAGTACACTGCATTTGTATATACAGAAAAGGTACAGTGACTGTTTCTTTTTTGGAAATTTACCATTACAACTTCGGAATCCTTAATTTGGATCACAAAAAGGAGCCAATTATATGTTGTCTCATTACGATTAAAGATCTGGCAATATTGAAATAATATAGCACACATTGGAAACAGCTCTGCAGAGAGTATGGAGTAAATTAAAGTGAAAGCAACATAAAGGTCAGTTCATGAATGGATAAAAGGAAAGGAAATGTAGAATTGGACAGAAGTGAGTGGGAATGAGGGAGAAAGTGCGAGGGTTAATACCAAACAAATCAGGATTAGACCCAGATAAAACTAGTCACAATTTTGAGCAATCCCTGGGATATCACAGTGCAAGGGGGAATCATGAGGGCTGTTAGCGCGCACTAATTAGGGAGTCGACACATTTGCCCCCTTGTTTTGCAAACAACACACACTGTTTAGCAGTGGGTAGTACACAATCACACAAGACACTCATAGAGCTAATCATTTAGCGTTAATCAGAATCCTCTGAAGTAAAGATGGGATATTTCCAATGGGATGATTCCAGCAGTCGTGATGTATTTTTAGTCCTGAGAAGCTGGAATGGAAAACTCTAGACATGACCCACCAGTGGCTGGACATAATTTGATAAGCAACCACGGGTCAAGATATAATGCTCTTTACTTCAGGCCTTTTGTATTTTTTAACCTCATTTTCGCTAACACATATGACTCGGTTTTGTTTGTTTTTTTTTACCAAGATCCCTGCCCGCATCTGCAGGCTGAAAACAAAAAGCATAAGAAGAGACAAAAAAACAGGGGGCTGAAAAGAACAGGAAAAAGAAAAACATCAGCAATATATCTGAAACCCTCTCAGTCATGTCAGATTCCCCACTACAAAGCGATTTGGAGACTGTTGTTTTTCTAAACATGGCAGATGAGGTCACAGCGCAAGTGGAGAAACAGACATTTTTGCCAGCTGAATATGGTGAGGTAACTGTATCAATAAAATGAATGGGATTTGGAGCCATGTGCAAGAGCTTAATACAATGGTATTTGTATACCAACTCAAAATTTGACTTAGTCAGCAATGAAGCGGAAAAAGATGCACAGAGCTAAAATTTGTGTGAGTGTGTATAAGTGTGCGTGTGTGTGGGTCTCAGTGTGAGAGTGCCTGCGTGTGTCCAGGTGCCCACCCATCGCTGTGCCAGACTTGGCCAAGGTCAAAGCTCCAAACAGTGACAGGACCTCCAATAACTGTACAAAATGGTGCACACACTGATTCCCACACACTTGCACGCATTTAGTCAGCCAACAGTGCCGGCTCCTGCTGTTTGGATGACATTTACACTCAACCTTTCTAGTTTGTGATTGATTGGGGTTAAAGCATACCAATGCACAAAAAATCTGTCACCACTGAGGTGTATGTGTGTGTAAGTGTGACCAGGCGGGATCCATTTGCATTATACCGTATGCATGGCTTCAGTGCGTGCTTGTGTATGTGTCACTGGAAAGCAGGGAACTAAGGCAAGTCAAATGTTTCAAAGCAAGCCTTCAGTGAAACCCAGTCAACAGCGAGGAGTCGCTGGGACTTCACTATTCTCCTAAAACTATACAAATAATTCTGCTAAAATGAAGCAGAACCCATTTATTCTCATTCTGAGAACCCAAACCAAATCAATGTCTTTGTTTCTGTCTCTTTTGTGCAGATTGAAATAATGCACTAGATAAGAAGGTATTTATTGGTCATATATAAAATTAAGCCAACACAACCTTTTCATTTGAAGTGATATCAAGATAGCTCAAAGGTAATGCAATAGGGAGTGTTGTAGTACGTGCTGGGGATCACTTGGTCAAATGATGGATGTGACATTGAAATGTTAGAATAGAAGTAAATTTAAAAAAAAACAATGACAAAAGGGGCGAACAAGTAATTTCATCCTCATAATTGCTGAAAGACAGAAGGAGGCTTAATGTAATTTATTTGATTCACGTGTTATTATCCACTTTATTACTTTTTTTTTTACATTTTATTGCAGTTGCCCTTGACCAGATTAGAGTCTCTGTTTTCCAATGAACACTTGGCCAAAACAGCAGCAGCAAATTCACAAGACTAACTGACTGAATAACAAGAAAAGAATTTCTCCTGAGACACTGTTTCACTCTATGTTCAGGAGGGAAAAGGAGGAACCAAAAACAGTCCAAGAAAAAAAAAACCCATAAAATACTGTATATAATAACTGATATATTTAAAGTTCGATAAATTGTTCTATTAAAAGCATTACAGCTGCAGTAAATCATAGCTTAAATCATCAGTTAATCATTTGTTTACTTATCACCTGTGTGTATTCCTGGCACAGGTGCGGGAGATCATATAAGTTTTCTTTCTAAGCTCAATGCAGACTTGCGGGAACGGTTACATAAAAACTATTTGCACCATAGGAATCAAATGGTGACCATATGTTACTCCATGAGACTCAGGACTAGACACTGAATGGACCATAACCATGACCTTGTCCTAACTTTGACTAGAGCAACTTCCTCTGCAACAAATTAATATGTTACAAACATGCAAAAATCACAGATGAGTCACAGATAAATCTTTGTTGGCTTTTTAACTGTCAGTTGTAAAGCTACTCCTTTCAAAGAACATCATACAGTGTTTTCTGGTTGTACAGTTACATGTCAATACAAAAGCATTTTACTAAATGCATATGGACAAAAATGATTATAAAAGGAAATAAACATGGAAAACCAGTCAGAACAACCCTCCTCACGACATGCACAAATCTGCAATCTGCACATGTACACACTCAAAATGAGGAAATGACATCCAAATCCAAAACTTCTATAATCAAGTACTTATGTAGGAAATGTGGCCTCGCCAAGTGTGGACTGATGCAATTAGTCAGGCTACACAATTTTTCAATCATTCAGAAATTGACACAAATGGTCCTAAAATCAGTCCAAATGCTCAGATCAAAATCCCCGAAACCATATAAAATAAAATTAATTCAAAACTATATTGAAAACTTCACTTTAGAAATCACTGCAAAGCATGTCATCCTCATAACAAGGTGGTGAACAATATGTCTGTAAAAGAAAGAAAAAGAGCCTGTAGTATGCAGAAGTAGCAAAGTCTGCACATTTCGACGACAGCCAAACGGTGATGCCTGAATCGGTGCTGCAAAGATCATTCACATCATCACACATGAATGCAAATGGGCTCTATGGAACCACAAGAATCTCAAGTTTCCCTCCCTGTTTTAGTTATGCAAGGTCTGCAGCAATAAAGCAAAGATCTCACAGGTATTTTTATTTCACAATTTATCCAGCGTTACTGACATTCAGCATAAACAAATGTCTCTGTGGGTACTGTAAATGCACTGAAAGGAAATTGTCAGAATTCGGAACAGATAAAAATCTGTAATTCTTCTCAAACCATCAAAATAAGAGTTATTAACAATATTTGTTTGGGTGCATGTTGTCTGCACTAACTGACTGGTGCACTTCAAAATAAAAGCAACTAAAACTGAGATTTACAGTTTCATAAAAGTAACTCCCCCCCCCCCCCCCCCCCCCCCCCCCCCCCCCCCCACCCAAAAAAAAAGAAAGAAAGAAAGAAAAATCTTGCTACGGTGGATTTCCTCTGCATTTGATGATCCTATCATTTTTTCATGTCCAGGCTCTAATCTGTGAACATGAAGGAGTGCTATCTGACACATATTACCGCTGCATAGCAGTAACATACTGGGTCCCTGAACGTTTAGCCAGAAGTTCAACATAGCTACCATTGTTGGTTTTAAAGTGTTATGGGTTGGGTTTTATTACTTCTGTCAAAACATCAGAAGCTGTTGAGCCAGGCCAAGTTCATGACTGGGAGTCCATCTAATAAGAGGCCTTTAACACGAAGATCGATAGGATATCTTGCGATTAGTACATCATAGAAAGAGACAAAGACAGGCCGTGAGAGAGGAAAGCTGTCTGAAATTGTGCGAATCTTTCCAAACACAAAATCACAAAAGCAAGACTGTACAAAAAAAATATATATATTTTCTGATTGTGCAGAAGATTAAAATCGGTGTTGAAAATCGATAATCTGCGTGAATTCACTGACTTTCATTTCACCATATGTGATAAAGTACACGGTTCTTTTTTAATTACCTTTTTTAGCGCAGGGGAGGAGGAGAACAGCGCGTGCGTGCTTATGTATTGCTCCCACCTGTGTACTGAAAAAAACATACCTGAAAATAAATGTACGCCCACTCAACCGGAAGTCTTAATTGATCCAAAAAAAAAAACAACCACACACAATTTAACGCTACATGTGGACCCCTAAGAATACCACAATAAAACCGCCGCAAGGTGTTAAACATTTCAAACACAATCAGCCTTCTGTAGCGCGCACGGACACACACAAACACACACATACTCAAGCATAACTTCATCGTGAGTAACGCCAAAAGTAATTATATTGTCACTTTGCGTCTTTATTCTCAGCTAGATTGGCTGTATTGATTTTTTTTAGTTTTTTAAGATAACAAGAGGCCAAGTCGCATATCAAATCCGTTCCGTTCGATAAAATGAGATGTGGCGTAAGGCTCGAGTGTCTCCATGGAGTCATTCACTGGTTAAGAAAAAAGTTCAATTAAATTAAATGAAAAATAAAGCTTAGAATAGACTGTTTAATATTTTTAATAAAAAATAAATAAATACAATAGACGTTGATCTCAAATTAAAAGTTGCACATTTTCAGCAAAATAATAAAAAAAATCAAAAAATCAGAGGAACAGAAAGTAAAACCATTTTTTCCTTAAAAAAAAAAAAAAAAAAAAAAACACTCATTAACACTTTAATGTTGACGCAAAAGTATTATGTCAACACACCAGAACTAATGCATAGCTAGTTAGTGCATAGTTAGAGATCAATGCCACTTTGCATTAAAGCGCTCACATAGTCGTGTTAGGTGAAAAGTTTCTAATATCGTGGTCTTTAATGTGCAGCCGGTGTCCGCGAGAACAATAACATAATAATATAAAAAATATTAATAACAATAATAAAACGATAAAGCAGCTGCTGCATAATAGCCGTGGGCCTACAGCCTACTGTACTCAGCTACAAAAGAGAATGTTTTACCCGAGCGTCAAAAAAGGGGGGAACGCACTCCCCCCGCGTCGCATTCAAAAGTTGTGGGCCTGCACGATTTGAATGTTAAGGAAGAACATGATATTTTTCATGCCTTCTGTCTGCTCTGTTTTTCCAACCACTGCAACACAACAGATTGGAGGCCTGTGAGCTGCAGAGGCTCCCAGTGCTCCGATCTGAGTGCTACAAAGCCAGGTATTTGTGTTCATTAGCACCCGGATCAACAGACTATCAAGGCTGTTTAGAGATCAAGACCAAGTGCAATTACTGGCAATAGGCTGGTCCTCCACACGTTTAAGTATTTTCACAAAGCAGCCTAGTTTACGTTTTTTCCTTTAACCCATTTTCTTTGAAAAAAAAAACATTATGTATGTGTATTTCTTGCTTTGTTGTAAACTTGTACGGGAACTTTGTCCTCTCGTGTATGGCAACCGTGTGAAAGTGACACGATAACAACAAGAACACGACTGAAAAGTGGAGAGGGGGGAAATGTTAGTGTTTTTATTCTCGTTGTTTTTCCTTTGAAAGAAAGAGCGCTGAAACCCCCTCCCTGAAAATGAATTAAACAGCGCTAAAATAGAACAGATTTATTTGGGACGTGTCAAGTAAAGCTCTTTATTTAAAATAAATAAATAAATACATAAACATTTCATGTCTGTTTCAAATGCTTGGCACGGAGTATTTGGTCTGAAATGACTTTGTTGAATAGCCTTAATTGCGTCTAATGCGAGGTCGAGGTTCACGCTGAATTAAAAGGGAGGGAGGCAAAGTTACAAAGTTTTCTGAAAGGGCCTGGAAACACGCAAATAAAGCAGGTCCAACATACGACAGCATATTCCTAAAATAAAATAACCCCCCCCCCACACACACACACACACATTATAATAAAACAACATACAAGCTAGAATGCAAGCTTTCACAAAACCACAGCTCAAGTCACTATGGTTTGGAAGAAAACAAACACCAAGGCAGAAACAAAATAAAATGACAACAGGCCCGCAATAGAAATCGCGATGTTGTGAAGCATTTGTCTTTCAAATGAATTGTGGATAAATAAAGCCGAGTGATCCACGCAGGGCTGTGGAAGCCAAAGTGCATTCATGCAAGAATAAAATCGGCGGTTTAAGTAAATGTAATTCATAAATCAACCCACCAACAACAAACAAATGTCAAACGATAAACATGGTCCATTTCCAACAACAAAGTGCTCATGTTCACACTCACACTAAAAAAAAAAGAACCGAATACATGAATTTTCCGTGTGACGCGTCCAGCAGCCCACAAAAGTCGTCGTATGGGCGCTCTCAAGACACATTATTGATTGGCATTCCCTCGAGGAGGAAACAGCCTGCTGCTGCAGTCCAGTGGCCTTGGGTTTTGGGACGAAACAAATTAGCGGGAGAGCAATATCTGCTGAGATTTGAGCAGGATCGAATTAAAGAAGAAGAAGAAAAGTCCTCATTAAAATATTGCTCTTTCCTTTCTAAAATCGCATCTCTGCGTCTCAGTTTGCAGGCAAATGAAAGAGTGCGCCCAGGCTCGCCGTGAGCTCTGCAGCGAGCAGCAGAGCAGTGCCACAGCGCCCACTATTTTAAAAGCAGGGAATATTATTTCACAAGACTTGAAACGGCTCTATGAAAAAAAAAAGTTACTATCCATTTCGACAACTTTCTCGGTAGCTTCAGGAGAGGAATCTGCGCCTTCGCGGAAGCCCGCGACAACCGATAAAGAGCAAAAATACGAGATGAGGCTCAATTCTGGGAGACAGTGTTTATCTATTTCTTTTATCGGAGTGTAATCAGCTAAAGCACCAGCGGCGTTTCTCATCACACATGAAAACTTTTCTTTTTCTTTTTTGTTGACACTGGAACCAGCGAAGCCAAGACCGCAACACGCAGGGAAACGAGACTGAGCGGCCGAAACGGGACATATTTACAGCGGAAAAGTTATTTTTGAACAAAGAGTAGTCATATCCTCTCTTAAGGATATGGCAAATGACAAGGACACAGTGGACATCTACGGAGCCGGGAGTTTGGAGCCGGTGGGTTAACTCGATAAGAATGGGGGAAAAAATAAGACCTACTTTTGGCCAGTTTTCTCGCCCTCGCCTTGGATCTCATCTTGTCGGCTTGTAGATTCCTCTCGTCGTCCTCCGTGAGCCCAGAAGCAGCAACAACACTATCTTCATCTCACCAGCATTGTCAGTTGTGATACCTTCGCACATGCGCACAGGCCATTCAATCTGACACCCTCGCCGGGGCCAAAAAACTTTCCAATGTATTCATCATCATCACTTTTTTTTTTGTCCTATCGTCTCCCCTTTAGATCACTTATCTCTTCCCCTCCTCCTCTTCCTCCTCCTCCTCCTGCTCTCTCTTCACCATCTCACCTTCCCACCCTCCCTCCCCCTTACCATCCCCTTACCCCCCCCCCCCCTTCTCACCCCTCCACCCGCCCCATTCAGCTCCTGCCAGCACCCTCTTGGATTTTTACCCCCTTTAACAGCGACTGCTTGGTTTTCTCCAGCACAGCGGTGAGCGCAGTGAGGTATGGTGGTGAGGTCAAGGTCGTATTGTAATACTGGAATTACATTTTTAAATATAATTTTATCATTATTACAGTATTTATAATTAACATAATATATTATTTTGTTGTTTTTGTTCCTGTTTATTTAAAAAAAATTGTGCTATAAAAATACTTTCCTTTCTTAATTTAAAGACTTACAGAAACTTTGTGTTTAGGCTGTTGCCGCTACTGATACCTCAGTATGTGTTGCTGGAGCTGCAGAGGTTATTTTTAACTTCATTAATTCACACGCACACGTAAACAGGTCCAAGGCTCGAGCTCGATTGTGGTTGCAACTTTACAAGCTTACAAGCTATGATTGTGTGTGTGTGTGTGTGTGTGTGTGTGTGTGTGTGTGTGTGTGTGTGTGTGTGTGTGTGTGTGTGTGTGTGTGTGTGTGTAAAAACCATGTTGCCCTCAGGACAAGCAGCGGCCAGCAGCTGTTTGACGCATGCACGGCGCCTCCACCAGTAGGGTCCTACCGGAGAGACGTCCATGCTTTCTTTCTTTTTTTCTTTTTCTTTCTTTCTTTTGTTTCCTTCTGTGTTCACATTTGTAACAGCCGTGTTGCTTATTTCTTGGATAACTTTCTCTGTTCACAGTTAGCAGCAACCGTGCGCACACTGCTTCGGCAGATCACCTGAAAGCAGGTAGCCAGATTGCAGGCTTTCTTTTTGCAGCTGTGACTTTTGCCTTGCACCTGTTTGTTTGTTTGCTCCAGACAGAGGAAGACCGTCTTTACGTTACGTGCATACAGGAGTTCGATGTAAGGACTCAAAGGTAAAATTTAGATCTCTGTTCTCGACAAAAGAATCTGCTCAAACACAGCTACATAACCATTCAGCACAACATTTTCTTAACTTGTTAATGTACAATTCAGAAAACAAACTGAATTTACACGAGACATTTTGTTAGACGGTGTAGTTTTATTACAACAGTTTTAACATCTGTATTATTATTATTGTTGTTATTATTATTATTATCATTATTATTATTATTATTATTACATTGAATCATACGCACAAAATATTTTTGCTGATGTCCAAACATTTCATGAAAAAAAAACGAAAGACGCAGTAAAAGTTGTAAACATCTATTCCGATTTAACTTTTTTTTTTTAATAATCTTCTGACTTTTTAAAGCAACAAGATCCGGTTTGGCTGCCAGGCCGCTCGATATATTCATGTGGTGCCTGCATGGGCCTTTAGCCTACATGTCATATGGGAATGGTTTCCGTCTAGTTTAGCTGAATAAAGGCGGCTCTATGTTGGAGCCTATTAAAGATCGGTGACGATGGAGCAACTGCAGTCTGCTGGGAGAGCGGCAGGGATCTATTCCTGGATATATTTTTTATGGGCTATGCTACTTACAAATCCATACACATTATTATTATTATTATTATTATTATTATTATTATTATTATTTCTTGATTACACTGCTATACAAGCACTGCGAATAATTCGACGATGTGTGACAGTTCTTTAGTCTCCTTGCATCCTGACTTCTTACAGTGCGCGGTGATCTGAATAAAAGCATCGAGCTCATGTCCCCAAACAGTCTATACTGGGAGAGAAATTGCCGTGGGATGTTTTCCCACGGGTTGAAGTGAAACGAATGACGTGATCATTAATCAATAACAATCAGCAGTAATTAGCTTACATTAAGTGCATATTAGGGAGTTTGTCTCGCATCATGAGGCGAGGGGGTTTGCGTTGTTGGCTTGACAGAATGCAGAAATGAAGAATGAGAAGTACGGCGTGTGAGGGCCACCTGGTTACCTGTAACCTGTTAATATATTTTCTTTAGGATACTATGAAAAAAATCTTCAGGTAAAACACGAGGGGTTTATTTAAAAGCGAGAGAGAGAGAGAAGCTCACGGCCTTGCATGCGACGCAAAACAGGGACCGACAGATAGAAGAAACGGGTCGATAAGCACATAAATTATGTGAATAACAATCGTGTACGAAGGTTTTGTTTATTCCTTTTGGTATCCAACAGAACCGCGGAAGCGTGACGACAAGCCATCGATAATCCATCGTTTTAATCGACCGGCTTTGTCGATACCTCCTCCTTCATCCAATTTCAGTCAGAGGAAAACTACAAAAAAGGGACATTCAGCAGAACTTTCTCCACTTTGTCGGAATAATTTCCACCAGTCTCCCGAAAAAGTTCAGACCTCTCAATATTTCCTGCACATCGGGTTGGACAAATGCTTTCACATGGTGCAACACCTTTTTTTTCCCCCTTTTTTTAAAGAGCAATTAACTGTGATTATGCTTGCAAAGAAAAGTGTTGCTCTCCGACACTGGGCCGTTGGGGAATACTTTTCTGCGCCATTTAAAGCTTTAAATGCTTTGGGGAAACATAGAACGGCTGCTCGGAGAAACTTCGCGTTTCGTAGCATTTGCTTTCCAGAAATGTGACGTGCATTTTTTTTCTCCGTCCCCCCACCACCACCACCTCTCTCTCTCTCTCTTTTGTCTTGCCACTGGAAAGAGCGCAAGAAGGCAGCACTGCTGGCTCCGTCCCCGGAAGAGAGGTGTGCTGCTGCACTCGCGTTCAGTCATCTGCACGTGCCGGGTCGCTCTCCGTTTTATTCCCTCTAATTAGACTAAAGAGAAGCAGATGGGATTCATAATCAGCGGAAAGTGACAACAAACAAACAGGCACAAACAGGAGTGAGATCCAGTTCGATAATATATGCAAAGCCTATAATTATCCGAGTTTTTGTTTTATTTTGTATGATCATTTTATTGTGTTTGCCTTTAACCTGCTAAAGAAAGAAAAAAAAACATCTTTAAATTCGCCCACGCACACCCTCCTCTGTGTATCGCTTACAAGCCAGCATTTCTCGTCAGCATCATAAACCCTCTACAGATGTATCCGAGGCCTCTTTATTCACGCGTGTGCTGATTATATCTCCAGTGTTAAAGGGCACATTTAAACTCTGTTAAAATTCCGAGAGCTCATTTAGATTAAGCGATGACGCCTTTACATAACGCAAGGTGACATGCCCGTGAGATTTCTCAGCAAAGCGACGGCCTTCCCCGCTCCTTCTTACAAAAACTCTAAATTATTGTATTTTATTTTTTATTGTTTTGGCCTCACAGCGCTGACGTCATAGGTGATTAGCTAAAATGTATTTTTAGGCCTGGGAAATTTTGATTATTAAAAAAAGCAAAACACTCAATTCCAACGTGTAGGCTAAGACGCTGCTAACGGATCCTTATTATATCTATTTATTAATTCAATAATGTAATGATATTGGCCAATATTAATCCAAAACCTTGGATTTTTTTTAAGTACTCTGTTATCGCGATAAATCTTTAGGTGTGCGCACACTCCTAATAGCTGTGCGAGCTTAGGTGGAGGCGGAGGGGTGGGGGTAGACTTACAGAGGTGTACAACAGTGTGGACTGGTGTGGTCGGACTGCGGCGACCGTACCCCCACCCTCGCCTACCCCTCTCCCCCTCTCTCTCTCTCTCACACACACACACACACACACACACACACACACACACACACACACACACACTGAAACCCAAGCTTTATCCGCGGTGGAAAAGACTCGGGGTCTCTGGATTAGACGCTACGCGGAGATAACATCAGCGCACATTAGATATGTGAAATGGAGCACCTCGCGGTCCGGCCTACGGGTGACGCGAGTCGGGGGACATCAAAAAGCCGCAGCGGGCCCTTTTGTGAGAGCTCTGAGCATTGTAAATTTGCTAACTGTAATTCTGCCACAGTTCATGTAATGGGAGAGTAAACACGGTAACTAGCTGTGGCAGGGCACTAGAGGAGCCTCCGCATTCACACACAAAACACGCGCACTGCTTTGGGTGTGTTGTGGAGAGAGGATGATGACGATCCACACACCTCAAGACACATTTTCCACAGATCAATAAGGACACATTCACCGAGATCACAGCAGCCAATCAATTATAAAGTCCCGGTGAAGTCTTAGTCTGGAGTGGGACTCCACAGCAGGCCGCTCCCTCCTTTCCTCTAATGAAGTCCCTGGAAGCGTTCACGGGGAAGGTGCCTAAGTAATTATTATTCATTAATTGGGTTCGGGACCTCGTGCTTCTCTGGGAAATAGAAAATCTGACCGCTAATCCAGGACGTTTCTCTGGGACCCTTTGCGGTGTTGTTAACATGCTGTCACAGACTGACGGGCGCTGCGCCACCACCACCGACAGCACGAATATGGAGAGGTTATAGGGCAGCGACTGTACAGATACACACTCTGCGTGAGGCCTGAAGCGGAGTGCTTTCTTTTTTTTTGTTCACACCTGGAAAAAGAAACAAATAATAATAATGAATTTTATATATATATATATATATATATATATATATATATATATATATATATATATATATATATATATATATATATATATATAATGTGTGGAAATATTGGCTAGTGCGCAACAATAACTTATGACAAATACATTATTCAAAATTATTCACATTTTTTGCGACATATTTTGCCGCAATAGTCGTAAAATATTATTTAATAAACTTTATCAAGTAGTTCTTCAATTTTCTTGGCAATGGCAATGGCTCGCTCAGTTAAGCGGTTCCTGGAACAAACAAATGCATTCAGCTGTCAGTTCATTTAAAAATGAATCAGGGCCCGTTTCGCCAAAAAAAAAAAAGCACAAACAAGTAAAGGCACCTAACCATTTTCGTTTTTATTTGAGCCTTAATAGATGCACTTCTCTATTTTATATTCTAAATAAAACATATTGTCTGTAACAAGGTCTTTTTATATTTCTATAATATAGAAATTAGAATAAATATAAATATAGAATTTTTTAGACGAATGCAAACGCACACGATATATTTTATGCCCCAACTTCTCGATATATACTACGTCATCACGTCGCTGAATTCAAAGAGAATCAAACCAAAATCAAAATCAAACCACGGCTAACGAAAAATAATAATAATAACACAAAAAATCGCAAAATGTAAGCAGACAAGGATAAAACATAAACCAAAACTGTCAGGAATATATGCAAAAAGAAAAAAAATCTTCCGTCCCATCATCATTAATGTTGTTGTTTTTAATTAATCGCTCGTTAATGTCGCCATCAATTTCCCCGCTGATCAGAGGAGCGAGGAGCCAACAACCTCGCCAAACAAATGCACACTAAAATATTGCCTTGAGGCTCGAGTGAAAATTACCCCGATGTAGAAATGACCTTAATATGATGTAATCAATCAAGCTGTCTGCTGGGACACTGGGAATCATAATGTTAATCTTTTAGTTTGGAGCGATGGGGACGTGGGGGGCGGGGGGAAGGGCGGTGGCCTGTCATATTTTACAACTCAGCCAAGAGACTCGCACAAGTTCAGTGACACAGAGTAGCCGAAGAAAGCCCGATATAAACTCCAACATGGAGTTACAGTAGTCCTTCTCTCTCTCTATATATATATATATATATATATGTGTGTGTGTGTGTGTGTGTGTGTGTGTGTGTGTGTGTGTGTGTGTGTGTGTGTGTGTGTGTGTGTAAAGGCTAAAAGATCTGAAAGCCCGATTTGTTTGTGGGAGGAGTGTGTTAGCTATTTGTAGCTGAGGATATTTTGGAAAGGGTGATACTAAAGTATGACAACTACAAAACTATAAATAAATGATGCATTACATGACACAAAAATTATTCTACAAAACTATAATAATAATAATAATAATAATAATAATAATAATAATAATAATAATAACTTTAGTTTGAGCTATATTATGAATGTGGACATTACTGAATTAACATAAAGGAATGGGTAGACATAAAACTATTTTTTCAATTAATGTGTCTAAATTTTTAATTAACATACTTCTTTTCACTAAGTTTTTTTTGAGGGGGGGGGGGGGGGTATATTTAAGGTGAACTGAACTGAACAATGAAGTAAAAGGTCAGCAAATTAAAAACCTCATCAGAGAGCTAAAGCTTCTGTAGACGCCCATTTCCCTTGCGACAAGCACTCATGCACACTGCAAACATATTAGCTCTGAGAGCATACACAAAACTTGGCAGGCTACAAGAGGCTTGTTGGGCAGCACCAAGTGCTGAAGCCCGTGCATGTTATCAATAACAACTGTGGACAGACGGAACAGGCCGAGCCCACAAGTGTCCATTTCACACCAGACTGGCATGGCACTGGGTTAGGACTCTAGAGAGCTGTCTGCCAGCCCTCACCAGCGCTTTGAAGCAATTTAACTTCTGGAATTTCTGGTTCTCGTCTTTGAAACGCAGCCCCCTGAAGGTTTAACCTGAAAGTTGTGTTCTCACCTAAAGATCTGATTTGGATGTGGTATGGTTCTTTGATAGCATACCAAGACTTAGGAAATAGAGCAATGACAAATTAGAGATTGTGATTCTTTTAGGTTATCAAAAGGCAATTTAAATTAATCTATGTAACTACGAAACAAAGGATGGCTTTTTTTTTGCTGAGGTAGGCAGCTGAAGAACTTCCTTGTAGAACATCATTAATTACACACTGGAAGATTTTTGATGCAACAAATAATTTCAAAATCTCAAAGCAATCATTTAAACAAGTTACACACAACAAAACAGAAAGCACAAATAGGTTATTTTAATTTAATGTATCATTTGTTATGTTTTGTTTTAGTTTGGTTTGTGTTTATTTGGGGGTTTTGATCCCTAAACACAATTCTGGTCAAATGAAATTTATCTTCAGGAATATAAATGACATTTAGCTAGATTTCCAAACTTCTTCAGATCCAGCAGTCTCCATGTGACCACTAAAACCGCACCGATGTATCACAGTGTTGTATGCAGGGTATGACGTCACTGCAACTGGCTCAAGTGGGGCCCCCGAGCACAGCATACATATACTCATACTGCTGGAAGGAGGGATGCCAAAGGCTCAGTCCAGTTTTGAAGCAAAGGCACTGTTAAATAGTGTTCAGTACAGATGTTCTGGATGTGTCATTAACATATATTCTTTTTTCACTTGATCACATTTTTATCATCAGAATCATCAGCATCGTATGTGGCAGCAAATCAGACTTTTAATTATTTCCTGGTAACGAAAAAGGCTGATCTCTGTACCAGATCCTGGATTTTTTAAAACAGATTCATAAGTCCTGTTGAAATTCTCAAGATAAATAGATGCATTTTTTTTGGTCGCCAAGGTATGCAGACCTTCAGTCCAAGGGATATATGCACATTTCAACAAATCATTAAGAGGAATAAAACTTACCCAACATGCTTCCACATAGATAAACAGCCCTTTGTGTGTACACACATGCTTACAGAGTACAGTGCAGTGTTACTCTCTATTTTACTCTGAGGAAAAATTTTCAAGTTAGCCTGTTTTCCCCGCAGGAGTGGATGGCTTCCCAGCATGAGAAGAACTAAGTTAGTCCAAGTTGCACACTTACTCTATAAGCCTGACATTTCATAGGAAACAAACCATAAAACACCAAACACTCTACAACCCAACAAAGACCAATAAAGGTTTCAACATCTGAAGCACAAACACTGCAAGTAGCAAACAAACCCAGCAGCTCTCCTGCATCGTTTCCATTTCCATCTAGATTATTTTCCCATCCTCTCCTCAGACTCTTGCAGCCGGCCAGTGACCGGATACATTATTTATTTGTTTGTTTTGCTGCAAAGTGTATACGTGTTTGCGGCAAGAAAGCAAATGTGTGTCTTGCTGGACTGACAGGATGATTAATAGGAGGTTGAGTTAGGGATGGGGGAGTGATGGTGATGCAGGATGGGGGCTGGGCGGGGATTTCGGCAACACATCAAAAACAACAGCACTTCCCGGGGTTCACCGCCACTTCCTCCGTCGGACCACCCCACTTCCCTAAAGCCTACTTCACGCAGCACAAAACCCTGGGGTGGCTCAGTGAGGGTTTACACGGAGGAGGTAATGGAGATTTTTTCTTTAAGACAAAGTCACCAACACAAAGAGGGTGGGTTAACTGCATAATTAGTCATCTTCCTCTGAGAACATGGGAGGAAGAAAGAAGCAGGGGGGAGAAAATAGTGCGAAGGAATTTCGGTGTGCATCAGAGCTGCATGTTGTTTGTTAAAGGGGCACAGCAAGTGCTGAAATGGCAGATAGCTTCATGCACAACCTGGATAAATATTGACTTTGGGCATTTGTAAGCATTCTTGGCCAAAAAGGGACAGGTGATGTTAGTGGTGAAAAGAGGAGCAACGGGAATAGGAAATGTTGGAATCTGACGACATGGAATGTTCAAGATGGTTCTAACACAAGTTAAGCTAACCTGATAGGGCCATTAACTAAAAACGAAACACTAATGTGCAGTATTAGAAAATATCTAAAGATGCAGAGACCCACAGTGAACAGTAATCTTGTCTGCGTCAGAGAGCGAAGCTTTGAAAGAGTGCCCTCCTGTGTCAGATGCACAAAAACATGTCGCGCAGTGCATCTGTCCTCAGCCTCTGACTTCAGCCTTCGACTCCTGTAAATAGACATTTGAGAGCTTCTGGGCCACAGGCCTGTCTCAAAACACAATACACCATAGCTGAGCTTACTGGGTCTGGATGTATGCCTTTAATTTGAAAAACCTTTTCTATAGTGCCAAGTGTTTGTGTGTGTTCCTTGTTCTACCTAATCACAAAGGAGGAGAGAAACAAACGCTGAATTTTAACAGGTTGTCATCGTCCACTATTGCTCTTTTCCGAGGGAGCTAGCTGCCAAATCCCTGAGCATGCATAACAATTCCATTACACTGTGCAGGACACCCACACGACTCTTTTGAAGCCAGAGCATTTTAGAGTAGAAGAGTTTATTGACTTCAAATTGGTACCATTTGGCCCCTTTCTTCTTATTTCTTAAAAAAAAAGTGCAAGAGCATGAGCAGCTTAGTGTTAAATGTTTAAGTGATGTTTATTCGGATGAAGTTAGGTGACAGTTGCACAGCGGGATGCCAGTTTTAGCTTACATTCAAATAATGACTGCTCATCGCTGGAAGGATTTTACTTAGCATTGTGATTCCTGCTAACATTCAAGGGCTTGTTTTACAGCAGTGTTCATCTGTAGACCAAATGTGTCACAGTACGATTGGAAAGATTCGGTCTTTTTGGTTGGGCCAATAAACTGTGTCAGATGATTGGATTTGTGATCCGCCCTGTCCTCGCTTGCCATTTTCATAAGCTCATATATCACGCAGTGACATTTGCCATGTGGTAAAACTGGACAACTTGCCACTCCATTTTGGAGATTTTTTTTTCTTCTCCTCACTGTCATGTCACACAGACGCTGAAAATAATGTTTTGCTGTGACCCATGCAGAGTAACCTTTTGAAGTTGTCAGTTGGAAAAGGCTACTGTGGGACACTTATAGCGTGTCAGCTGCTAGGAATTCAGTGTGTGGAAGACTGGGCTTACAGACACCTGTATGCCTGGGGTCATAGTGGCACCTCTCAGCTTTCCAAATCCTGCAGGATGGTCTGTTCTAGTGTGTGTGTGTGTGTGTGTGTGTGTGTGTGTGTGTGTGTGTGTGTGTGTGTGTGTGTGTGTGTGTGTGTGTGACATAAGTCCCTCCACAACTTTCTTTTGAAATGGTGCTGTTGCAATTCAAGTCAAAGTTATTTTAATGTAGAAGCGAGCTTTATCATTCTATCATATGTCCCACTGTATTCAAACCACGACAGGTCGTCACCACATCACCATGGTGTGATTTCAAAGACTGCTTGTTAAACTCTTAATGTGTGACATCGATTAACAGCTCAGCTACACTTCAACCCACCATTGCCTGTGAGGAGGAAATGAAGTGATCATGGCTAACACGAGCTGATGTTTTTTTAATACACCGGATAAAAAGATTTCTGTTTTTTGCTGTCCTCTAGCGAACAACAACTCCTGTGCTCGAGTCTTTTGTGGTAAATGTACAATAAAATGAACGCAAAGCCCAGTAACTTGTTCCTTAGCAAAATGTATGTAAGACTATGAAAAGGATTTTGTTATTCCATTGGGAAGGAAGCCTTTGTTTGGTCCAAATCCATTCTGGAAAATATATTACCTGAGGTTTGTCATGTAATATGTATAGAGCACAGACGACTCAGTCTCTAGTTATGCAGACATATTCTTTTCTCTCTCTCTCCCTCGCTTTTTTTTGTACAATCAAAGCTCAAATCAAAAACACTGAAAATACAGAGAAACCAAAGTAATGTGAAATGAAAATGCAGTTACTCTATGTTGGACATACAAATGCTGCTCTGAGTGTTTGTTTAATACGACAAAATCTACCACACACACATATATCTGGGTGCTGCTGTCAGTGCAGCAGCATCAGTCATCGTTCACATGGGAGAATAGAAGGTGGTGTTTGTAGCCAGGCAAGTTGATCTGTTTCCTCAACTTCACAATCACGGGCTGGATGCCTGTCTATACTGATAACCCCAGAAACGTTGTCTATTAAAAAGATTACATCAAGGCAGGAGAGATGGAGAGGAGGAGGCAGGGGATGTAGGAATAAATGTGCATGTACGTCTGTGTGTATGCACCCACAGGAGGATGTGGGGGTTCTCTGCCATCGGTGAGCTTATCCAGAGGATCTGTTCTACTTCAAGAGGAGAGAGACGTCTGATAGGAATAGAGTGTGCCCCACACTTGCAAAGAGACACACACACAACCCAGGCCTCTGTCAGCCTTACCTACCGCTGAGTGTTTGAGCACCCCCTGGTCCAAAATCAGAGCTCCAATAATAAACTCTACTGGCTCTTCTGATTTGTCGTGACAAATGCTCTCTGCTCATTGGTCTCAGGTAATGCCTGCTGCAAGGGATTTCACAGCCTTGATTTCACAAGGGTCTGTGACAGTGTGTGATTATGTGTGCACAATGCAAGTCAAAGTACATGCACACATAGATTTGCCATAAATAATGTTTATTTGAGGCATGTAGACTGAACAAAAGTAACAGCAGAGGAAGGTATAAGAAAACAAAGAAACCTTTTAGGGGGGAGGGAAAAAAACTCCATCTATTTATTCAAGCTGCTCTGCCTTTGCTTCAATTAAAATGTACTTTGTCTTTTATCAGAGAGTGGGCGGGGGGTTGAGGTGGACTTGCCCTTTATTCTGTCCACCACCTTTTTCGGTGAGGAAAGCCAGTGGGTGCCAAATGGCAAAGCCTGCTGGATCATTATTTGAGTGCCAAAACGGTGGGAGAGGAAAAGTCAGTAGAAAGCTGGTCATTAAAATTCCTACCATCTTGTTGACTGCATCTCCCCAACCAGCTTTCATTTCCCCCTCAGGAATTGGAGGCAAAGGACAGCGAGGAAGTAGAGCTTAGCTGAACTCATAAGAGATGATCCTTAAATATAATATGGAAGAGATGTCCTGGAAAACAGCTCTAGAGACAGAGATGAGTCTAACAGTGAAACAACACTGACCTCAGATTTGTAGGAGTTTGTGAGTCATGAGGATGTTGAAACCTACTGAATGCTTTCCAGTACTACATTTGACGTTTGATTTTAAAACAAGACAAAAAGGAAAACTACAAACAGTCAAATTATTTTTCTCACAAAAAACATTGATAGTAGGATCCTCGATCAAGTGAGAGACAGCATGTTAGAGCCTTATATTTGCACAGGAGAAGAACGGGATCTCAGCACCTCTTATTCGTGCCAGGATAACCGAGGAAAAAAAAACCTATCTGAGACAGAGACGTAAGCGTTCTTTACCATTTCCTCTTTTCTTTTGTTGAAGAAGGGTGGAGGACCACACAGTGAGCTGAGGCCAGATAGTTAGTGTATATTAAGGGACTGGTTACCGCAAAGGGGGGTTTGTGCAATGGACCTTAGAGGCTCTGGGGGTCTGGTGGTGGCCTTTCACTATGCTGAGCAGAAGTGGAGCATCCACATCCATCCACGGTTCAATAACAATGTAGTGCAATATTTTTTTTAGGTAATTAGATGCACATTAGGTCGATTACATGGTTAGTGATTTCCCATTTCAAAAAGTCAGTTTAATGGTTATTTAGTTTTAAATGAGTATAGAAACACATTGGAAACAAAAGGTTGCATGTTAACTTGAACCTGAAAATCACCAAATCAGCATTTAATGTATGTATTCTATCACATTTTCTATCAAAGTGTATACCAATTAGTGCGATCGCTCTACTTTTACCCATTTACTATATTTATTTGTGCAATTCAAGCTATGTGAAATAAAAGTTCAGCTGAAAACATCAAAATAAAGCATCATAATTACAATATTTCATCAATATTGTAAATATTGTAATGTTTAGAGATGCAAGAAAAACCAAACAAACCGTAAACTAACTTGCGGCTCTGTCCCTTCTCTCAGAAATAGTGTGGGTGGACCCCCCTCTGGTCTAAATTACTTGCTGACCGACAAGCCAATAGCAGCCAGTAAGGATGTGCTGACAGGCAACTGGTGACGCACTCCTCTCCCCTGTCGCCACGGATCCCATGCCACCAGCCATTCCTTCTCTTCCTCCTCCCCTCTCACTTTAGCCTTCCTCTGTGCCCTGTGATGCGCTGCGGTAGGTCAGGTAGGTAGAGACGGTGAGCAAAAAGAGAGCAAGGGATAGAAACAGAGGCGCACGGGGTGAAAGAGGAGACTTTATTATCACCGTTGTTTCAAGCTCACTGATCCCCCATCGATGACTACTCAAATGTCCTGTCTTTTCAACACACCAAAGCACTCCTGGACCCACTCCCCCCACCACCACCACCACCACCACCACTACCTTTCCTACAAATCCCTCTTTACTTCCACACAACCCCTCAGCTCCCCATTTGCTCCTCTCCTGTTTCTACCTTCCCTCTCAGTGGGCTCACACTGCATTTGGAGGGTTAGGGAAAGGGGGAGAAAGAAGGGGGAGAAAGGTAGACAGAGTGCGAGAGAGAGAGGGAAGGAGGGAGAGTGTCAGGCCTCTGGCTGTAAGGGAGAGTGCACCTGGATGGGCAAGCTTCCTGGACATGCTGTGAGGGGCTATTGTCCTGCATGTCAGCAGCCCCTCTCTTTTAATGGGGCCCGTATATCATCATTCTGATTATGGCAGATGACTGGGACTTTGGGGGTGGGGGTGGAGATGGTAGATCTGGTAGAAATGTACATGTGTGTGTGAGATACAGAAAGAAAAAGAGTGTATTGGGGAGGGAGGTGGGATGAAGGCGAGGTTTGGGGACAGAGGCTTAAAAACGCAGGGACCCCTAAATCCCCCATCGACTGAAATCCTAGCACTTAACCCCAGCTATGGCATTGTGAGCTGCCGTGGGGATTTTTTCCTCTCTCTTTTTTTCTTTTTTTTTTTTTGGTGGCCGTCATTCTTTTTAATGGACTCTCTAACTCGGTCTACTCCTCCCTCTCCCTCCATTCACTCAGTTTTTCTTTTTCTTTTTTCTTTCTGGTTTATGACTTGTTTTCTTTTCAGAAGTAAGAAGAAGTGGAATGAAGCATGGTCACCTGTCCTCTGCAGTCCAAATATCCTCTCAGACCAGAAGCTGTTCACTAAGGAAAGATTCCTGAAGTGGACCCTGTTTATTCCCTCAAAATTTTCCAACCAAGCAAATGGAAAATGTAAATGTTTAACTTGTAAACTAAAGCTATTACTTAATTGAAAAAAAAAATATTTGGTACAAAATTCACATTTTGCAATTTCTATATCTATTTCTAGATTATAATTTTATTTCCATTCTCACCAAGTCTGTAAACGTACATGATCTGAATCTGTTTTCCTAAAAAGCAAAAGTTTTTACATCTAAGCAGCTCAAATAACATCTACGCTCTTTTCGGGCTGCTCTAGTGTGTCAGTGTTAAATGTTTCTCAGCATAACCGGTGGAAAATCTAATCTAACTCAACTGCAGATCAAAGATTGAAGTGTTCGTGTTTTGGGTGAGTGAAAGGAGAGAGTGCCATTCATTTCATGGGGACAAATGACAGCTAATTGAGAAGGTTTTGTAAGAGCTTGTCTGGAAACCTTTCAAATGAGTAAAGGGTCATTTCCCCCATAATGACCTACCTATGTTGGATTTTGTATGGTGTGTGTGTGTGTGTGTGTGTGTGTGTGTGTGTGTGTGTGTGTGTGTGTGTGTGTGTGTGTGTGTGTGTGTGTGTGTGTGTGTGTGCAAGCGAGTGAGAGAGAGAGACACATACACAAAGAGTCAGAGGGAGTCGACAGATTAAGGGTGTAAACCAAAAGCCGATTGACAATGTTAACATTATTAAAGTTTCTTTTTTAATTAATTAAAAACGTAAATTGAACACTTCTCACATAAAAATGCACATTTATTTCCAATCATTGCTTTTCGCTCTACTTTAGAAACAGGATAGGCAACAAAAACACCAACTGACCACCAGTTTGGCAATATTTTTGTAAGATTACTATCTAGTGTGTTTAAATGCATACCTGTGCACACACACTCATTCCCCAGTGTTGATGTGGCAACAACAAGATTCAGCACCACTGTGACCTTTAGTTCTGGCTCAAGGACAAATATTTACATGGACCACAGCGACATTATTTTTTTTAAGTAATTCCAAAGCTCGCAAAGCTAAATTCGACGTACGACTTATTTAAAGAGTCAGGATGTTGTTGCCGAACAGTAAGTTGGGGTTCTTTCATTTATTAACTTTCTTCTTTTCTGTGCACGTCTCCAAATCCAGATGTGTCACACCATCAGCAGATTCAACATTTCTTGTTATTTTTCCGAGTGAAAACTCGAGGTGGGAGATTTACTGAATGTGATGTCAGAGTACTTCCTATTTGGATGGCATTAACAAGGCTGAGGACAGAAAGAAACCTGTAACTCCACTATGCTTCGGTGCAGTCATTTTGAAAAACAGTGAGTCAGTGTCCGCTTGGTGCTTGGTGCGTCAGATGAGAAGCAGTTAATGTGTCAGTAACTGGACAAGCAGTATATTTTGAGGGAAGCCGCAGAATCAGAGAGAGCGTGTAGTGCACAAGCATCACTCTTTGCAGCATCAAGAGTAAACAAACAAACAGAAAAGGAGAAATTAAAAGAGGTGAAAAGGAAGGCAGAAAGCTTTATTATTCTGGCGTGTCTGGCTGGCAGCTCTCAGGGGATTGGCGGGATTAAGTGAGAGCTGCAGATGACATCACGGGTAAGGACGAACGCTTGACTCATAAAGTGCCCCTCGGTATGTGCATCTACAGGCCCAGTTCCAGAGCCAGGGTGTGGGCGAGGGGGTTGAGGGGATCATTAGTGAGGTTTTATTGGACCAGTGGGGAGGAACCGCTGGTACGCGGGTGCAGACGCACAGGAAAACAAAATTCAGACTTCGCTGTGTAGTGCAGCTATTTGATTGCTCCCAGACCTTAGTGCAGAATATATGTGTGCTTGTGTAAGGGACAGAGATACATAGAATGAATTGTGTGCTTGAGATTGATATGCATACTGTACACCAGTGTATTCAGGTGAGTTTCACTTGGACTTCTATTTGAGGCTGATACAAATGCGTAAGCTTGTGTGTGTGTGTCCAAGGATTTGTTGGCACTTGTGTATGATTGTCCTTTCATACATGATTGTGCGTGTTCATGCATGCGTCTTTCATTAGGATGGAAACCAGAGAAATGCTATAGTCTTGGGGGCCTGTGCTGCAAGTTGATTCTCCAGTGACGTTTGCTCCAAGTTCTCATAAAATGCACAAGGCAAAAGCCAGAATTCCTTTCTGTTTTCGGAGCCACACAGCCCCCCACCCTCTGCAGTCGTACATTGCCTCCTTCTTCTTACAAATGTATAAAAGGATATCCAGTGCCGGCTGATACAAATCCCATTCGGTCACCTCCAGATGGGACGGCTGTCTTTTACAGTGAGAACTCAGCAGTAGCCTTCCTGACTCATTGTTTCACTCCATATAAAATGAAATCAACCACATCTGCTGGGGGTGCCCAAATGCAAGCTACCTTTTCCAGTTACGCTGGAACAGATCCTTCTGAGTGATCTGCAACTGTGCTTTCTGCGGAGATTTGTTACACGGAAAGAGCCTTATAATGACCTATGTGGTGTTTAGTACATGAAGCAGGGCTAGCAGACAGTGGTTTGACACACTCTTAAGCTTTTCTCTGTCCGTGTGTCTCGTCAGTGACAGCCCCAAGAAAAAGCCAGAGGATCTGAGTCCCCGCCATCAAGGCACGGCTAGCAAATAAGCCATTCATTCTGATCGCTGTCATTCTGAGCCGTCTGACCTCTCAGAGCTGAAAGGCCCGCTGTGGTCTCATAAAAAATACCAGTCATAAAACAGCTGAGGGGGTAAGACACTCTTGAGCTATTAGCTGGTGATACTGGATGAGATTTCAGTAGGTGCCAGGGTGTAAGATTGGATGAGGCTAGGAGGCAGGCTTGTGTCTCAGGAACAATAGATATGCTGAAGAGGTGAGGTAAAGTTATTAACTTGATCAGCAGAGTGCCTGTCTAAGTATTTTATTTGCAGTGTTTGTGGCACAGCCCATTTAGCATAAATATGCTAGCCATTGCTGTCCAAAAAGAAAAGGCATGACCTTAAAATTAACTCTAATTACTTCACTCTCTCAGAGTCTGCTGTCAAACAAATCACTACCCACACACAGTCTCAAAGTACTAAATGCACTTGTTATCAATTGGGGGAAGGCATTATTACCTATTAGCTGTTTTAATGGTGCAAACAGGGGCACACAAAGTAAATACTGAGGTTTACGACTTCCCCTCCTCAAGAAAAGCACATGTTTGATTGTGGTTGCTAATGTTAAACTAATTAGAGAGGTCTGAAATACTATGCAGAACATTTGTGTTCACTCATTTGAGACTAAATACGGGTTAACGGGAAAGGGAGAGCATCAGTGTTTATAATAATGCTTTGAAAGCATATTTTCTGTACCTATTAAAACTGATAAGGCATTAAAGATTAAGTTAGTTATAGATAGATAGTCTCTAGTGTGAGTCAAAACCATTTATTTTCTAAAAGAGCATGACTTAATTACTCTAACTTAAAGAAATACAACTCTCTAACTTGAGTTGTGTTCACCTAGATACAAAGTTTAGTGCATTAGAATTTAACAAGTACACTAAATTAAAATCTTAAGAAAAAAGAATTGAGAATGGATGAACAATGACAAACAGTGCTTTTGTCCTGTTTTTAATGTGAAATGTTACCCTAAGCTCATATTTCTGGTCATATAGTTTATATGTGGATATAATATTCTAACACAAAGTAGGTAGTCTTACTTTTTTTAATCATCAAAATATCAAAGCATTCTTTGATAGCATACGATGTATGGTCTTTAATAGCTGTTCAGGATTGAGTCCTCAATTGGTTGTGACTCAAATAAAAATCACATCGTGTTAAATTATTAGAAGGATGCAGCTTTTAATCAAATAGCACTGTCTTCAGTCATCTGTAACAAAAAAAAATATCCTTTGTCTGTTCGGTGACAGTGGAAATAAAATAAAAAACAACTTTTTATTGAGATCTTAGAGTGTGTTTGTGTGTGTGTGTGTGTGATCGCGGTGCACAGTATTAACCTGATGCCCTGGAGAAGTGACAGAGAAATACTGCTGAAATGTACTCATAGATTTGTTTCCTCCAACAAGCAATAAAATCTAGTAGAAAAAAAACGATTTAACACTTTGTATTTCCAAAGCATTCTACGCAGCAAAAAAATCTGCCTGGGCAGTATATCACCTGACCTTCTTTATGTAAAAAAAAAAAAAAGAAAAACACACACACATACACAGATTCATTGTTGAACCCCCCAACCATCCTCTTAATCCCATAAATGTTTTTACAACTTGCTGTGTCACTTAGAGTGCTGGACACTGAGGTGTTTACATTAGGCTAGCCCTACTAGCTAGCGGCACTAAACTCCGCATAGTCGTCTATCAAAATGAAAGTGCTCTCATAAACATTCTAATTAGGCCGTGCTTTATTGTTATTTAGGCCACAGATCATTAAGTTAGTGTAAACCAACATATTAACCTTTGATTAGTTTGGCTGTGTTAATACTGTGTCATCACTGCGCCACATTTATCACAGCCCTGAGCATAACATTTATCATAGGGTCAGCCACCTTTAGAAGGAATGAACTGCAAATTAATCACAGTAATATCCCAAGCCACAATTTGGATGCATTATGCAGCATAGCAGAGTTAAATATCGGCTTTTCAGCTTTAATACTTCAGATGAGGCATTCCGATGCAAGCTTATGTTCCTCGGATCCAGTGGTACATCTGTATCCTTGCTTACAGCATTATAATTCAGTACGGTGATTTTTACAGTATGTGTGATTTTACAGCACATGTTTAAATAAAACTAATAACAGCAGACAGGTGATCAGTGCGGGTAACACTAAGGAAAAAAAGAGGATTTCTTCAAAACAGACTCAAAGGAGTCGAGCCAGGGAATATTTTACCAGCACTAAGTAATTGGGAAAGCAGTTTAATTGTAGAGGATTATGCTTTCATGTTTGGAATATTGTGAACTGACTGTATAGCTTTATAGGGAACCATTAATTCTGCTATGTAATACACGTAAGACCATTAATCATGATCATCGTCATTTCTGTCAATGCTGGACTTGACATCGTAACCTCCGCTCACCTTGCTCCGCAGGAAGACGTGCAAAAATCAGGGAAATTGTTAGTTTGTCTGTTTAAGCTATTTTAGCTGGGCTAGTATTTGAGGCACTACTTGTGCTTACAAGCAACATCGCATTACAGAGACAAAATAATGCATTTGAATGGTACTCAAAGCACATCAAGGCATACATAGATGGAGAGATTAGCAGTGGAGAGATTTCTAAAGTAAGTGTATTGATCTGAAATTCAATGTCATATAAATAGCAAAACCTGAATAATGATATAGGAAAAATGTTGAAATGGTTGAAACTACAAATACAAAGAAATAAGATCAGGGACTGCTCTTCTGCATTTAGGAGACAATCATTTTTTTTCTCTGCACAGAGACACAGATAGATGTATTAAGCTTATCTGTGTCCTTGCTAGTGAATTAAATGTTATTTTGTACAAGGCTGGAAATTTGGGTTCAGAAGCACGGTGGCCCAAGCAACTCAAACTAGAACTCTAACTATATGATCAGAATGTGATGTGCTGCATTTTCTATAATGGACATATTGAAAAACTGAATATGAACACAAATGTTATGACACATATGGGACCAGAAGGTTAGCTAAGGAGGGATGTGCAAGTAAAAGTCATTTTAAGTTGCTGTATTTTACTTCTTTTCCACAGATCGAAATTGCCCAGTCGCCCATGCATCATTCTCCTCTATTTTAAAACAAGCAGCATTTACGACAATATTAAACTATAACATTCAAAAGTCAATTAGATATTGTTGCACAGATATTTTTATTTGTATATTGTTCTACAAATTATCTCCGTATACTACACAGAGTGTACCAGTGCATCTGCACATGGGTTTGGTCAGAGTCAAATGTCCCAGGCTGATTCTTATTCCCACTCCACACTGTAGGGTGCCAACTTCAAAGTGGTAAAAACTCAGACTTAACTGGTGCAATTTTGATCTGTAGGCAGTGTATATATCACTCTGTCTATGGAGACCTCTGGAGTGCTTCAAGGGTAAAAAAAAAAAACCCTCCCAGTAAATTAACACACACAAAACAAGGGAAAGACCTATTCATTCCACCAGTGAACTTAAGTCCAGCATCACATGCTTGCGTATACAGCAACAGTAAACAGGGAAAAATCTGTTTCCAAAAATCTGAAGCAACACCAGTTTGAGTCAGTGTGTGAGCCATTCCCATCATAAGCTGGATCTTACTTTGACACAGACGTTGATAACTTGTGGATGAAATTCAGATACATAAACCTTGCTTTGTGATACTTTATTTTTATATGGGGAGCACACAGAGAATATGCTCGTGGAGAAGTGCAAATACAAAGAAAAAAAAGGCCCCGTGCACACCAGATTGTGTGCCCTGCAACAAAAACGACCAAGATGTAAGTACACCTGAGTTCGATTACTGTGAGATTTAAGAGGAGACATGCACACTGTCTGATATCAGAGGAAAACCATTAATTTGTGACTCTCTGATTCTTTGTCATCAACTGCTCAAAACTAATGTATATGCCATAATCTAACAATACTAATCATTCTGTTCAGCATGTTGCTCAGTTTGCTGTTCAGTAGCCATGTTTCAGTGGTCCCGACTATTAAAAGTGTCCCTGTCGCAGTGCATATCCTTTAAAAAAGAGCTTTACTAAGTCATTAATCCCATCCATCGAGCTGATTGGCTCATCATTATTTCTACCCACTGCGCTCATTTTACCTTTTGTTTTTTTAAACCGAGAAACTACAGTTTCAAGTCACGATGCCAAGCGAATTAGTCAACCCAGCTGTACGGACGGTTTCAAAGGGCACAGGCAACAATCCCAATTTGAACAGCTACAACTAAGGTTAACACAAACTCACTAATGGAAATGACATGCCCACAATGACACAATTCTAGCTTTAAATGGCAGCGCTATTCCCCTGCAGTCCAAAAGGGCTTCAGTGAGATTTAATGTGTGCTTAAGGAGTTCCAGTGTTGAATAATAACATAAATTCGAGACGATTTTCTCTGACTCAGAGATTACGCGCGTGTACTGCACAGTGGTGGATGGTTCCAGTCCTGTTTCCTGTACACAATTTTATGTGAGCCATTATCAAGTTCACATCTTCCCTCCTCTAAACAATGAAATCCAAAATGCTACAGACAGATTATGCTAAATCCAAAGGATTGCTTGGTGATTACAGTAACGACCTGAAATAGCACATAATGATAGACACTGTGGAAAAACATGCAGGAGGAAAAAGGCTCGAGGGCAAAAAACCCCCCAAAAAACAGTCTTTCCAAGAAGTACTAACACTGACATCACGCTACTAATGCTTTTTATGGAGATCTTCATTATCCATCACTGGCTTTTATTTAGAGATAACACTGAGAAATCATCCAAGTGGGTCAAAAGCGCTCAGTTTTAGCATTGGTTCTAGGAGTTGGGATTTTATCCAATTTAAAGGGGTGTGCATGCTCCCATGTAGATATATATATGCATGCAAAGAAGCATAGCGTATAAAACTGTGCGCACAAAAATGTTTTGCGTAAGCATGTGTGTATGCGAGGAGGCAGGCTCAGGCGGAGTACTGTAGATCTTTGCGTGAGTGTCTGTAATTGGCGGCAGAGGAAGAATCTGTGAGCTGACATCTGCAGTTGATTTTTTGGTGATAATAAATCAGGTTTCTTTCTTCACTGGTGTGCTTCCACACTGCTCTCACTCTCGCTTGTCTGTGTTCCTCTATGTATTACACACACTCGCTTCCCTTCCTCTTCTCCTCATTTCCTCAAATCTGTGGAAACCCAAGGACTAGTTGCACAGAAAACTTTGGAGTCAGCCTCACTTTTTGGGTGGCCACACGAGCTGAGTTGTGAAAGCTCCTTCCTAGCCAAAGCTAGTAGTGGGAGAAAAGGAAAGGAGTGCAAAAAGGAGAGACCTGCTCTGTGATTATCAGCGAGTAGAGGTGGATGGAGACAACGAGGTGTGAACAGGCTGCAGCTGAGGGGGAGCACACAGTCTGGCAAAACCTGCAACTGCCTGTGTGGAGCCCAATTTCTGCTGACTGCACCTATCTCCACCATACACGGCTGAGTTAATCGTGAAGGTTCTTGCCACTGAGCCATTTCTCTCCACATCAATTTCCTGTCTAGCCACAGCCTCAACACCAGATTTAGAGCCCAATGGCTGCTGTTTTTATGTTTTGATTATCCTTCTTCTTGTTACACTGAACATAATACAGTGTGAGACAGAGAGGGGGAAAAAAAATTAGGGGGAAAAAACCCTTCCTGGAGGTGACCTGGGTTGTGTTACATTCAATAGATTTTCAACTGACAATTACAGAACTCATGCACCGAAACATAATCTATATTCCACAAGATTACCAAAGGTAAATTCAGTAAACATTTTTGATTACCATGTTTTTCATTTAACAACGTTACTAAATAAAACAATTCAAAACTATGTTTACTTTAGATGTTTATCACATCAAATACATGCATACAAGATGTGCCACAACTAAAACAAAAACAGATTAGGTTTCCTTTGGGGGAAAAAAAGAGACTGCCTGATCCTGATTATTGCCTCTCCTCTTCCATGGAGATGGAAGCCCACGCCAATATCATTTAGTTTTATTCGCGTTAGACAGAAAGAAAAAAGGGCTTATTACTTTAAAACCAAATTTTATTTTCATAGGGGAATAACCTTTTGATTTGTACCCAGCATTAATTGAGGACCTTAATAGAGGTATTATAGCATATACTGCAGCGGCTTTTACTGTAAAAGTAAAGGGGCACAGAGGAACATGCCATGGCTGCACAAGCATGGCGGGAGACACCCAGGAGTGCAGATGCTGTTCTGTCTGGGGTCTCAAGATGAACTTTTAAGCACTTGCCTCAAACTATATAAAGTCTGTGACTTTGTATATCTTTGTGTAATAAAGAAAAAACATCATTACAATAGATTTAAAAAAGTATTTAGCACATGCTTAGTGTATTAATATCTTCCACAAGAACAGAAATTTAAGGGTGAAGAGGCACCAAGCACACTTCAGCATGCAATATGGGACCAACCTTTGCCTTTGCATATGGACACAGACACACAGACAGGAGGAAGGGTTTGGTGCATGAATATGGATGTGTCTGCATGTGCGTTTGCATGTGTATGGTCTGTATGTAAAACAGTGCAAACCTTGGAGACAGACTGGGCTTGAGCTAATTTCTCAAGCTAGTAGGAGAAAGCAGAGCTGACAAGGTTGGAGAAAAGGCCTTGAGTGTACACAGCAGAGCACAGCATTCCTTTAGCACGCCGAGACTACAAAGTTTCCTTGGATCATTTCCATTACAGCAGTTTTACACGTGCGACTTCTTTCCTCGGGGTAGCCAAGGCTAGACAGGTGAAGTGATTAGGCTTTAAACCTGGCTGACCTCTAACTAGCAAGACAAAACATCTTGTGTTGGATCAACAGATGCCTGATGGAATGCAACTTCCTGCCTCATCTGTCAAAATTCCCAACAGGAAGGGAACAGAGTTTTCCTGAATTAGAATATTTACAGCTGAGGCGAGAGGCTAGATGGAGTGAGAACGCTAATCTCAATCAATACTTACATATATCTTACATAAACTGAGTCTTTGGGATACAACTGATTCTGGCAATAGTTAAAATCATTTTTATTCCTCATTAGCTTAAACGTAAACAATAAAATTGTTGATATATTACCTGATTGATCTTTAATCAGACCCCAGCAGATCTTCCCAAAGATCGCTAATTAACTGAACACTAATTACCAGAGGACGTAAAGTCCCCACTCAGCGCCCGTGCAATGTGTTGTTCCCTCAGGCATCTGTAAACACTGGGCCCCAGTCTGTCAACGCTGTTGTGTGTTTAGACATCTGTTTCGACCGCAACTTAGCACTGATCGTCAGTATCATGTGGCTAGAGCCTGGAGTTACATCTGCAGTCCCAAATACATGTTGTCTATTACCACATTTGGATCCAATTCTAAGGAGTGTTTAGTGGTTGCGGTGGTGAAAGACCTATCCTCTCTCGTTGTTATGAAATTTGTAAGAGATGGTTAGCATCAGAGCATGCATGCGGTGCAGTGTTACAGAATCACTCAAGTCTTTTCTGAAAGATAAAAGGATATGAGTTGAACTGACAAGAATTTGCCATCACGTAACATACACTGAAGTTTTAAATGGGTCTGTGATGCCTTTGTGTTATTTTAAACAGACACAGAGGCCTGAAATGTGAAATATTTAGAAAATTTGTGTTTAAGATTTGTGTGTGATTTGTGAGGTTTTTGGTGTCATTTTTTCCTAAAGTTTCTTTATTTGTGTGATAATGTTCTTCAATTGTTCGGCAATTGTTGGATGTAAGTTTGTTTTCTGACCACCAAAAGTGTAACATTTTAGAGTAAAGAGCAATGAGACATTCCTGAAGATGGTACTCATTAACACGCACATAGTACGTCAAACCTGCTTGCTAGAATACAAACACCAGCCCCTGCTTTAGCTTTCTGAATCTCACATAAGAAAAGAAATATATGACTTGGTCCAGTGTACCATTAAAGTATATGGAGCATTACCCATAGTGCACATAGGGGCCATGCCACATTTTTATTGCAGGTTTACAACTCGCTGGTGGAATAACTGCAGCTTGTTTCCTTAGGTGGAAGATTGGGAAAAGAGAGAGGATGTGTTTGTGTGCTTATTAGAACCATGTCAAGAAAGCTGTGCACAGTGCCAGGTTACTAAAGGTAGTCTCCCTGAATTCTAGAGCAGTGACTCTAGAAATCAGTCCTTCATAGGAAAAGATCATAAGTGTGAAATGTGCCATATTTGTAACCAATAATTAGTAACATTTCACAAAACTGCCCATTAACACAAAATAATAAATGCCAATGGCTGGCAGCAACATGTCCTAAGGAATCACACTTTGATGAATCAAACCTCAAACTGTCTAACAGTCCAGCGTTTCAAACTACATCTGTGAGGGCTGTCCACCTGTGTTAGCAGAAACTTCTTGAACTCCATCTACATTCATTTACTAGATTTACTGGTAGAAAGATGAAAGTCTTGATTTAGAACCAGAAAATTGACTAATTTATAATTATTCTGTGTAACTTCAGCTCTCACTACAAGTCTTTAATTGACTTTTCTGAAGCGGGATCAGTGAGTCATCTTCTTGCTTTGTAACACGCAATGAATAAAATCCAGTTAACATAACAATTGAAAATGCCGGACAAACACACAATATGCTCACTTGTGAAGGTGCGCTTATTGTGAGTCAATTTCCCTGTTCATACAGTATGAATCATATTAATCTTTCTAATGGCAGCAGATCTCAAATAACACGAGCCATTGGGAAAACAATACCTGGAAAAAGCCTTTTTTATCTATACAATGCAGGACTTGCCGCTTAATCACAAGACTGGGTTGATAATCTATATAGAACTAAATCAATACGAGGGTGGTGTGAGGGATCATTTCCCTGAGGGGGAGGTCTGCCATTGAACATGACACCATAGGACAAGCGTGCCTAATCTATGTTTGAACTTTAAGTGAGCGTGGGCCTCTCTCTTCTTAACATGACCACTCCATTCTATCAGACACCCCAAAAGCCGGCTCAAAGCGTGGTCACTCAGACGATCATATGAGAGAGTTAGTGCCCATGTGGTCGAGGGGGACAGGACGAGCTCTGTTCCGCATCCACCTATCCACCCACCAGCTCCCTGAGAAAGGGGCATTTTGCCGAAGCGCCCATGCTTCCAGGTGTTTTGGTCATTAGGGCTTCTCTCTATTAGAAGTGCCATACCGCTTGCTTAACGGATATAACGCCAACCGTCGTGCTCGGATCACACCTCCACAGCTGTAAAGCCCCGTGGTGAGGGGGTGGTGGTGGTTGGCAGCCGGAGAGGCATGCGCATGGGGGGACGGGGCCAAAACGCCTGCTTTGTTCTTCGGGGGCTCCGGTTACCCCCAGCTCTTCCCACAACCCGTGTGACATTCAATATAGCAACAGTAAATTTTACATTAAGCGTGTGAAATCACAGATGCACATGTCACAGCAGCATCATAAAGTGAATTTACTCAGCTTGACTTCAGCACGCACCTCAACTCTTTAAGTCACTGTAGGGGGGCAGTTAGGGGTGTGGATGGTAGGCAAAATTACAGCAATTAATTTTTAAAACGGCCCCCAAAAAAGTGCACTATATGCTGATGTGTATGCAGACTGCACACCTGGTCTCATTCACTTTATTAACAACAGCCTTCCTGCCTTTGGTAATGCATATTAAATTGATAATTGATATTCGGGCATAGCCTACAGGCTTGTTAAAGGTTTAATTATCTGTGAAAGGAAAAACAACTATGGGAAAAATAAGAGAGTGAGACTGGCACTAGCATTGCACACTTGCAGCACAGTAGAAATGCTAACAAAAACAGGTACACTGTAATAAAAAAAAAAAAATTGATTTACTCTGTAAAGTTTTTGTGCCATTGCAAAAAATGGTTCCCATTCAAACGTCATTTTAAAAGCCAACAGCAGAACAACAACCCTGCCAAAGTGCCCAAGTCCACCTGTTCACACTCATATCATCCATCTACTAAAAATAAAAAGAGAGGAATCCACACAAGTCTCAATGAAATGTAATGTTAATGCACTTCCACAGTTAATCCACCATAGCTGCTCTTGTGTGCTTTGGATGTGCATGGAATATCATAATTAAATTTTTGGGGACATTTCTTTTCCTTTTTAAATTTCATGAACACTAATTTATGTCAGCAGCAACATGGTGACCGCTGCATTGTGCGACTCTACATGGACACTTAAGAAACACCCTAACAACCTCAGGGTCAGTCCTATGAAATTTCTCCATTTCCTATGCATAAAATTCTGAATATGACTTATTCAAGCATTCCTGAAACCCCTGCAGTTCTTTTGGCAATCGCTAAATAAATTCTCCACAGCCCCCTGCGTCGCATAGCCTGCCACAGTATTCCCCCCGCTCAAAGAATCAGGGAGAGCCAACATTAAGGCTGGTGGCTTGTAAAGTGAGATGGGAAGTTTAATTGATCTAAAAGAATTTAATGTGGCGTAGTGAATCGCGGCAGACAGCATGGATTTATATCACAACCCTGGAGAGCTGAACATAATATTGCCTGAGTTTTATAGCAGAAGGGGGATTTTTTTAATTGTTGCCACAAAAATGATTTACTTGGTGTTGAATAAAACCACAGTTCAATAACAGCCCTAAATGCCCACTTTAATTCCCACTGTTGCATAAAATATCATGGAATGTGAAAGAAAATGTGCTTCCTTCAGACCTAAACAGTTTTCCTTAGAAAGACAGATTTCATTTTATTAATTAAAGCAATCCCTCTTGTAGAAAACATTTTTCGTCATGTTCGTCAAGTAATATTCACGCCTGAGCTGTATCATTTTAAACTAAGCTCTTGTTCTCTCAAGTATTAAGTCCATCCTGTATGGACTTCTATGAAAACACTCTGCACTCTGCAATGTGTTAGAGATTTTGAATGTAAAACCAAGATTACCACACAGCCACAGGCAAAGGGATTCAGCACAATCCCCACAGGATGTGTAGCGGCCAACTCAAACAAGAGCGCAGATATTTACCAACATGTTCTGGATACTGTGGCCACACAGATATAGAGACGCACAGATATGCACAGAATAAATACCAGATGGATTTTGCCTCATTATGTTTCCTTTCTGAATATAGTATGTGGGTGAATTCACGGTGATACTTTAATCTGAACACATGAATGCATACATGTTTCATGCTCTGCTCACAGACTGATCAAAACGCCAGATAGTCAGAGTTCCTTCAGTTTGTCTGTTTCACGCAGCAACATGTTGTATGTTCAGACTGTTTTCAGTGTTATATATCCACAGGTTTATGTAAAGTTTGGGAATATTTTGTGCTTATGCAAGCAGGATTTGTGCCTGATCTGATTTAATACGAAATGTATATGAATAAGTAAACTAAGTAAACCTGCAAATAATGTAGTATTTTAATCTTCAGACACACCTTGGTAGGTTATTAATCGATGACTACTTTTCTAGGTTCCCAACCTGACCTCAGAAAATGATCAATACCTGAACTTCTGAATGAGTAAAATAAAAATACAGATTATGACCCTGCTGCTCTACTGATCTCAGTCAGGAGTGGTATGCATGATGCTATGTTATTGATGTAAGCACTCAAACACAGATTTTAAATATATTGTTTGTGTTCATCTGGGTTTGTTTACTGGCACATATTAAACATCATTCAATATGCAGCAATTCGACTGCCACAAAATGTTTTCTTACCTGGTTTTTAGAGGCTGTGAATCTACATTCTCCCGAAAACATTGTAGGTTTTTCCCAGTTTCAGTATTTCTGAATCACCTGTGAATGCTTTCACTTACAAGCAAACTGTCTGAGGTGAAGTCATATTAAAGCAGCAGTGTGTCGGCTGTGTTTGATTTAAAACCAAAAGTGAATCTGACTGAGAAGCGGCTGACGTGTTCAATTCATCTGAAGTTTGACTAACACTGTTGTTGACTTAGCTTAGCCATCCTACCTGGGAAAAAATCAATAGACCTCAGCTCAGCAAAAAATGTATTTACATTACAGCAGGGAGCACCGGATAATGAAGACCGAGTCAGGGAAAATGTATGATGTATCATGAAAAAAATATGATTCTTCTCCAAGCGAAAAATAAACCCGACAAAAAGTGTTCCACTGCAACTTCCCATTGGAATGATTTTAAGACAGACACCAGCTCATGGGAAGAAACTAGGCACTTGTTAAACCTACCAGACCAAGCTCAAACCACACCTAGACCTGGCCATCCATCAGACTGACTGAACAGAATTTACAGTGTGACCTGATCGGTCATCATTTATTACTTTTACTGGTCCTAAGTGGGGGCAATCACCGGCTGGTGTTTGTATAAGAGGAGACCTCCACCTGCGAGGGTCTCCCATTAACATAAACCTACCTCAGAGGGAGATATGTCATCTGTCGGTGTTCGTTTGGGCCTGGAGTTTAGCCTTAAAGAATTCTATGGGGATTTTTTTTCTCTACGTAAACAAACTGCTATGTATCTTTAATCAAAAAAGTAACTAATCTTTCTGTGTAACACTGGCTTTAAACAACTTCTAGGAACTATGATTCTTCAACTGGTCATCTGGAACAAGATCAAAGACAAAGATGCGCGAGTGATATCTTAGCATATGAAGAACAGGAAACAGATAATAAGATGGAACTGCAAAACAGAAATCAATTATGTGTGCAAGACATTAACTCTTAGCCAAATCTTATCTTCTTGATCAGTGAAAGATCTAAGGGGAAAGTTGAAGTAAAAACCACAGTATAACCAGTGAAGCCAGCATGCCCTGAAGCTACTGTCACCCCAGGAGGTATATGTAGCTCGTGGCTTTGAAGTGCCGCTTACACTGGCTTCTGTTCAACCTCATGACACGTCCTTCAGATGCTCCACTGAACTTGATCAGTCACTCAGCAAATAAATGTTCAACCAAAGTGAGGGACAAAGAGGAGCGAATAAAGATACCTAGAAGGAAGCAACAGTAAAAACACAATAGGTGGGTGAGACACGCCATAAGAAAGTTCTCAAGTGTTCACAGCTCTCTGATACTTCCACAGTTTCGCTTCCAAGCGTTTCAAGTGGGAGAAGGAAAAAGAGAAAAACAGACAAAGTGAGAGTCAGTGCCAGGGCATCTGATGAAAACATGTTTGGCCCTGAACCACATCCGTGGTTTGGATAGTTATCAATTAGCCAAATTTGATCAAATGCCACAGGTGAAATGCTCACCACATCACAACATGAAGCATACTGTGCTCGATGGGCCTCGAGGGGATGTGTGAGGGGTTGCCGAAGGTTAATTGGGAGAGAGAAAGAGAGCAATAGAAGAAGAAGAAAAGCGAATAATAGAAATACCCTACATGGGGCTCACCTTCACTTCACTGTCTAATCACTACCACATGCAGCCTTTGCATTAGCATGTGGTATCAGATGCACATGGGAAGTCCCTGCAAAAATACACATTCTTTGTCATTCACTTCACTTCCCAGGTTTTGGAGAAGCTTGGGATTTCCTGAAAACATTTGATATTATTAAGTTATTCAGTCTATGTGCAGGAAATCTGGGTTGCAGTCGTAGCTAACATCTAATTTCAATGGTTACTATCAACAACCCCCCACCCCCACCCCTTTCCTCGCCCCTCCCCCCACCCTCTCCCTTTACTCATTCGCTTCTCTTTGTATAATAACATGTAATAGCAGTAAAAAGTCCATTCTTAGACACTCACTTATCGTCTTCATTTTGTGTCATCACCTCCAGCTGTTGAGTCACACAAGGGTCAGTTCAGCTTCTGTAAAACGTGACATATTGCATTGTGGGGTTGTTAGCAGAAAGTGCCGCAATCCTTCTCTTTTATTTTCCTGTTGCATTGTGGAATCCAACAATACTCCAATAAAATGGCCCACAGTCAATGAAGTACGTAGCCACAGAATTCACAAACTGCTAAGGCTAACTGTAATGCTCAACCGGTCTTGCTAATGATTGCATGAGAAGTAAACTGTTGTGTGGTGTCCCGAGCAGGTTAAAGCCACTAAAAGGCAGGAAAGCATCTCTTCCAGGCTTAGGCATTAAAAAAAAAAGCCTCCAACCAAAAGCAACCCCAACTGTCCCAGTGAAGGTGTGGGAACCCAAGCCACAACCTGGCATTACATAGCTCACAAATAAATAGCATACCCTGCCTCAACTCTCATCTAATTACAGGTATGGTTTACCAGCTACGGCTTATTAGTGTTTCCTTAGCAAACTATAAAAACTAATGACACCATTTTGTAGTTGCCTCGGTTTTCTTGCACCTCCCTTTCATTCCATGTTCTTGGGCAGCACCGATTATTTTTAGCACCGAGCGGTGAGGAGTTAAATGCTCACAGCCAAAGCTAACGTCTGTTTTCTCCCTCGGTCAGCATTTAACATCCTGTAGTTTTGCCCTGAGTTTTAAGACGCTGCGGCTGCTTTGAGTGAAAACTAGATGGAGGGCATTTGCAATAAAAGAATACCTTTGTGTCTGCTGTTGCAGAGCGTCTCACATTTCAGAAAAAATAATCAACGGTATGTTTTGGTGGTGAAATAGAGTATAAGATATTCTCAAATGGCCTCACCACAGTAAACAGCCCAAGTTCAAAAACTGACTTGTGCAGTGCATACTTCTAATAGCCTTGCTCCCCCTAGTGTCACTTTTTAAAATTTCAGGTAGAGCTGTTCGAAACATGCAGTGCTGTTTTTTTTTTCTTTTCTTTCTGTTACAAACCAGAATCTTTCAAAACTTCTGTTCAGACACGTTTTGCTTTGTTTATTAATTTTATCCTACTAACTTTCTAATTTTGCACTTTAAAACTCTGAGCCATTGCTGCCTTAGTGCCAAGGACACCAAGTGACCAGAGACCACAGTCTTGTACTCAGTTTCATTGCCAGAGGTCGTATTTAAGATGTGTATGAGTATCAGGGTGTCCACATACTAAAACAGGCTTGAGTGACTTTAGTGCTGTCCTCGGGGCAGCCAGAGTGCTCTGACCTTCCTGAACACACTTCACAGACAGTGCTGCTGAATACTCTGTGGGCATGTTTGTTAATGTTTGGTTTTACTTAGGTAGGAATGAGGGGGGTGAAAAAAAAGCAACAGAGGAGTAAAACTAGGAATATTAATTATCGCAAGGAGAGTTTTCTTTTTCCAAGTGCTTTAAATAGGGAAAAAAGTGTGTGGCATCATTCGTGTGTCTCATTTGTGTCTCCCTTGAATTGTACGAGAAACATCAGTTTCTTGAGCAAAGTGCACGGATGAGCAACTCTGTCAGTAAAAGCACCGAAAAACAGGTTTCAAAACATCACTGTTAAAAACACAAGCAAGCAAAACTGTCACAGTCTTTTTGTCAAGAAAACCAAGTGCAAGTATTTTTGCATCCATTATCAAATACTGCACTGTAAAAAAAAACGTGCCTTTTTTACAGGAAAACCCTGGCAGCTGGGGTTACCAGGGACTTCCTGTAAAAACGCTTTACAGATGCAACTTGTAAATTGATTTACAGTGAATGAATCTCAGATTAAAACTGTTAAATCTACAGGAAAAAGAAGTTAATTTCACACATAGATGTGATATATAAATACACTATTTCCTGTATCTTTTACAAGTAATAAATGCTTTTTGTGGATCCATAAACTGCAAAATTAACAGGGAAATATCGTACAAAGAACTAATTTAAAATGGTAGAACTACGGTGAAACTGTGCATATTAAATGGAGCTGCTCTGTAAATTATACATAAAATCTATGCTGAATATTATATGTTTTAATGTAAAATTTTAACCATAACCCAGCAAATTTCTTACTGCTACGCCTACACCCAAACATGCAAAAATACACATGAGAAAACACAAGAGAGGAAAATATCACTTTTGGGAAATTTATTTTGCAGCCACATTAGCAAAATGACAGCAAATGGATCCATTTTTCCAACTAACACAATATGCAAGGCACACAGCAACTACACAATTCAATCAAAATATAGGCTATAAAAGCTGTGGAACATTCCTGCAAAGCAAGAACCATGTTCATGAAACAAGCATTTGTTAGACCCTCCACCAGAAAAAGTTAAATAACCTGTTAAGACTTTAAAACAAAAAACACATATTGTGCCAAAAATGATCATAATCACCATGCAACGCAACACGCACCCTGCTGTCACCACAACCATGGCCCTGGTCAGAAAACATCAGCAAAACCACGTGGTGAAACAAACCTACACATGTGGTCTAGAAACACTGCAGTAGCAGCATGTTGTTTTTTTTCTTTTCTTATGTAAATAAAGAACATTCCTACAAAGAAAGAACATCTTCATGAATTGGCTTCATGCATTCGACCAGTAAAAGGTTCCAGTACACATTGTGGAACAAAATTAACAAGGTAAAACTAACAGTCCACAGAGAGTCAAGATTTAGGCTTAGCGCCACTCGTGGTCGGCGAGATCCTAAATCAGGGTGAGGACTCGAGGGTTCACACTGAGACGACGCTTTGAGTTTTTGTTCTCTACTTTGGTTCCTTTTTCTGGGTTTATGGAGAAGAAACACCTGTAGAATAACAATCATATAAAAGTTTATTAAGCATTTTTATAATTGATCAGTTAAAATACACATACAAAGTAAGTAAAAATTAAGTATATACATATATATACAGTCATGGCCATGACCACGTTCAAGACAAAGTATAACCAAAATGCTGTGGGGAAGTGAACAATGCATGGTCAAAAGTATTGGCACCCTTCACGAGTGTCTTCTGCAGTGATATGTCACACTTTAGCATTGTTAAAATCCAAAGCAAAGGTTATAGGTAGTCAGACGTCAGTTGACGCTTGGTCTAGCCCTGAGTCTCGGCCAGGCTTGGACCCAGATTCAGACTGTTAATGTATTTAAAAAAACCAAACAAACAAAAAAAACAACAACAAAAAACAGAAAAAACAACTGAAACCAGCTCCAAAGCCGACCGAGACTCAGAGCCAGACCTGGACTCGAACCACATCAAAGCCAGACTCCAGATCCCAGAGTCTCAGTTATAAGAAATAACAAAGCCATATTTGTTCACCTCTGAAGAAACTCTAAAGTGGAAGCCAGCTCAGATGGATAATGGATGTTGAAATTGTAGTAGCTCCCGAACATGAGGCACAGTGCAGAAATGAAGGAGGATATGTTTGTGCTGACGAGGTGCCGATCAACACTCAGCATGTATCTTCTTGAGGAATAGCAGGACTGTCCTGTGAAGAAATTATTTAACAGGTTATATCAATAAACACGGCAGTCACATGACATTCTATAAAAAATGCACTTAAAAAAAAAAGAGAGAGAGAGAGCTATGAAACAGACTTACCACACATGATAATAGTGGGTGTCAGAGGCACTTGCTCCAGTTGTACCTCATCTGCCAGACATGTATCTTCAACACAGAGAAGCATGGACTCCTCCTTCTCTTCAAAGTAGCTGAGTAGCTGTTTAAGGTAAAAGAGACACATGTTTCTGAGATAAGAATGACTATCCTTCTCTGGCATATCACTGGCTGAACTAGCAGATGCCATGGTTTCATGTGCGTTTTCTGAATATTCTGTACTGTCATTTGGGGGCTGAGGACGAGATTCCTTGTACATGTCATCAATACCATCTGGGGAACAAGCTTTATGCTTCCTACACATGTGAGAAGTAAATGATGACTTTTTTGTAAACATATGCTTACAACCACTTACTGGACATGACACAGACCTGCCCCCTGCAATATGATCATTTAAGTGAGACACTAGCTCTTTCACTGTTTGAAAATGGCGGGCACATAATGAAACTGCACATTTTAAATCTGCAACAAGAGCTTTAGGAGTAGCTTGAAGTGCAGGTGCATTGTGCACACGATAAAAATGCCCCTTGAAAGCAGAGTACGTGGTGAATGTTTGGCTGCAATTGGCGCCAACACATTTAAAAATACAACAAGGCTCATTCTTATGCACTCTGCAATGTAGTACATAGCCTCTTAATGTGACCAATACCTTTTTACAAAAGACGCAGATGATCATTTTTAGTATTTCTAAAGTTTGCCTGTGCTTTTCAGCTGAACTAGCATGCTAGCGCTAGGTTATGAGCCTTGGTCTAAATATCAACTGGTGCTTTTATCTCGAAAAAACGTCGCCAAGATATTGAACTTACCGTGCAGACTTTCTGACGAACAAACACAGATCCTCAAAAAACACTTGAAATCGTATGTTTGTAATTTGTCCTAACAACGTAGTTGCTGAAAGTTCGATGTTTTCTTCTCCCGTCTTCTCTCTCGTGCTGGCTCGTTAGCTATAGTCGTGAACTAGGCGCTCTTCTCCTCCCGCCCTCACGTCATTATCCAATCAGAGACGAGCTTCAGATGCACATTCAAAATTAGGCGCGCTCAGTGCAACTGTGAGTGGCCTGAAGTAGCTTACAGCTCTGTGGAGATGAGGCACCATAGAGATCCTATGGGAGGCACTGTAAGTTTGTTTAGCCTTTAATAATGAGACATTGCTGACCTAACCCAAAAAAGTATTCTAGTCTAAGTATCACATTGCAATTAAAAGAAACATAAAGAATACAAGCATTATGACAGAAGCATTACTTAGTCGTTAAATAATAATTTCTTATTGGTTACCCTACAATAGGCTGCAAATGATTTAAGAAAAAAACATGATGTAAACAATTTTAATTGTATATTTTTATATAGCCTATAAATGGAGAGGCAACCTCTCAGGTTCACAATGACATCTTCTGTGAAAACATTTTTATTAGTCCTATCCATGACTTTGCATCATTTCATGAATCATGTTAAAAGTAGGCCCAGTACATCCATGCAGTTGTAAAGTGACTTACATATACGTCATGTGTTTTTAAGAAAAACTGACTAAAACTGTGATTTTTACAGTATTTGCATGTCAAATTAACATGATTGTTTGGTTATGAGTATTACGGTGTTTCACTGTTTTTATTCACAGTATTTGTAGTTTTAACCAATAAATTTGATTATAATCACACATTCATGTTGTAAATATAACAGGAACATTCTGTTTAAAGGTTTACAATAATTCACTGTGATCGAAACAGGAAAGTTGTGTTTTGGGGTTTACTATACATTTCTGTAGGGGTTTTACATGGTTTTTATGTCAATTTCACTGCCCTTTTTTACAGTGTGTGCTATCCATTAAAACATCTTGTTTGCTCGTTTGTTTACTTACCCCGGGCTTGTCGCCACTTCGTATACATCCCACCCATTCAGGGATGTTTCACTATTCAGAATGATGTAAAACACGCACATCTAATATATTATTTAGTCATATTCCCCTTAATAAAACACATTTTTGATTCTCACTGGTGTGATCCTGACATTGCATTTCCATTATTTTCTCTTTAAACATTAACCATGGCTGTGTTTGGGATGCATTTCATCGTCTTCTGCTTAAATATTCAAATGGCCTGCTGGTCGGGATAGGGAGGCTGTGATGTTTAAACAGAGCTGACAGAGGAAGCAGGAGGAATGTTTTCCCTAAAATCTGCTGAAAATTCACTTTTTCCAGGCCCCTCTTTCTCTCTCTCTCCCTCCCATTACTTTACAGTGCTATGACTGCAGTTTAAGGCTCACTAGGTGCTGAGTGAGGATTTCTTCCACAGTCAGGTTCATAATAGCCTCATATAACACAACACACAGACACACAAATACAATATTGTATGTTTACTGCTCTGATACTGATACTGTAAAATCGGGATATCGAGGCTTATTCACAAAATATGGGACGATAATGTGTTCTTACATAAAATAAAGAAAATTTAATGTCACTCAAGCTAAAGTAATAACAGGCACACTGTATAAAGCAACAGGGACATAATGAAGTCTATCATTATGCCAGTTGTAGCTGACCACTGAAATGCACTGCATCCAGGATTCATTCTAACATAATGCAGGGTTGTCCAGGAGACAACTTGTGACATTAGCAGTGTTGTGGGAATAATTATGTTATTTTGCACAAATAAAAACCCCGCACTATTCCCTATATGTTAGTAGATTATGTAGTTTGAATAGTAGGTTTTTGTTATCATTTTGTTAGTTTTACTGGTTACAGCATCACCAAATTCAGGCTAGGGGAAAAAAAGTCCCCTTTAAAACAATGTCATTCCCCGAATTACACAACTAAGGTAGGCCTTAAATGTGTCAAGACCACCCTGCAGATAGAAGAGACAAAAAAGCCTTGTTATCCCAAAAAGTTCCCATTTTGTTTCAGATTATAGAAGCTACGGGTCCTCACCATAAATGCTGGATGTCCCCTCTGGCTGCTGCTCGGCTGATTGGCACACTTTTCAAAGCTGCTTTCTCACATGGTGTCCTGACTGAATGTGAATCAGACCCTGATTAGATCAAATTGCAGAGAGAAACCTGTGTACCCCTGTGTGCCCACCTTTATATCGCCTCAGTGCCAGCAGTTAAATTGGACGTTTGAAGGCAGAGAAGCACTGTCTGTGATTAACATCGAGATATGCTGCATTCTGAAATCTGTCAGATTCTGTGACCGTCGGCCGTGAGCAGAGGAGCTGAGACTTCAGGTGCTTGCAATATGTTTAATACGATTTCACACAGAAGGACACATGTAGCAATACCAACTAAAAACCCAATATGCTGCACAGTTAGCCTTTCTCCAGGCCTAGCACTTTGCTCATTGACAAAGCAGCGGCTGTATATTTCCCCCATTATAGACATTCATACATCATCAAAGGGACAGATGCGCTCATTTTACAGACACTGATGTGATGAGCACATAACTGACTTCCTGGTTAGCATTACAAGTAAGACACATGGGTCTCTGTGTCATCATTCATCTGTCAGGCACACTCTTAGGATGGAAGCACTGCTTTGACACAATTCAAGACAGTATAACTAGACATGTCTACATCTATTAGAGAAAATGAAAAGAAAGACAGTGGGGTGAAGGGCTAGATGTGCAATTTATCCCCTATCTATAATTGTTTTATTATAAGTGCAGTTCTTTATTAGCAAAGGTGATGCGGGGGTTAATGAATGACATAAATAGATGCCACAGCTGACAATTATGTCGAGATGAACATCATCTCCTCGGGAGAGAACGGGAGCAGATGTGTGTGTGTGTGTGTGTGTGCGTGTGTGTGTGTGTGTGTGTGTGTGTGTGTGTGTGTGTGTGTGTGTGTGTGTCTCAGACACAGAGGTGGACTTAAAGTGTTCCTTGACTCTGTACACTTTGCCACACATTTAATTGTAAAGGAGTAACACTGCCATCTACTTACCTAAAAACCACGCAATGATAAAATGAAGGCATCTCTAGTTTACAAAAGATCTTCAGATCTTCTTCTCTTGTATTTGTAGCCCAATTACAGCACAATAGGAAGTTGCATAGTGAAATTATCAAAAGCTTGTCATCTGTATATCCCATCAAATTTAAGATTAGGATATGGCAAATGAATATATGTGGTGGTAACGTTGCATGTACTGTATGCACATATTCTATGTGTGCACATCAGTACCTGCATGCAGAGGCAAGAGAAAGTAACCTAGCTGGAAGAAAAAAAAGAGAAAGAGACAAGGGTGGTGGAAATGGATGATGTTCATTAGCTTTTGATGGATCTAATGACCGTGTGGATTTATGTAAAGCGGAGCTGGATAATGGAAAAGAGGCGAGAGGAAGGAGAAAATCATTTGGAAGAGGAGAGGAGGAGGGGGAGTATATCAATGGCATGATGAGGGGGTAACAACAACCAGCTGACAGGCATCATGACCAAGGATATAGATCAATAACTCCTCCATTACGTTATGAAGAGCAGGGAGATGAGAAGAGGAGGGGTGGCAATGGAAGAATATTTTGCTTGATAAGTACACAGGGTGGAATAATGCGTATGGCTGGGAGGGGGGGCACTGACAGGGCCACATAAACAAGTGGCAGCATCTCTCCCCAGAGAACCAGCAGTGATGATGAGGAGAGGAGGCGCCGCTGGAGCCTAGAAGGGTGAATGGCGGGACGCGCTCCAGCAGCATCTCTCTCGGTAGGTAAAAATAAAAGTCAACAGGAAAGGGCTGGCGCACAGTGCCGCCATGATAGCCACCATCAGTTATGGGTAAATTGAACTGTCAGCCTCTCGGTGTCATTTCCATGGCTGGATGAGAAGGAGAGGCAGAGGCAGAGAGAATTATGGGGGTATTCACTAGGTGATCACAGTGTGCACCGTGAATGTTCTGGCAAATTAACTCCCGACGGCGAGGGGGAACAATGTTAGGGCTGTCAGGGAGATAGAAGGATGGGAGGATAAACAGGCAGAGGGGAGGAGGGAAATATGTGTGCAAGTGGTCTTTTAATAGATATTTTCCATGTTTTCTTTCATGCAGTTATTGTGTAAAAACCAACCCTGTCAGTGGAAGCATCTGGCTTATGTTAGCAACCTTTCTACCTGTTTTTTATATTCTTCTATTATGAATCCCAAAGCCCAACAATGCAGTGTTGTAGTAGTACTTTAGTTAATTATTTTCTGATTGTATATACAAATGTCCAGAAATAATGCATTCATGTACAGAAACATCCTTTCCGTGGGCATACTTCTGCCTTTTTGTGTTTTCGTGGCTAATCTGCATGGGTGTGTATAATCTTTTTTTGCGCACTCAGTAGCACACACAGCTCCTCCGTCTCTTTGCTTCAGCCTCCACTCTGTCTCTATCCTCTTACTTAAATATTTATAAAGATTCCTATTATTGTATTAACTATTTATTGATTTATAATTTAAAAGATTTATACCAGGCCCCTGGAACTGCAGGGGAGAGCGACTTTCACCTATAGACATCCGTGGCTATTTATTGTCCTTTAATATTAAACCTGGGCCTTATTTGCTGGTGGCATTCAGAGACAGGAACAAAACAAATGTTCAAAAAGAGACACACATACAGAGAAGAGTCTCCCTCTGGAGCAGGTCATGCACCGGCAGTTCACACTGAGCCTCGACAATGAAAATGTATTGCCTTGCTCCATCTCTTATTGATTTACATCTTAAGACTCTTTGGAGGTGAAGCGCTTTTCTATATGGCTTCAGTTCTGCTCTGCTGTCGGTGATGGGGGGAGGAGACAAAATGTAGACTAAGAGCAGAGAGAACGGTGCATTTGTCCTGTGACCCTTCAAATGGCATTTGGCAAATTTCATCCAAAGTTCAGTGATGAAGCATAAAGACAGCAAGTGGATATTAAATGTCAGCTGTCACGCTAAATATCAAAATTTCATAATGTTAAAGGTTCCCTTCAAGCTGTGACAAAACCAGTTTAACATCGTTTGTGCACGAGTGCCGTTCGTGTCAGCCCTGAAAACATTTATTAACAAACAACTGCTTTCTCAGCACATCTCCACTCTGATCTAGTGTTCTCTGTTCTAGTTAACACGAACACAGAGAATAATTTTTTTCATTTGTTGAAGAGTGAGAAGAGTTTTCTATCAAAGATTAGGGGCAGATTCATCATAATTCAGGAGCTCAAAAGACGAGGGCTGCAGGGAATGAATAAAAGAGGAAACCTGTTGTGGTCAGCAGGAGGAAGGATGCTTGGGTATGGAGTGGCGGGTGAGAGTAAGAGGGACGGCGCAGAAAGAAAGAAAGGTGTTGGGAGTGAAAAGCAGATCGTGCTTTCATGCAGTGCCCAGTGAGTGACAAGGAAACCATTAACGGAGTAGCGCTAGCCAAAGGGATTAAGTCCACACATGCATGGCTATTATTCAAGCTAATTAAAGGGTCTTTTTTTCTGGGAGGCCAGGTTTACCTCTACAACAAAGCCGGCAGAGAAAGAAGCAGGAAACGGCTCAGGCAATTTTGCTTAGCTGGCAAATCTTTAGCATACGCTGATCAGAGATGGACAATAATGGATAATTTGCAGGGCCTAGTCTGCACTGTGCCTGAAATCGAATAAAAGGCTGCTCCAAAGGATTGATGTTTCATAATCTTTCATTCAAAACTTTCTTATCCCACTTCACTGAATGGTAGGGGAACACCTGTAACATCTAGCTTAGTTTGGAGGTGGGCTCAAAGGAAAGACAAAAGAAATTTTAGATTTCATACCATATGGCGTAGTGATGCGAGGATATGATCACACAAACTGATAAAGAAATATAATTCTTGACTGTTAACAGAATATTATACAGTAGTGTTTTTTTTACTGTGTTTTTGTTTAATTAGAGAGTCGGCAGTCAAGAGGCTGAAATGAAACACTGGGAATAGGGTATGCATGACACTCAGAACATGCACTGTAACCATTCAGATAGGAGAGCCTTGAAGATGGAGAAAGCATTACAAAGCAACAAAAAGATTAATAAAAAAAATGCTGAAAGGCAATGTAAACACACACTTTTACTGATTAGTCGTACATTGATGCCAAAATCAGTGTTAGATTGCTTGTGTTAGGTTGGATTGCTTGGGTAGCTTGGCCACGTGTCCCTTCATTGTACATCAACCATCTTGGTTGTAACAAATTTAAGGAATCTTTATGAAAAATGTGTGGTTACGTGATGTTCATTCTTCAGTGAGGCTCCAGGTTCTACTATAAGATACTATCTACAGGTTAAACTGAGGGCACAAATGTGACAAGCACATTAAACATGAAAGTGATTTTTTTTAAGCATTCACACCTCCGTGAATCATAACCCATGAATTTTAAATCACTCAAACACTGCCACAGACCCAGCCAGGCATTCTGGTCAAAGGAGGCTGTAACCCATGAATGCCCGTGAGACAGCGTGCTACTTACCAGCAGTGGCGGTACAACAGTGGGATCAGTAGAGGTTCTGTCCCTTGTGGCTATAAATAGCTGCCAAGTATCTTTGCTGGGGGGATTTCACCCTAACAGCTCTTTGGAGACCACTGAGGGCCTGCTGGCCTCTCAGCAAGCAAGCAGGAGCCTTACCATTGCAGACAGCCCTGGGGACGGAGGCAGGGATGCGGGGGGGAGTGAAGACATCACTTTACTGGTTTTACACCAACGCACATGCCACAGTGGATCAGTCAGCTGCGATCGCACCTGACACTTGACATGCAGCCAACAAAGCAGACAAGCATGGAAGGATGAGAGAGACTGCGAGTGAGAGCAGGAGGAGGAGAGGGACGAAGAGAGAGAGGGAGTGGATGTTAGAGCACAGTGAATGACAGGCAACACACTGATAGGAGGAGGCGGGTGTAATGGAGTGTGAAGTGGAAGACCTCGAGAGACAGTGAGAGAGACCATCTGCCTGTCAGCATAGAGCAGCCTCTCGTCTTTCTCTCTTCATCTTTGACTGTCTGTCATTTAGGTGCACACACACACACACACACACACACACACACACAGGTGCAAACACCCAATTCAGGTCAAGAGAGATAAATTGAAGACATTATTCCCATTCATCTCCTTAACTAGATGACACTTGTTGGAAACAGACTGCCAGTCACTAATTTGCAACCTGAACAGTAGTTAAGAACATATTGCAAGACTAGTGATATGAAGTATGACATGACGTGACGTAATTATGGAAGAATTAGGAGAAAAATTGCACCAGAATTGAGATACGAGCAGTTCTGAGAACAGCATTTGATGAGGAATTGGTACCCCACAGTATCAATTAAAGAAATGATCAATATGCCCTGAATATTTGGAAATGGCTTCTAGTATAAAAGACAATTAGCTCGACGGGCTTTCCTCAGCTGAGGGCATGACATTTTTTTGAAGTGTCCCATTAAATGACTTCTCAGGATTAATAACGAAGTGCCCTAAAAATACATTACACATACCACACTGTAAGTGATTGACTTTTTTTTCCTTTTATGTAACTTCTACATATTTCACAAATATCCATCAAATGTGAGAATTTGTAAGTTGTCTATTTATAAAACTAGCGTAATTGTTAGGACTGGCTTAAATTTTGGTGAAAGAATGCAATAATTTAAGGCTAAGGTGTTTCATCGCTAACAAAGCCTGAGAGTCAAGTGTGAGTCCTAATTAAAATAAGTAAGACTAAGACAGAAAAGCCAGTAACAACTAGAAACATTATGTCAATCGGAACATAATCCACTTGAAGAAATATTTAACAAAGGAATTGTAAGGTATTTAATAATGTTACTCCCAGCCTAGAGAATGGCCAGTTTTCCTGATTGAATCAGAATCAAAATCAGAGTACTTTAATAATCCCTAAGGAAATTATGTACAGAGCCACGGGTATGGTTCCAACCAGCCGGTATGATTAGGGCAGCAATAAGCCAGATAGGTGAAGGTGGTACTGAAGATGGAGTTTCAGGGCTGAAGGAGAAGAGGAAAGTCACAGAGAAGATTTATGTTGTAAAGGAGGACATGGAGTGTGAAAGAAGAGGATGCTGGCACTAGATGACATCCTCCTTGGAAGTCTGTTACAAATTGCCTGTAAGATAGACAATAGTTCCCTAGGTAATGCTGACAAGGCAAAATAACAACAACAAAAACAAAATATTTGTGGAAAAATGTATAGTCCACTCCACTGACACATGCCATAAAATAACAATATCAAAAATGACTCAAAACAAAGTTCAGTGCCAAAACATCCCTGTGGCACTTTGTCTAACTACTACTTTGTCCAAGCACATAATCAATCACTCCAAACCAGACATGTCAATAATGCCAGTCACACCCCCAAACACACCTCTCTCATATTTCCACAAGCACTACCAGCACACTGAACACAAGGAGTGAATTTAACCAATGACATCATCATGACTTGAAAAAAAAGCTTTTGCTTCCGATTCTTTCAAGAACCATTTGATTTTATCAGTATATTTAAAAAAGCACACAGATAAAAAAAAACAAACAATTTAGATGAATACAGGCCCACTCAGTCCAACCCATCTTTCAAATAAATTATCTTTCTGTAAGAGCGCTGCACATATTCTCTTGGAATTATTGCCAGATCTTGCAAGAGCAACAAGCTATCAGGAAATGAAAACAAGCCCTAAACAAGCGACTTGGCTCCAAAAAGACAAGCTCATATTACACCACAGCCACAATGTGACATAGACAGACCTCTTGATCGATTCATAAATTCAAACAGTTGTCAGTTTATTTTAAAAAAAAATCTGAGCTAAACAAATGCAGGCCAATAGATCAAAAGTTTCTGGAACCTGACAAAAGAAGGAAACAAAATAAAGACAGCTGGGAATCAGGAAGTTAGAGTGAGAGAACCCCAGGTCTGCTAAGGACAGCAACTTTACAGAAAATTATCCTGCAGTTGCTTATAATAAGCAGAATGTAGTTTAGATGTTATGTGTAGTTATATGGTGGTATTCGAAGTATGAAAGGCTGCAAAGCCAACAGGTAAAGCACTGCGGAGCCACACACTTCTATGTTTTCTCAAGGGTTTTCTCATCTGTCCCTGTTCAGCCATCCATCCGTCTGTGGCTTCATCCGAGAGATCTGTTTTTGTTGCCTAATTACCTCTCTACCTTCTGTTTGGTCTCTTCATCCGTCTATCTGCCGAGTCTCGCTCCCTCTGGCCGTGATAAAAAACAGTAACACGGGAGGGGAATCAAACTGCTTCTTAATTTTCTCTGACAGCCTGCTTTAAACACACAGGCCCAAATCCACACTCTAATTGAAAGCACATTCCTATTCCAAACAAATTAAGCACAATTAAGGCCCCTGAGTTATGAGTATCTATCACTGTGCGATGTTTTTATAAAAATCACTGCGCTCTAGATCAAAGTCTCTCGACCCCTCAGCTTAATTGCCTCATTAAGAGCTCCCTTCTTTGTGCTACGGGCTTCATAAATACAGGGCCTGCTCGTTTCATTTGGGAATTACACTAAAAGACGCCCCTTAAACTAATCGCTTCCACGTTTTCAATAAAAGTTCATCTGTTTTTAGGTAGAGAACAAAATGAGATTTTCTTCCATTTATAGAGCATAATTTGCAAGGTCTTTTTAGCTCCTCGTGTGATATATCTTTTCATTGCGTCTGTGACAAGACCCAAACCTGTAGCCGTGTTAAGCTACTTTATAACACATATTAAAAAGCGTCTAATAACGCTGCAAAAGTATGGCTGAACGAAACGATACGCAAAAGATCATAACCTTGGACACATTAGCTTAGGGTCTTAGGTGTGGCATTTGACACATCATAACAGGTGACAGGAAGAAGGTGTCACCACCAGGAACCAGCAAATCACATGACAGGAAGATGATTGTGTGCAGCTGAGAAGGTTTCCTCCTCCTATGACCTCCCTCCTTATCCTCATCATCACAGAATGCCATCTGAGCAAGGCTGGCTTTTAATTTAATCTTATAAATGAGGTGCGCACTCCTAGACAACATGCTGTTCCAATTTGAAATGGCTGCTTTATTGGGGGACAGCGACACAGGGGGAGAGAGAAGGGGAACGCGAAAGAGTGGGAGACAGAGTGAGAGAGGAGGGGCTGACGGGGGGTGGTGACGAGAAAAAGAAAGCCAAGGGAAAGACGGTGGTATGGAACATTTGTTAGTAATCCAATTCCACATACCATATGGCTTCATTACCATTATGCGGGAGAGAAGACTTCAGTCAGTCTGAAAATAAAGACCTACTTAGCCCCATCCAAACTGACCCCAAATGAGACATGTTTGTCTCCGTGTGACAGTGTTAGTGTTATTGCCCTACTCTTGAATTCTTCGTGGTCGGTTCAGATCGAGCTTGCAGCTGCAGCGTGGTTTCAGAATGTGTGTATGCGTGCGTGCACGTGGTCGTCTGAGTGTGTGCAAGATAGGGATCGGGCGGTTTCCCAGTGACTGATTATTACGGAAGAGAGTCCTTAGTCATTACTGCAGGGAGAGAGAGGGAGCGAGAGAGCTGGAGAGAGAAGAGAAGGACCATAAGCCAGCTCCATTCAGATGTGAAGATGACTGATAATGCAGGAGCAGCAGGACCCCTCGCTGGGTTCATTGGCCCCTAAGTGCTCCTTTGCTGAATGTGTCCCTTATCTTGCCCTGACAGCAGTAATAGAATATGCATAGCTCTATTAGCATACAAGGTAATGGCACCCTTGAGGGAGGGCACTGACATAAAACTTTAAGTAGAAATCAAAACATTGGTAAAGGCAGAAGCAGAATAAAAGGGGTTATTGTCACCCAGTGCAAACATGGCCCGAGGCCATGACTGTGACTGCGTGCAAGGTATGCTGACTTTATGCTTCCATGCATATCTGTCTGCCCACAGAAAATATAATAATCGCAGCATTGCAATTCATACAAATATGTGTTATTTTTACGATTTACATAGTTAGATATCGTGTAGATATTTTTGCATGTAGGCATGCATGAATACACTCACCTGAATCAGCCTCCTCAGGGCACTGAAGAAAATGAAATGAAATTGAGTGCAAAAAATGGCACTGTACCATCACACCTCAAAGTTGCCAAATACAAAGAGAATAATGGTGAATTTACGGCAGAAGGGGAAAGAAGTGATGCTGAAGTGGCAGAAGGAGTTTTAATGGCAGAAGGATCTAGAAGCAGCCATCAAAGACGTTTGAAAAGTTTGACAAAAATCTGCGTGACGTGAGACCCAGACATTAGAAAAGGTAGCGAGGTGACGGATACGGTAATGTAATGAAAGGATTTGCACATAAATTATCTCACTGTAATTTCCAGAACTCTCAGCTCAGCCATTTAAAATTAAAGCAGGACACACAAACAACGCAGAACTGTCTAGAGTGTGCAGATCGAACAGTCGGCATAAGAAAGCAATTTACTGGTCCTCACATGTCACCAAAAAAATAAAAAAGGATACAATGAGAGGTCGAGTCCAGTGAGAAGTTTAATTTAGTCTGGTGGGACAGACCCGGAGAGTGTTCGCTTTACCACATTTATTAAAGATATTAACCTTGAGGAAGAGGCCAAGGAAGCTGTGTCAGTGGATGTTAAGAATTAACGCCACCAGGGCAAGCAGTTAAATAAACACACCGCTCACACAGAGCACAGCCCACCTCCATTTCTCTTTTCTTTGTCCAGTTTTGGTGTGCAAAAGAAAATCAACACTAATATGGCAATAATGTCAGTAATTGCATCCTCAATTGTCATTATGGTGATTATGGAGCCCTCTTTGATATGCAGTTCTGCTCCACTTTCGATACAAGCCATATGTGAACAGGGCACAATTATGCTAATCATTCCACATCCAAGTATGTAAGTGAAATAAAGTTCACCACCTTGAGCAGGAAAGCCCAGTGAAGAATGCCCCCCTGTGTTGAAACGTGGACCATTAGGAAATAAAAATTAGTCTAAAGTCAGTCATCACTGTAGGTCTCTGAAGAAGGAAATTCAAGCCTGACCAGTTAGCGGCTGTTTTATGTTAATTACCATGAAAAATGTAGGCTTGATATCAACAAAAAAACAATGTTGACGCATTCCAAAATGCGTCACATTATAAGGCTCGCACATAATTAGACTTGGCCCAACTTTTATGGGCCATTTTGGCCCATGCTAATGGCTCTGTGCTCGGACTTAAACAGGCCAATAAAGCACAGAGGCAGACACTATTAAGAGCCATCAAATCCATCTCAAACTGGGCAGCGCAATTTCTTTGCTGTGAGACCAGTAAAACAAAAAGACAGCCTTTTCTAATCTGTGGTTTATTTAATATGTTTATTGCATGGGTGGCCAGTTTAATGAGCAGTCTCAGGGCTACATCTCCTCAGGAATATAATAGAGATCCGTTCCAGCAAGAATCTACCAGGCAAATGCAACACAACAATTGCATAATGTCAAAAATATTTTCGCCTCCATAGAAACCCCACACCATTCATATATGCAGTGAGCGCTGATTGAAAGTGGCTTTTTCATTGTTAAGGATTTCAACATTCAGTTCAGCCTGCTGGTCCCATTGGCGAGCTTCTCCCTCCGGCTGGTCAATCTAGTTAAAGATGGATGTGTGTGGAGCAAATACTGTTCTTAGTTTCCCCTCGGTCTGCACAGATGATTTGGCAGGGTGACGAGACAAACTCGGCCTGGCATCGGAGCCCAACCTCTATTTCATGGTGGCTTAACAGTTTCTCTCTCACTAGATTACTCTTGCTGTGTTATGAGACTGATTTACCAATCCAACGACCAATCCATTTCTCCAGATATTATTCTTCAGTGGTGGTAAAAGCGAGATTGTAAAAGCAAATAATCATCGAGGCCAGAGCCCAAGTCAGTCCGCACAGGCGCCTTTATTTGATGCAGCTGTAATTCTTTTGAAGATATGTGTCAATATTAAGAATAATCTGTTGATCAGAACCAAAGGCCGTGCAAACGACTGTGAATAAGATCTTCTCTCTACACGATCTTTCCTCCAGGCTCAAGCTTGAAAAACCACGAGCGCAGGTCCACAGGACACAGGCAGAGAAAACATATTCTTTAAGAAATGGGACCAGAGCCTAGGATTTCCTGGATTTCTCCACAGGCCTCTGCTGCAGGACTGCTCTGCATATACGCACGCGCACACACAAACCACACGCGTTCTTCAGTCAGCGTCGGGACAGGCCGAGGAATGAGGTGATTCATGCCGGTCTATTAACTGTAGGGGGGAGAACTGCAGTGGTGCCTCGGTTCAGCCTCACACTGACCACAAACATACAGCAGCGGTTACGAGGATTTAAAAAACGAGACTGATAACCATCAGTAGCATTATAAACAATGTACTTGAGGGCTTTGGAGTGGAAATCACCATAAATGTGTCTACTGTGATTCCAAAATAAAAAAATAAAAAAATTACTAGACAAATCGGGCTTAGGTGATTGCAGGTTGATCATATTTTAACTGTTAAAGGATTAGCACAAGAACAAAAAGTACAAAGTGTTTTCTGTCTTCATAAGTGGGTTTCTGCATCAAATATCCTCTTATAGATAGGACTTTCTTCTGACTTACTATAAATAGTACAAAAGGAAAGCATATAGGCGGGTAGTCATATTTTAATGAGGCAATTATATCAATCACAAAGCCACACTAGACAACAGTTGATACAGTTGCACCACAGCACTTAGACTTCATATAATATGATAGCACTTGGTATAAACCAAGTCTGCCTCTTTACTTTGTCACTCTACCTCTTTGTTTATTTATTCACCAGATGGCCAGGTATCTGAAGGGGATTCTAGGCAAGCACAGCCATGGCTCACTTAACCATGAGATTGAGTGGAGTATGCATACACACAGAAGGAACTATTTTGATTACTTATTACTTAACCTTTAATGTATTCTGCCCCTTTTCTTCTGCACGTCCTGCTACCCCCCTACCATGCTTCTGCTCCACTCCCCGTAAATAAATGGAAAAATATTCACTGCCCTGGGCTACTGCTGAACTTCTCACTCTCTGCATCCAATTTGAAGCAGAGCTGCTGTGATGTCACCAGATCGTCCAAACAGAGAGAAAGAGGAAAGGGGAGGAGGCTAGGAGGGAGGGAACAAGACAGAAGAGCTGGCAACCTTCGGACCTCCAAGGTCACACTTCTTAACCCCGCTGCTCAAAATCCAATAACACTTTATGAATGTTTTAGTTAGAAGTTATTAATGCAGTGGAGCATCTGTTTCGAAAAGAATACAAATGAGGTGCTGTCCTGCTCTGCGCTTTCACAGCTTCTCGCACATAACACACGCAATTTGCCTTTGGGCACAACATCCTGATGTTCAAGGAAAAGGTATCCCCCCTAGGATTTGTACTCCACCGTGCTAAGCCAGAACCATCTCCCTGGATTTGACCTGCTGCATATTTAAAATCATAGGTTAAACATCTGGCTCTTCAAATTCAAACCCATGCAGCAACACTGCTGCAAATGAACATGCTGGCTTGGCATCAACTGCTGAAGTTGCAGCTAAATAACAAAGAACCACACCACATGTATGCATGTATGTACTAAGTCCAAGGAAAGCAAGAGAGAGAAAGAAAGCCTGGGCCTGATGTCAAGGTCAGCTGAAACAGTCTTTGCTGAAATCATCCCCGAGGTTTTAGTGGCACAAGCTTCCAGCAGAGGTGTGAGTGCTGCAAACCCTAGAGTGGATTAAGTGGCAGACCTATATTTCCACATAGAACAGTTGCTCAAGCATAACTCAATACCAAACAGTGCCTGACACACTGTGCAAGCTTCATGCCCAGTCCAATTGGTAGAAATAAATTCAATACAATAAGAAAGCCGGCATTAAAGAAAAATGAAGGTGCTTGTGTGTACTGTGCACATGAGCATCTCTGCTGCACAAAAGTGAGTAAGAAAGCCGGGCAGTTTAAATAAGGCAACAGGGTTGCTTACCCTCCTATTTACCCGTGTGGGAGCTTGCGGCCACAGGAGAAAAAGGCCACGGGGAAGAAGGGAATAGAGGTGTCGCAGTGGCCATGATGATGATGGAGTGTCTACAAATATGACTCCAAACAGGGTCATTTTGATATGGTGGCAATACGCAAAGGCTGGCCCGTTAACTCCTGACCTTTTGAGTGTGACCTGTGGGGGGAGGGGTCTGTCTGCCAGGAGAGGACAGAAAGAAAGGGAAAAAGAGAGAGAGGGGCTGCACAGTGTCACGCCCATTATGACCCGCTAAAAACTTGGACCGCTCTCCGGCGAGGAGCCATCCATCATCGGGCCCCTCTAATCAGCATGTTTGTCACTGTAACTAAACAGTGGGCTGAGCCACATTGCCACGCTATTGGTCCTGACAGGGAGAAATAAATCTGCTGCCGGCCAATGGGCTGCAGGCAGCCGAGCGTGACAGGAAAGGTGACAGACTCTTGAGGTCTCAACTAGTGCGAGATTAAGGGGAACTAGCCCAGACTCTGGGGTGGAGGAAACATTTGAACAGTTTCACTGGTCTTTATCCAGCGATCGAGGCTGGGGCTGCAGTGACGCGGGCATTGAAAGTGAGAATGCTTTTGTCCTCTTCTCATACAAGACAGGTCCATTTGTTCAGTTAGGAGGAACTCTGGTTCCCGTTTTAAAAGGTAACAGATAGGTGTTCGGTTCGCTTTCCCCATGGCATCCCACCAGTGAAAATCTTTTCTGCTGTGGTCACACAGGATTAATCCTGACATATTCTTCAGGGGGGAAAATGCTTCTCTGAAAAACAAGGTGGATTAGAACACAGTGCAGCCACAAATTTGCAATCATCATACATTGACCTCCATAACGTCACACATCTTGGGATAGTGTGTAAACTTTATGATGAAAAGATATCCAATGAATCCCATTCATACATATTTTATAACTACTAAGAGGATTTCCACTGCAGTGACCGCATCTGACAAAAATGTTTCTCCTTTACATAATCCAAAAACATTATAGCGCTCACTTAGTCTCTGCATAGGCAATCCAGTCTGTTGAGCCTGCTTACTGCTGTTTTGTTTGGTTTAGTCTGGCCCCTTGCTTATATCCCAGCAGGCTGGCTGTACACAGAAGCTGAAAAAGCTGCAGTTACTTGGAGCAGGAACCTTTTTTCCACAACAGCTAGTGGCCCAAAAAGGGGAAAAGAAAAGTTCTCCTTACTATCCAATGACGTTTACTACCAGCCACTATAAATAAAATAAATTAATAAAATGAAATAAAAATAAAACTTCTGGGAAGTCTCAGGAAATCACAACTATCGCTGTTATTTTGAAGATTTGATGGCCAACATCATAACATTGTATTTCTTGCTTTCTCCTCTGGTTTTTGGCAAATTTGGCTGGTGATTGTGCTGCGCTGTGCTGTATGGAGCTTGGATTCCCCTCAAACACACTTTTTACTTACAGCCCTCTGCTTACAGGCTGAGAACACTAATGCACATCAGTCTTTCCACAGTCTGGCCCAGCATTGTACTCTGCAGGGCTTTTACTCTCAAAAGATTACAAGGAGAAGCTAGCAGTTAGATTCCTGAAACCTAAAAGCTTGACAATAGTTAACTACAGCTCAATGTGTTGATCATGAACACAGAGTGGAGTTAATGCAGTTTGAATAGCCTAGTCTCAGTCAAGCATAGCTTGAGAAAAAAAACCCCTTCATCATACTAACTGAAAAATACTGTATGAATTACATATATTTCAAATTTATGCATTTAAGAATTTATGGTTGTTAGTTTGGTTGTAGTACACATGGCTTACCTAGTCCTACTCCCTTTCATATAAACGTTTTATGCACTTAAGGGTTTAGACATGATATGCATCAAAACAGTGACTACAAATAGTGTCCAATACACTGGAGCCAAAGGGAAACCAGCAATCCTACTGTAAGCTTCACACTAGATACTCTACCTTTGTCCTCTTACCTGATACACAGCGAATGACTTTCAGGTTGAACAAATTACTTGAAATTCCAATCTATAATTTCCTAGTGTCAGTAGACACATTAAAAAAAAAGACGTGTGTTCTTTTGTAACAGTGCTGCTAGTAACCATGGATCACATTTCACCCACCGCGGGTTATAGTCGTGGTGGTGGCTGGTTGCAGAAAAGGGGGGGTGGGTGAAGGGGACATGCATGCACTCATTTCTGCAAAGTAAAATGACACTATATCAAATCAAGCATTTCCATATGTGGACTGTTGCTGCTGTTATGGGTCCGACAGTGTGGGCAGGGCAACAGTCCAAAAGATAGGCTGTACTCCTCGGCTTAATCTCAGGCAAGGGCATTCTGTGATCTCTGGAGCCTCCTACTGAGAAAAGACTGGAATTGTCCCTCACCCCACACTAAGCTTTTCCAAATCCAATGTGCGTCACATATAAGGCAACAACGTCTGGTCATCTACTCCACTGGCTTAAAATTCAAAGAATATTGGCACATTAGTGAACACTATTGATGTAACAACAGCAGCTATATGGAAAAAAACTGTTGCAAAATTACATGTTTCCTAACTCCCCTGTATAGTGGACCAGCTGTAGCCATTGTTAATCAGGCAGTTAAAGTAAGCTTGTGCAGACAAAAAAGAAGGGGCACATGGGTGTAAGAGTATGGGAGACAGGCTTACTTTGAAAAGTTAATAACTACTTTACCATTAGACGTGGGAATTCAAGCCATAAATCTCAAGGGCACTCGAGACTTGTCTGGAGGCCAACTAAGATAATTGGGTGGTGTTCTGCAGCGCTGGCCTTTCCAGTGTAAGGGGATGTGTTTCGTGTATCAGGGAGCCACATGTTGTCAGCCGTTGCAGATTCGCAGCAAAGGTCAGCGTAACCCTCTTGACACTCATCAAAAGTTGTCTGAATCGAGCAGGAACAAAGTACATCCAGGAGAACATCTGCGAAGCCCAAAATTTTCAAAATGGGAGTCTATTTTTTTTTTCTTCTCCTGCAGTAACAGAGACATTACTGCTTCCTCATCCCATCTAAAAGAAATTAAATTAGCCACTTTGCTGTAGTGAGGGTCAGGCAGTGGTCTTACACTGGAAGCTCCTGTTTGCCAAGCCCGTCTTTACAGACATAAATTAGCCCAGGAGGGCTCGGCTAAAACATGTCAGGAGCTAAACGAAGATTGAGTAATGAGGTCGAACAGGGGAGACTGAGGACCAGAAGGACCGGCGGGATGGAGAAACTCTTGTCCTTCACCCGTCTCTCTTGACCCCTCCTCACCCCACCTACCGACCAAAAATAGAGGAGGGGACCTCCAATTCTCCAGTACATGAGCTGGCACAAGTCAGAACTCAGGAAGTCCAGGAGACGCCTCTGCTTGCCCTGAGAGTGAAACCTAAAACCAGTGACATAGCCAATACATGTCATATTCTCTCAGTCAAAAATGGTTTATTTTCCAAGGAATTTCAACCTAAAACCTGTTCTTCATAATTATCATGATTTGTTTAAAAAGAACTAAGGTGGATAGGTCTGGCCCAACTGGCAACAAGAGACCACTGTTACATTGTTTTGGGGTTTTTAATGCATTCTTTTCAGAAAGACAGGTTTTTTTAAATTTCATTTCCAAAACAGTGACAAAATGACTTGCTCTGCAGTAAAAATAGTAAATACTGTGAGTGATCGAGTCTGAGTCAAAAATTCAGCAAACGTGTTCAACAAGACAGAACAGCCGGTTAACAGTCTGCATGTTTTAAAAGCACCCAGAGTCACAAACACTATCCTAGCAGTGCTTGGAGCTTCTCCAGGTACTGTTTTCCATCTAAATCACACTGAAAATGGCCAAGGAGAGCCCAGTTCAACTGTTCCCTGCTTTTGGAGTAATTTCACTGCAGCTATTGAGGAGACATTTTTATGTAAAGCATCAACGAGTATTACTGGACACTCTCCCAGAGCTCTGTTGAAAAAAATTACAGGAAATATACATAAATTTGTGCAGCTAAAGAGTTTAAATTATCTATAAAATAAGATTCTGCTCATTTTCAAAAAGCACAGCCCATTTTTGGCTAATTAGCTGCTGATGTGTCATCCTGCTGTAGTGTAGAAAGCACAGAAATAGGACAGAAATCTAATAATTCATTAATCAACCAGCTTTCCTGAAAGAATAGTGAGTATATTATGTGTCCCATGGTAGAAATCAGGAACTTTAGAAAGGTGTTATTACTTAATTAACAGTATTTAATATAAAATATAAAAATGAGACAGGAAAGAATAGAGAGAGCCATTCTGATGGCTCTTTCTATTCTTTCTGTCAGGTATATTTACACATGATTTAAATAATTTTAAACTAATGAATCTGGCTTTTGAACCGTTTGCTCAATCAATAAACCTGAATTCCATCCATCCATCCATTCTTTTTTTTTTCTTTTTTTATTGCAAGTTGTTCTAGTGTTTTTATCAGGTCTTTTACAAATCACCTAAGCCCCAAAGAAGCCTGCAGCAATTCTAGGTCATGTTTATGTGTTTTTTTTTCTTTGTGTTGTTGGATTTCTTTATATTTCCTTTATGGGTTTATGGGCGCAAATCTGAGACTCTGTCCATGAAGGAAAAAAAGATTTTTTTTTTTATTATTATTATTTGGCCATCCTCCCCTACTTGGTCTCATTCTGGATATTTGAATATATCCATATGCAATTTTACTGTAAACCTTGGTGCACAGAGAACAAATTAAAGGGGTCAGTTTCACAGGGTGCACTGAAAAGTAAAGAGTTTGCTAGACACATGAACTTCTTAATCCATGCAAATTTGTCCACTTCCCCAAAGTGAAATTTGAGCTGGCTCACGGCCATTAAGAAACAGAGGAGATTTCATATACATCATAAATGCACAGGTGCAATTGGACTTCTGGACTTCCACTGAGCACTCTAATTCTGCAGTCACACAAAAGAAAACAGCGATTGAAGACTGCCAAATGAAAAAATTATTGGTATTATTAGTATTTAGTATTTAGTATTTATTTATTTATTGTCATTGTCAAGAACAATGAAATTGCGTTTGGGGCTTCCATACAACCCAAAAAAAAGAAGAAAATAATAAATACCCCTTAAAACCCAAGTGTACATATTTAACCCAGTGTGACTCCAATGCAATAAGACAATCCTTAGCAATAATGTTCGTAGAAATTCAGACAAAGACCTGAGAAACATGACAAAATACAACAATGCAACCCATTCAATATTATTGTACTGTGAGATTTTATTATTCTTGTTGCCTTTGATTTGTTTGCTTGGAAGACGGGGACCAGGTCTGCGATCACTCACAGTCAGTTGTTGTTTTTAAAGGACCTTTGTGCATCAAGATGGCAATAAAGCAGCAATAAGATGCTGAACAGGGTCACTTGCAAGTACTTGCAATCAGTTTGTGATAATACAGCAATTAACTGTGATAAATCATTGAAAACTGCAAATCTACTGAAGAAATTCATATTAAACCAAAGTTCACTATTTACATTCAGAGGCAGAACCTCATAGATCTGAAACAGAAATTCAGAAATTTCTCCACATTGCTTTTTTAAAGGCGATATAACCAGCGCGCAACCAGTTGGCAATGAGCCAAAGTCGAGTCTAGTATTGCAAAGAGATCCGTTGCAGACGAGTTACGCTCATCGGTACAGACTCAGAGTGAGTGGAGCAATCTGTCTTTTATAAATCAGATGGCAATTATTTGCAAACCTTCACTGAGTTCAGTCAGTCTAAGCTGAACCACTGCTACGTTGTGACTACTACAGTGGTCGCTGCAACTACTTGCAATTGATTGCCGAATGCTAAACTAGTTTTCCTAGCCACATGGAGGTTGTGTTTTTACTTTAACTGTAATATGGCTGAGCAATTAAAAAAAGCAGACAGGCAGCTGTGGCTTGGATGGTAGAGTGGGTTGTCTACCATCTGGAACATGAGTGAATTGATTCCTGGCTTCTCCAGGCCACACGTCGAAGAATACTTTGGCAAGATATTGAACCCCAGGACTGATGCATCCATATAAATGTGTGAATGTCCATTTTACTTAAAATAGCACAATCTTGCTCCTATACTTAGAGACTTAGAGACTTAGAGCTTTTTATTGTCATTGTGCAGTTTCTTGCACAGCGAAATTGGGTAGCTGAACCACAAAGGTGCTAAAGTAAGAAGAAGAGAAACCAATATACAATGAAGGCGGAAAATAAATAAATAATTAAATAAATAGAATAAAATAAAAAACAGTGTATATGTATACATATGTGAGTGGAACTATATACATGGTGTATGTGTAGGAAACATTGAAACAGACTGGGACCAAAATAATTGCACATGAGCCAAAAAATATACATGAATTTGAAGGAGCTAAAATGAAACCTCATGCCTTTTTCATTTATGGCTAGTTTTGCAAAACTTTATTATCACGTCTCATATCAACTACTATAAACTAGGAATAGGTTAACAGTCTGATCATGTGACTCCTTGACTTTAATGCAGTTTGCCTAGCAGCATAGTCCGTGTTAATAACACGAGGACATGGTGATTAAAATGGTCAACAATAATACAAAAATATATCATTTGAAAGCAAAAAACAATCATTTTTTCTCAATCCAACACATAACATCCAACCTAAAAAAATCTAATCAAATGACTGCGAAGGCACCATATGCTCACCATCATTAAAATCTACAGAGAATGTAAATTAGCACAAAAAATATCTTTTTTTTTAAAAAAAAAGAACACACACACATAATCTAAACCCTAATATTTTATTCTTTATTGTGAAGGGGAAAAAAACATGCCTATGCCTTTAAAAGTTCTTGCTCCACTATTAACACCAAGTTGGTGAGGCTTGGCATGGAATGGGTGGGGGCTGGAGGGACTCCGCTCTTCTGTTTAAAAAACCCTGAGGTATTAGGGTGGACTAATCTTTAAAAGGTTAATTTATTCATAGAGATTTTGACAGAGATGTATGGCTGAATCAACATCCCAGGCACCTCTTCCCAGAGGGAGACGACTTGTGCAAAGAACAGAGAGGAAGAAAGGGAGAGGAGGGAGGTGGAGGTAGGGGGGGGAGTCAGGCAGAAAGATGGAGTGCAGAAGAGAGACAGAGTGGGGAGTCAACACGGTATATAAACACAAACACATAATTACCTCATAGGGGCTGACAATGATTCTGGCCTTTAACCCAGTACACTCAGAGCTACCCGATCTGTCCTTTTAGCTCAGGAAGGGGAATGTAAACTCAATGTACCTGATGCTCTGCACACTACATTATATAACTAAAGATGTCAATATAATATAAATATAAAATACTAAAAACACTTTTTTTTCCATTTTTGTTATTGAGGGGTCAATATTTACAGGACAAAGACAGTTTACTTTTACACAATAAGTCATTCAGTACGATTAATTTGCTGCTGCTGTAGAGACAAATGTCTCCACCAATACAAAGGAATCGTTAATTAGAAACACTACAGTAGTGGTCAGATGCAGCCTCTGCTATGCCACTGTAAATCTGCAATGGCTGGTACAAATGATCAGCTGTGCTCAAACGGTGCTTGGAGATTTTTGGTGAAAAGTAGCTTCACAGATTCCCAATTCCAACAACGCTTGCAACAGAAATATATGATGGGACTCAGAAAAGCAGGAGGGAAAGGAAGTGTTAAAATGAACACTCTTGCAAAGCTTCTTTTTTCTTTACCTTGTTTCACTAAAACAAAATGAACTGATATTTCTACATATATTGCGATTGTTGGCGTCACTGTATTGCTTAATTGCTGGCCCCTTTAAATCCATTCAAATCTATTAATTATGATGTTTGGTCTTTTTATGCATATACACACATCATGGCTGGGGCTCCAATAGGGTTTAAATCTGGCCATGTCTGAGTTAGAACTGACAACGTGGAAGTCAGATTTTATTCTTTGCTGTGAAGAATTTTTTTTTTTTAATTCCATTTAACAAACCAAACAGAAACACTCAGATCTATATTTAATTAGCAAAATATATGGGGCTGTCACTAACATCTTTTAGCAACACTTTGTCAAGTACAGTCAGAGTTTATAACTTTTGGAAAATTATATACAAATGCCCAATGGAGTCTGCACTTAAAGCAGACAGGAGCAGGCTGTAGGAATGAAAGTGCATGCAAATAAACCCTTCAGACTGAGTTAAATGATGCTGAAAGCATAACATAGAGATTTTGGCCTGTCAGTCTTTTACGGTGACAGGTTTTCTGTAAAACATTTGGACACTGTGAAAATAAACACTCAGTTCTAAACAATCAGGGCTTTTGCATGGTTGTGTCAAAAAAAGGAAAGAAAAAAATGAATCTAAACACATGAGAGCCTGAAGTTGCATACAAAAAACTAGAACTTTGGAACTTTGGATCAGCAAGTGCTTTGAAAGACTCCAATTACAACATCTGCACGGGGATTTCAGACTCATTGGCAAACTCTAGAGGACACATTTCTGATTTGAAATGCATTTCTACTTCTGAACAAAGGACGCATCTGTTAACCATATTTTATAACATTATGTCTTGTTATTAATGTGGCTCTATAGTGTGGCTGTTAACACATTCACTTATCATGTGAAAGATTACTAGTTCAAGACCAGAATGAGATATGAATCCCTGGGAAGGTCAACTAAATCAAATCCACTGTGGGAGCATCTTGTGAAAAAGGGAGCAGCTAAAAGAAGGTGGATTGCTATGCCTTGTCATTAATAAGGTTTTGGTTCAGACAAAATAGATCCCTATATATCATATATGGACTCAATAGCCACTTCATTTGATATACCTGTTCAATAGCTCGTTAACACAAATATCTAATCAGCTGATCTCATGGCACCAACCCAATGCATTTACACATGATCAAGACAACCTACTGACATTAAAAGCAAGAATGCTTGCTAGTGGTCTGATCTGAGTACCAGATACTGATGATCTATTATTATTTTCCCCACACAACTCTAGGAATTACTGAGAATGGTCTACAACAGAGAAAATATGCAGTGGGTCACAGTTCACTGGGTGAAAATGTCTTTTTCATGCCAGAGGTCAGAGAAGAATAGCAAGGCTGATAGGAAAGCAAAAGTAACTCAGATAACCATGTTACAATCAAGGCAATGCAGAAGAGCATCTCTGAACACACAACACATTGAGCCTTAAAGCAGATGGGCTACAGCAGCAGAAGACCACACTGGGTGCTACTCCTGTCAGCTAAGAGCCAGAAAGTGAGGGAACAATTTGCACAGACATATCAAAATTGGGCCCTGAGCCTGGTTTTGCTGGAGGTTTCTTCCTGTTAAAAGAGAGTTTTTCTTTCCCACTGTCGCCAAAGCACTTGCTCACAGGGGGTCATATGACTCTACAGTCATACAGTAGACCCTACAGTAATACATACTCTGTATGTATTACTGTAGGGTCTACCTTACAATAAAAAGGGCCTTGAGGCGACTGTTGTTGTGATTTGGCGCTGTATAAATAAAATTGAATTGGATTGAATTCAATTTCTGCTGCAACATCCAGATAAAGATGACAGCATTTTAGCAAGATAACACATCATGTCACAAACCTTGAATCATCTCAAACTGGTTTCTTCAACATGATAATGAATTCACTGTGCTCAAATAACCTCCACAACCAAAAGATCCAAAAACCAGCAAAGGGCCATTTGGACGTAGTGGGACAGAAGATTTGTAGGAACTGTGTAATATTATCGTATAAATATGAACCAAAATCTCTAGTGAATGTTTCAGCGTCTACTGGATTCTATACATCAAATAAATATGGTAGTTCTGAGCAGAACAAGGGGTCTAACCCAGTACTAGCCAGGTGTATCTTATGAAGTCTCTATGGCAAGAATATTATTGTGACCTAAAGGCTGTTGATGAGCCCTTGTGCAAGCCATTTAATACAGAGTTAATCCAGGTTTTAGCAGTCAGTGGCCACAGCAGAGAAGTCGTGAGAACAGTGACTGAATTAGACTCACTGAGTATTTGGGCAGAGCATCACTGGAAGGAGAAGTCCATCTTACACAACTTTCCTTTGATGAATACACGTTTAAAATTTAAAAAAAGGAAAATAATGTGTTATTATGTCATCTCTGACATGAACCTTCTGTTCTGTGATGCACAGACATGACCCAGACATCCCCAACTTTGGTAGTGACTCACAGAAAGGGGAGGAAGTGTCAACACAACTTCTCGTTCACCTTTCCTCTCTCCTTCACCCAGACATTTTGGGCTATGCTGGTCTTTCACCCTCCCTGTGTCCCCCAGTACCTTTGCTCTGGGCGCATCTAATTGAAAGCGATCTTGGGGCTAAGAGAGTTCCGTTTCTTCTCTAATCCCTCTACTGGGGGAGGCTCACATGGTCTCAATTACCCCCACCCCACCCCAGAACACTGGGTCCCCTCTCTCTGCTCCCTCTTTCTATCCGTCTCACTGGCCTGCTCCTCTGCCAATGCACCGGCCCAGGCCCTTTTTCAGCAGTTTATGTTATTAAGCACACACTGCTGAGTTCCTGTCCTTCACAGGGGCCTGGAGATGTTATCTCCCCTGCCGCCGTATACAGTTACCCCCAAAATATTCCATAAATTAGATTGGGATTGGCAATTCGGAATATAGAGGTGGAGGCTGAGGTGGTCAGAGATTGGCTATGGATGGCAGGGTGTAGGGGTGTGGGTAGGAGGGGGTCAGCACAGCACACTGTAAGTAATAGCACAGGAGAATCACCATGTGTTTACACTGGCTGGGGAAGCACTGGGAGGTATGTCACTGGCAAAGTGAAGGTGAACAGAAGAAGTGGAGGGTGCTTAAGGGCTTTGGGATAAGGAGGAGAGGAGACCCAAATCCAGTTCCTATTTGGATAGAGATTCTTTTGGAGGTGGAGCTGAATATCTAGTCTGAAAAGAATTAGACCGGGCATTTATTGGGCTTGGGCGATTGTGTGCGATGATATGCGTGCATCCCCCTCCTGTAATTAAACAAGGCTGTATTTGGACAAGTGACTTTTTGAATCTTCAAGACCTCTTGTCAATCCCCAGAGCATGAAGAAAGGTCCTGTGCCAGGACATCCGTGGCCAATCAGATTAGGGGGGAACCTGTGAGGTCTTCAAACAACGCTTTCTCAGAAGATCTGCAATAACACAATCAAGCACTTCAAAAGACCATTATGGGTTCTAAGTGAAGGGGTTTAATACCCATTAACAATCGCAAATTCATTACAAAAGTCCACTAATTGAAAAAGTTCAAGACAATTTTTAGGAATTGCTAATCGATACACATTTATTAACCATTAAATTTTATAAATATGCATGTTTGTCCTTTAATTTCTTCCTCTCAGTCTATAGGCCACAGCTTAAAACAATACAAAGAGAAATCCTGCAGCAATCCCTTTTCATAGCCAACTACTTTACTAACCTGAGCTGAGAAGAATTATAGGTTTGAGGCGAAGATTAACAGAAAAAGACAAAGAAAGCCTGCTTTCTTTTTGTTCAGGTAGAAGTGGGCGGACATTCAGCCAAGCTAAGTAAAGTTTAAGCAAGCATTAGCAGGAAGACGGAAATTGGGGCATTGGGTCTGGGTCAAGGGTTCAGTCTTAACGTTGGGGAGCTGACTGATCTGAATACTTTAGTTTGCTAATTACCACATTCATTCACAGCTAGAAATCTGTAAGTGTATCCTGAAACTTTGTTGGAGAGGTATGAGAATGGAAAAAACATCACTGAACAGAAGTGACTAAACCACTCCAGCCTGCACATCAGTTTTATGAAGGAAAACACTCTAACTGACAAGTTTTCCGACAATTTAGAAAGCCACCATTAAGCAAACACAGTAGCTCCAGCAACAGTGGTCTACTGAGGTCATACTGAGAGTGAAATAAAAGCTTCAGCATCCAAAGAAGTTATGGAAAATGTTTCTAAAGGATTTTTGCATCACAGCAGCTTTGCTTTTAAGTTGCGTTTTTAATTTCTTGAAATGTCTCTAACAAAGATTTTGAAAAATTGCATGAGGTTAGCATAATGCTATAAAAACTATATAGCAGCTCAGGCCAATCCAATAGATTTATTCTGGTAAGTGTAACAATAATCGACTTCTCACTGTTGATTTGCCATTTTTTAAGTGTCTCTAAGCCATAGGCTATTGGCTAGCAGACATGTTTGGCAATATATAGCCAAATACAGCAGCAAACGGCTTAGGTTGCATTTAGAAATTTGTCAGACCAAATTTGTTCCTTTGCGCTCTTGCACAACTTTTTTTTTTTACCAAGGACAGTCTGTTCCTGATTTCAGTTTCCTGATGCATATAAAACGCATAATGCTAAACAAGAGTGTTGCACTGGAGTCAAAATGGAGCCCCCAATGATAGGGCACCCATTCCTGATACAGAGATGCCGAAGCTGCCTGTGTTTGTCTGTCGTACACTCTGGAACATGTGGTTTCAGTTACAGAATGTTTTACTGCTCAACAATGTTTCTGCCTTGGAGCTCAGCACACTGCATAAAGGCTACTTTGTCCCCTGATGCCCACACGGGAAGAGCCTGCCTCTGCACACACGCGCACACGCACGCACATTTTGGTGATGATGACATCAAGCCCATTGAGCGTTAAATGTGCACTGGCATACTGTAGCCCCCTTTTAACTGCAAAAACAAAAAGTGAAAATTAATATTGTACCCGCTGTCCACTTCCACTTTGTGTTTTTATGCCTGCTTGCACGTCATCTACCCACCGCAGCACCAGTGCTTGCTGCAAGAGTACGTATCATAACAAAATTCCAGGCCTGGATAAAAGCAAAAGCAGACATGCCAGCATGGCATGTGTGCAGTGCTAAAACCAATAAAGATCAGACATACTGAGCAGCACATTTAATAAAAATAACAAGGGGGATTACACATGTGTGAATGAGTAAAACTTTAGATTGTCGATGAATTGTAACATTTAGGATCTCATCAGCTTGCAAGCCCGTTTTGAAAAGTGTACAAAGTCAGAAGGTGAAAAGTGAACACATTTAACGTCACTAACACGACATCACACCTGCAGCTCTTTTTATTCACAGTGATCTTTTACAACAAGAAAATGTGATCTCATGGTTCTATTTGAAGGAGGTGATTAGCACACCCAGGAGTGTAAAGTGAAAGACCATGGGCGAGTTGGAGGATGTCTGGCATGAAGTCAGTGCGGCTGTCACTTGGCACCCTTAAATCATGTTCTTCAAAACCAAAGTGGTGCTAAACACTGGTCATATGTATTGTTAGAGCTTGTGCTGAGGGGCCACTTAACGGCTTCCACCCTTTGCAATGTTTAAACTCCATTTCCCAGCAGTGAACCTGCACAGGCCAACAACTCCTTACTAATACCAGGGTGGCACAGAGCAACACTTAATAAATAACATTACATTTCTTTGTTGCTGTGTGTGTGTGTGTGTGTGTGTGTGTGTGTGTGTGTGTGTGTGTGTGTGTGTGTGTGTGTGGGTGGGTGGGTGGGTGGGTTTTCTAAATTTTACAGTTTTTGCTGAAATGTAGACATCAGATGTCACATTATTCACACACTTTTACTACACTAGGAGATTAACAACTGATTGAAATATAGAAGTATTTTTGCAAGTGTGGTTATAAAAACTGCTGCTTATACAAGATGAAATGATAGCATCTGAATGATTTCATTTGAAGTTGGTTGAACTTGAAAGCTCAATGTGTGTCCCAAATGACAACTGTCATTGTGCAATAAACCCTCTCACACACAAAATGTTCTGCCCACACCTTGGGCAAAATAGACCTGTAGCTTTCTAACCCTTGACAGGTGGTCACGAGGAGTAGGAAAAAGTAAAACATATGATTACAACAAAAAGGGCAAAACAGAACTGCTCAACAGTACTGTTTCTGACAGGGATAAGACATGATCTATTGTTAAAATGGATCTAACAACTTGGTGGATTCTAGCAGGTAATCCAACAGTGTAAATTAAATCTAGTGATATAATCTATATTTACTGGAGTTACAGTTAAAAGTATTATGTCCTCGGGTAAAAACTCCAAAGGTGCCTAGGAGTAAGTTTAGAGATTTAAAAATCAGCCCTTGTAAATTTGTTTTTTTTATTTAATCACAGACTCACATGACCTAAAAAGAAGAAGAAGAAGAAGAAGAAGAAGAAGAAGAAGAAGAAGAAGAAGAAGAAGCTGCAGTTCTGACATCATTCATGTGCTCCACTGCAGTGCAGTCTCTGTTTAGTCTGTTACATCTAAGTTTGAATTTATGGAGAAACTCTTATTCTACACAGTAATGGAGGAAATAATATGAGACAGCAATCTGTCGCCATCTTGTGGCAAAAGAAAATATACTTCTAAAAGGATCAATGGACTGAAATTCAAGCTCCAATGTGCATTTTTTTTCTATTATTATTTTTATTTTGTGAGAAACAGACACACAAACTGCATAACTTATTTTGCACGATAGATCCTTTGTTAAAATATTAACAAGAACAAAATCACAGTTTTATGTGCCATTGTTTTGTTTTATGCCTCTATTTGCAAAGCTCCAGGAGAGCCATGAAACAAAATGATGACCTTGTATCTTGAGCTAATATTACCTCTCCCAGTTCTATAATATATATAAAAGGTTCAATATTGAAAAAGAATTTGCTTTTGCTGGGAAGTAAACAAGCTTACACAGCAATCAGTGAATACAAAGAAAATAATGTAATTTTTAAAAAAAAGCAGTAATAGGCATCATAGTATTAAACTGCATGCTGTGTCTTTAGTCTGCCCTGTGCACTTACTCGCTTTAAAAACAACTCAAATATACTAATGCTGCCAAAAACTAATAACCAATATGATCCATCTTTCTTTCAGCATAAATTGCAATTTGTATATATCATAAATATTTCAAGCCCTTTGCCCAAAAGCATAAAATCAGTTGATGAATTAAATTAAAGATTTTCTAGAAAATATTACTTACAATGTGTCAACGACCAAGGTGAAAGCTTGAGGCCTAATGATGTAAGATGATTTCTGATGGAAGAGCTGTGAAAAATAGGATTGCTTATTTAACTGTTATGTTTCATTTTGTTGTTTTTTTCCCCCTGTGTCGCTAATGATAATTAACATGCAAATGAACCCTTGGAGCAAAACAGGGGCATTGTGGGTCTCTGTTAATAATTACTGTGTAACATTATGGTTATAAATGAGATCTCCTCTCAAAGAAGACAAGACAGTAACTGGGGTTTTGACGAAATAACCTGTAAATTAGAGAAAATAACACCGAAGAGAAGGAATAATAATTATTTAATGTGTCTCTTCCCAACGTAGGGTGGCACTGAACAAGAACACGAATTTAGAATTTATAAAGACTTTTCTTCTACATGGTGCGCTTGCGTTGTCGCAAGATTGTCTTTAAAAAAAAAAAAAAACTATGATATTGTACCATACTGTATCTTCTATCTCTAATAATCTTTGAAATCATTTTCTCTTTAACAGTCTCTTGTGTATTATTAAGAACACAAAGCACTCCAAATAGCACAAACCTCCACAAAGGCAGCTCGCTCTCTGAACAGTATTTACTTTGAAGGGAATAATATTAGATTTATTATATTAAAACATATTTAATTCGTTTGTAGTGCAGTAAAAGCCCGTGCAAAGTGCTGCCTTTTGTTGTTTGTCTTACTGAAACTACGATTCGTCGCTATACTCGACGATGACGACGAAGACGACTATGAAAATTCGTCGAAGCGGAATTTTATTGTCGACGGTTCATATAGTAAAACCACCTAAATGATTCTTGTAGCTGCAATACACCACAGGAAGCTATGGGGGCAGTATCGCCTACTGCAGTGCACGAGCATTTCAAACACTGCACCGTGGAGCTGTGACGTCAGCTTGTTATTTTGTTTTGTTCTGTTTTACTGGTGTTAAGCAAAGGAGTATAGATTAGTTTGAGCTCATGCACTTTTCAAACAGCTGAAGTAAGATAAGAGCAAACGTCACATTCTGAGCATGCCCACTGCAATCGTGAATTCATGAACTCAATCACCTGTAAACTTTGTTAACTTGTTATTTTTAACCTGGAAATAAAATTTTAAAAATGTATTTGATTTGAAGCTTTATTTCAACTTGTAGATATGCCATTTTTAGTTTCCTATGTCCACATTATTTTTTGTTGTTGAAATATTTTGTCGTTGGCTAATCGACAAATCAAAGACAAATTAGGATTGGTCGACTATCAAAGTAATCATTAGTTGCAACCCTAGTAAAAACACATTTTAATATACTTGACATAATTTTGAGTGTACATGTGTCGCCATTTCATGTTTTAGTAAGTTATATGTTTAGCAATAAATATCAAGTGAAAAAGTGTTTATTTTAATTTTAGGAGCACTGCACATGTATTGTATTCAATCTGGTATGTGTTTAAAAAGTTATAACCTGTTACTGTACTGCACATAACAAATTCATAATTAAAAATGTGATTTTGAATCCTTATATGCCTGCATGTTGTCAGCAAGAAACACAGTTTTAAATAACTCTATATATCATTATTATCACTTTGATCTTCACATTAATCTATTGACTTTAAAGAAGAGATTAATAATAAACAATATACACCTAATGTGTAAGAACCATAGCTTCTGAGTTATAAGGCTTTTTGTCCATTTTCAGTTGACTTTCACATAATGGATTGTTAGCATGAACTCATGCAACACCACTACAAAGTTTTATCAGAACTGAAAACTTGTCAAGCTATTACATTTGAGGACAGAATGGCACCACACATAAAAACTACAATACCATAGCCTTATTGGCAGGAGTAATAAAAAGCCAAAGTAAGTTCATTATAATTATCTTTTAAATCTGAATATAATTTCACAAAATATCACTGTCATACTGAGATCAGAAGTTACAAAATGTAAGCAACCACTCCAATAATAGACTTATGGGGGGGGGGGGGGGGGGGGGGGGACTCAAGACTCCACTATTTTCTTCTTTTCTAAAACCTCACCACAATGAGCTCCATACTGCACAAAGTAAAATCGGTACAAAATGCTAAGATTACTGCCTTCAGTCATATGTTAAAGTCGAAAGGTTATTAGACTGTGTAGGGGGAAGGTTATAAAGATGCCCAGACACATAGATCTGAAATGATTCACACTCTCTACTGCCACAAATCCTCAGATACAAAATGCGACCCTTCATTAACTTTGTCATTTATTGCTGTGGTATCATAACGCTTACAGGTTCTGTCAGTATATTGGCAGTAACTACTCCTAATCACACAGAATACAGAACTTTCAGGATTCAAAATTCTAATGTTTGACTGTAAATGTAAAAAAAAGTTGTTTACAGCAAGATTATTAACTATTATGTAACTACTGATGGACAGTGACATTATTATTAATACCGTGTGTTTTTCACGTAGCTTGTACAATAGCATACTGGGTACCTTTATCTAATGTAATGTGTTCACTTATTTGTCCTCTAGATGGCAGTATTACAGCACAAATGGCAACATGTTGACCTCTGGCATTTTAGTGCAGTCAAGAGGTATTTATATGATTTAACACACACATTTCTGTCTTTAATGCGCAAAAATGATTATGACAAAGTTTGCCTGATTAATATACATTTTTATACATTAAAGACTGCATGAAAACACAAATACATATTAGCTTAACCAGAGCATTTAGCAGCACCACTGATTACAGCTTTACTTCACAACCTTTTTGTTGTTTGTTTATTTCAAATAAAAAAGACAAAAAGACAAGCCCACAACCCAACTCCCTCTATTGCACACAGAAAATTAGTGTTTGTTTGGTAAGTTTTACTTTTTACTTTTCTTGTTGGTCTCTTTAACAACTGTGTTTACGCATGAGGGATTATGTGTGATTATATTTACACATAGGCCTATATACGAATTCATGTGATTTTTTTCTCACCTTTGTGTCAGTGAGTGCATAAAATACAAACTTTTGCTTAATGTGCATTTTAAGAATAGCTAATCGCTTAGCTTAACATTAAGATAAGCTAATTTTCATTTAACAACCCAAGCTTGCTCACACACGCACATCCTTACCAAATAATAGAAATTATTTACTCCATGTCGCCATAATAAGTGATTAATCAGCACTTATACATACTGCTCTGTTCTAGATATCTCCAGTCCGGTTAAAAAAAAAAAATAAGAAGACCATTAACAATAACTTTCATACCTCTGACCAGGAATGAGATGCCAGGTGAGACGCTAGTCAGCCTAAATCCTGGAAGACAACAGTCCTGGGCCAGTCTTGGTAGCTGGGAGTCGGTGGCCTGGCCGCCGTCCGACTTACATTGCACACGACCCCTACGGTGCCTCCTGCAGGTAGTGGGCCTGCAGGAAGATGGGCCCATGTCCCTTTTTCGGGCTGTGCCCGGCCGGGCCCCGTGGACTAAGGCCCGGCCACCAGATGCTCGCCCTCGGGCACCCTCCCCGGGCCTGGCTCCTGGGCAGGGCCCCGATAAACCCTATCCCAGGCAGTGTGAACTGTTCCCTCGATGGTCTTTTCATAGGGGTCTTCTGAATCGCTCTTTGTCTGGTCCCTCACCCAGGACCAATTTGCCATGGGAGACCCTACCAGGGGGCAAAAGCGCCCAGACAACATAGCCCCTGGGATCCCTGGGACACACAAACCCCTCCACCACAATAAGGTAGCGATTTTCCTCCACTCAGGGACGAGACTGTCGTAGCCAGGGCTCGAACCGGCAACCTTCTGATTACAAGGTAAACCAGGTAGTGGCGGAAAGCGGAAATTCTGGGAAGTTTTGCTGTCACAGTTCCACCTGAAACCATTCGGATAACTTCTATGGAAATTATGTATTCTATTCGTGTGTCGATGTGGCTTCTGGTTTCGGAGTAAGGAAAATTATGGTTTGTTTTGTCTTCAGGGGTGTTTCAGATGACTGCAACATGGTGTCACGAAAACAGATGGATGCTCTCATCCTGCAGCACAAGCAGCTATTTAATAAAAATGAAGCCTGGAGGAAAAGACTGTTCCCAAGAACGACTGGCCTGTTTTCCCAGCCTGCAGCTTGTGTGCATTTCCCTTTGGCATGTAAAGAATTTTGCTTTTCTTGCTCTCCATAATGTATTTTTGCTTTGTGGTTATTTTTCCACACCCTGCTCATAACAGTTCTGTTTTTTGCACATTTTCCACTACAGGATGGAGATTCAATTATTGATGTTTGTGGTGATTATGTTCCATTCTTTAGCATGTGGTTATTAATTGGCAGGGCTATCTTGTAGTCATTACAATAAAATCCATGACTAAATGTGAAAATTGTCTTGCTTGAACAAAATGACATAGGAAGTTGTGTTCACATGCTTAATAAATGTTTAGTTTAAGCTGTTTCCTCATTGCATGACCAAGAAACCACACAGGACTCTGGATTATCCACTGTATGTTTTTTTTATTTGATCACTTATCTACCTGCTAAGTTTGACAAAAGCCCGTCCATAGCTTAGTATGAGGTCATGACCTGGACAAAAGAAAAGAAAAGAAAAAGCGTTAAGAGGATGTTTAAAATTGCTCCTGAAAAAGACATGGATCAGTTTCCATGTTCGTAGCTACTGCGCAGTTGAAGGTCAAATTAAAATTAAGATCGGAGTATGGAACATTTTATAATTTGTGTAATAATTAGCGCAAACAAGTGACAGATCATCTTTCTGTTGTAGTTTTGTCTTTTAAAAAAGTATCTTGTGTACTGTGAGATATTTTGAACAAAAGATTTTTATACTTACATTGTTGATCCAGGATGTGTAGGCGCTGACCTTGGTGAAGACAGAGGGCTTCTTGTAGTAGTTACAGCCTGCACTTGAGCCAAAGCTCACAATTCCATGGACATCCCAGGAGCCATCAGGATTCTGGCAGTTCAGGGGACCGCCAGAGTCTCCCTAAAAGGCAAATGTGGTCATAGAAAGATGCTCTTGAGGCTAGGACATATTTTCTGATTTAAACAGCGACAAATACTTCAAAGTTGGTGAAATAAACAAAATTTGACTCACGTTGCAGCTAGACACAACACCATCTCCACCAGCACAGATCATGTTTGTGGTGACCAGATTGCCCCACCAGTCAGACCTGGAACAGGTGCTGTAATCAACAACAGGAAGAAGAGCCTGCTGCATGATGTCAGCAATAGGGCCTCCAGCTTTAGAGGAGAAAGACAACGCATTCAGATTCAGGGCTAGAGTCAAGATCGCCAGATTCATGGCCAGCACAGTTTGAGAACTACGTTGACAAGACACAGTTTTGATTTAGCTGCAGATTTAAAAACTGCATAAAAATCCAAACTATTTTGATTATATGATGCAAGAGGTCTTTTGTGATACTTTAAAATGTGTATTTTGGGGAATTTTTGTCACTGTAAGCCAGTGACAAGAAGCAACTCACAAGAGAAAATTATCCACAGGAAAACATATTAAAACTTATAAAACCCTGAAGACGGGGCTTTGGAGCTTTATGTGAGCAGCCTTTATAGTTAGTTGAACTTTTATATAGTTACTATAATAGAACTTACTCCACAGACGTCCCCAGCCAGTGACATAGCAGGGAGCACCATTAGGCAGGGTCTCACCAGAGGTAGGAAGACAGGCAGGCGAGATGGCGTTAGTGTTTTGAACAGGTGATGACAGTTTGATCAGGGCAATGTCATTGCTAGGGTGTGGATAGAAATGTCATACTTAGAGAGTGCTAACAAGCAGCAATAGCATGAATTAAGTATTTGAAACATAATAACATAGTTTCCAGCCCACAACAGTGTACTGTGGGCTAAATGGCCCACCGAATGTTGTAAGAGTCCCAGTTAGGATGGACAACAATAACAGAAGGGCTGATGGCGATGGAGCCAGACTCATTGGCGGTGTCCAGACTGTGTTTTCCCAGGTAAACTCTGTAGGTGTAACTGCTGCTTGGCCAAACACAAAAACAATAAGAAAAGTTATGCATTTTTGATATATAAGTTATATATGGCAATATATAACACCCTACGATCTCTACAGTATGCCTGGTTCTGTGCCATATGTGTGCACTCCATTTTAGACGTCTTCCTTTTTTCTTTTCCATACCCAATGCAGTGAGCAGCAGTGAGGACCCACTCGTTGGAGATCAGAGTACCACCACAGGTGTGATAGAAGTTGTTGCCACTCTTGTACTGCAGAGAGATCTGAGGACAACAAATAACAGCACGGCACAATGAGTTTTAACGGTAAATGGCCTGTATTTGTATAACGCTTTTCTAGTCCCTGAGGACCCTAAAGCGCTTTACACAACCTGTCACACACACACTGGTGATGGCAAGCTACATTATAGCCACAGCCACCCTGGGGCGCACTGACAGAGGCGAGGCTGCCGGACACTGGCGCCACCAGGCCCTCTGACCACCACCAGTAGGCAACGGGTGAAGTGTCTTGCCCAAGGACACAACGACCGAGACTGTCCAAGCCGGGGCTCGAACCGGCAACCTTCCAATTACAAGACGAACTCCCAACTCTTGAGCCACGATCGCCCCAGGTGTATGTATACCTGCCAGGGCCAGCTGTGTGGACGGACATCTTCTCCACCAACCACTCTGGTGAGAATGGGGGGATAGGTGGGGGTGCCGCACCCGTAAGCTAAGAGGAAACAGTGGAAAGTAGGATGATTTCTGATGCTCCACGAGAATCAGAAGTATTACAGCATGTTCACATTTATTTGCCAACACATAACATAATCGTCAAAGACGTATTTGCTTACCGCCGACGACAAACAAAGCCAAGAAAATGAACATCATTGTGACTCTCTTCAGTAGAAGTTTAGAGGCACCTGCTATCCCTTATATAGTGAGTCAGCAGGCAGAAATCGCATGTTGCAACATTTCCGTCAGCACAGCAAGTGAAATTTTGGTAGGAAAAACAAATCAACCTTGGAGATAAGTAACCACAGATATCCCCAAATAAACCTTATCTCCCCGTCTCTACCTCTGTGTGAACCATGCAGATGCCTGCTGAATTGGTCACGCCTTTTATATTTCATACAAGAGAGTCTGAAGCTTGGATATTAAACAAGTCAGTCCTGTATTTTAACATCAAATAAAAAATTTATTTTCCATTTTCACACTTAGGTCCATAAATTCTGCCCATAACTACTGGAATAGCACTAGCTCCACATCTAAACCATGCCAAATGGGACCAAATAGAATAATATAAACTGTGCAAGCAATTTCCTAGTTGAAACTCTTGCTTAAATATCTATAATATTATATAATGATTGACAAGTCAAGGGTTTTACAAAAATATTGTAGACATTTTTATACATGGTGCCCCATTCACAGCAGGTCAAAAGTAATTGGATAATTCACTGATAAGCAGTTTCGTGGTGAAACTAGGCTTTTTTTGCCCTCACTATTTTTTGGCAAATTCACCAGATAAAAGTTCTGGAGTACACTTTAATTATTCAACCTGCATTATGGTTGCGATTTACTATAACCTTCAATATGTTGTCCAGAGAGATGTAAGTGTAAGTAAAGGAGCTCAGGATGAGGCTGAAAAGCCAAAATAAGCCCATCAGAAGGACAGCAAAAACTTTGGAAGTGGCCAAATCAACAATCTATTATATTCTTCAAAAGAACGAATGTCCTGGCCAGCTCAGCAACATCAAAAGCCCTGAAAAACCACAGAATTCACAGTTGTACAGGGTTATACTCGCTGCTCAGTTTCAGCCAAATATTCCAATACCGATCAGAGGCACAAGTGCAAATTCTGTGTCACTGTCCAAAAACTAACTGAACATTTACAAGGGAGGTAGTATGTCAGTGCTATACTAATAATAATGTATTAGTTCATTAGACAGCTGTGTCATTGTGTTTTGTTTTTCTTCCTCCACCTACATGAGAGTGCAGCATTTCAAAGGAAATCAGAATAGGGGGCGTTGCAGTAAATATGCAGTCAGGTTCTTTGTGTCTTTGTGTGAACTGCAGCATGTGGTGATAAAGTTAAAAACCCTCAATTCCACTGATACGTTTAAAAAAAAAACATAAAAAATACTGAACTCCAAAATACTTTGTCCCGTTCACTTAGCTCCACCCAAGCATCAAGGCTTGTCAGAGGCTCAGTTTCCAAGGATTTCTGTTGCGTAACAGTGTGAAAGGTATAAAAATGTCACAGGTTGAATGGAATCTGTGGAGATACAGCCAAGATGAAGTTTCTGGTGCTTGCTCTGTTTGTCGCAGGAGGTAAGGAGCTTTTCAAACACTGCACACAAAAATCTGTTTTTATCCAGCTGTCTCTTCAGTGGGTATTTTCTACAAAATTTCATGCAGGTAAACAATGTGCTTTTTTTTAAAAAAAATCTTTGTCTCATATGTCCCCTCAGCCTACGGGTGTGGGCTGCCTACCTTCCCCCCTGTGGTGTCGCGGGTGGTTGGAGGACATGATGTCAGGCCTCACAGCTGGCCCTGGCAGGTAAACACTCAAAACTTTATTCAGAAAAATCTGAATATCATCAACATAAAATGTATTCTGTTAAAGATAGGCAGACTTTATTTACTGCTAGACTGGTAAAGACTGGTATGAAAAGTTATTGAGGCAATTTGAAGCATTATTGGAGGATCTTTAAAAAAAGGTTTACAGTGGTTACAGTACAGTAAATTAAAAGACATAGGAGGATATGGTTTTTAAAAAACTGAAATGCTGCTACAGTTTGGGTTTTTAGATTACAGATTTTAGATTATCCAGAGAAATGACCAAGTAACAACAAACACTTTGCAAACTCCCACAAGGGCGAACAGACTGCAACCAGCGTAACAAGCAGCACTCTCATAAAGCACAAAATCAAGCTCAAACATAGCAAAGAGGTAATTCACTGTACTCTTATGTATGTTTTAGGTTTCCCTGCAGTACAACAGCGCGGGTGAGTGGAGACACACCTGTGGAGGCACTCTGATCTCTGACCAGTGGGTCCTCACTGCTGCACACTGTATCAGGTATAAGAACCAAGGGTTTTAATCATGCATGGAATTACTAACGATCACAGACACAAATTTTTTTGCTTACACATATCAGCATTATAATCTGTTCTGTCACCTTGCAGCTCCAGCAGGGAGTACAGAGTGGCACTGGGAAAGCACAACCTGTTAGAGACAGAGAATGGCTCTGTGTTCGTCGGCACCTCTAACATCATTGTGCATGAGGACTGGAACGCCTTTTTTATTCGGTAACATTTTACTGCTACTACTACTAAGAATTTACCTGTGAGACTTGAATATCAAAAAGATCATGTGCGTTATGTGCATTTATAATTGTGGGCTGAGTATTTGGTTAAATACAATGTTTAATCATTTCTTGCCCAGTAATGACATCGCCCTGATCAAGCTCGAGTCCTCCGTTAACTTCTCTGATACCGTCATGGCTTCTTGTCTTCCCGAGGCCGAATTTGTGCTCCCCAATAATGAATCCTGCTACATCACTGGGTGGGGACGCCTGTTCAGTGAGTGCCCTTTTTTTTTAAGAGAAGCTTTCTTTAATTCTATCCATCCCTTCAAAACTTCTCAAATAATCATTTCGTGACACAACTTGTTATGTAAACTGTCTCTTTCTCTTTTTTTCCCCCTCGAAGGGAAGACTATACGGATGTTTTTGATAAGTTGATTTTTCTTAGTCAGTTCCTAGTATACAGTATCATCTTAGCATGTTTTTACTTTTTAAATTAAATCTATACACACATACTTTTACTAACTAACATGATGCATTTTTGGTTGTTTAGTGCTTCGTTTTTCTGGAATAAAGAATCATATTTCTGTTATTAATTTGGATAGCACAGTGGGGAATGTAAGTAAGGGCATACTTGGTGTCTTAACCACTAGGTCACAAGGGAACCCAGTCAAAGAAGAGTCAAAAATCCTTTCAGGATCATTCTGTAGACTAATCCATCATAACTATTTTACAATTAAACAGGGATGAGCAATTAATTTTTTACAAGGGGCCACATGAAAAACTGGAACTGTTGTGGAGGGCCCCGACAGTATTAAATAGAACTGAGTTCCGCCCTTTGGCCCCTGGATTCTTTTGTTTGAGATTTTGGTCTGAGATGAACTACGTCTTTTTTGTCCACACAGCCGGTGGTCCCATTGCTGACATCCTGCAGCAGGCTCTCCTGCCAGTGGTGGACTACCCAACTTGCAGTCAGCCTGACTGGTGGGGTTCTCAGGTGAAGGAAACCATGGTCTGTGCGGGTGGAGACGGAGTTGTGGCTGGCTGCAATGTGAGTCTAAAATAATGATTTTTTAATCACATAAAGTAACACTGTAAGAGTCACACTTTCACACATCAGCTAACTTCAGTTAAACTCAACTTTCCTAAAAGTTCAGAGTGTGCCACACAGATTGTGGAATTAACTCAGTCACACGTTTCCACATGCTGTGAATGAAGGGACACATATTTTTTGTATTTATTCTTCCATCCAATCTTCTCACTGGGCACAACATTTAGCCACAAATAAAAGCTAGTGACTAGCAAGTGCAACTCTCATTCATTTTTAAGCAAAGCTATCATATTTACTAGTCAAAGATTCTCAAATATGAATACTGGCCATTTTGCCTTTGCATTAAAATGAATTAACTGTGGGTTCTGCAAAAGCCAGCGACACAAAACAAGGTGTTATTATAAAGTAATTACTTTTTTATTAATTTTAAGGAAAAGAAAATTAGATTAATGTTCAAAAATTGTATTATATTATTCCCAATGATGTCACAACCATCTCTACTAAGCTGCATTTTTGTGAGCAACATAAAATGTAAAAGAATCTCTGTAATGTGTGATAAGCAATCAGAAAATTGTGGGCTAGTCTAAGAAATAACTGCTGAATGTGGAATTCGCACACTGATCACTTTGATTCTCCCACCTGACTCAGGGAGACTCTGGTGGTCCTCTGAACTGTATGAACGCTGCTGGAGTCTGGGAGGTTCACGGTATTGTCAGCTTTGGCTCTGGGCTCAGCTGCAACTACGCCAAGAAGCCCACTGTCTTTACCCGAGTCAGCTCTTACATCGACTGGATCAGCTCTGTAAGTGTCCATACGTTTGTGCATAATTTCAATGCTGCTAATACCATTATTTTACTTTAAGTCTAACATTTCTCTATTATCTCTTTCACAGAAAATGGTGGCCTATTGAGAGAACAGCTTTGTGGGATGAAAAACACTTTGCAAATTCTGAAATAAAGAATATATACCCACAATTTTGTTTTGAAAAGTTGCATAATTTTTTGTTCTACCATCTCTGCTTTATTGTAATTTTAGCAGTTTTCTAAAAATAGAAATAGCAGTAAAGTATAACAGAACCTTGCTGAAGGAGTCTGCATATTCATATTTGTTTTATTCTGAAAAATACTTCAGCTATTATGTTTGATCAGTGATACTTGGGTAGTAAAATAGTTTCCACTTTTCAGTGCCCTAGAACACCGATGGGAACTTCTTATCAACAACCACTTGTCCTGTACTCAAGTTTCCAGTATTTGTTTGACTTTCTGCATTGCTGACCCAGTTTCCTAGGAAACAAGAGGGAAGTTGCATGCATACAGTCTGAGTGTAAGACCGTTTTAAGCACAAGACAAAGTATACACAACAGTTGATTCTGTTCATCTGGATGTAGTGTTTTCAGTGGGAGAAACGTTTCGTCACTCATCCAAATGACTTCTTCAGTCTCAGCTGACTGCAGGTTTTGATATTAATGATCAAGGAACTGACCTCCCAGCCCAGTTCCTTCAGTGCTGCTAGTTTCTGTCATTATGCAAATATGCTGTTTATAAGATTGGATAAACCTGTGGTCAGCTGAGACTGAAGAAGTTTCGTCATCACTTGGATGGACCCTACAGATCTCTGTAACGTGAAGCAGGCAGCTAATTATTAATCTCCCGGGTCATTCGTGATCACACATAAACGAAATAAACATTGTGTCATGGCACAGGCTGGACTAAGATGTTTAATAATTAATCAAGACCCAGAACTATAAAAAGTCAGAACATGAGTCATGTCTTAAACTGCCGTCATATTCAAACACCCTTTCTAAGAGTGTATTTACTGAAAATAATCAGACAGTACCAGGAAACACAGCTAACCCTATCGCTAACCCTGTCTCAGTTGAGTGCTGTGGTTTCCGACCTCTGCTTGAGGTGGCCTCACAGAGAACAGCATGACTTATACATGTTATTCATTTATTACTACAGGTATAAAATATGATGCCTTACCTAAGCTCTCACTCCAGCCAGACAGTAGTGGACACTTTAGCCAAATCCATGGACTCTCATGTCCCCTCTCTTGTTCCTTTGGACAGCACACTGCAAGTTCAAATCAAAATCAGATGAAAGCTGGCCGTGTAACTAAAACTACAATAAAACACGTTTTTTTAAAAGCTCTCAAGCATAAAGTGGAAAATGTGGGTGTATTTATTATGGAAAATATGTATATTAGGTGTTTCAATAAACAAATCGTTAAATTTTCTATCTGTGGCAGCTTTAACTGTTCAGCATGGGCTTTTAGCACTGATTTATGAGCCAAATTAAAGTACTGTGCCAGTGCCAGTACTCCACCATGAACAAAATACGACAAGTTTAGATTTTTCTGTTAGTTGTCAGGGCTGCTGAGCACATTAACAGGATAGCTTCTCTAGCATCAGCAAGGATGTTTGTCACCAGCAGCATGCAGTAAAGTCTGAACTTCACAAAAAAGAGAATATGCAGTCAGAAAATAGCTTACTAAAAGGACGAGATCTCAAAGATATAAGTTTGATAGCCAATTAAAATTGTTTAGCCACCCAAACAACCATGCATTAACCCCACGCAAGTGCAGTCACCATCAGTTTAATTGCAGTTTTCTCTTTTCTTAAAAACATATTAAGCCCCAAATATTTCATACTCAATTAAAACTATCAGCACAAAGGCAAAGGAAGAAGTGCAGTGGCTTATGTCCCCATATGTCTATGTGCTGTGCTAAAAAGATATGAAGTTAGAAGGCTGAGCAGTTCAGCCTTGTGCCACAAGGTGGGGTAGCAAGCCAGTGTGGCAAGCAGCCTGCCCTGAGTCCAAACTGGAAGACATGCCAGTGCATCTGGAAAGCAGCCATCATCACCACCAACACAACCCCCCAGAAAGAAACTGCACTCTGCTGTAAAGAAAAGAAACGATAAGACAGAAGTAAAACAGCAGCAAACACAACCTAATTGTCTAATTGTTAATTCAATGACTCTAGGACTATCCACTTGCCACAAAGCTCATTATGTGGCACAGCTACAATTGATTTAGAAGTACCATTTAACCTAACAAAAGAAACAAGCTCCAGCCGAAAAAGAAAATTTGAACCCAGGACCATTTTGCACTAAAGTGATAATGCTAGCAATTTCAACAACCTGGATCTCAGCTCAAATAAAGCATTTTCATGTTTTTTACAACTAGACTGCACATCCAAAATAATAAGAATAATAAAAATATTAATAATAATACACTAAAATGTTCTGGTTAATCACTGCCACCTGATAGTGAACATTTTAGTTACATTTTGCAAAGTGTGATCACAAAAAGCACCTTTAAAAGAAGACTATTTATGACTTAGAAATCCAGCACGTGCTTTGTGGGGTGTTGTTTATGAAAGACGGGCATGCTTGATTTGTTATAAGTAAAGATTTTTGTATATCATTGTGATTGTACCTACGCTTGCTCAGTTTGATGCCTCTAGCACAAATTGTGATATCTGAATGAAAGGGTTGCTTGCATTGCTCTTATCAGTCAAAAACATAGAAGCCCCCTCAGACAAAGCCTTGATTCTTGATTCTTGAGTTAACCTTGTTCTCCCTGCAGCTGCAGGTTCTCCATGCTGTGGTGAACTTTGGCTCTGGCGAGGGCTACAGTGTCTTTTAGAAGCCAGCTCCCTTTAGCCAAGTGAGCTCCAACCATACGACACCTACATCAACAACATGATGAACAGCTTCCTATTGTGATTACTTTACACACATTAACAATGCGACACTGAGCTGACAAAAGCACTGCCTCACAAATCCAGGAAGGGTGTTTCATGCTAAACTAAACTCACGAGTACTCTTGATTAGGTTTGTCAGTATTAAGAATGACTTAGTGTGGTTTTTGTCAGTAAAATTAAACCATTGTGTGTCAGAATAACTGTCAAATATATAATCGTGTCCTTGAAATTTGGCAACATAATTACATCTTGCTAGTGCCAGTTTGGACCTCCTTTCGCCTTCAGAACTTCCATTATTCTTCATGGCATAGATTCAACAAGGTGCTGGAAACATTCCTCAGAGACTTTGGTCCATATTTAGCATGTTAGTGTCACAGTGCTGCAGATTTGTTGGCTGCACATCTGTCATTCCACCGCATGTCAAAGGTACTTTATCTGGTGTCTGTGGAGGCTATACGAGTACAATGAATTCATGTCATGTTCGAGATGATCTGAGCTTTGTGACATGTGTTATCCTCCAGTAAGCACCCATCAGAAGATGGATACACTGTGTTCATAAAGGGATGGACGTGGTCAGGTAATCTTTGGCATTTACGGTAATGATGCTTAGTTGGTACTAAGAACGTCAGTTTCCCACCATAATATCCGCCACACCATTACACCACCAGCAGCCTGAACCTATATATGAAACACAATCGATCCTTGATTTCATTTTGTGCACAGCAGATTCTGACACCATCATCTAAATGTCAGATCAAACACTGTCTTCCAATCTTCTATTCTCCAATTTTGGTGAGTCTTTGCAATTTGAAGCCTCAGATTCCTGTTCTTAGCAGGTAGGAGTGTCTCTCTGTGTAAGGTTTAATGTGCAGAGATTCTCTCTGAATACTCTGTTCCCTTTCTATAAGTTTGAAGCAGTCTGGCCATTCTCCTCTGACCTCGATGCCGCTCACTGGATATTTTCTCTCTTTCAGACAATTCTCGGTAAACCTCAGAGATGACTCTGTGGGAAAATTCCAGTAGATCAGCAGTTTCTGAAATACTCGGACCAGCCCATCTGGCACCAGCAGCCATGCCACGTTCAAGTCACTTAAATCAAGTTTCTTTCCCATTCTGATGTTCAGTTTGAACTCCAGCAGGTTGTCTTGACTATGCACAACTGCTACCATGCCACTGGCTGATTAAATATATGTATGAACAAGCAACTGATGTGTATGCAGTGCCGTGAGTGTATAAGTATAAGGGAGAAAATAGGAATGTTATGTATTCAACAGATTATGTCGGTCAGCATAAATGCACAAAGACATAGTTACAGAACACCAATTAACAAACAATTATTTTATTTTATTTTTATAAAATATTAATGTGATAAATTTGTTCAGTCTTCAGAAAAAACTCATTATCAAAAAACTAAACAAAAACAAAAAAATACAAATTATCAGAAATGCATGGTTTCACAGTGTATCTACAATAAAAAAAAAAAAAAACAAACAAACAAACAAGCAATAAAAAAAAAAAAAAAAAAAAAAAAGAAAAAAAGAAAGAAAGAAAATGCAATAAATGAAACTGACAACATTTTTTTCCAGGAACTCATCTATATACAAGTATAAAAATCAGTTATGTAATTAATTGGTCATTAGCAAATGAGGTACAGTGTTCATGTCTGCAGCACAGAAGGTGGTTTAAAAAAAACAAAAACAAAAAAAAAAAAAAAAAACTGTAGATGAATTGCAATAACTGATCTCTAGTGACATGATAATTGTGCTGTGCAGTATACTGTATAGTCAGTTGGTATCCTTATGCATTTATCAGAAACAATATAAAACTGGATAATGAAGAGTCTAATTGAAAATGTCACTTTCCTTACAAAAAAAAAAGTGAGCTGTGCAACTTCACAATATTAGTAACACTTAATGCAATTAATAAGTCATACAATTAAGCTTCAGCTGTCTGTCACGAAGAAGATATCAAAGTGTTTATACAGCTGCTGACCAAACCATTCCCAACGCATCGGCGTGTCTTCTATTTCGGCACCTTTGCTGCACACTTTTAAGGGAAGGCAAGTATACGAGTCGAGCTGCGATCAGCAAACAAGTGAGAATAGCTGGTGTTATGTTGGCACAGCTGCACACAGTCACAGAGTCTTTCTGTTTCCGTGTAGAACGCGAACAAAAACAAGCCCAGAGAAGCAGACTACACAGCTGCCTTCACAACTCGCCGTTCACCATGGCTACAGGCGAAAGCTCTCAACTATTCACATGTTCCATCAGTTTGCCTCAAACACTCCCTACTGTGTTTGCTGTTAGAGCATTGCAATGCTACGTTAAAAGAGCAACACTAGAGCTGAATCGAGTTCAACCAATGTGAATGAGATGTTTTAGGAAGTGCTGTTCTGAGTAGAAAGGTGTTTAAACTGCACTTTACTGCATACAGCTGAAGGGCAAACTTGCAATTAGCTGCCACTGCCAAAAGACTCCATAAAACGAGAAACTTTGAGTTTCCCGGAAAATTTCTTCTTCCTAGAAAGTCTCTTCTCTTGAACAAATCATGACTTTAATGCCGGCAAATCCTGCTGCTTTAGTGTAAACATGAGTTTTAACGATTACGACCTCCCAAGGGTTAAATTGGACCAGGGCCTTGTGCTCTTCCCCGTCACCGGACATCCTCCCATCCTCATCCTCTCCCTAAAACACATTTAGCCAGTTTACGCCTGAAACACCCATGGCTGTACCTTAGCAAACAGTTTAGTCCAACTTGTATGCCAGCTGCACTGGACATGACTGGTTACGTTTGAGAAGTTGTTAGACAAGCACATTTTTTAAATTTATTTCTTTTTTTAAATGGTTCCTCTTCTAATCAAAATTCTGATTAATACAGTTCAATAACTCAGTAAATGATACTAAAATCCAGCAATGCACTGATTTTGGACCATTTCACAGTTGGTAAAAGAAAAAGCAAAGAACAAACAACCTGGACAACTTAAAAAGTCAAACAGTATCCTTCAGCAAGCCTGTTTCACCTGCCTTGGGTGGAGCAAACCTGCAGAGAGTTTCTTTCAAAGGAGCCTTTCAAAAGAGAAAACTAGGATTTCTATTTTGCGAGAAATAAACATACTACCGTGGAACCATAACCAAAGATTCAACAAGGGATGCTTGAAATGCAGCAGACAGACGCTAATAAAGCTTTGTTTCATGTTGGTTCAGTAGAAAAGCTTCCGAATGAGTATCGTTGAGTAGATGCCTCACTTTAAAATGTGTAAAGAAACCCCCAGTACCAGGTTTCAGCTTTTTGAGGCAGAGACATAAAAGAAACCCTCCAAATCAAAGTCCAGTAAAACAGAAGCCATCATTACAAATGTAGAGAGACTGGATCTACAAAGCTCTGCAGACCCTCACACACACGCCAATTAAGACACATCGAAATTCATTTGATCCTAACCTCGAGAGGGCCGGGGGTGGGAGCAATACTATTGATAATGAGGGAGAGTTTCCGTGCAGCCTGATTCAGGTCAAGCCACCAAAGTGCATACAATACACAGGCGCTGTGGACCTTACAATTGGTAAACTACAGGCGGTGCTAATCCTAAGGATTCCAAGTCCTAAATGGTAGCTATATCTATTTAAATTCTCAAAACTTCACCCCACCCCCCTCTCAGGCACGTCTTAGGCTCTTTCACCATCAACTCACCCATACAGTCAGTGTACAGTGGAGGCCAGTAACATAAAGGTAATTTATTAACAGAAACCTACAATAATATTAAAAAAAAAACAACAACAAAAAAACCCTGCATGTGCAGTTTCCTCAATCCAATGTGCCACAGTCTGATAAAGATGTGTCACAGTAAGCAAGGATGCAACAAGTATGTCCTTTACTGCCTGTATCCACTTCAGAGATCCAAAGTTTTCTCCCGTTCAGTGCTTTGGATTTCTTTGGCATGATGATTACTGTTGAACAGAGAATGTATTTTAATGCCGCTGGCCGCATTCTTCAACAAGTCATATTCCAGGTCTTGGCTTGCAAAGGCTGATCAAAATCCACAGAAGATGATCGAAATTCCACCGAATCGTTCCAAACATTATCAGCTCCATCTTAAAGCGGCGGCACTTTATCCTCATACTGCGGTGGGGGGGTGAGTGGTTCAATACTGAATCCAGCTGTGGGCTGAGAGTTATCAATGTTTTTCATGTGCAGCTTCTCCGATTTAATCCTGCGGATACTGATAGGGAGAAGCTTAAGGTTATTTTTCCCAGGTCTATGGTTTGATGCAGAAACAGCAGCAGCAGGAGGACCACTCGAATCCACGGCAGGCTGAGATCTGCTAACTGTGCCCTCTGACCCCTCGTTCTCGTACTGCACACCATCCACTTGCACCAGGTCGTCATAGGAAGGCAGCTGGGAGACGCTCGGGCGAAGGCTGCTCTGAGTGACCGGGTACTGGCCACTGCATACCGCCTCCTCGTAGGTGGGCACCGCGTAACGCTGGGCTTGCTGCTCAGCACTGTAAACATTTATGGAAATGCAAGAATAGAAATGGTACACTTTAATTACACATACTATTTAAATGCACAAACACATTATAGTCACACAATGACCAGTCCTGCACTAGCGTTGACTCACATGAGTGAAAATGATACAGCTTATATCAGGGCTGACAAAGTGATTGCCCTGATGTCTAACCCTGAGATTTACACTGCTGAAAAAGAATTTCAGCTACTGTGAGAGTAAATGTTGCTGCCTTTAAAGAAATTCTTGAGCAGGCAATAAAAACCACAAGCAGATCTCTCTCACATGTTTTCAGGTTAAAAGGAAAAAAAAAAAAAAAAAAAAACTCTCTGGGAGCGTGCTGAATACAATTAACTGAATTTGAGATTCTCTTAATAGACACAAAAAAATGAAGAAGTCATTTTGGAAAAAAAGCCCTAATTTTTAAAAGAAGTCAAAAAGTGATTTAGTCAGTCATGAAACTCACGTTTCCCTTTGCTCCTGGTCCCTTCCTCGTGCTCCGCTGTGGTTCTGGGCCTCCCGGAGTTGTTGCTCCCTCCGTTTGTTTCTCATTCCCAGACATAATGACAGCAGGAGCATAGCCACTCCGCAGCCCGTCAAGACGAAGGCCACAGAAGACGCCTTATTTTTCCTGCCTTCACCTGCCGGGTTGCCGCTGCTGCTGCTATTGCCAAGTGGTGTTGCAGGTACCACACTCCACACAATCATCACAATACCAAGGGCGATAAGCCCAACCCCCAAAGCACACAGGGCATACTGGGAACCGGAGTTTCCATTGATTTCGCCGCTGGTGTTGTTGTTGTTGTTGTTGCTGTTGTTATTGTTACTGCTACGAGCCTGTTCGTGGCCAAGAGTGTCTGGTGGTCCACCCACAGTGGAACGCATCTTGGCAGTCCCTAGATTTCAGTCAGAGCAGCTGCAGACGAAGTCAGAAACTGTAGAGAGAAAGATACAAGGGGGTGGACACAGAATGAAAATCCCGAGAGATATAGAATATGTCAGAGAACAGAAGAGAAACAAAAACACATTTAAAGTTTCTAATGTGGAAATGGTTTCTTTAAAAAGTGGCTGTCTGTGAGGTTGCGTTTCAGTAACATCAGTAGATGAAGTCTCTAAAGGATATTGACTATGTTTTCCAAAAGTTAAAAGCCGAGTCTTGCAGAGGTAAAGTGTGAAGAAAAAAAACAAAAAAAACCAAAAAAAACCTGCACACACTTTTTGATCCGTCGTGCTGAAAAGGCAGCTAATACAAACAGAATTTCTTTCCTAAAATTGAATCCAGACTCTCTTTGAGAGATATAAAATGTGAGGCACGTCAGCATTCAGCGCACTGCACATATTAGCTGCCTGACAGAGATACGCAAAGTTAGGCAGGGCTATTTGTCCTGATTGCTTTGGCCTTTGCACAGCTACAAAGAGGTCATTTTCCTAATCAATAGTGGCACACAGTATGGGAGGGGGGGGGGGGGGGGGGGGGACAGCATGGATTAAACAAGAGGCTTGCACTCCAGCTTTAAAAACTGTTAGCCTCATTTAGGGAGATGGTCAAATTCAGATCAAAGTGTTGACCCACAAGTAAGTAATAAGGTTATAGATTGCACTCCTGAACTGAAATTATTATATATATGACAATATATATATATATATGCATTTATAGTAAGGAGATCAGCATCGTGAGGGTTTAATTCATAGCCTCACCTTACGCCAAAATAGTTGAATATAATGGAAATTTGGCAGTGACCTAAAAAAGAAAAATCTGACATGTAAAGGAGCTGATCATCATAATTTCTGGACATATTAAGTTCCTCACCAGCTCTGAACACGCCGTTAATGTGTTCCTGAGAATGAATTACGAGCCTCCAAAACTCCCCTAGTTCTAGTAGCAGGAAGCCTAACTCAACTCTCAATAGTTAGAGCTCTCCTTAATAAATAAGCGTCATTTCGTAAGGTATTACCGAACATGTTACTTCTGCCCAGAGATTTGTTCTTTATATGCATCCATTTTTCAAAGAAACCCACAGAACATAAAATTCACTGAAGCAAGATTCCATCAAGGCCACTTCCAGTAGGTGTGCTGAATGGAAAAAAATAAATAAAATTTACAGCAGACTCACAAAGTCATAGGGCTGCTCGATTATGGCAAAAATGATAATCACGATTATTTTCACTGAAATTGAGATCACGATTATTTGACGATATTTATTTAACCCTTTAAGACCTACTATAGAACCAAGTCCACCAGAGCTTATATTATTTTTATTTATTTTTTTTACATGCTGTAGTGCCATTTGTGGGAGCATTTCAAGTTGCTATACATCAATACAACTGTTATAGCCCATATTTTAATAATATGTATGCATTAAGTCCATAGTAATTACATAAATTGCAAAAAAGTGCAATAAACTACAAAAAAAATTGAAAATCGCTTTTGTTTTGTTTACATATATTTCTACTTGGAGAAGTTTAAGAGGTTTATCCCTCAAAACTTTAAATACAATAAAGTTGCAAAAAATAGTTTCCCACCACAGGAAATTTATTTTGAGTGTCTTCATAGTTTTATTTTGGAGATACAGCAATTTTTATATACTGCAGGAAAAACAAAAAACAATCCTATGATGCAAATTTGCAAAGAAAACAGCATGTGCATCATTTCACTGTGGGAAGCGTTACGAACAGCTGATAGGAACGGCAAAGCGTGTTTCTGGAATATTATGTTTTTGTTCCTGCAAGCGCTTTTTATGCAATTTTTGCAAAGCTATATGTGGAACGAAACCGTGACCGAGGACAAGCTGATGGCATAAGATGTAAGTACAACTCCTCCGGTTTCATATGCAAAACAAATTATTGCGCTAGCTTACACGGTTCAGGTTCTACAGGGATTTAAAAATAGTTACGCAAAACGGAGCGTGCTGCTCTGACGGCTTTAAAGGGTTAACAATGACTTTAAAAAAATAATATAAAATAGTGTGCAACACCACTGAAGTTTTTCAGTCACTCTCCTCTCCAAATAACTATAGCTTTCCGAGCTTCCCTCGGGTCCTCTTAATCAGCGGTCTCCACCCTTTTTTGCGCCACGGACCGGTTTATGCCCTTTCACGGACCGGCCTTTAAGGTGTCGCGGATAAATGAGGGAGGGGCTAATAATCGGCTCAGTCATTTTTAATGATCGTTGAAAGCCCAGATCGTAATCGTGATTAAAATTCGATTAATTGAGCAACCCTACAAAGTCACATCATAAGGAGCTACACTCAGCACTTTAAATGGGCAGATAAAGATTATTACAGCCCCTGTAAAAATAAATAAATAAATCTGTACAACATTATCATCCCGTAATTTACAAAGAAATATACAGGGTTTCTGTGTCAACCTACTTTTTAATAATTCAATTATAATAAATAAGCAGTTTTGTGTTCATATTTAAAACCATAACCAAACATTAAATCAAACACTGCCCTACAAATTAAAATAATTCTCTGAAGCGCAGTGAGCATGACCAATAAGCACACTTGCACATGTGCTGCATGATTTTATTTTGCATGCTTTAGAAAGTGCAGGACGACTACTAGGGACTGTAAATAAATTAGGACAAAAGCGCAAAAGAAATAACCTCGAACCACTCAGGAATGTCATCGCGAAATACCCATACTATGGATCCATCCATGGATACAATAATAACAGTCTGGTTGGTAAACGTGCCCAGACCTGCTGCACTCTAAAGTGAGCCCCCCCTCCTCCCCATTCCCGTTCTAAGGAATGCATGGCATGAGAGTGAATCCAGCTCATCATGACAGCTGCAAACGCAGATACCACGTCCTACTTTTCAAAAAGTTGTGCAGTTGAGACGTGCAAAGTGAGGTCACATATTATTGACTTGCTCAGGGGTAGTTACAGTCCAATCTAACAGGTTTATTTCACCAAACAACGCAGTAACACATTAACAGGCCTGCCCACTTGAAAAGCAATCCCTCCACAGGCCCGGGCACAACATATTTCTAGTGATGTTGTCGTCATTGTCACCTAATCTAAAAAAAAGTCAACTCGACTCTAAACTAAACTAACTCAAGCTACTAGTATAACTTCAGCACTCGGGTGAGTTGTACTAAATATGACTCACAGCTGGGGGAAAAATGCCCGCGTTCGTGCCAACAATGGGACTCTTTCTTACTTTGAACCCGGGAGATAAGTAATGAGGAAAACTCAAACCCTCGGACAAACACCCTTTGAGAATAAATGATTAAATAATGAGTCGTCAGTGTAACTTTTAGTAACATTCAGCGATACATACTAACACTTCAGCGAGCAACTTTAACGACGTTCCACTCACCTCTGCATCCTAAGTGACTCCTCTTCGTGTTCTGCCTGAACTTGGGAGCTGCGCTGTTTATTATCGCACACTGTCGACACTGGCACGACTTTATGAGGCATAATTTGGTGACAAATAACGGTTAACGACCGGGAAGTTTTCTCTGAGAAGGATGGGCCCGGTCACAGAGAAAGCCGGAAGGAGGGGGCTCCAGCCACTTAGACTTCCAGTTTCATTAACTCTTTCGCTCTCGGCGCGTTAATAGACGGAGTCAGGGTGGTTCTTCACTGTCACACACGCTGTCCCCTCCACTTATCTGCTGTACAAAAAGCCGGGATATACACTTTGACAGTTAATGATCTATTATTGCTTGCGACATAAAGCCGATGGGAAACATTTGTTTGCAAATGCACAAAAATATAAACCGGAAACATCTGGCCTTCGCACAAGTCCTTAATGACTTAAAAGACAAAAGACCTATTTAATACTGAAGTCAATTTGATTTCAGTTTAACAGGCGTTAAGCCAACAACAACAGACCACCTTGTTGTAATTTACTAACACACAATCAGAGCTAAATGGATAAAAACATACGTACACAAGGTAGAAAACTAAGCTTTCAAACCAGCCCAGAGTAATAAAATTAATGGGTAATAAAATTAATGACGACATTTACAGTTTCAGGGTCCAGTACAAGGTTTAGGTTGATTTTTTTCTTAACAGACTTGCCCAGTTAGACATGGCAGTGTGATAATAAGCGTTCATGCGCATAATGTCCCTGGAGTTGAAGCATTTAAATGAAATTGCATTTTGCAGTTTCAGTAGGTAGGTAGGTAGGTAGGTAGGTAGGTAGGTAGGTAGGTAGGTAGGTAGGTAGGTAGGTAGATAGATAGATAGATAGATAGATAGATAGATAGATAGATAGATAGATAGATAGATAGATAGATAGATAGATAGATCTAGCCATCAATATCAGTCATTAGATCATTTATCTCCTCCTGTGGTCAGCTGGGATAAAAACAAGAGGAGACAGATGTCACTAATGTCAAGACACTAAACCTTCTCACAATGCACAGAGTGCTCCACCCTAATTCAAATGCCCTGAGGTTATATGAGCAATGGAAAGAGAGAGGGCGTGGATTAGTGAGTGTGAGCCATAATCCCAGATGAAGCACGGAGAATTCACAAATACATCAGGAATATTTCCCCCTGAGATGAGCTGTTCCAAGAATGCTTCAGGCAGCTGAAGACAGATGGTGATTAGGAACAGGAAGGGGAACTATAACAGAGGACCTGAATGGGATGTACCATCAACAGACAGAGGAAATGGCTGATATCAAAAATGGCTGGAAAAGGACAGCTTAAAGGACAACACAGAAGTCTGATCATGTCAGAACAAGAACAGGCCCCATGCCACAAATCCACAGACACAGAAGCCAACGGGACCCAATTTGCAGACTGTGCAAAGGTGCCCCAGAATCACACACACTGATAGGCACAGCCAAGTAGCTGGGATAGTGTACAGAAACATCTGTGCTGTATATGGAGAGGTCCCCAATTTCCAATATGAAACACCATTAAAGATGGTAGAGAACAACAGGGTTAAGGTCCTGTGGACAGACAACAACTCCTAGCCAGCAACCAGACATAGTGGTGGTTGACAAGGAGCAAAAGACAACAGTTGTGATAGGGCCTGCAATCCCAAGGGACAGCAACATCAAGAACAGGGGGCACGAGAAAACAGAGAAGTATCAGGGGCTGAAGGAACGAGTGGAGCAGACGTGGAAGGTTAAGTCCAAAGTGGTCCCAGTGTCACAGTGTAAGAGCTGTAACCCCCAAATCGGAAGAGTGGCTTCAGCAGATTTCAGGATCTCGGTCTGGAGTCTCAAACTACCAGCATGTGTATGTGTGTGTGTACTATTAATAATAATCAAAGCTCAAAGTCATTTTCAAAGACAAGGCCTACCTGTGTAACTGTTACCTGTGTAACTTGCCCTTTTTTATCTTCAGCATACACAGTAGTTTGTATGAGTCATTCCAATCTCAAACAGATTAAAAATTATCTATAAAAATGCAAATGATTTGTTGTTTTACAACCAGTGAGATTATTAAACGTCAGAGACACAGCCCTGTTTCAAGTCCTGATAATCAATGACTTTTACTTCTTTGTAAATTTACCACTTACTGGCAGTCACGCCTTTTTAGCCCTTTGGACTGGGAAATGCAACCCTGAAGATTTATCCTGCCCACACTGGTGACGTAGATGGTCTTTGACTATTTATTTAGTCATTCGTCTGTATAATTGTGTATGTGCAATATGTCACTGATATGTTCAAAGATAAAAGATGAAAAAAACAAAGGGTTTCACGTTGCTCTGCTTCATTGTTTCAGTGGTCCCCCTGTCTCAGCTTACTAGAATGAGGACTGAAGCAGTCACTGCATTGTTCCTTTGTCATTCTGGGCTCCTGGGAAACATTCTTCCTCCTAAGCTTTTGTCTGGTTCCTCTGCTTCATCAAATACACACTCACACAATGCAAGGACAGAAATATATGTGAACAAATTGGGACTTAACCTGGTGGTCTGAATTAATCCCTTATCACTGCCAGTGTGTAATCAAATATGATGGCAGAGAAATATCACTGTAAACTGTACTAATTTATATGGCTACGTAGGCTTGAGTGTAGCAAATGAATCACACTGGCTTAGACATAGCTCTAGTAGAAATACCAGTATTTTAATTTTTCCCATCAAGTAAAACCATCCAAATCTACTGTTGATCTTAGTTTAATGGTCCTTGTCCACTAAATATTTCAAAGCAGGTAACTGAGTTCCCTCATCATTATCTTTTAATGTCTCACATTACAAAATGGCTTTACCCAACCAACCCTTGGTGGATTACAGTAAAGGCTTTAAGTGAGGCAGTGCATCTAGCCTAAGGAGGGCGTCTTTATTTGTGCTGTGTCATGCAACTATGGTACAAAGGTTTGAGTCATCATGAGTAAGAGGAGGAAATAGCATCATGAGGAACTGTCACAGCTGAGACTTGAGTTAACGTGTCTGACAGGGAGTGCAGAGCTGGATGATAGCTGCCCAAAATGCCATCAATAGATCAGTAAAATGCCAAGGTTATGGCAGATTTTATTGCGGGCACTGTTTGAGTTACAGTGGACGCTGCCTCTTGGAAAAGGGAGGGGGGGGGGGTTTCTCAGTGACACTTTTACTGTAACAATGGAGACTCACTACAATATTATTAGCTTACTTTTCTCTGATCTTTATGGATCCTTTCATTTCCTTTTATTCCCACCTTTATAGTGCAGGCAGCCATATTATTCTTTGTGCTGAGCAGTGGAGCTTTGCAATTTATTGGGAGACCAACCCTCCTTCTCCCATCATCAACATGTCTTTTTTCTCCCCAGATTGTACTCTGGCGTTCATTGATATTCTGATGGATGCAACTAGTCACATATATATTTTAGACACCATCTTTATTTCATTTCAGTGAGCACTTTCCTTTTCACAAAAAAATACACGCTCACACATCACAGCTCAGCGATCTTTTTCTTTGTTGTTGTTGGCATTGCTCAGATATTTTATGTTTACTGCACAGTATAAAACATCAGAAGAGGTGCTACATATGCTTTGACAGAACAGTGTAAATGTGCGAGATGAAAAATGACTATCAAACATAGATTCTAAAATTTTTAAATTCAGTTCAAGTCTTTTTAAGTTGGTTTTTTTTTTAATGCTAAGTCACATTGACAAGGCATCACAAATGGCAGAACTGAATGACACAAGAGCCACTTACACGGTTACGAAATATGAAACTTTGTTTTTTTACATTTTGTCATCAAGTGCTCTGTATAAGACAAACAGTCATTTCCCTCACTAGTCAAAAAAAAACGAAGAAAAAAACCCATTTCAGTTAGTTACCTCCTGGTGTACACACAAGAATAGAAAAATATATAGCTCGAGTCGTTCATAGTCATCTTAATTCTGGCGTTGGGGGAGGGGCGCTTACTGTCCTCAAAGATGCTAAAACTTCCCCAAAAAACAGGAAACTTGTTAAAAAACAACAACAAAAAAACAACATTTTCCTTGTTACAAAGTGCAAGCTGCCCTGTAAAGGCTAATTTTAAGATAAAAAAAAAAATCACCATCCCATGTTTGCGTGCACATGGATGACAAATGTCCATGTTGTACATTGTCATGAAGTGAATGACTGGTATTGGTAGAACTCTGATAACATCACACATTGGTGACCTCGATGCTGGTGTAACCACGGATGGGGCTTCCTTCTGCCCTGGGCGGAGTGTGATCTCGAACCTCTCTAGGCAGGGAGCCATAGCTGCTATGGCAACTCAAGTCCCGCCCATTGCGAGCTTTGGGACTAAATCCTGCTGGAGGCTAGAACAGAAACAATGTATCCATTACTACAAATGACAAACAATGTATAAAGATGAATGCAGCTTCTGGGTCTGAAAAGTGAAATTGGGGTGTAACTTGATATAGCATGATGCCTGTTTTGCACATTTTTGCCCGATTTAGAGTCAATTAGCCTTAGGGCTTAGCTACTTCATGACTGACAACTTGCTGCAATAGTTGCAAAGCAGTGTCTGGGGTTTCTCATTCAGATCCACACCTTGTTGATGATGTCATGATGTCAGGGTTAAAAATAAATCCAAGACAGCAACAGCCAAAATGCTCAGGTGGAGGGTTCGTACAGGTATCCACCTTTTATGTACAGTCTATACTTTCTCATTAGTTGTGGTCCCCCTGATGACATATCTTATACTTACAGTTAATTTAATAATCAATAATTGATTTGGTTAATCAATCAAACCTCTCTATCTTCCTTCTTATTTACATGTCTTGCAGGCTGCTCTAGCAATATATTCAATACCCAAGTAATGCTGCAGAGCTTCATTATCGTCACTGTGTAATTTGTCAACACTAAGCTCTTCTGCGCTACAATTTGGCTAAAATTGAGGGAAGAACTTTTTCCCCACCTTCACAGCCCTCCTTCTCAATGAGCCTTCTTCATCGGTGTGCCGGGCAGTAGAGGTGGGAGGTCTGCCCAAAGAGTTCTGACGAAGGAGGACAGGTGGTGTCCCCAGACCTAAATGCTCGTATTCCTGTTTGGCATCCACGCTGCAGAAAGCATGGGGAAAGATCAGTGTGACGGGGGAAGCCAAAATAGTAATTAAAGACAGTAGAAAACACATCCCTGTGAATTTTCCTGTCACCTGGCTTGGCCAATTAGTGTTTTCATCTCTTCCACAAGGTGTCGGCGAACCATGTGTTTGCTGCTGGAGATTCCTAGCACCGTTGCCATCGTGTCAGTGTTGAAAGTGGGGTCTAGCACCATGACAGCCCCATGAACGCCACTGTTTAGGAGACTCTCAGCAAACTCCTGCATAGGCAGAAAAAGGCAAGTACAGAATAGTAATCTTATTTGTTCATAACATCAGATCTAAAATTCTTGGTTGAGTCAAAGAGGATATTGATATTGATTTTTTTGTCTATATCAGTAGAAGTTCCAGCTCCCTGAGGAGTTTAACCGGACGTCATCCAGACATGTTTATCTGTACACACCCGGAGTGTGATGGGACAAAGGCTGTAATCTGGCAAGTGTTGTAATCAACTGGTAGCAGTTCAAAAGTAAATGGCAAAGACCTGCTATCACTTTGTGGAGGTATGGAGCACAGAACAAACAGTCTTTATGTGGTAGTGCGTTTATACAACACAAAACAGTATTGTTACAGCCCCAGCAGGCCTGCTATGTTTTATTGTCTGAGAGTCCTACTGTTTGCTTCCTTGAATCAGGTGCCTCCCCCTTTCTGCTGTGGGGCTGGTTAGATATGCACTCAGCTGACTCAGCTTAGCAATTATAACTGAGAGTATAAAAGCTGAGGGGAGCCACAACTAAGCACCAGTGGTTCACCTGTGTACACAGGGTTGGCTTTGATTTATTGATTGATTAAACGCTTTTCTTTGCCCACCAAAGGCTTTGCTTTTCTCTCGTTTGTATTTTGTCCTTGACAGAAACAGCACTTTACCCATCTCTTTAAAGTTTTTAGTATAATCTTGTTTTGCCTCATTCCAGAAAAGAAATGCAGTACAAATACCCAGTTAAGATACTGAAGTGGAATTTTCAGGTGTCATTACATAACTTGAATCTTTATTTTTCTCACCACTTTTTACTTTTATTCACTACATTTTTACACAAATACCTCTACTTGCTGCATCGTACATTTTCATAACAGCCTTATAGGTTCAAGACATTTGAAGGGTGTTACTATTCCACATCACTGCGCATCTTCCAGATTTAAACCAATTTGAGGCTAAATTGAGGAAACAATAACACATAAAAGGCCATTTTATTGGTCTATCCATCACTGGTGCTTATCACACACGACAAGTGGTACAAACCTATGCATCATTTATCACTTTATATTCAGAGGTTACCTAAGCACTTTTATTTTACATTCAGATGGATGGATCGGGTGTGTGTGGGGTGGGGTAACTTGGGGTTCAGTATCTTCCCAAGGATGCTTTGAACTGGGGAGGATCAGTCAGCCCACCATAAATTGTATAAATTGTAGACAATTTATACAATTTATTTCATAGTGGTTATTTTCTCGTACACTACCACAACAGCTGATATTAGGGTTCTTTTGCCTGCCAAATCCCACTTTAACCCCTGACTATATTCATTTTCCTGTTTAGGTGTGCAGGCCAACTCACCAATCTACAATGTGGGCAGCAGCATATGTTTTTTTCTCTGTTTATGTTCAACATACCAGATGTAATCTAACAAGTACGTTCCATAATATGACATGAGGTTGTGTTTCCTCTGCATAAAAATAGATGGTAGATATGTGCTCGAAAGAGCTACTTTTAAACCTTAATGAACTTTTATCAGCGTATTTTTAACACAAATATCTGGAAATTAACTATCACATACCCAGGACATTCTGAGATTCAGACCCAGAACCTCTCTGATTTGTTATGGCGTAACGGTAAACTCTTTAACTTTGCTAAAACTATACTTTTGTTTGCATACAAGTTTGACCTGTAAACCTATTGGCTGACATGTGTTCAAGAATTTTAAGATGAACTTTCTCTCACCTTGAGGTCAATATCTCTGATCCATTTCATGACCCGATGCATGGTCCATACCAGAGGATCCACATTGTGGTGCTCGCACTGTACCCGGCGAACCTGTAATGCCTGAAAACCATTTTAACAAGAACTTTTACAGATCTGATCTATTTTCACCTTTACTGTGAACATCCCAAAGTACAAAGGAGTGACAAAACTAAAAGACTGAAAATCTAGACCCTTCACCCCTACAGTTTGCATTTACTTATCCTTTTAGGTGGAAGGATCACTGCCAATCAATAAAAGGTAAACTCAAAAGTAAAATCAATGTCAAGCCCCAACACCTTACTATAACCCCTCATTGTTATTTGTTTTCCTTTAATTTGTCACCCATCAGTGTACTCACTGCCATTTCTCATTTACCTCCTTGTCAAAATGAAGCAACTGCAGCAGTTCGATGCCTAGCAGCAAGCTGACCTGATGGAACTTCTTGGTGATGTTTAAGTGACGTTCGAGGTCCCGACGTGTCAAAGAGTTCAGGACCCGCCCATCTATCAAGTGATTGTGAAAGGCCTGGGAGTACTGAGGCAAACCCACATCGCTTAACCAGGCTTTTGCCACCCAGTGGTGGTCCATATCCGCAGCCTTGGACAGCCTACAGACAGACAGCATGAAGAGTTCCTTTACCTAAGAAATCACATTTTTATCATCACGTGTGGGATTTAGCCACAAAGAGTTTGAATTGTACTGACCAGCTTACACCCCCATTAGGCTGAAGTTCCTAACAAGCACTGAATGGATTGTTGCTAAATTCATATTGTATGGTATAATAATAATAAGTTTGCCATCTCTTGATTTTTCTTCTGATTTCATCATCAGGTTAAAAACTACCATACTAAAATAAGACTGTGAACATGCTTCACCACATACCTGATAAACAGTAGCATGTTACTTTTGCTAATGTGGACACATTATGTAGCTTTAAGAACTACTGAGCTGAACTCAATTATTTTTATTCAATTCATATAGCACCAAATCACAACAGCAGTTGCCTCAAGGCGCCTTATACTGTATGATAAAGACCCTACAATAAAAGAAAGAAAGCCTTAAAAATCAGATGACCCCCTATGAGCCAGAACTTTGCAACACTGGGAAGGAAAAACTCCCTTTTAATAGGGAAAAATCTCCAGCAGAAGTGGGCTCAGGAAGGTGCAGCCGTCTGCCATGACCGGTTGGGGGTGAGGAGAAAAGAAGAGAGCAGACTGAGGTAGGATAAAAAACACACTGTAGAAGAACACCAGAGATTAACTATGACTAATAATGCATTGGAGCCCATCTACATCAGCAGGGAGTGTGTGAAGAGGGTGCTCAGCTTCAAGTTTCTGTGTGTGCACATGGATGCAGACCTCCAGTGCTCCAGCTTGGAGGTTATGAAAAAGGCCCAGCAGCATCTCACTTACTGAGGAGCCTCAGGAGGACTACCCTAAAGAGGGAGCTGCTGCTAACTGTCTTCTACCGCTACTCCACTGAGAGTGCGCTGACATATTGCATCTCTGTGTGGGTCTCGAGCTGCACCATAGCACACAGGAAAGCACTACAAAGGGTCATTAACGTCACGAGAAAAATCACTGGCCGCCCTCTTCCCTCCCTGAAGGACCTCTGCAGCACATGCTGTCTCAAAAGGGCACACAAGATCTTGCGGCACTGCAATGCAAATACCTGACACCGGGCCTTGTGCAATACACAGTGCACACACTGTATATTTCATTCTGCATATATGTTACTATGTATATATTGTGATTGCTGCTTGCCTTTCATTTAGCACCAATGCAGGACAGTAGTCCAATTTTGTTGTACTATTGTAGAAAGTATAACTGTGCAATGACAATAAAATCATCTACTCAAACTGTAGCTATTATTTTAAAAAAGAAGCTGAAATTGTTCACAACTGCTGTTAACAAATCAGGTAGCTGTGCCATTATTATTGTTATTTATTCTATTATTCTATTTTACTCTTTTACTTTTGATTGTACTTTTTATCTTACAAAGCATGCTGAACAATTGTGTAATGCCACATAAATAAACTTGCCTTGGCTTTCATCAAAAATTGACTGATCAATCAATCAATCTAGTTGGATTAGATTATTGGATAATGATAACCACATGCAGCCCTAAATATCACATATGTAAAGGAACTCACTGCAGAAAGTTTTTGAAGGGATTATTTCTTTGCTATAAAGCAGTTTCACAGAGAATTCTTCAAACTTTGCACTTGAAGGCCAGAGTGAGGGGGGAAACTGACTCGAGAAAGACATGCTGCTGCTAAATTTTTCAAATGCAATTCTTCAGTGCTTTAGGGTTACTGAACTGAATATTTCAAAACCCAGACACCTTGATCTTAAACCTGCTACTTGGCTAAACTGCCATACAGTGTAACTATTGGTTAAAACAAATAAGCTTATACTTGCCACATATGTGTTTATGATTCACACAGGAACAATTTAGACAGTCTTCAGTTTAGCTGACCTGCATGCCTTTCATGCCCTTAGGAAGCTTTCAAGAGCTGTAACAGCCTTGGGACTCTTGCATTTGTTTAAACTTCATGTGTGGTAAAAAGCCAGAAACGAGATCCTTCATGCATTAGGTAAATGCATGTACAATAAATCACCGACAGGTGGCCCCCATACGCCATCAAGTAACAGGCAGTTTACAATAAGGACCACTATGGCCCTTCCTTACCCTCTGCCGTTCTCAACATCTCTGTAATCTTCAATGGCCAGGCGGAGTTTCCGACGATGCATCAAATTGCTGACACCTAGACCCAGCTCCAGGTCTTCATCCGTTAACCCCAGTAAAACCTGCAAAAAAAAGCAAAGAAACAACACTTCACAGGAGGTTAAGCCATTCAGGCCGAGAGTGCTATAAAGTAAACAATATGGAAGCATGTAGAAACCTGCAGGTGTTGCCATACCTTGCCGCTTTTGACGTTTTCTGAGCAGGCGCGGATGTACATGGGCATCGCCATGACAACCTCCAGCCAGGCCTGCACGGTGCCTGCCCTCCACAGAGACATGGGCGTTGTCCTGGCCAGCTCCACCTGCTGCAGACGGTCGAGCTGGTCCTCTGACCCGTCTGACAGGCTGAGGCGAGTGGGGCTGGAGAGGCTATCCGAGTCTGGGTGGGTAGACAAATGGGTGATGCGGTTGTGGTTGTGCGTGAAAGCAGAGGTGAGCATTGTGAGCAATGAAAAATAAAATAAAAACAACAACAACAACGTTAATGTGCTGCAACAACAACAATATATACATATAGTTTCATATCAAATCAGCCCATTTAAGGGGAAGAGGGAACAAACAAGCTTTTAACGACATCCTAAGCTTTTGGCTGCATGACAGCAAGCCAAGCGTTTGCCAGTAATGCTGTAAACAAAGTTGCAGCTTTTATAAACAAGCTCCTCACTTAAGAAGTCCATTAAACCAGCAGCCGTTTGAGCTGTTGAATTAACATGACTCATCTGTCTAAATTAGCCCGCAGCTAACAGCTCTGTGGAAATATTAAAACATGCAATTAGGAGATGCATGAGAAATGTCGATGCATTAAAAGCACGTCTCTCTCACAATGTTATAATCGACTGTGAGTAAATCCTGACACTTTGAGCACTGCCTGAATAATTCCCCGCGGTGTTTCAATGTTACCACGCTAAACTGAGCCAAATATTTTGCCTTTTTTTTAAAAAAAATTATTGTTAAATTTAAGTTCTCAGTATTTCACAAGTGGTGGAGTCACAAACGAAAAGAAATATTGGCCGAGAACATGTTTTGTTTCATTGTAAAAATGTGAAAGCCATTTAACTAACCCCCGACCAGCGGGTGGCAACCTGGTATCAGGTTTGGACTCAGATGTTGGTACAGCATCATGAAATGCTCATCAAGAACTTACTGCAGCACTTACTGTGTTTTTCTCCCTTTTTAAAATCTTGTGATACAAATGAAATACTTCAAAGTATCCTGTCTTATTCCATAGTTTCTGAAAACCTCAACATTACCCTCAGCACTCAGAATACAGCCATACTTACAGGCTTACCCAGTGAGTGAATGAATGAACTTCAACCAAAACTCCTGTGACCCTAATAAGCCTTGCACAGAAGCATCCACATGACAGCTCCATGGTAACATGACTGTTCTCCTTGATGGTCACTCCAATCATCACATCCATGGTTGCTTTTTTATGTTTGTTTGTTTGTTTTTAAAGGAAAAGAAAGTTCAAGATTCTTTTTACAAACTACACAAAAACGGGTTCTTTGTTCCCTCCACCTAAGTGTCACTTCTAGCAAATAACATGGAAACCCTACTTTTTGGCAGCCTTTACTATGCCCATTGTGTGTTTACTCAAAGGAGATTCACGACTGGATGGTTCGAGGGTCTGAGTAAACTGATTTTTATTAAACCCGCCTTCGGTAATTCATCTCAACCTGGATGCTTTCATGTGCTCTCCGAAGAGAGATGCATGAAGCGACCGTACACTTCTAAGTGCCCTTCTGAGAGCAATTCATATTAAGTTGAATAGATCTGCTCTTTTGGTCAAAGATGCATGCTGGTCTGCGTACAAGGTCTGTTTTTCCTTCCGAACAGAGTCCTAATAAAGGAAATATCAGTGAAAGCAGAGCTAGCTACGGTGTGGTATTTATGTAAAGAGTTTTGTGTCCTTTATGAGAGGAGGTAAGTTTTGTATGTTTTATAAAAACCAGTGAATTGTTTGCTTTTCCTTTAACTACACTTTAGACGAGACACTGAGCCTTAAGTGTGCTCTTCGGTAGCTCGTTTAATAGACCTTATTGCTATAATATAGCAGCATTTCTGATACCATGACTGGGAAAAACAAATGGATTACAGCTGAATGGATGACATCACCCATGGTGGCTCTTCGCTGCTTCGAGGGAGGATAAATAGAGTAGATAAACTACAAGGCCCCTTTAAGTAACAGTTTGGCATTTTGATTAATAAGATTATTTGCTATCTTGAGAGGCAGATGAGGAAATCAATGCTCATGTCTGAATGATAAATATGGAGGTACATACAGTCTGTTTCCTGTCTTCCAGTTAATCAAGGAGTAGCTTCAGCTTGAATTCATTAAAAGAATATTAAAGAAGTCATTTAATGTTTGGTAAATATGCTTATGCTTTACTGTCGTGCATCAGACGAGAAGGCTTATAAATAAGCTTGTATAGTAAATCCATAAAGTCACAGCCAGTCTTCTTATAGTCCATGCAAAGCTATGATGAGCACCCCTGCTTGTAGATTTATGTTAAGCAGTGAATTTCCCCCAAACTATACTTCAGCACAAAATTAAAAGCAGCCAGTGTTTCTGAGCCAGTGACGCTGAGTATGGAGCTTTACTGTTGGAGTATACAGGAAATAAAAGAAAAAAGCCCTCAAATGCATTTTAGTGTATCTGTTAGCACTCAACTGTTTCCAAATCCCTGTCATTAGAGCTAAATTCAACTTGAAGAAGTGCTTAACTCCAAAGGTGTTTTTTTTGTGATGTTAGGAATTAAAAGACATCTGCAAACACAGTTTGCAACCCAGCACGACTCATTTTTAAAGCCACAGGAACTGGTGCACCTCGGTCCCATTGAGTCTGACTGATCGCTTCTTGGGTCGCCTCACTGTGTCGACAGTCTGATGGAGGTCAGACAAGAGGGGTCAGTGTTAGAGGTCAGGAGTCATATCAGAGCAAAACATTATTGATGCCATGTGCTGACACATATGAGATCAGATTCAACAATATGACATGGCCACATCTCCTCTGCACCAATGTTTTGTTTTTCTCTAATTATTGATTCTAATATAATACAAGAGGAAAATTTCATTTTGGCTTAGTGAGGAGTTGAAATTGGAAAAGAGAGGAAAGGAGGCCATTGGGAAGCTTTTGGGATGCAGTCCTCTCACAGATGGGAGTTGCAGGGCTGAGGGAAACTAAGGCACATGTTAAAAATGGTAAGTCCCCTCCAGCATAACAGGACAAATCTGGATTAGAGCCATATCACAACAAATGAACACGCACACACACGAACATTAATGAAGGGAAAGAGAGGAGAGCCACGTGGAAATTAAGCATTACTTATTTTATTTTAAAATAATCTTATTTTTTCTCATTTAGTTCTTTAGAGCGTAACTTTGTTGCCATGCCTTTAAAAGTTTGCTACGATCCACTTCTAAACATCTCAGGGCTTCAGAATAGAAGTCCTCCACCGAGGCCTACATCTTTGACTTTAAATAAAACTCTTTAATAATAATAATAATATTCATTTCATTTCTGCAATGTTATCTCATTTACAAAAAGTAAAATATACGTGGGAAATTAAAAAAAAAACAAAAAAAACAAAAACAGAGCACGGATCAAAAGATAAAATTACATAATGTTTTTTTTCTCTTGATATGTTGTTTCCCCATCAGCAGAGGATCATAAAAATTAGCTGAATGAAACAAAAAAGATAAAATAGCATAGATTTTATACATTTAACTGACTGTTCAGTGAATTTTTTCAACATGAGACGTTGTTCCTGTACATACAATTTGATTCATAGTGACTCATCTCTGAATTATCTTACTGATTTACCTGCAAATTCAATAACTGTGAACTCAAATGTAAAGGACGATCTCCTTACTGGATACGTGGACACGCCACGGTAACCTGGCACTCTAGTGTCTCAGGCGAGGCCAACAAATACCCAGTGTTAGTTTAATATCAGGGAGAGAAAAGATTTCCTGGGGCGTGGCAGTGCAGACTCCGACTCGATCCAATGAAAGATCGGAAGTAACGTGATGTCTGTGGAAATTCTTTTGCTCGGATTAATGCCATTAACCTTTAGTCCAAAGTTAATTGCTTTATTTTTTCCTTTTCCCAGCTATGGCTTGAACTCTACATTGGAATTTTTGCTGAGGTCATGGAAGGTACGCCTTTGCTTGATTGGGATGCTTAAATCCTGATTTTTAACCTTCAATTGTAGTTCATGTAATTTCTGCACCTCTTAATTGAGGTTCTGCTCATCTCGCCCTTAATTCCAGAGGTCTAGAAATATTTTGACTGTCAGTTGAACACCTGCAACGCAAGAATAATTGGTGTTTATGCTATGTATTTTGTGATGATAGCTTTCTTATTTTAACGTTTCCCAGAATAATCCTGCTCCCAGTATTCATACACCAATGAATACAAGCAGCTTAGATCCTAAAAAACAAAGAGAGATAAAAAGGCACAAAGCCTTGCAAATAGTGTGGAATAATATTTAAAAATTCAAAGTGTAATGTTCAGTTTTCTTTCTTTGCTGACCTTTGATATTTCAAATGTAATTTCGCATAAAAAGCCCTGCAGGTGCAGATTAAAACGAAACTGTGCGCAGTTCAGGATGTTAAGATCTTAAGCATTCAGCTGAGCGCTCCTTGAACAGCAAAGGTTCAAGTTTACAAATCTTATCAATTAATTTGAAATGGGGGCAAAATCATGAATGAACATGAAATCAGTAACTAACCTCTCTTTTAAATTAAAAAGAAAAGCAAACAGTTTATCACCTCTTCGGAAACATAACCAGGGAGAGATTTTTCTTTGTAGTGGGGTAACCAGGCATGCATGATTTAGGGACCGGGGCTACGTGCATGCATGTCACACATGTACCTTCTATCTGAGGAGATAGAAAACACATTTCTCACATTTCCTGTTTGGCTTCAAAATGCAGGGGAACAAACTGTTCTGCATAGAAAGTTAATTCCTCTCATAGCAGCTTCTTTGAAGTCTCTCTAAGTAAACATCAAGGATTGCCTCTGCACAGACTTTTTTTTTTTTTTTTTCGGCGGTTGAGGGATATGCACCCGACAACCGACCCAGCGGTGAATTTCAGGAGTCTGCATGCCGCCTACAGGAAACTGTTCTCATCATGGCAGTGTGGAAGAAGGGGATGGACCAGGCAGGACAATAAACAGGGAGGAGATAAAGTTAAGAGGCAGTGGGAGGGAGGGAGGAGGGACAGCGGGGAGTACGTGTCAAAAATAACAAAAAGGCATTCAGGACAAGGAGACATTTACACGCACAGAGTGCACATCAACTGTTATTTACAAGTACAGCAGTCCTTCAAGTTTCCAGTTGAGTGAAAACAATAAAAAAAAAAAAAAGTAAAAATGTAGAGAACAATTCAAAGATCAGATAACACAGCTGTTTTGGAGGGCAGATACAACATGACATGTCCACACTGCTGCTGTATTACACTCTCCACGCTATTTACAGGGCTGTACATATACATACATACATACATACAGGTGCAATTTGCTCTTTAGGTTTACACTTCAGCGAAGCAAGACGCGCCTCCGGCTCCTGACATGGCCGTTGACCATGGGTGGCACAAGCACGCGCACACTCTCGCTCCCATACAAACCGAAGCATGCGTGCATGTGAGACTACATAAAAGGTACACACATTATTTTATCTGTACACGCTTTCGTCACACACACACACACGCACACAGACGCGCACGCAAACACGCACATTCTCTCACGCATGCGCTCGGGCAATACAACGTTGTCCTCTGATAACTGCCAAAAAAAGGCTCTCCAGGTGGTTCACTCGGACGTGTGTGCTTTACCAGTCTGCATCCTCCTCTATGTAATAATCAGGTGTTGAAGTACCATCAAACAAACCGGGGTCGAGGGACTTGCGTTGCTTTCCTCGGGCGAAGACGCGCGACAGAGACCCCAGCCCCATCTTTTCTTTCTTCTTCTTACGCTTCGCCTCCTCCAGATCTTCTAGGGACTGAAAGAAGAAAGAGAAGGAGAGAGAGAGGGAGCGAGAAGGAGGAGATGAAGAGATGGGAGAAAGATGAGAGACCAGAGAAGTCGGTGAAGTAAGGGTGCAGAGTGAGCGATAAAGACCACAAGATAAAGATCACAACACACAGTGACACTTGACATGGTGCCAAGGCATGCACTTATTCAAACAACCACAGCTGGTTTTCACATAAATTCAAGTCACTGCTGCGAGTGAGTGCACAACAGACTGCGTGGTGGGGGGGGGAGGACGACATGGATTCAGCCAGAACGATGGTGGAAGGAAACAACAGCAGCCGGGCAGCAAAGGGCAAGTCAACAGTTACTACAGTGTGGCGACTACTTGGGAGGGTGCGGTGGTGGGCAGCTCTTACATTGCAGAGGGAGTGAGTCCGATGGCGCGGCGAGTTGATGTCGCTGGGTGTGGACGACCGGTCTCCCTCCAGCGCAGAGGCGTCGGAGATGATGGAGGGCTGGCGCGAGTGGCACGGGCTCACCCGCACGGCAGCCACTAAACGGGGCGAGAGGGAAAAGAGAAGAGGCTTGTTTCTTTCTTGGGTGTTTGGGTGTACCAGAAGTAGAGAACAGGGACAAAAAAAAAATCTGTTTTCTTTAAAATAACGCCACGATGCCTTTAAATAAAAATGTCTTTTTGAAAAAGAAAAAAGAAAAAAAAAAGTCTGTAACCAAAAAGCCTGAAATTATTTGCAATCAGCTGCAGTTGCTAAGCAACAGTGAAAACAGCTTCACAGAGGTTTGAGAAAGTGTGTGTGCGTGCAGCGGTGAGACTGATACATACAGTGCAACCAATGTTTGCTTCTGTCCCCAATTAGTCAGCAACCTATGTGAACCCTATAACTGCCCTTTAAAAGCAACCTCTGAAAGGACTGAGATGGACTCCAACTCTGGTGGCTATGAGGCTAATTTGTCCAGAGCTTTCTATTTTAGGGTAGCAGGAGGTGACACTGCTACACTTCCCTTCTTTTCATTGCTTTTTTCTTGCTTTTAAATTTAGCAGAGCCTCTCAAACTGATGGCTCACGTTTCTTCTACAACTCCCATAATGATAGAACTTCTGTATTACAACCCCCCCCCCCCAAAAAAAACAAACTTGCCTATTCTTTGTTACATGCTATTTGGCCTACATATTTTGCTTAGATAACACATATCATTGCAATCCTTCGTGCAGACATCTGCACTGAAACACATGAGGATGAGCACTGAGTGCCAGCTGAATTTACCAGACCATCTTGTTTTGCAGAAGGGTTTTCGGCACTGTGCTGTCCGCTTTGCTAAAAACACACCACTGTTTTCTAGTGGTGACACAATTCAAAGTGAGTGAGCCAAATAAGAAAAGACATTTGCTTTGAATTTTTAAAAATGTGGTTCTGCAATGCGTCTCAGCCATGAACGTCTCCGCACAGAGCGGGAGCTGTGACAGGAGAGGCTGTTTCTTCTCTATCTCGTGAGGTGTGTGTAACTCAAATCAAAAGGATACTGCGGAAAATGTTGTGAGGGAGCTGAAAAGTAGAAAAGGAGGCCAAGAAAAATTAGGTACGAACAAGAAATGAAAAAATGTAAATGAAATTAAAAAACGGGGCCAAGTTACTGTTTGAATTCCATAAAACTAAAGCAAACCTCAAACAAATAGGTTCTTAACACACAGCTGATCCTCAGCTGCCATAGCTGTCAAGTGCAGAGAAAACATTTGTGTGCAGCAAAGACACATAGAAGCTGTAAAGCCCCCCCAAAAACAAGAAATCTGCACTTGAAATCATACAGAAAGCGCATGACACGTCACAACTGGAACGTCGTCGTCGGGCAACAATGTGGTCATACTAAGCAGATGGTAGGAGTGAATGTGTGTGAAGCAGGTTCACATGAGCATGCAAAGGGTAAATGATGGTCAAACCGCCTCATGTCAGTCAGCTCATGTGCAGGATGAAGGTGTTATTGGTGCTCCTTGCTGGCTTACCTTGCCTGTCAGCGGGATGCCCCGTGTGGACATAGAGGGTCTGCTGACTCTGTCGGATGGCAGCAGTCAGAGGGAGATCGGCCTGCATCACCCACTCCTGGTTGTTTCCATTGACAACCGCCTCCGTGGGCATGGCCAGCGAGTGGCGCTTGGGCACATCCTTGGTCAGGGTGGCTAGCGACTGTTTCGCCTTGAGGAGGCAGACGGAAAGAAGTCATCGGTCAGAGAGCACAGTGAGCCACAATCAAAATTCTTCACTTCAGCAAACTCACTTTTGAGTGGGCTGGTAAATCTCTATTTTTTTCCCCATGTGTGTGTGTGTACATATACATGTTGTGCTCAGATTTCTACTACAAGTCTCTAAGCGCATGCAGATATGCGAGTTCTCCCCTGGGCTCGTTATGTGGCGCTTGTCTCATTAAAAATGCAGTTATATTCTTGTTCTCCTTTTGTTTGTGAAATCTTTCGCTACCACTCCTGAGAGCTCTGACAGAATATCTGGAGGAGGTGCTGGTTGTTTGTATCCACGGCGGTGTAAGCTGGGGGTGTTGTTGGGGTGCAAAAAAAGAAAATAAAAAATGGAGACATTGAAAACAATTAAGCTTTTCTATAACTTTAATGAACATATTTGCTCTGTCGCTGCTTTTCTGCAGGAGTAACAATGAGCTGTACTGGAGCCTTGGACATTGTGTTTGTGCATGTTTATTTTGTGTCAATAAAACCTTTTTCTTTGTGTTCATGTTTTCTGATTATGCTTGACATGTTTTTTTTATTGCTTATTGTGCGAATCGTATCATCATGCCAAGCGGCGGCGGGCTGCAAATCACCAGCACAATCAACTCCACTGCAATCATCTCCGTCTACCAGCAGTCAAACGGTTATCAATCACAGTCTCTGTCATGCAAAACAGAATACAATCCCAAACCTTCAATGTAATCATTAGTTGTCAGACTACTGATGTTTTTGTTGCCTCCCCCAAGCATTTCAACGTTCAATTAGACCTGAAACACATTCCGATCGATTACAGTGGAAATCTGTGGGACCACCGATGTTAGGATTACTGGGATCAGTCAGGGTGGGCTGAGGGTTAGTTTAAAAAACAACAACAACTAAAAACACTAAATGAAAAACGTGCATCTGAGGAGCAGGAAGAGGCTTTCCAAAGCAACAAACAGGTCACAAATAGGAGAAAACTCCACAGGGGGCAGGAGTGGAAAGATTTAAATCTTGGGGCCTGTCTTACCGCCATGACCCTAGGAGAGTAGTCCCTGTCCACAAGGCGCTCAAACACCCGGAACTCCATTCTCTGATTGACACAGTTACTCATCTGGTGGGGGGGTTGGAGACATGAATGATGGCTATGCTGTACATTCAAAAGGCTTTCCGTGTTTCGATTAGATGCAGTTTAGGCAAAACAGTGCAGAGTGACCAAAGAGATGTACTGTATATCCCTGAACCAGGACTCAAACTATTTGTGCAATATCTTTGTTTCTTTGACTAGTCAGTCGACATTGTTATCTTAGAAGGAAAAAAAGGAACTCTAACATTAGAAATGTTCCTAAATATCTGATTCCAGAAAATGGAGCCTATAAAAAGCCAGTAATGCAGTGCTGACTCACTACCTGCCTGTCAAGTTCCCTCATTTGCCTTTCTCTCTCACCATGGCAAGTTCAGCCTCCAGCTCCTTGATGCGGTTCTCCTTGAGATCAAGCTGGGACCGCAGCATCCCCGTGTGCTCCGTGGCTTCCTTGGTCTGCCGCCGCAGGTCCCACTTTTCTCTCTCTAGGAGGTCTTTCTCTTTGGCCAGCGCCTTTACTGCATCCTCGCTCTCCTAGTAGACACACAGATCCTGATGGATTGGTTCACACATCAAGCACGACTAAACAGAACGATTCAAACAGAAAGGCAGTGGCTCTTTCTGTGCTGCCTTGTTAGGGCTTTCAATATTTCATTTGATTTTTTTTTTACCCTGAGATGACAGGAATAAAAAAAGTGCTTCTAGATGTTGGGCTTACTATGACATATTCTTGTGGCACCACATACGCACCAACATCTAAATCTAAATACCACAAAAAAAAATTTTTTAAACTGTAAACATCCTTTTTTGTAACCAACCGTCTTTTTAATTAAGCAGATTAGAGCATGCACTACAAAAAAACCAAACAAACAAGAAAAAGTGGGTCTGTATGGATGCGTGTGCCTCTATACTGTTAGAAAACGGGTGCCGTACTTTTCTGTGCTGCTCATAGTTGCGTATGAAGTCACGGAGCTGCTCCTCTCGGCTCTCCAATGTGGCATAAAGCTGCTGCATCTGATTCACCAGGTCTGCCTTCTCTGCTTTCAGACGCTTACGGTCCGACTTCATGGCTGGAAGACAGAGTTTGTGGAGGGTCAAATAACTTGAAGATTTACATACTTCTATTTAGTCATAATCTACAGTGTAGATGACTGCACTTCAGTGACAAACAATAGAGTTCAGAGGATTATTACCGTTTTATCTACAGTAAGTTATAAGTGGCTTTATGTCCATGTTCGTGGACCTCCCCCATCCTACCAACGTGCATGTGGTGAAAACTGGAGGTGATCAAGAGCAGACAACATGATAAAGTAGGAGCTGGGGTAAATGTGGGTTGCAAAGAGGCTTCCAGATGTGTAGCAAATATAGACAGGCTAAAGCTGTTTAGCATCCGATAATGAGCCTATTATCTGAACTTTCAGCTGATATGGGTGGTGCTGGGATTGCAGACAAGCTTGACTTGAAAGACTTTAAGGTCTAATGCTGTTCTTAATGTTTTGACACAGCCATGAAGAATGTTGCACATTAAGAGGTGGTCTTCATTAAGGAGTCTTCTTTAATCTAACTAACAAATCTTTTCCTGATTTGTTAGTTTGTTCCTGAAGCAAATAACAATAAAAACACCTGCTGTTGCCGCTGACTATATATAGAGAGGTGGATCAAGCATGAACCCTTATGTCAGTCTGCACTCTGTTGCTGGGTTTGTTAGAGACTGAGTCCCTTTTTTTTCCTCTCCCCCCGTCTCTCTCTGCCACACACTCTTTCTAATCCTCTGGCAGCTCACCCACGCATCATGATAAAGAATATGGTTCACAGTGGTTATTCAGAGAAGCTCTAATTTTCTCAAAGACAAACATTTTTTGCTCTTCTGCATCTGCCTGTTCTCCTGCTTCCTCTTGATCTTTTTTTACCTCCTCGTGCAAGATTGTTTTTCAGAGGTGTTTAAAGTCGAGGTTCCCTCCAGCTATCATTTGAAACTGACAATACATCATTTATTTATATATTATTTATTCATATTGCATCTTTCTACTTTTGTCTTCTTCACATCAAACTGCTTTTCCTAAAAGCACAGTACTTCTCATCACGTGTTCATCTGCCTTTTTCTGCCCTCTTTTTTTCTCCCCTTCAGAACCAGCTGTGTGTCAGTAATGAACTTATATCACGGCTTGGTTAACTGCGTGACAGTCACAAGTTGTGTCTGGCGAACATGCTTGGGCAAGCGGAAATGAAGGACAGATTCAACCTCTGTTTTTTTTTTTTTCAACCGCCCTCGTCATCCTTTCATATCTCTCCCTTTCACTTGTTCTTACCAGAGGAATCCCCAAGCCAAAGGGATACGCAGACCACATTAGCTGGCGAATGAAGACAAAAAACATCCTTCACTGACCAAGAGAAACAGGAAACCTTCCAGCACCTGCCTCAGGAAGTGAAATCAAAGCCGTCTTTGAGATGAGCCAAAAACACTTCTGCTGCCTCACATCCTGCACCTGTGATCGTTTGGCAACAGCGACCCTCCTGGTGCTGGATGCAAGAAAGCACTCACTGTGACTCTTTGAACGGGTTCATTCACACTTGCAAATCATATTAGCACTGTTAGTTACTGCTTCTGACCTACCTATGAACATTTTGAACATACAATTGTGCTCCGGGGGCTCAGACTGTTACGTTACACGCACGAATGTAGGAGAGATGGGGAAGCACTCCTGCTGACAGACATATTAATGACTAACATACTCTGTTGCTCAGTTCAAGCCTCCAAGAATTATTACCAGTTGAAACAACCAGAGAACCACCTGGGAACCATACAGAATTGAAGCTAATGTGTGTGGAGGTGGAGGAGGAGGATGACACGGGAAGGAAGCAGTTTAAGAGACTTTTCATAAAGAAATGATACACATCTGTGCAAGCATCTGTCTTATTCGCTGACTGCTGCGAATGTACTTGAATAGCAGATCATTTGAATCCAATATCACTCAGGAAAAATTAATTCATGGGTTTGAGTTAAAAGTTCAACTTTTACATTGATTTCCCAATACCTTAGTATGCCTACTGTCCATCTACTTGATTTGCAAGGACATGCTAAACCTGCTAACGCATGTTATTCCAGCCCATTTTGCATTCTCAGTCTTCAAGGGCCCCCCATAAATGTTCAGCTGGGTTATGGTTAGGTATCTGTGGACAGAAAGCCAACACTCCCTGGATTTCTCTGGTGATCAAGTAGTCCTTTCAAGGCTTTGAAATGTGTGGTCATTATCCTGCAGTAGTATGAACCCCTGCACACAAAAAGTGCAAGTCAGAGAGCATGTCTCTGAACCTGTCAAAGTGCAGTAGATTCAGTACAGGTGTCTGACTCCAGAGTAACAAAACATTCCCAGACTAAAATATACCCAGCAGTACCTTACATTGTTAGTCTGATGCATTGCATTATCTTCCCTCTTGTGTTTTGCTGCTTTCCTGGGGAAGTGGTTTAGATGCTGCTACAGGCCCACTATGAACACTACTACACAGCCTTCTTTTAGCAATTCAAACCTAAACCTTCAGTCTAGCTATGCTCTTAACACCGACAAAGCAACTTGTTGCCAAGAATAACATTTATTTTTTTTTGTATTTAAAAAGGCACCTAAATCCTTCGCACTGAAGAAAGATTTTTTTCTTTGGCCCACACTGCATTTTACAAATGTTTAGCACTTGCTTTGCAAATTGTTTGCCTAAAATCAAAAGAAATGTTTGCCTTTGTGAGAAAACTGTATTTGTGCAAAAAGAAATTTCAGCCTGTATAAGCAGAAAAGAAGCGAATCAGGACATCTGCAAAACATTCCCCTTAAAAAGTCCAACCCAATGTGGAAAATCACAAACACCTGATTACAACATCCCTTTCTACATAATATATATATTTTTAAAACTCACGGCACAAAGGCTCTTCTGATACCCGAGTCCTTGCAATTTCAAGTAGTTCAATGTGAACATCTATTACTAGAGTGTGCTAAAAGCTTTTGTCTGCCGGGCTCCTCTATGATGCTACTGAGAGACTTAATGAGTGAGCCAAGTCACTGGTTGCTAGACAGAAACACTGGACTCCTCAGGGAGCTTGTGCCAGTATTAAAAATAGCTAAGAGCAGGTTATTAACCTTATTAGGAGTGCAACCCGTTTTTTAGGATGAAAACATTTGGGGTCTGTTTCTAGCATGTTGACAACAATTCATTCAAATTATCATAATGAGCACTGACTGGCTGTGTAATACATACCCCCCTCCCCCTCCCCCCCTCATTCGGAAGAACGGAATATTTTGACATTTTCCAAACTATGTATATTTGCTTTCTTGTGGATAGTTAAATAGGAAAAAAATGGATACTTCTTTCACCTGCAAGATTTAAAAAGTAGCCTCTTTGCTTAGCGCTGTGACAAGATAAAGTGGCATTTGTTGGAACAATCACACAACATATAACAAGTTAATGGGTGAGCTTTATGAATCTTGGGAGGCATAGTTTGAACCTCTTGGTGAAGCCAGGTGAGCTGTTTGTAATTCAAAGCTATATGAATATTACACATTAAGGACGAATATTTTCTTGTTAATTCTAGAGGCAGCAAGACTTTATCACCCTTGATTATAAAAGAGGGGGAAAAAAACAACCTCAGCCATGTTGTTGTTGCTCACACAGTGTGTTTTTCACATCCCACTCACTGCATCCTTCTGGTTAAATAACATCCCTCATTATCTGCTGTGCCCCATCTATGGTGGCTCACATAACAAGATTTAAGCCAGGATTACAGACAAATAACATTTCCTTTCTATGTGTTGCCAGCTCACCCTTAACAATCACCTTTTCTTCTGAGGAAGACTTCTAAGTGATGGAAGTCTGCAAAAAATACACTGAATCTACAGCACTTCTAAAAAAATGGATATCAGTAAATTTCAAATTGTGATTGTGCTGTGACCTTTAAGCTTAAGTTCCTTGGATAGCATTTTTAGCTAAAACACAAACACGCGCTCCTCTGTAAATGACGATCGCTACATTAACATTAGCCCACGACTGCGTATAACTTCAGCTCTAAAGAGAAGGGACAGGCTTTTAGTCAGCTCTTAACATAATTATTTTGGGAGAGAACAAAAGAGACATCGGCTCATTGGAGGGAGTCCATTGTTCGCGGTTTGGGATTTTAAATCTGCCAGCTGAATAATGATGTAGGAGCCTCAGAGCAGCACAGTGCACTCACCTCCTCAATTCCTCAGTAAAAACAAACTCATGGGGCTGTGTGGCGTTGATATCACTGGCATTATTTAACAATCCTCGCTGTAAAGCAAGGCGTGTTACCGTGGGATCAGACATCTTTGCGGAGAAGACATCTGACCTTTGTAAGGTACAGTGGGGCAAAAAAGTATTTAGTCAGCCACCGATTGTGCAAGTTCCCCCACTTAAAATGATGACAGAGGTCAGTAATTTGCACCAGAGGTACACTTCAACTGTGAGAGACAGAATGTGAAAAAAAAATCCATGAATTCACATGGTAGGATTTGTAAAGAATTTATTCGTAAATCAGGGTGGAAAATAAGTATTTGGTCACCTCAAACAAGGAAAATCTCTGGCTCTCACAGACCTGTAACGTCTTCTGTAAGAAGCTTTTCTGTCCCCCACTCGTTACCTGTATGAATGGCACCTGTTTGAACTCATCATCTGTATAAAAGACACCTGTCCACAGCCTCAAACAGTCAGACTCCAAACTCCGCCATGGCCAAGACCAAAGAGCTTTCGAAGGACACCAGGAAAAGTATTGTAGACCTGCACCAGACTGGGAAGAGTGAATCTACAATAGGCAAGCAGCTTGGTGTGAAAAAATCAACTGTGGGAGCAATCATCAGAAAATGGAAGACATACAAGACCACTGATAATCTCCCTCGATCTGGGGCTCCATGCAAGATCTCATCCTGTGGGGTCAAAATGATCATGAGAACGGTGAGCAAAGATCCCAGAACCACACGGGGGGACCTGGTGAATGACCTGCAGAGAGCTGGGACCAAAGTAACAAAGGTCACCATCAGTAACACACTACAACGGCAGGGAATCAAATCCCGCAGTGCCAGACGTGTTCCGCTGCTGAAGCCAGTGCATGTCCAGGCCCGTCTGAAGTTTGCCAGAGAGCACATGGATGATACAGCAGAGGATTTGGAGAATGTCATGTGGTCAGATGAAACCAAAGTAGAACCTTTTGGTATAAACTCAACTCGTCGTGTTTGGAGGAAGAAGAATACTGAGTTGCATCCCAAGAACACCATACCTACTGTGAAGCATGGGGGTGGAAACATCATGCTATGGGGCTGTTTTTCTGCCAAGGGGACAGGACGACTGATCCGTGTTAAGGACAGAATGAATGGGGCCATGTATCGTGAGATTTTGAGCCAAAACCTCCTTCCATCAGTGAGAACTTTGAAGATGAAACGAGGCTGGGTCTTCCAACATGACAATGATCCAAAACACACCGCCCGGGCAACAAAGGAGTGGCTCCGTAAGAAGCATTTGAAAGTCCTGGAGTGGCCTAGCCAGTCTCCAGACCTCAACCCCATAGAAAATCTGTGGCGGGAGTTGAAAGTCCGTGTTGCTCGGCGACAGCCCCAAAACATCACTGCTCTCGAGAAGATCTGCATGGAGGAATGGGCCAAAATACCAGCTACTGTGTGTGCAAACCTGGTAAAGACCTATAGTAAACGTTTGACCTCTGTTATTGCCAACAAAGGTTATGTTACAAAGTATTGAGTTGTATTTTTGTTATTGACCAAATACTTATTTTCCACCCTGATTTACGAATAAATTCTTTACAAATCCTACCATGTGGATTCATGGATTTTTTTTTCACATTCTGTCTCTCACAGTTGAAGTGTACCTCTGGTGCAAATTACTGACCTCTGTCATCATTTTAGGTGGGGGAACTTGCACAATCGGTGGCTGACTAAATACTTTTTTGCCCCACTGTAGCTAATGAAAACAGATCAGACATACAAGCTATTTAAGCACCAGGGGAGAGAAATCTGTCGTCGGTGGATTCAACATGAAAGCAGTCTAATGTTACTGTGGAAAAAGATTTCAGCATTTAGCAAACATTTCAACACTGACTAACTGTTGATGTGGGATTTTTGCTGTTGTTTGGGGTGAAAAAAAAGTTCCAAATTGGACGTTCAACTGGTTTGAGGTTCTTCTTGAAGGCTGTCTCTTTGCTAGTCTTTCTAGCAAGAGAAGCTTTGTATTCAAGAGTTGCTTTCTAATGTTTACTGATTGGAATAAAATGAAAAAAACATCCTCAGGAGAAAGAATGAGCAAAAAAATATATACTTCACTGATGACTTAAACTCGTGACCTCAGGGTTTTTTGAGTACATTTCCTTTCATGCTGAGCTAATTGACTTCCCACTCAAGCAACAGTATTCCTGGGTTTATGATGCTGTCGTCACAGACAGAAAGACACAGGCTCTAACAGTTTAACTGTTCCCCATGAAACAAACATGAAAGAATTTAGATATACATACATGATACATACAGGACTGACAGATTGCTAAGATACATCTAAATAACACAATGGGCCTCTATGAACCAAACAAGGTTTCTTACTTAATTGTAAATGTAATAGTTTTAAATGGACTTGTACTTTTAGAGCTCTTTTCTACTATAACTGAAAACTCAGTGCACTTTTTACTACAACCTTTATTCACCCAATCACATAGATTTTGTGGCTGATGTCATTTATGCGGGCATTTATGCTAGTACTGGTGCATTATGTGCTGGGACTCTTTCATATCTATTCCAACAGTTTCAGCAACCTCCCCCTGGGAATTTGCTGACATTTGTGAGTACATATTATTGAGACAATAACTGTTATTCTCTCACTGATAAATTCAAAGACTGCAGCAAAAAAACAGCTAGAAACGCACAGGTGGAATCGATAATCGATGGCTGTGTCAAGGCGATGTGCCGTTACACCAGCACACATCGAGTTATGCCATAGGTTACATCATACGTTTTCAGTGTGGCTTGTGGTTACAACATAGCAATGGTGTAGATTTCCCACTTAAGCATAAATCCCCACTACCCGGGCACACCCAGGACCTTTAAGTGCAAGCTAAACAAAACTATCTGGATAAAAAGTTGTAAAGGTGTAGGTGCATTTGAGGAAATATGTCACAAAAGCTCTGACTGTCCCACTAGCTCTTAGTTAAGAAAAACCTTATTTGCTTAAAGGTCGTCGGGTCAAGAACCTGAACCTGAAACCTGAAGAGATTCAGTGGTGCTGAGAGTGTGTGTGCTTTTGTATGTGTGCACTGGTGTTTTAACACCTAACAAGGAAAGAGGCCTTGTAGTCAAGGACAGAGCTAAGCTAAGTACAGTGTAGCGTGAAATGACACTAAACAGAGCCGGCAGACTGTGCTTTGATGATACATAGCTGTCTACTGCTTTCATATGAGCTCTGGCTTGACTTGAAGTCCCTCAGTGATAGTAATAGCCAAAGTGAAAATAGCTAATTAAAAACAGCAGTGAGGGCCAACTCCACTTTGAAACTTCATTAAACCAAACTTTGATGAGAAATGAGAGTTGCGTAAACGTATAAACACCTTTTGAGAACTTCCTGGTTGCATTCACCAAGCTGGGGCTTAGTTTCTCTTTGTAACACCGCTTTATGATTGGCAAAAATGAATCAGGTCATTGTCATTTGTGTGAGGGGCATTAAATGCAGCTCTTGGGTTGAATTGAGTGCCCATGGACATCATAACAAAACCTGCAATTGTAAAAGGTTGGCAACTACCCTCGATTACAATTATAGCGTTCACACACCAAAGCCCGGTTCACAGTGGAAGCGAACTCAGGCCTTAACATTTAAACGATGTGGGCATCACACCAAATAAAGGCAGAGAGGGAGATAAAGGAAGAGACCGCAGAGAGGAAAATGAAGAATAACTGGAGTGCAAATGCACTGAAAAGTAGCGTTCACCTCTTCTTTATTTCGTATTCATAGGCACAAGAAAATCTGCATGCAATTTAGCCGCAAACCATCTGAACCGAGGTAGGAGTGGCAACATAGCTTCAGTGATCCATTCCCAAATTAAACAGGTATTATCTCAAGTGGCAAAGAGCAAAGGAAGGAACGATCCATCTCTTTCACGCTACTTCATCACTTCAGCCGCTTGCTTCTTCATCCAAAACAAAACCACACTAAAACAAAGAAGAACTAAAAAACAAAAAAAAATAGGAAAAAAAAAAAGACAAAGCTTCTCTGCTTCACAATAATTGTTGGTAGCACTTCAATAAAAAAAAACCCAGGGCTCTCATTCTTCTGGGAAAAGCACTCTGCAGGAGCATCTGGTGGGATCCTCACAATATGCCAGCCTTGTGAAAACTGAGGGAAATCAAATAGAGTCAACATCTCGGCTCCAATCAATTGGCAGCATACGGAAATTGCTGTAATTAATGAGGTATTCTTAAGAACATTTGGCCTATCTTCTTTTTTTATGATCAGACTCTCTAAAACAACTATTTCCAAGTCCGTCAAGTCTTTTTTTTAGCGTTGTTACAAACCCTTTGAATAAAAGTAAAAAGAAAAGAGGAACTTTTTTTTCATACATATAAACATTTTTATTTCCTTGCACCTAGCATAGAAGAGACTTGTAAATAATTGCTGATGTGATCATTGGAAAAAGCCAATACCTGACAGAAGACAACATTTTAAAAGTGGGCCCCCTTGCCCACGATTAACACTTGAGTTACACCTAAGTACTTTAAATCTACCAAATTCCAAGATGTAAAGGAAGGCATCAAAGTCAAGCACACATTGATTACTAATGGACTCAGTATCTTTTAAAAAAAAGCGCTTGTTCGGTTGCTTAAAAGCCTGATTTAAAAGAAACTGAGAAAAAAATGATTGCGTGCCTCTATTTGGACAATTCATTGAATTTAAGACCTTTAGCTCTGGGTGGGTTCTCATGCCAACAATGATTCTGACCATTCAGAGCTGCTACTGTTTAAAAACGTGTGCCTTCATGCACTGCATAATAAGACCCAGAGCTTTTTTGCAGTAGTTTTTCAGGCAGAGATGAGATGTACTCTACACACATAATGAAAACTGAAATTACTTGTACATTAGTAATCCTCCATGTATAGAATTCTGCAAAAGTCTTGAGTCACCCCTCATTAATTTTAATATTTCCTCAGAAACTGGAAATACTGAAACATGGGCAATCATATGTGGAAATATACTCATTACTGAGTTGATGTTTGGAACTTTGATTTCTGGGAGTTTGAGTTTGTTGGAGGTGTGGTCTTAAACTTTTGATCAGCTGTAAAACAGCCTGTTTCAGTTTACTCGCTGTTTTCAATAAATTGCATGCTCAAAAGAATGTTATGTCTCACTTCCATTTCTTCTTGTTGCATGTTGGAGCTCTACTTGGAACCTTGTTAAGATCCAACCATGCAAAATATGATTTTTCCCATTTTTCCAAGTGGTCATAAACCTTTGATTGGGACTGTAGTATGCAAGGAAAAAGCAGACTTTGTACAATTATAATGAGCTTGAAAGTTGAGATTTTGTATAACTATCTTTATTCTTAAGCACAGTCTGAACCCTCTAAGCCAAACCTTCTTGTAATTCTTTTTAAGTAGTCTTCAGGAATCGTTCTCCAGGTTTCTTGAAGGACATTCAAAGCTCTTCTTTGGAGTTTATTGCCTTTTTCTCTAGAGTCCAGACCTCAATGATGTTGAGGTCTGGACTCTGGGGAGGCCAATCCATGACTGATAGTGTCAGTCTATAGTGTCAGTCTTTTCCTTCATCAGGATGGCTTCTTGACATGCATCCTTTCGGGTCCTGTGTAAGGCCTTTGCTGGATGTTTTCATATTTTCAATGGTCATGACTTCAGATGTTCTTCTGTTGTAGATATTGTTTTTTTAAAATCCTGCCACTGCAGTCTGAAGAAAAAACTTTGAAAGACCTTCAAAGCATAATTTTTTCTGATAATTCTCTGTTTCTTTCCTTTTAGAAATATTTTGTCTATTTTCTTATTACTAATTTTCTGTTCATGCTTTCTCATAACGGTATCAGCCTATTAAGATATTAATACACACAAAAACATCGTCATCAGTGTGATCCAGTACCATGTGCCAACATTGGCAGCAAGAAACTTGAATGCATTGCGAAGCAGAAGTTGGAAAAGGAACAAAAACAACAAAAGAAGGATGAAAGATGTGTTTCTACTTTCTACTTAGAAACAACTGTAAATATTGCTGAGGCCAGAGCCAACATTCACTAGCTGCTACCCACCCCAAGCCAACAGCACAAAAAGAAAAAGCTAGGAAATGCAGTTGCTGGCCTTTCACAGCTGTCTTCAGAAATTATACGTTTGGAGTGTGCAGTAGTCTCAGTGCATGAAGATTGAGAGTGACAACTGCAGACTTACAAAAGAGCTGAAACGAACTTCTGCTGTAAAGACCAGGCCAGTGGGAAAATAACAATAACATGTAAACAGTTTTGCTTCGTTTACATGTGAATGCAAATCTCATTCAATTTTCACGTCAATGTTATTTATATTGTGCCAAATCACAACAACAGCTGACTTAAGGAGCTTTATATTGTAAAAAGCAAAGACCCTACAATAATAGAGAGAAAACCCCACAGTCACACTACCCTGTATGAGCAAGCTATTGGCGACAGTGGGAAAGAAAAACTCCTGTGGCAGAACCAGGCTCTGGGAGGGACAGCCAGTTGGGGTTGAGGGGAGGAAGATGGGACAAAAGACACGCTGTGGAAGAGCTACAGATAAATAATAACTTGCATTTAAATGCATAGTAATTGAAAACAGGTGGCCCAGCATCCTAGGCCTATTGCAGCGTAACTATGGGGGGATTCAGGGTCACCTGATTTATCCCTACCTATAATCTTTATCAAAAAGAAAAAGCTTAATCTAAACAGTAGAAATCCAAACCCAATTCAAGTAGAAAGAGTGGCTGAGGGTCATCTAACTGACCAAGAGCTCTGACTGAATATCAGCTTGTCCTTCTGTTCCTCATAGGAAATGCCTTCCAGAGGGGGAGGGAAAACACAAAATGAAAAATAGCAACAGGAATGACTTCATACTCAAGTTCACAGTCACTTCAATTCGCCTGGTGAACTTACCCCAGCAGAACGAAACCTGAATATGACAACACCCAATTTCCTCTTGTCCTCCCACATACCCAGCTTAATTGTAGACTAGATCCACCCCGCTTAACGTTTCTGGCCCTCGTAAGCCAACCAAAGTCCGCTTTTATAAAGCTTTCATTAGCTGCCGATTACCGTCAGTGCCTGCTGGGGCTGGTAGGCTTTGGCCTTCATTAACAGGCCTGAGTCATACAAATGACTGTATGAGCCTGTGTGCACTATGTTCAGACAGCCAACATCCCGCTGAAGAAGAGATAAGTATTTATTTGATGTGTGCTCTATTCTACTCTGCCCCAGTCCATTTTGTTTTCGTTCAATTCTTCCAAAAAGCGTAGGCTGCAAGTGTCAAGTGAAATGTCGCAGCAACAAAATCCCCTGACAGCATGTCATGCTTTTGTCTGATACCAAATGGTAGTTTTTGTGTTCTGCCTCATTCCATGGGCGATAATTCTTTGAAAAAAATAATTCACTGCCACACTGATGACATCTCTGCTTGATGCCCTGCAATCCACTCTAAACTGCCTGGCAATGTTCATTTCTTTACTAACTGCAGACTCTCTGAGAAAGCAGCATGTAAGCAAAGACAGGTAGCAAATTAAAGGAAAAAAAAAAAGAAGACGTCTGCCCGCACTGCAAATCAGTACCAAGTTGTCAGTGACCACCTTCATTATGTGATGAAGCACATCCTTCCTAATGAGAACATTTTTTTCCAGGATGTAACGCCTTTGTTCACAGGACATAATGGGTCAATGAATGGTTTGACAACGATGATCATCTTTTGACCAACATGTTCAACAGCGCTCTACTTGGACCATCAAAGCACCACATTACACAATGTCTTAGAAGGCTGGTGGGTCCATCCCTCCAGCAGTGTCCTAAAGGCTTGGACAATCAATACCAAGACACCAGTACGCTGTTTTGATGGCACACGCTGGCCCAATGCTTTAAAACTTTATTTTGTCACTGGTGTGCATATTCCCAATTCAATCCTAGATAAAAAGTTAAAAAGGCTTATTTTATTTAATGACCTGCCCTCACGTTTTAGTTAGATATATGACCAAGCCAAAAACGAGACTTCAGGGAGATGAAAGATCTATGTGAAGCTAGCTATTACAGACACCTTAGTAACGTTATTTATTTTAATATCACCTTCTTGAATCTTCTACATTATGTTGAGCTGTATTTGTGTCATGCTGCACAGTTGGAGAAGAGCAGCTCGATTTGCCAAAAGCGTGGAGAGCTTTTTCTTTTTCCTTTTTAAATAGTCCAAGCATCTGCGTCTCCTCTCACCCCGAGATATAACTCCATCTCTCTAGCATAACACATGCTAATGGACCATAATGCAACTAATGGGCTGCATCAACCACACTAATACAGACACTTATGTTAACATTATGATGAATAGAAAAGAAAAGCCCGATGGAGCAAAAGGCTGCACAGGTTTTGTCTCAGCAGGAGCGGGAGCAGCAAACAAGAGATTTAAAGCAACAGGATACTAAATTGAATGCTTTGACCAAGGAAGAGGGAAATGTGCCACTTATTTTTAAAAATTGTGTTGTGTTGTTTCCCCCAACAGGACACATTTACCTGAACCTACACTTGTTCTGCATTTTTTTTTTCAGGAGTAGCGGTGAGGAAAGGACCAAAGTGTAGAATATCAACGACAAAAAAAACAATTCCAAAAGGATGAACAGAGTCCAAAGAAACACACACACTACCGAAAATACAAAGCAACACAAAAAAAAAAAGATCCACAAAAAAGGTTAATCACAGGACCGCAAACAGAGAGGCGACGCACAGGACTATATGTACACAGAGCACTAATTAGGGAACAGGACACAGACGAGGGCGAAAAAGAGGAGGAAGCAATTAGCAGGTGAAAACACTCAGGGAATCAGGGAAAGAAACAGACAGGAAGTAAAAAGTACGACAAGCACACTAAGAAAAGTAATTAGCAAAACAAACTGCGAGGTGAAGACACAAACACAGAGGGATCAAAGACAGGGGAGCACTGGAAAAAGTAAAATATTCAAATTACAACAGGAACCAAAAGACTTATATTACAATATTACAGAAACTCAGTGATACTTATTGACTAATACACACATGAGAACATTCTTATCCTGCACAAAAAACAAGTGCATATGCAAAGCTACCATTCGGTTTATGAAATATGCACACCGGCATATTTTCTTCTTTCCACTGTGCACATGTTAATAAATCAGAATCAGTTCAAACCAAGAGGCTTGTGCAATCTCCTTACAATCAGCCATCTGCATTACTGTCCAGCCCCCATTTTTCTATACAAGGAAACATGTTTATATCCACGTGAAGCTGAGCAAGTGGTGATGAGAGATGTTGTAAGAGAGAAGCCTGCACTGGACTTTAAAAACTGATACAATCGTGTACAATGAGGAAGCCAAAACAGGCTTTTTAAAGAGTCTCCATAGGAATGATGAAAAAAAGTGAAAATGCGTTCAGGCTGACATAACAGAGGTTCTGAATATTGCTTCCCCTGTGCTTCTAAAAAGTGAAACAAGTGAAAAACAAGTTTGCTCATTGAAGCTGACATGTAAAAAAGACTACATGAAGAAGAAGAAGACGGGTAGAGCACATAATCTGTCAGCCTGAGATGAAAACTTCTTCTAGAGCATCAGTGGAATAGTGCCATGAAATCAGACTGTAAGTGATGATGTCCATGTTCCAATTTTTAATGAAAAACAAGATCAATTTAAAGGTTAAGACCTACACCTTTCCATTTAGTATTTTGTTTTCTTTCACCCTTCTTTTGTTCGTAGAAATATAATTTAATTGTTCTTGTAGGCAAAAGCTTGTCACTAGATGAAACGGTCAGGAGGTGCTTGTCTTCACACAGTGAGCAAACTCCTGGGCTAAATGTTACCTACCTGTATTATTAAAACTGGTTGCTACTACCGATCAGAAAATGTTGTAAAGAAATCGAATTAATAACAAGAACTTTCCACATTTCTTCTTAAATAAAAAAAAGTCTGTGTTTCAAACAGTACACACAGTTTCTTGTTTCCTGACAGTCCTTACCTTGCAGAGCCTCCTTGGCTCGATCCAGCTCCTGTTCCTTCTGCGCCAGCTGCACACGGAGTTCAGTGGCAGAGAGCACGTCAGCCGAGCAACCTCCCTGGGTCTCCTCCAGGTCCTTATTCAACATGTCCTTCATCTGCCGCAGCAGGTGCACCTCTTCCTGGAGCTGGGCCACCTCTTCACGCAGCAGAACTGCAATTTGCAGAAAAGGAAGAGAGCTTTACCACAACGTTGCCCAAATTAGTGCAATTGTGAATCGCTGCACAGTTTTAACAGTGAATATGCATTTAAGCCAAAATAAAAGTGTTACTTCAGCAGAGAGAGAAGGGTCACATGCTTGCTGGAATTGGGTCTCATACTGGTGCATCGGCTTTGAACAGCTACATGACTGCAGAAATTGTTGTGTGTGAAATGCTAAACTGATTTAACATCACCACGGGAGGCTGCGGTTTTATTTGTTATTGAGATAACTGCAGAGCCAAATTACTGACAGTAATAAGCATCACAGAGATAGGTGCGGTCCATCAGATGAGTAGAGACAAGGCACTGATTGTGTAATGAAATTTGTCTTTGAAGTCGTCTGTTGAACCTTCTCTGTGTTGACAGGATTGACGAGTAAAGGCGGGAGGAGTACTCATTTAATATTCATTGAATGGTGCTTTAAAGTACTCCTCCCTGTCGTTGTGACAAAGACGAAAAACGACAAAATGAAAAACAACAGCACAGACTATTGTTTTTTGTTTTTTTGTTGTTTTTTTCATTGGCAATTTGACTCGGGGTAAAAAAATTTTAAGTGCTTTCAAAGCACCAGCAGCAGTGAGAGGATTTCGCTCCCTTTTAAAACAAGCCACAACAGACAAATGTCACACTTCAATTTTTCACATTAAAACGAAAAAATAAAATCCAAAATTGTGATTCTTGGCCCACTGAACGCGGGTGTCTAGGTGGAGCATATGGAGCGTCATTTATAGTCGGATGAGTAGAGTCATTCTGCTTAATTTCATGCATCCTCGGGGCAAAGGGGGAGGGTGGGGGTGAGGGGAACTGCTTTACCCCATCTCGTGCAGTTCCAGTACCAAGTGCCATGCATAAATCACACTTCATACTCTGAGACTCCAGCTCCAACTCACACTGAAAAAATAAAATCTGAGATGAATGGGACAACTAAGGATGACAAATGTCCTCTGTATTTCCTGGTCATTGTTGCACATTTGAACCAAGAATTTCAAAGATGTAATAAGTGATGCTTTTCTAAATTTAAACAGCATTACAAAAAAAAGAGAAAAAAGAACTGCATTCAGTCAAGGTTAGGATTTCTGGTCATGTAAAATTTGAACGTGGAGAAGATGATTGCAAGTCCCTTAATCAGAACCTAATCAGAAGTTTCCATGTGGAAGCGAGGCAACTGTCTGTTATCTAAAGAACGTGCTTCTATAATCTTGTTACAGACAATAGCTCTAAGTCACTAGATGCACAGTAACAGCACTCTGCACAATGCGCTTTTAAACTGTCTTTTTTTAAGGCATTTAGGCCTGTTTGTCATAGCATTTTATATTGTTTTAAAGCATTTTAAATTCTCATGGTATTTTCATCTCTTAAGTAGACTGTTTTATACTTTATGTACTTAAATTAATTGAGCATGTGTGCAGTGCGACTTTCTTTCATTCAACTTCAAACCCTGTTTGGACCGGATCAATTAAATTAGGTGGTATATTATATATACTATATATATGTACCTATGTTTGAAATTACAGAAGTGATTGCTTGAGAGACAACAAATTTTGTTATATGTGTCACATCCACGGACAGTAACATTATTACAAACACAATGCAATGCCTCCAAATAAAACCATACTGCGTTTAAATGCTGCCATAGTGATTCCTGACATATATGATATTATGAAACATCAGAAACATCAGGGGTTCACATCAATTATTTATTTTCATTTACTTTTTTGTGATTAATGCACTCCATCCATCCATTCGCTTCCGCTTATCCTTTTCAAGGTTGCTGGTGTTAAACTGCATCATCCCCTTCTGCACCCATACCTATGACTGATTTCTTACATAAGGACACTAGAGACCTTCAAGACTACAATAAACTATGACAACAAACCATAAGAGAGGATATGTGAGCCTTGCTCCGATACATTTTCGCGCAGCATGGATCACTTTAGGTCCCATCTTGCCTCCCCTGAAACTACAATTAGTCCCACTGCTTTGCCCGTATGACATGTACCTGCTTCCCAGGCCTTTTGACTCCATTAATTTGATCACTGGCAAAATGTAAAGTGGCTGAGGATAAGTGCTGCCCGCTAAATAACGAAAATGAAATGTAAAAGGGGTTATTAGGAGAAGGGTCGAGAGAGAAATGTTGGCGAGTGGAGTGTCATTACACAGAGGTATACTTAATGGACCTGATAATAGAACCACATTTTACGGAGCAACTCAAGCAGCAACACCCTTATTGGCAATCCGAGAACTGTCCCGTTCTGGAAACAGCCGAGCGCAAGATACAGTTCATGAGTTTTTAAAAATCCTATAATAGCCACAGACTCAGTTTAATTTCTTATTCATTAAGTTTGCATGTATTGATTGTGCAAAGGCAGCAACACAAGGAGTTCTATATAATGGGCAAGTATATTGAAATTGTGTGTTCAGTCTCCAATAACCAACCCATAAATACAGATCAACATTCTAATATCTAATTCAATCATAGTTATACATTATAGATGGCATCTGAGGATTAATATAGTTTATATGTATTTTTTGACTGTAAATAAATATGTTTTTATAAATGGGAAATTTATGTATACCACTCAAAATAGAAAAAAAATGTGTTTTAAACAGATGTTATGGAACAACATTGTAATGTAGGCATAAACAAGATGTTTAATATGAGGTATAGCCTCTTCTGGACATGATGCAAGCAGTCACCCATCTGTGTATGGACTGAACAAGTATCCAGATCTGCTGTTGCTCAATTGCTCAACAACAGATTTGAGTGCAGCCTGCAGCTGCAGTGCAGTAGTCATTGATGGTGGCATCTGATGATCACGTCGACCCAGGATTTCCCCGGCACGTTCAATTGGAGACATACTGGGACTAAATCCTAGCCAAGGAAGTCTGGATATACTCCTAGTTTAGAAATGTCTGTGCTACTCTGGCAGCAAGAAGGGTCCATGTTGGAGCACCTCATGACCATTCAACTCAGAGATAGCCCTCTTATGGACATAGAAGGCTGGGGCTACAGTTCATATAGGCATATAGGCAAGTTGTGCATACACTGTTTTTGTGTTCAGTAAACAAATCACTAGTTTTCTAAGAGATTACAATGATTTACTGAGAAGCAAAGACTGAAAAAAATATTTCTCGACATAAAACTTATTTCTTTTCTTCCCAGCGCAACATGGAGCTTACACAAATATAGAACAATATAGCTCTCACTCTGACTTTATGAGGTTAAAAACATGTATAGACGTGTGCACTGTATTCGAGCATTCACAATTCCCTATCTTACACTTAGAGTTGTCATGCTCTAAATTTACACCGTTAGGTTTTAATTTCTATTTTTAAGCAATGTGTTTTTAATGTATTATGTAAAATATTCACCTATACATATGAATACCTTTTGCTTGCCTTACTGAAATCCATGACTGGAATTATTTTCTGTGTGTCCATTATAAAAAACAAACTATAAGCACGTGCAATCCTGCAGTACTTTGAGTTTACAGCTACATTTTTTTATGTTAGTTAAAATATAATTTGTTGTATATACTATACTTAGCAAGAAGTAGGTAGTGTTGAGTGGTTTACACAGGTATAAATGAGAAAGACTTTGAGTCTACATTCTACTGCTAATTTGAATTTGGTGAGTTAATAAATCATCATCACATTAAAAAAATACAACAATGGTTACCACCAAAAGGGCGCTTAACATAAAGAGCGTAACAGATATGTTATTGTCTAACCCTGCACTCTGGAGGCAAGCTCAGTGTGGAGTGGAGCACTCCAGATATGACAGGGTTTGAGTGTGGGGGGCAGGATGCGGTGGGGCGAAGACTATCACCTATTTTTCAGTGTCCACATAGCCTCTAGGTTAGCAAAAGGGATCAGGGTAGCGCCGCATTACAATGACAGAGTGGGAGCTTCCTGATAAGTCGTATCTTTTCTGCTCACCACTTCAGGACCCCATACAGCTCTAGGTCCTGCCTGGAAGAGGTGCCAACTTCTATCTCAGGGAAAATGTGATGCCCACAATTTACAGTGTTTATGTATGTGTAAATTTAAATAATTGGGGTATTTTAATAAATACTTTTTAATAAAACTTTAGTAACTTTTTTATATTGTACAAATACATTTGAAAATACTGCATACTTAATTTCTTGAAGTGATTTCAGTGGGCAAATGAAGTGTCTTAAAAAGCATTTAATATGATTTATAGATTGTTTAATAGAAAAGAAATAGCTACTTTTTTCTTATAAAGCTTATTAAAAAAATGTGACCCTCAGCAAGTCCACAGCATTGTGGAGTGTAGTGACCCTGAATCAGAAACAACATGATTACGGGTCTGGGGTTTTCAAATCATGTCAATTACATCATCCCACTTAGCAGCATTCACAGTCACATGAAGATATCGCGCACAAAGCTGCACTGCCACACAACTGTCAACAAAAACCTTCTGGCCTTAATTACTTCTCTTCTCAAGCAGGAACAAAGACATACAAACTAAAAACAATGATTCTGTCAGTATGTAGGAGTGTAAGCACAAAAACAGTTTGGCAACACAGAGTTGTTTATTTGAGTTTGGATTGGCGTGACTGTTCCCATCACTGTGACGAAGGACAGCCTCCTGAGATCGACTAAATTGGCTGTTGAGTATCTAATCAGAACGCTGCCCTGCTGGCAGTTGATGTGCAACAGGAGTGGAAAGGGAAGGCTGATGAAGAACTGTAATCAGAGTTTGCTGTGTGGGTTTTTTATGTATATTACCAGAGGAAATTTTTAGAACACCCCAGTTCTTCCAGTTCTTATTGAATTTCAGTTCGAGTCCAATGAATAGCTTGAAATGGTACAAAGGTAAGTGGGGGATTGCCAGAGGTTAAAAAAAAGGTAAGGTTACACAAATCTTTAAAAAAAAAAGTACATTTCAGAATTATTCAAAGAGGCAGTTTTCAGGGAACAAGAAATGCATTAACAACTTAAGCTGTTCTGCAGCAACGCAGGTTGATCAAGTCTTGAAAGGTGGTGCTACCAATTTCTGGTAGGTGTCCCAACTTTTCTTGAGTACTTACAATTTCTTCTGTCTGCATAAAAGTATAGTTGAAACACACTGTGGTACCATGCCCTTGTAAGCTTTTTTTAAACAGTGATGTACTGCAGATAGTTGTGTGCTACTATAAATATAGCGAGGAAAAAGGTAGGTAACAATGAAAGAGATACAGAACATCATAACCCTTTAAAGGTTAGGTCTTTCCTACAGAGAAATCACAAAGAAAGGAAAAGTGTCAGTAAGTATAGTCTTCTTCAGCATCCAAAGGCACTAAAAAACTCTGATAGGAAGAGATCCGGTAGACTCAAAGCCACAAAGAATCACAAAACAAGTTTCTGAGAGACAACAGTTTGTCCCTTGGCCATGAAACATGAATTGGCCAGCACAGTCTGCGAACTTAAACTTCATCGAGCTGGTTTGGGATGAACTGGACGGAAGACAGAAAGCACATTTATGGGAACTTCAGCAACAGAGTGGAGAAAAACTTTCTGAAGAATATTTGGTTTCTAATTGAATTCCATAAGTTCTTTTAAACTTTGGTTATTTCTTCTATGCTTGCATTTCATAGTACAATGAGACATTGAATATCTTGATTTTCAATTAAAAAACAGGAAGAATTTGGGTACTCTTAAACTTTTGACCAGTACTGTACTTCAGATCATGTGGCTTATCGTGTGTGCAGGCAACCAATAAGCAGGCGCTAGTTTACGTCACTCTTTATGTCGCGTTTGTCACATAGTAACTTTCTCCAACTTGACTGCTTATCTGTGTTTGCTATTTTTATGATGGCATTGTGTGATGGTTAAAGTCCAGTTTATTACTTGTAAATGTTGATATTTCTTTCCTTGTGCAGTTGAGGCAATATCGCTGTTGTTGCTATGTATGGATAGAGATGTAGAACTACATATTGGAGCTAGTGTGGCCTTGTTACTTTTGGGTTACGTTTATCTTATATACTGATTTCCAAGCTATGATTTAGTTATTATTTCATGTCATATTTCAATACTCTTACCTGTGATGTGCAATACATTTAAGTATTATGCTGGCAGAAATATAGCTGGATATATGTTACACTGTTAATGTGTTTATTGTGTTTATTATGTTATTTATTTCTTTTTAAAGTACCACACACATGCAGACAAGACTAGAGGTGTAATTTACACAATGAAGGATCATCTGCACGGCCGCCTGGTGATCACATTGTTCATTAACAGGCAGAATTACACACTCCTTATATCCATTCCAATCATAACCTCAGAACTAGATGGGATGAGATGATGTATATATATATCAGTGGTGGCCGTCGGTTACCTCTAAGACTGGGATTTTACTCTCTTGCTAATTTGCACACATACAGCTAGGGGTCGTAGTTGTTGTTATTATACTACTATTATACTACAACAAATTGGAGAGTACTACAGTGGCAGTGCAGAGCCCACATACCCCCTCTAATGACATAATCTACATCTCTTTGACCCTTAAAGACCCTCTCATATTTGCAGATGCATAAAATGTAAAATGCAATCAAATTTTTTTCTCTTTATTTTCTTTTTCCCCCAATTACAGTTAACATCTAAGCCTAACATACCAGATGTATGACACATTTTATTTTTCCTTTTACATTATTTCCATCTGTTTTCTGTCGCTTGACTTTGTGACCCTACATCTGGGTGACTGATTACTTCTTTGTGAATAAAACTGTAAAACTGTAACTGTAAGCTAAATGCTGAGTCAAATAGGGCATAGAAGACAAGTGGTGATAAAAAGATCACGCAAACCAGTGTTGATTGCACCAACACTGAACAAGGGGAATTTGCGGCTTGTCAGATCATAAATTATATGGCACCCTCAGTTCAGACACATAGAGAAAGAAACTAATTTTGAAACAGTAAACGTAATACATAATTACTCACTTCACCAAACAGCCACCGTTACTACGTAAGTGCTGTTTAACCAGCATTATAAAGGTTGCTTCTTCCAAACTACATGTTAGCATGGTTGTTACTTCACTGCCATTTCAATTTAGAGCTAAACACACACACAAACACACAAAAGCACGCATGCACACACACAGGCAAACACCAGTGACCACTTGCAGGTTGTAACAAGATATGAACATTTATCTACTCCTTGAGAGGAATTTGCAAACCTGACCAACAGTTATTTACTCAACATTATCATTCAGCTGGACTGACTGATTTACGTTTCTGGCAAGCTGATAACTGTACTGCAACATTTACTCCTCTGTTTTCCCTCTTTTTTTCTTCCTTTGTTCCAACCAGAATATCCTGGAGGACACATCTGCTTCTATAGCTGTACTCCACTATGTTTAGCGTCTGGTGTTTCAGAGCTTTTTGCTGAAAACGGTTTCCTTCAGTGGCTGAAGGTGTGTTTTTTTCCTCTTCTCCTTTAAAGCTGCCAAGCTGTTCACCCACAGATCAAACTTACATTTTTTATTCAGAGTGGTCTACAAACACTAAGGGTCATGAACAGGAACCATTTATCTCTGGTTTGAGTTCTTAAGTGGGGCACAAACCCTGCAAGCTTTGAGGCCTCTTGGCATTTGGCAGTCAAAAGCTAGGAACATGGAATGTCTAGTTTGCACCCAATCATGGTTTGCAAACATAATCCATTTGAGACTCAAGTGACAGACGGAACAACTGAAATAGGTCATTGGTCAAACCAGCAGTAAAGCTGTGGAGAGCAAGACTATGGACAAGCGGTCTGAAAAGAAAAGCTGTTTATGGCCTTTGAAACAGACCAGAAAATCTCTGCATAGCCTTTTATAGTTCAACAGACACTCAAATGAAGCACTCAAACTCACTGCTGTTTACACTAAGACAATGAAAATAAAAAGATCTGAAAACTATGGGCTTCATCAGTCTAATAACAGAGTAAGTAATACTGTAAATTATTAGGTTTTCATGTAATCATATGAGTCTGTTCAGCTGAACTTTAACTTCATAGTAAATAAATCCTCTGATAATAGAACTAAAGTAGCATCCCTGGGAGAGTTACCACATTTTACATCATTCTAAATCATGCTAAATCAAAATTAAAAATACAATTTTGAACATTACGTTTTACAGCAGAATAACCAAGAGGAACATGTAAGTAAATATCAGTTATGACAGCTCTTAAATGTTCTTCTTGCCCTGTACTGGGGTTGTTTACCCTCCCTGATATTTTGAATGTTTCAGTCTCTGGACTTGCAATTGTATTGGGCCTACAGCTGAGCTGTTTATAGCTTGTGTTTGTCTAAATGCTCATGTTTCTCACCCCATGGGGCATCTCCTTACTTTTCTGATATGATCTATACAAACATATCCCTAGGTGCAATAAAACTGAATTATACATTTATAGAACTCACTGGATTAACACACTGATGCAATCTGCTTTTGCACAGGTTTATCTGCCAGTTGTTAGTCAGCTTAAACTCACAAAAAAGAAAAGCTTTAACCTCCTGAGACCCTTCATCCTTATATAGGGATACAACATTTAGACTTATCTGCACTTCATACATTCATTCTGGTCAATAAAGCAATTTGTTGCCTTCTTAAACACTGGTGACTTTATTTTAAAAATTAGTTTCTGTTAAACAATGATGCTTAGTTTTCACACTTATCAGGTCCAACTAATCCTAAATAGCTGGAGACTTAAAAACATGCAGCTAAACATGCGCTCAAGTCTCAGAAGGATACATTGCAGGAAACTATAAAGTGCCGAGAACCGTTTAGTTTAATGGTTTTTGCAACGCAGCATTTACTGAATTCTTTAAAGAAGACAAATGTACAAAGCTGGATTTTAAGACCAAAATCCTTTTTCACTGGCACATTCTCAATTTTCCTAGTAAAAGCATTAACTTGGGATTTTTTTTCTTCATGTTTTTTCTCTACCTAGAAATAGTCAAAATTGTAAACAGAAATTCTTTAAATAGTAACAGTTTAAAGTGTATCTCTGACTTAAGCTTTATGCAACTGTGAAGAGCCATAGGGATTAGACCGGGGCTAATGACGACTGATCTTTGTCTCTCACTCGAATGGTGAAGGAATATGTGCATTTATTGACCTCCCTCCATCTCTGCAGTCGTTGTGTTCAGACTCCCTGAACGTACTCGCCTCTAGTTATTGTGATTCATTGAAACAGTAAATAAAATCTCCATCCCCAGCCGCTGATGGAAATGACTGCTAAAGTGTGTGCATTTGCATAAAAGCAGCAATGCATCAGCTGACGTTCAGCTGGTCCCACTGAATTATGAATTTGATCAGTGTCATTTCCTATTTATGTGATTTAAGCAAAATGTCTCAAGCCGTCTTCCTAAATAATGCGGCAGCCTAGGTGTGACAGGTTTGGTATGGTGGAAAACAATCATAAAACACCAAAACTTCTCTGGGGATACAAAATCCATCATCCTTTCTTCATGAATGGTGAAAAAAAGAAAATGAAAATTGGAGTAGAACAGAGACCCTCTGAAAATTGAATTAGTCTTGAACTCTATTATTTTTCTGGGCCTACAAGAACTATTTAGCCACTGCACTAAGTAGATCTCCTTCCACAGGAACACACCGTGTTTCCCAGGGGATTACTGTTGATGATTATATGTCAATACAAGGCCATCTCCATCTTTCTCTGTCTCCTTTCTTTGTATCATCGGCTTACTCTCCTTTCCTGTGTTCTTCTTCCATGCTGCAGTTCCCATTTCTCTCACTTGTGCCAAAACTGCAAGCCTCACAAAATAAAGTTGAAAAAAGGGTCCAGCAATCTGTCAGAGAGTCCTGTGGCCACGAGGCAGCTGAGATTGGACCTGGCTGAAACAGCAATGGAGGTTGAAAATTGATAGGGAATGACAGTAAGTGTCTAGAGGGGGGTAATTTTTAGATTGGTTTTCCCTCTTTAGAGTGAATGGGAGAAAAAGACAAGGTGGGGTTCGGTTTTTTTTGCCTGATACTGGAGACAAAATCAATTAATGGGCCAATTGTTCCCATAGAATTCTCATTCAGCCAGCTTGCAGACTGAGGACATACAGACCCACGGTACAGCACAGAAGATGGTGTCGTTACTGTGACAGGCAGCTTTACTCCAGCACACATAGAACATAATGGCTCCAACTTATTGTGTGCAGAGAACCATGTATAAATATTGGACCAGGAACACTTAGAATGGAAATTCTAGATCGAATGTTTATTTGATATTAACTATGTAACTGAGCACATTATTATTATGCCACTTTGATTTCTCCAATATGTCTCATTTCCCAAGTCCAGTCATAGTGCAACATAATCGTATCCTTTTAAACCCTTTGAACATGCCATACTGTATGACAGGAAAATGCTGTAAAGTGCCAGTAAGCCTAGATGAAAAGGTATATGTGTAGTTTGGAAGCATAGCATACTTTATCACAGGACTAAGGGAACAACCCAAATAAGGAATGTGTTAAATAAGAAAAGGAATGAAAGAGCAGCTGGGGTCAAGAATGTGACGGAAGGCAACAGCCCACATCCTCTTATTTGTTCGCGCTTGGCAGCTAAGCTATAGCCTATGCTTGAATAATTGCATTCAAACAAACGCTCTCTAAAATCCATTCAGAGATGCTTTGCTGGGTTAAAAGCTTAAACCTTCTTTTGAATAGATTTAAAAACAAATACATTTACGATAATGCAATTAAGGGGGCTTTTTTCTGCAGGTTATAAAACTCATTCTTTTGTATCTAACTGACGCACACAACTATGTGCATTGTGAGCACCATTACAAGCCAAAGTGGATGCTCTGTGGGCAGCAGTGGAGCTCTTTGAACACTTTTCAGTCCTGCCAACACTTTTGCCAAATGTCACACATATTTCTAAGTGCTTAATCATAGCAAGAAATAAAACCACTCAGATGTTTAATAAGTTAACAACTACCTAATGTTTTCTATATAAATAATATATTTTTGAACCCTTTTGACAAATTAAGCCCCACAGACTTGATGTTCGTGTTCCCTTTAAAGTCTTTGTGACAGGGCAACACTTAGGCTCCTATAAAATCTATAAGGATCAGCAGTGTTACTCCATGGGAAACTACATGCACAATACCCTTAAGGCTAATGCACCTTCTCAAGCAGAGTTTCATTTCCTCATAATGATTTTATTCCAGGAAAAAGCACTTAAGTCTCATATCAATGGCTGCGCTCTGCAGCCAGAAAATCAGAAATGAGAGATACTGAAACACCTGTGCAATCAGTGGTGCTAAGGATGCTTTATTGCCATTTGTTTCATCTAAGCTCAGCAAAAAGACTTACCGGGAAAAACTCATATGTGCTTATCCCTACACATTAGCGAATGCATGGTGGGATAATAATTCATGTTTGCTCTTTAAAAGCAGCCATTATCTTACCTTTCATTCCTATGACAATCTGAGTCCTCTGGGAAAAGTAGAGCCTTATAGTTCATATATATATGTATGCCAGTTTGTTTTATATATAGCATAATATAAAACAAACTGGTCGCGGGGTCCTCTCCTAAACTTCTCCCGAACAAATACAGGCGTAGTCGGAAAGCATTCAGTGTGGACAATTTATTTATTTTGCCGGCCTCCCAGGTGCACAAAAAGTTATTTACAAAGAAAATAGAACTGACTTAAGTCAGCACAAACAAACATCTATATACAAAACACAGTCTGCATGTTACCCTCTCTGTAACAGCTCACTGGAAAAAAGACAACAGGTGGGCCCTGACCGCCTTCTCTTATACCCCATAGCCCCTCCCACTAGGCGTAATAGTCATCTCTTTATTATTTCTTTTATCAAACCGTCTTTCCCCCTCAGCTTATTTCCTGCTGTAGTCCTACAATACATATATGTATATACAGACATTTATGGCCACTTCCCGGCAGCCTACAGTGTTTCACAATAACACCAAACAAACCAAAAGAATAATGCAGTTCACGTGACTCTTCAAGCGCGCGCGAACCCACTATTTAAACCCCGGAACCCCATACCATCGGCTTGCATAACCCCCGTATAATCGGCGATCATAGCGAATCTCCGCGACCGGCTTTATTGAAGGTAAGTGGGAAAATATGTTGGCCACCCTCTGCGCTGCTCAAAATATACCTCTCACCCCTTTTTGTTTATCTGCCCGGTTGCCGAAAAGCCGCGCAGCCACGGTAATTGTAAAAACTAATGGTGGTGGTGCGTGTATGCGCCCAGATCAGCTGTCGGAGGCTCGGGACGGGGTGACTCCGTCACATCATCCCCTTCCACCCGGAGGTTGGCGTTGTGCGGCAACCTGGAGAGATAATCTGCCACTACATTGAGCTTGCCTGGTCTGTGACGGATGATGAATCTGAAAGGCTGCAGTGAAAGGTACCAGCGTGTCAGTCGGCTGTTATGGTCCTTCATGGAATGGATCCAGGTGAGCGCTCGATGATCAGTTTCCAGCTCAAACTCTCTTCCAAGTAAATAATACCTGAGTTTCTCCAGTGCCCACTTAATAGCCAAGGCCTCCTTCTCCACCGTTGAGTAGTTGGTCTCCCGTGGCAGCAGCTTGCGGCTTAGGTATAGAACCGGATGCTCATCTCCCGGGTCCCCTTGGGCCAGCACTGCTCCCAGGCCACTTTTGGAGGCATCCACCTGGACCAGAAACTTCTTCCTGAAGTCGGGGCTCCTGAGAACTGGAGTCGTACACAGGCAGGTTTTCAGCCCGTTGAAGGCTTGTTCACATTCCGCTGTCCATATGACAGGATTCCGTTGGTCTTTGCTGGTCAATGCAGTAAGAGGGGCCGCAATAGTTGCAAACTGGGGCACAAATCTTCGGTACCAGCCAACCAGCCCCAGGAAAGACCGGACTTCCTTTTTTGTGCGAGGCCGAGGGCAGTTCTGGATAGCGTCCACTTTATCCATCTGCGGGCGCACCTCACCTCTGCCCACTTGGTAGCCAAGGTAGCGGGTCTCCTGCCGTGCCCACTCACATTTAGAGGGGTTGAGGGTCAATCCTGCCTTATGGATTCTTCCCAGGACTTCGGACAAGTGCTGCAGATGCTCCTCCCAGGTGTTGCTGAAGATCACTACATCATCCAGGTAGGCAGCACTATAGGGGTCACACCCCTGTAGTAATTTGTCCATCAGCCTTTGAAAGGTGGCCGGTGCCCCATGTAGGCCAAACGGCATCACTGTGAACTGGAACAGGCCGGCAGGGGTTCTGAAGGCGGTGTACGGTCGAGAAGACTCCTCCAGTGGCACTTGCCAGTACCCTTTACACAGATCCAAGGTGGTGATGTACCTGGCCGCTCCGATCTTCTCCAGCAAGTCCTCGATTCGAGGCATGGGGTAGGCATCAAACTCTGAAATAGAATTTAGCTTCCGGAAATCAATGCAGATGCGTAGGGAGCCATCCTTCTTGAAGATGATGACCACCGGGCTACACCACTCTGAGCAGGACGGCTCTATCACCCCAAGCTCCAGCATCTTCTCCACCTCCTGTCGCAGTTTCTCCACCAAGTGTTGTGGAATCCGGTATGGCCGTTGGCGGATGGGATGTCCCTCCTTTAGGCGTATCACATGTTCGACAAGGGTGGTCCTGCCGGGGTTAACTGAACACAAAGAGGGAGTCTCCCGAAGGATTTGGAGTAGCTCCGCCGCCTGCTGTAGGGGGAGATGAGTCAACACCGGAAACATCGGATCGGCTCCCTGCTCGGGTTCGGTCTTCCCTTCTCTTGGCACTTCTCTTGCCATCAGAGCTTTCGCAGGGGCCTGGTGGGGACGCTCTTCCCATTCTTTCAGGAGATTCACATGGTAAGTCTGCTTCTGTTTTCTCTTTTCAGGATGATGAATCTCATAGGTCACTGGCCCCATTCTGCGAAGAACTGTGTATGGCCCTTGCCATTTCGCCAGCAGTTTACTGTTGGCTGAAGGGAGAAGTAACAACACCTTTTGACCAGGTTGAAACTCACGTTGCCGGGCCTGTTGGTCATACCAGGTCTTCTGGCTTCGTTGAGCGTCTCGCAGGTTGACCTCGGCCTCTTCATGATATCTCCCCAACCGATCTCTCATTTCCAGCACAAATTGCACCACTCCTTTCTCATTTGCAGCAGAAGCAGGAGACTCCCAACCCTTCTGGAGGAGATCCAACGGGCCCTGCACATCCCAACCATAGAGTAGCTCGAATGGTGAGAAACCAGTGGAAGCCTGGGGAACTTCTCTGTACGCAAACAGCAGGAAGGGTAGCCACTGGTCCCAGTCTTTCCCAGTGTCTGACACAAACTTCTGCAACATCCTCTTCAAAGTTTGGTTGAACCTCTCCACCAACCCATCTGTCTGTGGATGGTAAGGTGACGTCCTGATGGCAGAGATGCCTAGCTGATTGTGGAAGAGCTGCATCAACCTAGAGGTAAAGTTAGTCCCTTGGTCAGTCAAAATCTCATCTGGTATCCCCACCCGGGAGAACAGCTGTACCAGTGCACGCAGAACATTGGGTGCCGTGAGCGTACGCAGGGGGAAAGCTTCCGGGAAACGAGTCGCATAATCACACACCACCAAAATGTACTGATGACCCCGACTACTTTTTACCAGAGGACCCACAATGTCCATAGCTATCCTACGGAAGGGGGTGGAGATGACTGGAAGTGGCTGTAGCAGAGCCCTGTCAGACTTGCGAGCTGGACATGTTTTCTGGCAGATAGGGCATGTACGGCAATATTTCTGTATGTCTGTGTACATTGACGGCCAAAAGAAACGTGAGCTAACTCGCATATAGGTTTTTTGACGACCCAAATGACCTGCCCAGGGGAGGGTATGTGCTAGGTGCATAATGAGGGGTCTACAACTAGAAGGTATCACAAGCCGTTGGTGGTCACCGTCAACTGCATACAACACATTTTTGTCAACAATGAACTTCTCTTTCCCTCCCCATTTCCCAGTTCCCCCTTCAGTCACATTAGCAAACAAAACTTTCAACGTTTCATCCTCCCTTTGTAACAAAGTGATATTTTCTGGCACATCCCATTTCATGTTCTTAGTGTCCGGCCCCTTTGACCATAGCTGCTTTTCAAAGCGGCGTTGGCGGCGGGATTTTCTTGGCCCCTTAGTGCCACCCTCGCACAGACTACTGTCCAAGTCTGGCAGGGGTTGGCATCCCGCCTTCGCCTGGGCCCTAGTGACCACTGGGCCTAACGCCTTCATTTGAACATTCCCCGTTTCCCTCCCTTTTGTCTCTGTGTCCCGCTCTTCTTTTTCTTGCAACAAATCCATAAGCACAGGCACATCCATCCCCAGAATAACCTCTACCGGCAAATTCTGTACCACCCCAACAGACAATAAATATGGCTGGTCATTAATAGTCACTGTTATTTCCACCTTTGGGTAGGGATGTTTGTCACCATGCACACATAACACTTCTTCTTGTCGACTATAGTCCACACAGTTCACTGGTACCAAGCTTTGCTTAATTAAAGACATAAAACTACCAGTGTCCAGCAAAGCAGTAGCCTGCTGACCATTGACCTTCACTTTTTTATAGCGTTGCACATCCACTGGCTGGACCCTTGTGGGCTCCATTTCCAGCCGGGGTGCATAGCAGGCACCAGTGACTTTAGCCTTCCGGATAGGGCATACCGAGGCTTTATGACCTGGCTGCTGGCAATAATAACAAAGAAAGTCCTTACCCGGCCCTCGTAAGTTGGATACCTTGGGGTTTCCGGGTGGCTCTGGGTTGCTCTCCCTCTTCAGAAGACCCGATGATGGGAGTGGTGGTCGCTGTGGCGTCCAAGATGAGCGTGCAGGTGGTGCTCCTTTACGCGCATTGAAGTACTGTGACACCAGCTTAGCGGCGGTCAGTCCATCTGCTGGCTCATGCTCCCTCACCCAGGTCTTCACCTCCCCTGGAAGTACGCGGATTAACTGCTCCATGATGATAGCTTCTCCCATCTCTTCTTTCGTATGCTGCTCTGGTCGGATCCAGCGCCGATAGAGGCCCTTCAGACGATAATAGGTCTCTGTGGGGCTCTCACCAGGTGGAACAGTATTGGACCGAAACCTCTGCCGATACGTCTCAGGGGAAATGTCAAATTTGGTTAGCAACGCAGCTTTTAAATCTTCATAACGATGGGCTCTTTCTTCATCCATTGAAGTGTAGGCCTCCAACGCCTTCCCCGCTAGCAACGGAACTAGCCGACAGGCCCATTCATTCTCCGGCCATCTCCAGGTTCTGGCCACCCGCTCAAAGCGCAACAAATAGTTCTCAATATCTTCCCCCATCTGGTACGGTGGAATCTTTGGCCCCTCCGATCGCCTCCACTCTCCGCCCGTCTGGTCGAGGCTGCTTGTCGTTGCCAGGGACTGGCGAGCCGGTTCCTCCAGTAACGACGGCCGGTATTCTCGCTGCCGGGCCGGGGTAGGCAGCACCATCCTGGGGCTACTTGCTGTTGCCGTGCTTGGCGTAGCCGTTGCTGCCGTGGTGCTAGCTCCAGCTAGTGCGGGACCTGGGCTTTGCTGACCAGCCACATCTGCGGGCAGCGGCGCATTAGGAGGGGAAACGGTCCTCAGTCCCCTGAGTTCTGCCAATAACACCGTCTCTCTCCTTTGCTGTCCCGCCAGGAAGTCCCTCATCATCGCAATCAGTTCTCCATCACGTGCTGCGGTCGAGGTTGTAGGCAACTCCGGACCAATCCTGCCGGAAATCTCCTCCTCCTCTGCTGAAGAAGACGACGCCGGCACTGTGTCCCACGCCAGCTCCTCTGCTGTCTTCTCCCCCGGAAGCTCATGCTGCTGGGACCGCAGCCCTGTGCGTTTCGCTGGGAGGCACGTTTTCCTCTTCCGACTAGCCATCCCACTGCTGCCACCATATGTCGCGGGGTCCTCTCCTAAACTTCTCCCGAACAAATACAGGCGTAGTCGGAAAGCATTCAGTGTGGACAATTTATTTATTTTGCCGGCCTCCCAGGTGCACAAAAAGTTATTTACAAAGAAAATAGAACTGACTTAAGTCAGCACAAACAAACATCTATATACAAAACACAGTCTGCATGTTACCCTCTCTGTAACAGCTCACTGGAAAAAAGACAACAGGTGGGCCCTGACCGCCTTCTCTTATACCCCATAGCCCCTCCCACTAGGCGTAATAGTCATCTCTTTATTATTTCTTTTATCAAACCGTCTTTCCCCCTCAGCTTATTTCCTGCTGTAGTCCTACAATACATATATGTATATACAGACATTTATGGCCACTTCCCGGCAGCCTACAGTGTTTCACAATAACACCAAACAAACCAAAAGAATAATGCAGTTCACGTGACTCTTCAAGCGCGCGCGAACCCACTATTTAAACCCCGGAACCCCATACCATCGGCTTGCATAACCCCCGTATAATCGGCGATCATAGCGAATCTCCGCGACCGGCTTTATTGAAGGTAAGTGGGAAAATATGTTGGCCACCCTCTGCGCTGCTCAAAATATACCTCTCACCCCTTTTTGTTTATCTGCCCGGTCGCCGAAAAGCCGCGCAGCCACGGTAATTGTAAAAACTAATGGTGGTGGTGCGTGTATGCGCCCAGATCAGCTGTCGGAGGCTCGGGACGGGGTGACTCCGTCACAGCTATATATTTTTTGAGATTCGTTCATCACAAATATCCATTTCTATTTGAAGGCACCTATTTTTGTAATACTTCCTCTATATACCGCCACAAAATTCAGACCATGAGCTGTTCCTTTTCTTCTCCATACTTTTCTTATCCTGTCATAGTGGTACAAGTTCATTTTAGTTTCATCTGTCCAAACAATTTGTTTTTCCCTCGAGAACTGTGCGGGCTCTTTCAGATGTTTTTTTCTGGCAAAGTTTAATCTGGAGTTCTTGAGTGTATCAAGTGGTTTGGACCTTTTTGAAAACCCTGTGTAGTTAGTTTCACGAAGGTGTCTTGTGATTGTAGACTGATAATGAGACACCTACTTCTCAAGAGTCACTGACTTGGTTAGATGAGTGAAGGGTTCTTGTCCAGGTGATGACCCACCTTAGTTGTTTTCTGTGCTTTCTTTTTCTTTGGTGTTGCTGAGCTGGCCAGTGCATTCCTTTTTTTAAGAACATACCAGATTGTTCATTTGAAACATCTGAAATGATTTTCAGATTTTTGTTTTATCTGTTCCAACTGTCAAGGAATAATGAGGGAAAAGGCTTCACTTGGCCATGAAAGTGCTTGGCAGTCAATTACCCAATTACTTTTGAGCCTCTGAAAATTGGGCCTGTGTTTAAATATGTCTGTAATTCCTATTTCAAGGGGTTTAACAATACGTCTGTTGAACCCCTTGAATTAAAGCTCAAAGTCTGAACTTCAATCACATCTTGATTGTCTGATATAAAATCAGCTGTGGTGGTGTACAGAGGTAAACTTAAATATCTGTCATTTTGCGAATACTTATGGACCCAGCTGTAGTAAACACCAACTAAGCCTAACCTAAATCAGTCCGCAGTTTATGCATCCACACAGAGGAAACATTTGCATTAATAAAGTCAGGGAAATTACATGATCATGAATATGCTAAATGATTTTTTTATGACGTACAAAAAGAAAAGAACCCAGCTGTTGATCGTGGAAACTCTGTATATAATATATAGGAAAATTGTATCAGCTGATACACATAAACTGTAGAAAGGGGACTAAATCTTCCCTTTAATGTGGTTTCAGCTGTCACCCATGATTTATTTAATATTTCAGTGTTAAATACAGTATGATCGCCAGGTACAAATGAGGTGTTAAACATCTGCCAGAAGGGCAGCAAAGGTGACGTACGTCACTTTCACACGCAGCTTCTCAAGCAAGTGAAAACACGTGCACATTTCCCATCTGGTCCCACACACATCACTCAGGGCAGACTGCCCGCATTTATATGCCTTTCATCTCAAATGAGATGCTAGAGTCATTAATAAAAGACTCTGTGGGTCTCTGTCTCACATGTACACACAGACACACACACTCAGTTTTATGGACCATTGATAGCAAATTCATCAGTGGCTCATGACGGTTGTAATGCCTAAGTCTGACGAATGAAGGCGGCCTGCAGTGTCTGCTCTGTCTGGCAGTGCTTTGCTCTGGATTAGCTAGTCAATTCTCATGAGCTGAACAATCTCCCTGCGTTGCCTGAGGAGATGACAGGGTCACGGCTGATGAAAATGAAAGGGAAAAAAAAATAAAAATCACACCTTGCCTTGGGGCACTCCATCATAGAATTCAAACTCTAATATTATATATTAACTGAGACAATGATGGAGAAAGATTGGTATTCAGGATAAGACATAAGGGAATAGGGGTTGCTATTTATTGACAACCACACCAGCATGGAAGCTTAAGCCTCCACTCCCCGCGATCTTTAGCCTCGCAAAGTATGAAAATATCTGATTTTTTAATGAGTGAGTGTTAAATGAGAATGTTTCACCCCCTATGAGGGTTCACTGTGCACAATCGATTGCTTTCACTAAACAAACTACGACCCGTTCGAATTCCAGGAATTCCAGGTTGTCATTGTTAATTCAACTCAAATGCATATAAATGACAATGTCGTTCACTGCGTGGCTTCCTGCCTTTCATTCCAACAGTGTCGATCAAGTAGTCTCTGCTTCAACATCCAAGAATCTGACATCCACATGCTGGCAAGCCCATTTCATGCTTCAAGTCCTTGGAGTAATGGGGGCCGAACTTGTGTGAGAGTGAGGGGTTAGGAAAAAAATGATCAGAGAGAAAGATAGGCAGTAATCTCAGCCGCATTCCACCACAATCTGCGTCCGCCGGTTTAAAATCGTCACTGTGGATGGTACCGGCCACAGTTTTAAGAAAGCCGCAAAATGCAAATACAGTCACTTTGGCATATGAAGCTACTACAATGTAACTGTGTCTAAAAGAAAAAAGATGCATATTCTCTCAGTTTTCTTTGAGGGGCTTTGGCAGGGGAGATTTAAAACAGTCTTTATTTTGGTGCCCTTTAACACAGTTACATAAGCAGCCCTCTTATTTTCACAGTCTGTATTCGTACTAAAGTGATAGTAATCCATGGGTTTGTTTCAAAGGCTGCAGTCATCTAAGTTAAAAACCCAAACAGTGAGATTATCATCCTTCAGAAACCGCAGATGGACAGATATATGTGAAAGCTCTTTGATTTTTCTTTTTTAATTTTTCAAATTAAGAGCAGAATTTCCATGACACGTGAAAGAAAGATGGCTTAGGTCAACAGGGACAGACGATTAGATTACTTGGTAAGAGCCTGAACTAATGGAGTGACTGGAGGAGTCCAAGATTGCAAATGTGCAAAAATGTATATCCTTTCACAAACGTGCAGAAATGACAAAGTGCAAGCTAGCAACTATCCTCCTGCCACAAATTCCTTATTAGACTATTTATCGTCCTCCAGCATTTTGTATTAGTAGGCAATCGGGTAGTAAATAAATGCTGCTGAGTCCAACCAGAGCCAAGTCTAAGTTACTGTAATTGCAGAAATGTGCACTATTTGCTTATTCATGGGGATAACTAATTAGGTGTACACTGCTATCTAAGGTGGCGTATAATGAATTGGTGCTTTGCTAAGGTGGCTGTGCTAGATATACACTACTGTTTGTGGTTTTATTCTTGGACAGCTTACACCAGACACGATGAGCATGTTAATTAGTTGCACCGGGCCAGGCAATAATAACTGTCATGTTTATGCTTGATGAGCTGTGCTGGTAGTATAAGATGTAAAAACATGCCATTCATAATGTCATGATATGAAAAAGTCTCTATCAACAATTAACTTGTGTTCTAACATCTATTACAACTATCTTCCTTTTGGTTCAATTATATTATTGCACATTGTGAATGAACACTGTGCTATTGAACTTTATTTTCTCCTGGGTGTTGCTGCTAAACACACAGCAAACAAATTAAGAATTAATTTTGTGCATGAGTGGGATAGCTAGTTAGATGATAACATATCAGATTCTAATGACACAGGAGGAATACATTTTTTGGAGATATATTGTTGGGGTTTTTTAGGTAAGCATTCAGAAGAAAATGATTCCTCCTAATGATTAGGTGGACAAATGAACTGAGACAGGTAGCTAAGAGGTGTCTGGCTGTTATTACGACAAAGCAGGTGTGAAGTGCATGCATGTGTGTTTGTGCGCATATTGTTAAAAATGACCTTTGGTCCCAAAGGCTCACACTATTCTTATTAATAGTCTGGGCCATGTGAGAGGCCAGACACTGTGTCACCATGGATATTTCATCAAACTGTTGAGTCTACAAGCACACACACGCATACACACACAAAGTCAGAGTACCTGCATCAGGTTGCCATTGTGATGAAAACCAGCAATCTATAATTTCAACAGAACACACACACACACACCAATAAACAAACAAAGTGACAAAAATAAAAACAGCCATCTAGAAATGTCACGCCAAGATGACAATGATGATTTGGTAGCCAAATTAGGATATGGAGCCACCAAAACAATCCCAGTTGATTAGATACTGGGAGGGAAATATGTAGCTAATGGTTATGGAGTTACATTTATTCAGTTTTCAAACTGACTAGCGACTCAGCTGACAGCTTCTGCAAACAAAGCCACGAGATTGAAAAGACTGTCACTGCAAATGTGTGGCACCTTTTCAGTGACTTACTGAGAGCAAGTTCTGTCATCCAGCCATGTATATTTGATGAGCTGTGGAGGAATGGACAGTGTCTGAAAACAGCACCCAACAGAGGGACCAATTTGATTTGTGACAGTGACAAAACAAGCGGCCAAATTAATCTCAGTTTTTATTTAATGCTGTGGAGTAAATGTGATTAGGCACCAAGGTGTTCAAACAGAGAAATAAATGCAAGATAATAAAAGCCCCAATCAGACCGCCTCATTGAAAAACAAAATTACCTCTCGCGCTAAGATAGTGGCAAATCAGACTTACCAAGGCGCATGATTATTATACTTTCTTTACCATTATCCCTGACTTGATTCCAACAGGCAGCTGATTATCTGTATCTTGTTCCAAATTGTCATCTGTCTGCCACAACGGGAAGAAACTGGCTGGTACATGCGAGAGCCGCTTGCTGCACTCACCTGCAGCACAGGCGCTGAAATAACTAGGACAGAAATCAGCTACAATTACGCTGTCAAAATGAGCTGACTGAAAATACATGCAGGCTCCCAGGCATAATGCACTGATTGACATAAACGCATAAATGGACGTGTGCAAGCCTTTGGAGGCACATACAGGCATCAGCACACAAACAGAGCTCACCTGATCCTTACTGAGTGTCAGGTTAGTCAGACAGCAACAGCCTGTCCTGTTTTACAGCTAGCTTTATAGAGAGTACCCATCTACGGGGTTAAGACCAATCATGTCACTCCTCTGAAGCACTGTTTTCTCTCTGGCTGACAACTGTGAGACAAAAATGAGCGGTGTAATCTGCAATGATTGGGGGTGTGGATGGTCGAGTGCTGGCAGAGGTAAAGAACACAGGTTTGATGTGGCGAGAAGATCAAAACCAGAAGATTGTGCTGCTATAAAAATTATCAACAGCTACGACCACACAAAATCTGCTGCTATGGTTATAAGTAGAAACGGCTGCATGACTAATGCTGTCCAATTCCAGTTTACAAAAACCGGCCGCAAATTACCTACGTGGTAATCACAGGGCACGCTGGAGAAATTTGAGACGGAAAGCTGAGTAACTGTGCACAATTGCAAATACATAACCACACCTGGGATAGTAAGGGTTGGGCAAAGACGGCCTTCCATATCCTCTAGGTGTTTCTTTTAGCGTAAATGCACCTCTTGTGTCACAACCGCACCTTGAGGTTAAGAAGATTTACATGACACGCTTGAAAAATATACAAGAACGAAAACAAGCTTTGCTAATCTGTTCTGTTATGTGAACTTTTACCTCTGTGCTTGGAATATCTTTAGTCCAAGGTTGAAAAGCCGCTCAGCTACCAGTATGGAGATGCAATGCAGGTATTTGGAAGCAAAACAAGAGGGGGGAAACATCTATAGTTCTTCCCACAGTTGCAGCATTTTTCAGATGTAAGGTAATTCAATACTCTTCAGTTAAAATAGTCAGAAACCGTCCTCGCTGATGCGGCGAAAATTTCCTGTGTTAATGAAAGACGTGTATTCAGAGTAAAGTGGCAACTAAGAATCTGAGACCGCAGCGTTTACATTAGAAACACAACACACTGCCTTGTTTACATGGAAAAGAAGGTTATGTGAAGCTCCCCAAACTTCCAAGACTGTTATCTAGTTATCCGCAAGTAGCAAAGCCTCAGTCACACCCTGTTCTGAGACATCCACACTAATATAATAGTGTGAATCACTGTCATATTTTTAGACTTTTGATTTCAGGTTGAATAAAATCTCTTCAAGTTTATTCCATGCAAGTCAGCTAGGAAAAGTAAAACAAGGATGTCTGTTCCCAAACTCAAACAATAGCAGCTACTCTGAGGTCATCTCAGGTTAAAGTCTCCCAACGGCTTAACACTAAAACAGGTGACTGACTACGTATGGCACCAGGCGACATGTCAGCACGATGTGCTTTCATGTTAAACAGCACCACAAATCTCCGGCGATCTGGCAAATTTCGTCAAGCAGGACAAACACAAAGAAACACTGTCTTTTCAGTGTAAGACCTTTGAATGACTGAAACGCACTTCATACTCCAGTCTAACTCTGGCTGCTGCACTTGTTCCATTCACTCACCAGACTTTCCTTGCTCCCTGTCTGATTTCATCCCCTCCCCCGAGGGGAGTTCACCAGAGGACTCCAGGATCTGACGTGCGTCCTGAGACTTTCAGGACAGACCAAATCCTAAAATTACTGTTTCTTCAGCTTCCCAAACTCAAACCCTGTCATTCTTTAATTTTCATCCCCTAAAGTCAGGCTCAGTTGACACCAGGAAATAAATCCAGGAGTTATTCCTCTGTCTTTCCCCTGTAAGTGTACCTGTTCAAGGCTACTCCCATGAATTCAATGATACAGTGCATTAGGCCCCTCCCACTTGGCTCAAATAGTTAACTAGGTATGAAGGAGGAGCTCAAAGGGGCCATGACTACGATTTTCCCACATTATTCTAACACAGAGATGCACCAATGAGGGAAAGAGCCAAGCCAAGGTGTAGTCTTACAGGCAGGTGGGTGTTAATTTGTGTGCAATCCAATACCAGCAAGCTGGACAAAACCAGGCCTGTTGACTCGCCCGAGGCTTGAGTAAGCTAATGCTTTTAAAATAACACTTATAGCATCATAAAAAAAGATCTTTAGCACCATTAAAACCACTGCTGCTGTGGGAAACTTTTGCACAAGAAAAATATCACGTGAGTTTTCTTTCTTGTGGTTGTCGAGCAACTTGAACAGTGCAAACTAAGTGTGCTCTGCAGAGTAAAGTAGAAGCTTAGGCAACACAATAATGTTTGGATTTATGACCAAATTTGTGGGATGTTCACAGGATATTGTCGTCATTTCTGGATTAAAACATAAATCCACTTTAAAATGTAATAAACTGGATGTGTTTACACTGAATTGTTAAGGCAGTCTTTTAAAGCCTTCTGCATTGATTTTATATGCCTCTTGTTAATATTCTGGTTGACAAGGAATGTGTACAAAGTCACTGTGACTTAAAGCAGACACAGATGCGTGCCATTTGTAATCTTTTCTTTTTGTCCAACCACCCTTGCAGTGACACGATATTTGAGGCAGGACGGTGAGTGAAGAAATGCTGATGGCCTAGTAGTTAGACAGAAGGAGCTGAGATTTTAAAGAAAGTTGATAAGCCCATGCATTAATTAAGGTTTATTCATCTTTCCGCAAGGAAAAGATAAGACCTTTACAAATGAGCAGAATGATGACGATGACTATAAAAGTATTTCCTACAATTAAAGCACACATAGGGAATTAGTCATAAAAAAGACAAAACAGTAGAACAGAGACTAATCAGAGAATAACAACGAGGATGTTGAAGTTATTTCCCCTTCATTCCACATAGTAATTAGGAATAAATCAGCAGTTTCTGTATGCCACTCTTTGCACAAAATTCATATTATATCAGGTGATTCAAAGTCAAATTTTAAGGATTTAAAATTTCTCTTCTCACTGTTAATCTCATGAATTATTTATTTATATGCATTTTAAAAACCTTACTGGCCTCCTGGTGGTGTGTTGTCAAAAACCTTCTTAAACCATAATTTAAAAGTCTACTTTATGCTCAAATTAGAAATCAAACATGGCAAAACAATGCAGCGTGAAATGTGATCAAATATAGAACAATAACTACGGAATTGCTCTTTATTATACGACATCCATAAAGTATGTTCTGGACTCAACAATAGCAAATCACAAGACTTACTTTACAGACGTGTTTGTAAAAGCCCATGTGTACATTTTACTACAAAGAGCAAATATCACAAAAGTGTCTGAGATGTCTATTGCACCAGTCTATTTTCTTCTGTTTATTCAATTCAGGGCTGGAGCCTATCCCAGCTGTCACTCTGAGTACACTCTGGACAGATCTCCAGCCTACAGCAGGGCTAACGCAGAGGGACAGACAACCATTCGCACTCACATTGAAACCTACGGCTGATTTAGAATCACCATTTAACCTAAGCTATACATGCTTTTGGACTGAAAGACAGGAGAACCCAGAGAGAAGCCTCACAATTATGGGGAAACTATCCAAACTCCACACAGAAAGGACCCACTGACTGAATCTGAACCCCAGACTTTCCTGGTGTGGAGCAGGGCTCCTAAATACCGCACCACCTTGCCACCCCCCGACTTCTATTGGAAATATTTCAAGGTCAATTAACATCTATGGCAGAAGCCTATGTTATCCACATATAAAGCACAAAGTAAAATGAACTCAACTGAATTAAATAAGCATAAATACTGACAACATGGGCACATAGAGGCACTATTTTTTGTGAGGCCACATCAAATACAAGACTTTGTACTGTGAACATGTGCTAATGTGATTTCACTTCATGATAACACACAAGGATGTTCAGCAATGCGTGGGAAGAAGTCTCCTGAGTTATATTGTCCCACACAATTGGAATCGAGCCACTGATTTTTTGCTGTAACTTATTTTTCCTGTACAGCCGTAATCCCATTCCACAGGATGGTAACCAATACCTTTTAATGCCAGTGAAGAGGAAAGATGGAGTTAAAGTAGCTATAAAGGAAGTCACGTACCTCTGCACAGTGTGTAATGAATCTACGGATGAGACATGACTCAGCTTCCAGCTCTGGAGAAAAGTCATTTATCGTGTACAGATGTTGGCTGTAAAAATTTCTACAATAATTTTAAAGAAATACATGTGTGTGTGTGGAAGGGGTGGGGGGGACCTCAGTGCAGTACCAAAGAAATTATTGCTCTGCTGTTCTTGAAATGTGAAATGAACTGGCAATTAGATTGGGTTTTACCATATAAAACAAAGGCAAGCAAGTTGGATACATCATTTTTATTATACTGTTCTTGCTTAAGATTTGTTGGGACATGCTAGAAGACTATAAGGTTACTAGTAAGAGATCCAACTGTAGCTCAAACTCAGACACTTATGAAGACAAAGTGCTAATCAACAGCTCTGTTGGGTTTCCTAATTAAAAGAATGTACTTGGCATTCACTGGCTATTTACACTACATTAAGACAGCATCAAATCACTCTTCAGGGACTGAGGAACATGGGGAAAATTAGCTATCTGTGATACACATTGCTCCACTGCCTGATGATAAAGTGATTTCCCTGTATTTTATGTGAAATTATGAATGCGAAAGAAGCTTTTCTGCATGTCCTGGATGCCTGGAGGTGATTACCTCGAAGCACAGTCCTTTAAATTAAAAATAATTAGAGCAACCAGTCTCTTTGTCTATGTGCAGTGAATTAGGTTGGCACAATAACTCAAAGAAAAGCAAGCAAAAAACTTCAAATCATGTATGTGTGTACATATAGTATGTGTGTGTACACAGTATATAAGTATAGATCTCTAATGTCAGCAACATGGTGCGGACAAAGTCCACCAAACTGGCCTTTGTTACAACACACAGTGCGTGTGTTAATGGACTTCATGTCCTCATAAATTCTCACTTTCCCTTTTCCTTCTCTCCGTGGTCTTTCTCAACAACCTTCAAATAAATCAGGATTAAATCAGTCCATAAGTCACAAAGTGTGAACTAATGGAGTTAAAAGTAGTAGTGAACTGTGAAGAAGACCAAGTAAAGAGAAGACGGTTCTAAGCAGAATGTGATACAAAAAGTAATAGAGGGAGATGTCTCAGAAATAAAGTTGTCACGGCAGTCTGAGCCACTGTAAAACACTGCAGAGGGTAAATGATCTCACGTACAGCAGAAAACTGCTGCAGCGCTGTTCTCTGCTGCTTAAAATTTCAGCACTGCAGCACTATCCACAACAAAATCAAGCTAATCAATGTGTGTCTTCTGCTGCACATATGCTTTTGTGTATCACTGGCTTTTTTGGCACTATTTCTTGCATTTTTCTATTTGTCCGGCCACAAGAAGTGGAACTGGGGACTCAGCTGCCGAAACATTTTAGCCCATCTGGTATGTGTACAAATCAGTAGGGTCAGGTGGAGGAGTGCATGGTTGTTACCATAAGTATGAGGGACTATCAGCTCAGCAGTCGCCATCAATGATTCTTAACAACAGTTCTTGACCTGCCTCATAGTGCATTACAGTGATTGAGCGGACGTGACTAAATGTTCCCTTTAAATCCATTTGGTGCAGGGGTTTCACTTTAAAAAAATCTACAAACTATGTAATTTCCCCATAAATGCCCAAATGTTTGGATACATTTGTAACCCAGGGGTTGTAACAAAGAAACATAAGTGTTTATAATGTGTGACCTCAAGACAATATTGCTTCTTTCCTATAATTTTCTCCACACACCTCACCTTTTTACTCTTTTTTACCACAGGCAAAGCACACAAAATGGGGACAGAGATTCAAATGGAAAATTGTAACTTGAAACTTTGCATGAAGTTCTAACGACTACTTAGTACTTTTATTGACCTATTGTGTCTAAACCTAGAGTTTGGCCCACATTATCTTGAACAACACAACTGTTGTTATTTTAAGTAGAGGGACCAAACCAAGCTCGTGTTGCAGATATAGGATGAAGTGATGACCATCAGCTTTGATTTCAGGAGCTTAAAAGAATATGGTTTCTAATTGTTGAGAAATTAATATGAAAGCTGATTAACAGAAGAGGGTTATTTCTTCATTACGTTGTTTTCTTCTACGTTTTGAAGGACAAACTGAAGGTGGCCAGCTGGCTGTTCATTTCATTTCATTTCATGATCCAAGGTACAATTTAGAAATTAAACAAAACACACACACATTTAGTATCACCTTGGCACAGTGCTAGGCTAAGGTGTAAATCCAAATCCTAATGAGGTGTAGGTGTGGATTTTAAGACTGCAAAACAAACAGAGAAACATCTCAGAAGGAGTCAGACAATATATAATCTGATTAAGAGCACAGAGCGTTTAAATTCTGGAATGAAATTTTTAAAACATGCATTTAATTCGGTCATTACAGGTTTGAGTAGATGGCACAGCACACCTGAGTGTTTCTCAAGGTGATGACAGACAACCTGCAAACTAAGTTTCTTTCTATTTGGGTTTGTTTGTAGCTCAGGAGTCATCTAGCCAGGTCATCTACTAATCAGAAGGTTGGTGGTTCAATCTCTAGTCTTCAGTCTGCACACCTAAGTATCCTTGGGCAAGATACTGAACCAAAACCTGCTCTCTGATACATTGAGTATGAATGTGTGGATGTTAGCGAGAAAGCACTAAGGTGTAGGGAAAAAAGCACGTGTGTCGGTGACTCAGGCAGTTTGTATAAAGCTCTTTGACTGCTCAAGTACAGCAGAAAGGTGCTACACAAGAATCAATCCATTCATCAATCTACATGTTATGTTTTTGACACATTTTAAAATGAATTCATATTTCCTTATCAATCAAAACACAATATTCGTTAGTGTCGTAGCAAAATAAAGTTTTGAAGTGTGAACTGGAAACTCATTAAAAAGCTGTCTGTGGCTCTTATACTTTGCATTAAACTAATAAACGGTCTGATTATTTGGCAAGAGCAGAAATCTAAATCTTTGTAGCGCCACAGCTAACGCAATGGGTTTTAATTTACACTCCTTGAACACTTTTCTTAAGAACTCTTTAAACCCATCTTAAAAATGTTTTGAGAAAGGTCTTAGCTATTACATTACTCAGTAAAACAGATGGCTGTACTGTAACCAACAAAAGCCCTGCTATAAAGTCTTTGGTCACAGATTTTCATCTGGGATTCTGAAAGCAGATGTGACTAGAGGGAAGGGTGGCGGAGGGGAAACTTAACACCAACACAAACGTTCCTGTTGGATCCCTTTTTTAACCTCTTAATGGATTATCTATGATATTATGGCTTGTTGAGTGGTAAAGACCACCCAGAAGTCTGTGCTTCAGATTTGTTTAGTTGTTTAGTAACTCAGTCCGTTGCTTGGCACTAAGTAACCAACATATGTGTTGTGTGTTGCGCCCATTCAGTTTATGACTGCAACTGCTAACCAAACTTGCTGGCCTCACCTGACAACTTGAATCTATTTAAGATAACTTCTTACATGGTGGCAGCTTATACATCAACATTGAAGCTACTGTATGCCCCTCATTCCTATTCTCTATGGATGCAATCAGAGGAGTCGCCCCCTGCTGGTCATTGATAAGAACTTCATTATTCAGACCAAGAAACTATACTCAATGAGATTAGCTTTATTTGGCTAACCTGGATTTCTGGTACTAGGGTTCAGTCTGAACTGAACTGAACTAGCAACAACTAAACATCACAGCTTTACAACTAAATTTATGTTGTTTTGTGATGACATTTCAGTCATTTAAATATGACAACAGGTTAGACAAATACAGCCTGCCTCTGACTGGATTCTGTGGGATGTAGAAAGAAGAACAAAACAGGATTTTTATTGGTAAATGGTCTAATATAAGCTTGTGTTTTACTGAATTTTCTTCTTAAACTGTTTGTTAAAGCAAGCCAGCCATGCACACACATTGGCGCACACACGTAGGCATACACCCACATGTACTGATATGCATATTTGGGGTTTTTTTTTCCCTGTAACAGTATTTCCTTTGAAGACTGCTTAAATAAAGCCCTTCACAGCAGACAAGTATGATCTAGACCCTTTGAAATCCAGCTTTTAGACTTCATGACCTTTGAGTTCTACTTTTCAGAAGCCTCCTTTAATGAAGCCGTTAGAAAGCGACAAAGACCGAAGACAGTCTCACTGCTGCTCTGCTCCCTCCGTCAGCTTTAACCTCTCTGTAGCTTTTAACAGGAAGGCCAGAGGACACACAAGCACACAGATAAGATCGTTGTCTGTGCAAACTGCGGCACAATTTTCTTAGGATTCATAAGATCACATTTCTGTGGATCGACGGCTCAAAACTCCATTACAGGGATATAATCATTATGTCCAGAGTAATAAGTCTAAATTACCATTTCCCTTCCTTTCTTTGGTCATACTAGCCGGATTATGTAAAAACTGGCTACGACCTTGTGATCATGGCATACAGCATGTAACATAATAATATTGCTCTGTCCAGTTACTGCACTTATGCAAATGAGTCACATTAAAATGGCAAGCCTAGCTACTCTTGGACAATTGTGTCTAAGCATTTCTGAGTAGCTATTTCTGATGTGTGTAAATTACAATGGAGAGGCCTGGATATTGTTGCTGAAGGCAATTTAGCTGCCACTCTCCCACTGGCTGTAAGAGGGCTTCGATTGGGGCAGGTGTTTTGGAAAGTGTCAGCACATGAGAAAAATGGAAGTGCTCAGCAGAGACCGCTCTGCACAGTCACCCCCCCACACGCACAGCTTCACATTCTCCCGTGCTTTATTAATCGTTTGTTCTTTTCTGTCTCCGCCCGCTTCACCGGTTGATTTTCTCGTGTTAATCAGAATATGCCTGCAATAACGTTTCCTTATGTAATCCCTCACCTAGTCTTTCTCCTTCTCCTTGCAGTGCTCTTCAACTCTTTTATCCTCCACTTCCCCCTTCCCTGTCTGTCCTTCCCTCCTAAGCCAGTTTTCCCTGGAAGCCCTGTTTGACTCCTTCGCATTGACCTTCCTATCTAATGTGGCGCACATACCAAGCCTTGCCCGGCTGGTGACATCAGTGCCACTTAATGTGCCGAAGCAGCACCTGTCTTCATTATGATCCAGCACTCACTGCTTACATTGGTCTCTCCCTCTCCTTCCCTGTCTCTCTCTCTCATAGCACAGCCTCTTAGATCCCCGTTCTCATTCTGATGAAACTTGTGGTGATATACGTGGCCTTGGCCACTGCAGGGGTTTGGTGTGCCTACGTGCTTTTTCCTGAGTCTGCACATTTACAGCACCCAGGAAATGTCTATAGAACTAAAGGACCAGCTGCTTTATGCTCTGTAGGAGTGACGCACATATAAAAGGTTTAAAAATATGACCGAATCTGTCAGTATATCTGCTCGCTTGAGTCTCAAAAGCAGAGTTTATATGTTATCATGTATTTTATGTTTACAGTATTGAAGTGTTAATAATTTATTAAGCTGTCGGTGAATGCAGTGAAGAATGACAGAAATACAAAAGTAAAAGTACCTTACAGTTGTAATCAGGCACAAGAAACTGCAAAAAATGATTGTTGTGTGACCATTTGTGAGTGCACTCAGTACCATCGCCACACTGGCACACACTATTAGGAAGAGACAAGAGACCTGGCATTCAAATAAAGCCCTAAGCAGGATGCTCTAATGAATAAAGGCCCTGGGCGGCTGCCTGGATGACAATAAAGATCCATACTGGAACTGGCAACTTTACAAGACACACTAGTCAGGACACACTTCTGGACTGACGCCGTACTTAACATCTTTGATCTTCTATAAAAGACTCCAAGCTTTAGTGATGAAAGTGCTGGAACATGGAGACGGACTCCAGACAAACTACTAAAAGTGTTTGTCTGGAGAGCGGCTGGCGCTAATGTGAGACCCGTCTGACCACCCAGTCAGATAAGCATCATGGGAATAAATACAGTCTTTAAAGTTAATAGGCTGCTTTTCCAGATGGCTCTCGGTGACACAAGTGACTAAACACACAGGGCAGACTGTGGTGACGGTGAAGCATGAGCTGAAGTTGGGTAACCGTTTAATAAAAAGTAAAACAATCATTTTCTAAATTGCTTCTAAGTGCATAATATTATAATTACTATGAACTTCTGACCTCGTTTAAGTGATTAAAAAAGCATCTCTTTTTATAACACATAGAGCTTAAATAATATAGTACACTTGAAACAACATGGTGGAATCAGTTCTTAGTAGTTTAAGTAATACACACTCTCATTTCTGACAAATGCAAGCCGACACTGCTGAGACGGGGGAGTAAGTGATGCGCTTACTGCATTACAAATCCTCGCGTGCACATCTTAAAGACCCTGAACCTGACATGTTTATGGATTTAATGCATTTCCAGCTGCATGTGTGTGTACATACACTATATTTGCATATGTGTATTTAGGCGAATCTATATGAACTTTCACATCCACCAAAGCTTTAACAGCAAAGCAAGCGCAGGAAATGAAACATATTTCACCTGATTAGAGTCTTACCTTTGTCCAGAGAGGCATCTGGAGAATTGAAGTCCATGAGACTGCTGATTTCAGTCTTGTAACAGAGTTCGGTAGCCGGGGGCTTCTGCCTCTGGTGGGGAGAGGGATCTAGGAGAAGAACAAGCAACCACCGGTTTTAACTTGATGAATAACATGTAAAAGGATCAATGAATACAAAGAACAATTCATTTGTATGATATGCAGTTTGCACTATAAGTATTTGGATACAACAAAGTTTTGGTAATCTTGAGTCCGCACACCACCAAGGTAGACTTTAAATCAATAAAGCTGCGATTCAAGTGCAGATTTTCAGCTATAAATCAAAGGGTTTCACAGAAGTACTGCTTTAACTGTTTAGGAATTACAGTCATTTTTAGTCTTCCAGTTTTAGAAGCTCAAAATTAATTGGACAATTAACTGACAGATGAGCCCTGTTCTCCCATCATTCCTTGGTAAATTGTGCAGATAAAATATCTGAGGTTGGTTCCAAGTGCCAAACTTGCATTTGGTAACTGCTCACTGCAGCTTTCAATATGAGGTCATAAGGTGTCAGTGCAACTGAGTGAGGCTATCATTAAGCTATCAGAGGGACAGCAGCCAAATCTATATTCTGGATCTATAAATTCATGGACCAATAGACCTAAAAGACCACAGATGACGAGTAAAGTGGGACAAAAAATTATTCCTTTGGCTAATAAAACCAATACAAAAGAGGTAGGCATATTGTTATCAAAATCTACAATCAAAAGAATTCTTTGGATAGATGAAGCAAGAGAAACTTACCAAGGCAATGGGAGAAAAAGAAAAGTATGGCAACGTAAAGAAAGAAATCATAATCCAAAGCATTCCCCATTATCTGTCAAGCATGATAGAGACAATGTTACGGCAGGTATGGCTGCCAGTGGACCCAGGTCATGAGTGTTTATTGATGATGTGACTGCTGATAGAAGTAGCTGGAGAAGTTGTGAAATGGGCTATACTCTCTGCTCAGGTTAAGCTAAATCTGCAACACTGGTCACACTGACAGCACTTTGCACTGCAAGTGGATAACAACCCAAAGCAAACTGCAAACATTTCTCAATGCAACTAAGCTGGATATTTTTCAAAGGCCAAGATGACCCGATCTCCACCCAACAGAGCAAGCATTTCAGCTTTGACTACAAGGCTGAAGTCAGCTGCAGCGGTCGGTGACGTTCATGGGTTCTAAATTTCACTGTCTGCAAGTCATTGTCTACTAAGGATTTTCATCCAAGTAATAAAAACAATCTTAAAAATTAAAATCATGTCAGTGTGAAAGTCTCTGAAATGTGGGACTATGTTTGAAAATGGTTTGAATTAAAGCTGAAAGTCACCTCAGTCAATCAAGATGTGACTGAAGTGCAAACTTATTAACATAAACAGACCGACAGGCATTACAGGTTGCAATGTGTGTAGGAACCAGAAGGATTAATGCCGCACACAACACCAACAAGTCCACAAAATCCTTCCCAGTACACACATAATCAACTTTTACTCCTCACTCCTTACACTGTAAGGAAACTGAGAGACTGATGCACACACATAAATATTAGCATTTTTATAACCCGAGTGCATTTGATTTCATGTGAGGTTCAGTGGTTTCTAATATAGTTTTTGGTTCCCACCAGTGGCATGCAGTGAATGCATATTGAATGCATTGCTCCAGGTTAACTCACATAAAAGTGTTTGCTAAAATGACTTTGTCACTTAGACGTGTACAGTCAACTTCTGCTGTCCTCTCAGTCCATCACACTCGTGCATGTATGAAGAGTTTTAGACACCCAACACTCCAAGAATGACAATTGCTACTTCAAGACGAATAATAAAGTTCTCTTAGCAAAAAAAAGTTGAAATATTTGAGATTCTCCTCTGCTCACACATACAATAAAATTCCCATTTCTGCAAACTACATCTTTTCCACTTCACTCTTCAATCTCTGCTCCTCCCTGGCCTCTACCCGTTCCTTCTGCCATCACTCCACCACCCACCTATTAAGATGCTGTTTGCTGGTTGAATTATTTGCAGTAATTGAGCACAGATGTGTCTGGGAGCTGAAGTTCCAGGGGTGGTGCTGTCATTACGGCAAGATTAGTCATCTCACTTTTTAAAATGGGTTTTATAAGGCTACAAATAACAGCCTGGCTCCCTGTCCCCCACCTAAGGTGATTGGTAAAACATGAGGGCTGTTTTTAACTGCGCATAACTCTTTGCCACCTTGCAAACGTATAATTTTTCAAACTCGCCCGAGGTGCAGCCTTTGGCACTGGGAACACAGATGTCAGTTTTTTGAATAATGTATAAATTCAAAGCTCACACTTATCTGCCAAGTTCAAGCCGTTGCTGCCCAGTAGCCTCGTGAAAATGTTTTATCTTCCCTGCATAGTACCTTTGACAGGCCCTCACCGACATTTAAAACCCAGGCAAAGGCTAAGAGTATGGTGGAATAAATGCCAAGGAAGAAGTAAACCATGACAGCTGTTTGATGACGATAGTAAGGTTAAGCCGGTATGGAGGGAAAAAAGCATAGAAATATGATGCAGACTGAGCTCAGGTATGACTTGACAATTTAAAAAATAATAATAATAAAAAAAATATATATATATATATATATATATATATATATATTTTTTTTTTTTTTTTTTTTTTTTTTTTTTAACTGTGAATACCATCATGTCGAGCTAAAATAACAATTTCCACAAATACCTTGAACTCATTTACTCCTCATCTCTGGATCTCTTCATCTCTCTCTCAAGTTTCAAGTGTTATCCAAAGGGTATTTTGGTCATTTCAGATTACATTAGATTTTTTTTATAAGATTATGAAATGATCAAAATACTGCTAATGATTGAACAGACTTGAACACCTTTATAAAAAAAACTGGTCTGAATATCCACAAGGAAATGTTTAATAATCGTATTATGTATTATAAGGAGTGTATTAATCAAACAAAATCTGCTTACTACTCCACCATTATCTGTTCAAAAGATGACTCAACCAAGATACTGTTTTCACTGTTCAACTCTTCTTTCAGGTCACCAGATTCTTTACCTGCTCATCTTTACTCATCCTCCTTTTGTGATTCTTTAATGTTATTTTTCATTGAGTATATTCACAAAATACACCAAGAACTGGTTTCCAATGTTCCATTTAGCTCTTCCTGTGTAATTCATCTCCCATCACACTGTTTTTCTGCTTTCCAGCTCCCCTCGGTTACTGATATTTCAGATTTCATCTGCAAGTCAAAACCTTCTACTTGTCAGCTAGACACCATTCCTACAGTTTTGGTTAAGGCATGTTTACCTTCTTTGCTTCCCCTCATATCTGCCATCATCTGCTCTTCACTTACCACTGGAACTGTTCCTTCTTCCCTCAAAATTCCCGCCATCACCCCAATATTGAAAAAAACTGGTCTAGATCCCAATAATTTTGAGAATTTTTGGCCTATTTCCAATCTACCATTCCTTTCAAAAATTCTTGAGAAAAGAATTCCACTCACAATTAACTAATAATAATAATCTGTATGAACAGTTCCAGTCTGGTTTTCGCCCCTCCCATAGCACGGAAACAGTACTTATAAAAATAACCAATGATCTTCTTATGGCAGCTGACTCCGGTTCACTTTCCATTCTTATTCTCCTCGATCTGAGTGCTGCTTTCGACACTATTTCTCACTCTATACTTCTCAGTAGGCTAGCCTCTATCGGTCTCTCCCATACTCCACTAGCCTGGTTTAAATCATACCTGTCTGATCGCACTCAGGTCATTCAACTCAAATCCTTTACTTCTCAGCCCTTCCCTCTGACCACTGGCGTGCCCCAGGGATCTGTCCTAGGGCCCCTTCTTTTCATTATCTACCTTCTACCGCTTGGACATATTTTCCGTAAATACAATATCCATTTTCAGTGTTATGCCGATGACACGCAGCTTTATCTGTCCACTAAACCTGATTCTGCTCTTCACCCTCTGTTTAGCTGAACAAAATTCATGGTTCTCTTCTAATTTTCTCAAACTCAATAGTAATAAATCCGAGCTCCTCTTGGTCGGCACTAAATCAACATTATCCAGAACCAACAGTTTCTCTATTACTATCGATAACTCACCGGTCTTCATTTCTTCCTCTGTGAAAAGTTTGGGTGTCATCCTCGACAGTACTTTACCTTTCAATTCACACATTAATAATGTTACTCGGTCTGCATATTTTCAATTGCGCAACATTAATCGTCTCCGTCCTTTTCTCACCCCACATGCCACTGCCATTCTTGTCCATAGCCTTGTTATTTCCCGGATTGATTATTGTAATTCACTTCTTTTTGGTCTTACTCAAAAATCCACCCACATGCTCCAACGCGTCCAGAACTCTGCTGCTCGTATCATCACCAGGACCCCTTCTGTCCACCACATCACTCCTGCCTTGCAGCAGCTTCATTGGCTCCAATATAAATATCGCATCAATTTCAAAATACTCTTGTACACATTTATTAAGGATATTCATCATCTCTCTCCTCCATATCTCTCTGATCTGGTTAAGATCACCGCCCCATCTCATTGTCTCAGATCTTCTTCTTCCCTTTCACTCTCCGTCCCTTCCCCCGTCTTGCAACCATGGGGAGCCGGGCTTTCAGCTGCTCTGCTCCACGACTCTGGAATTCCCTACCTCCTAATCTAAGAAATATCTCTTCCTTCTCACTCTTTAAGTCCAAACTCAAAACCCACTTGTACAAAATAGCTTATCCCACATAACCTCTCCACTCTGCTATTTTATTTGTTTATGTCTTATGCTTTTATGATTCTGTAAACTGCTTGCTTTTATGTTGCTTTTATTCTACTGTGTACAGTGACCTTGAGTATTTTGAAAGGCGCTTTCAAATAAAATGTATTTTTATTATTATTATTATTATTATTATTAACACTGGTTCAGTTAGTGCACACTTAAGTCAAAGGTATAGAGAGATTTCTGCTCTAAGGATTTTATAAGAAATGCTTTTCAAATTTACAGGTTTAAGATAAAAAACACATTTAACAGTAGGGGGAGAGATCAGTCAGTCTGCAGCTCTGAAAATATAAAATGTCATTTTTTTAGTCAAATTGATTTATCAGGGAAGTAGATGTGTTTTTTCGGTCACTGTTCATGCCCTTTGAATCAATGCGCTTTTGAAATCGCTGAATATGTGGGTCTAGTGTGGTCCAAGTGCTTCATATTGATCGTTAAATCTTCAGCTCAGCTCACCGAAGTCAAACGTACACTATATCAAAAGGCTGATAATATTGGAGTGCTGAAGAAACAATGAAAAATATCATCTTTTTTGTTGCTCTGCATCGCTGCATTTGCTGCACTGCACCTTGAAAGAGAGTGAAGCTTTCTGTAAACCTTTCCCTGTGCATCTTTTAAATCATGTTTGGTGTGATCTATTAAGGATTTGAGATAAGAGCATCATTTCATCTCTCTGTTTCCAGCTTCCTGTTGCTTTTTCCCCATTTCCTCATGGTCCAACCGGAATATTATCTGAAAAAAAGTATTTTTTTCCTTATTTCTCTCAAAGTGCACATATACACCACACACTGTTAAAGCATATAGGGTTTTTTTTTTTTTTCCAATCGGGCATAAAAATGAAGAAAGCTGCACACTTAATGTGATGCATACATTATACACCATCAGAGTGCATGTCATTGCATGCCATTATTGCTCGATTTTGAACCGTCTTTACCTCCTGCACCTTTGGATTTTTTTAGGTTTCCCAACCAAAGGTCAGTCTTTCAGACTTTATTGAAGCATAGGTATGAAAATATATAACATATAAAGGCAAAAACAAAGTCTGCGTAATCCTAACGAGCTTGACAGTCAATATTTGTTATGACAACACAGCCTGAACTTCTTTAGGCATGCTCTTTCATTCCTTAAGGGAAAAAGACTTACCATTCATGTCCTACAGACATAACATGACATAAAAATACTTATTTTCACCTTCACTGTCCAGTTTCCTCAGTTTTCTTAAGGACACACTGCACACCATGTTGACATATGTCACGTTTTCCTCTAATTTCACCTTGTTGGTGAAAAAAGTCTTATAATATTTAATGCCTGTCAAACTGTGTTTAATTTGGCCTTTTTTTTGTAGACTCAACTAAAGAGCTGTGAATCAATGATGTGTTTTAGTAACATTATGGATATGAAAAACGGATAATCAAATTCTTTGTCTCAATGCATGACTAATGATTGTTTTGCCTGTTATGCATATAAGTGAATGAATGAATGGTTGCCACGTTACTGCTAGTTGCCACCTGTCTGTAAGCCCCCTTTCGAGTTAGAAGAAACTGCAAGAAAAGAAAAGCGACCTGTGAGGCTTGCCAGACTAGCCATTAGGTGGCCACCGTGCGAATATGGCCCATGGATAAATAACCGAAGCATTTCATGCAGAAAGCTGTGTTTTCTGTGGGAGAGAATAACATATTTTGGTGTGAAGTTTAGGTTCCTGAATTTCTGCAGACAGAGGACAAAATATCCAAATACTCACAATACTGAGGAAGTTCAGAAATAAATAAGGATAGTATGCAAAGTTTTGTTGTTGTTGTTTTTTTTTACCCATTTCATTTAAATTCCCCCCAAAATGAATTTCAGTACATCACATCAGAATCCAGCTCTAGCCTCATTTTTAAGCTACAAAGAAAGAAGGAGGTTTGGGGATAATAATTTGACATTCACAACACTGACTCATCAGCTCTGTCTTATTAAGTAAGAAGCAGCGTTTGTGTTTGCAGAGAGGTTTATACACAAACATAATAGCTGCAAAGGGGTTGCAATATCTCTCAAAATAAAACGTTCACGAGAAAGCAATAAACTGCGCTGCAGCAAATATGTTTTTGGTTTTTTTGTACAACTGATGAGAATTTATGACACTCTTTGACTTGGTTCCATTTTCCCATCAAACGTCCTCGGTTTGCTTTATGAATAACAAGCAGTTCAACTTAATATTGAGCACACAAGTGAGGAAAAAGGTAATTGTTCTTTGATGAAATAAATATTGATTTGGCAGAGACACTAAAACAACTGTTATACTTCATGCAGTAAATATGTACGTAATTATCAGAATCACTTTGCCGATCCGCTTGTGCCGAAAGCAATCCGACACGCACAGAACGTCACCTACGTGTAATACAGGTCCTCGCAGGCATGTTAATCACTTGTGGGAAATTTCTCACTTTCTGACACACACAGTCTGTGTTACAGAGATTTTATTCAGTTGTATGGCCATTTTTCCTTATTAAAACAATTCTTCCCATGCAATTACACGGGAATAGCAGAAAAGCAAGGAAAAAAGGCAAAGATATGCTCATTTGAAAGACATGCATCATACTCCAAAAACCATAATGTCACAGAAAAAAAGAAACATCAATTCTTCAACTCTGAAAAATAGAAAAAAAGACAGCTCCCGTAGTGAGATCAGTGTAGTGGGGTGTAGCTACAGGAAGACTAGGATGGTGGTTTTTCTGAACATGTAAACACATTTGCTTTCAGGAAGCATGTCTTAAAAGGCCGTTGCATGCCAAGCACACATTACCTGCTATTATGTAAAATTATGTAAAATTAAATTAGCTAATTAATAAACATTTAAAATTTTTAACTAGAAACTAGATATTTTATTGGGTTTATTATATTTAATCTTTCCTACAAGACGTTTGAAAAGAGTTAGGTCATAGGCAACAAAAGACTGAGACAATTAATTAGGTTAACTGGAAGCAGGTCAATGACGTGACAGGGTATAAAAAGAGCATCCAAAGAGGCCGGGTCTTTCACTGTGATTTCACTGTGACAGGCTGCTTTAAAAGAATAAGAATAATGTTTCCTGTTATGAAAACTGAATGGAAACATACGGGGATTTAATCACCTACAGTTGATAATGTAATTAAAAGACTGGAAAAATCTTTGTATGAAAGGGAAAATGCTGACAACCAAAAATGAATGAGTTTAATCATACTCTTAAATAGCAGCTAACACAGCCACTGAATATCTAAACCAGTGCAGAAATTATTTGCAGATTTATCAACCGACTGTTCTGACAAACACGCTAAATATTTGCTGATTTGTCTTCTCAGATGTTAGGATTTTGAATCTGGGGAATTGTTAGTGCCATATTTCTGTTCATTAGTTATTTAAAATCATTCTAATTATCCTAAACTGTAATGTTTGAAGCATATACTTACTAATTTTTACAATGTTTCTCCTTAACCATAAAAAATGCTACAAAACAAACACAAAAAACCCACCCACCTGCCTCTTCAGTAATGCCACCTGACTGCTGATACCCATAGGTGCCTGATTTACCTTCATACATCTGCAGTAAAACTTGCATGGACAACTCAGACAACAAGAACCCCCTGTTGTTCCCCTTCTCAGCAGGGATGAAACAGGTTGCATCTCCCAAAATAAACTGCTCCCTCAAAATACAGACAGCCAAGCTCCCTTTACATCACCGAGGCTGTAGGAAGACTTACTTCAAACTACAGACATTGTGCATTTTTAAAAGACCTCGGATGCTTGCCAGCAGGGAGCCAAGTATTTCACACCAAAAACATAATCTGTGAAGCTGAGAAAAATATTCATAGAGGGCTTCAGTGTTTTATTTTGTTGTTATTATTGCTGCTGCTACCATGAATAGATGATATAGTCTGAACATGGCTGGAAGTATACCATGTTTTTATATATGAGCACATACAGCACTGCAAAAGTCTTAGGCCAGCAGTCGGTTTTTATTTTTTACTTTCTCAAGGTGCCAGCGCTTCTTGTAAATATTTGAAATGGGCTTGAGCAATAGTTCTTTAAGCTTTCTGGAGTCTTTTCAGAGGTTTTTCTTTGAATATTGGTCACTCCAGTCTTTGAACCCGATTGTTTTCAAGGGAATCCTTTTTTTATTTGTTAAGCCACTTAACACTTATGAATCATTCAATGAAAGCCACTTAACAGATAAGATTTCCAAAAACGACTAAAAAACTATCAACAGCAGATGAACAGTATCTGAAAGTCATGTCCTTAAGCAATAGGAAAAAATCTAGCAAAGACTATTGTTCACCAAAGCCTCATCAAAAATGATCTCAGTGAAGGTTGGCTGTCAAGAAGCCATTTTCAAGGAAGGATAACAGGGAGAAAAGGCAATAAAAATCAGTTATCAACAGCTCTTATGTAACAATAAATGCAAATTTAAAAAAGCAAGAACTTAGTTTTTCGACATGGCAAGGATCCCAAACACAATTCCAATAAAAACTCAGTTTTTGCCTTATATACTGTGTTTCCAAGTATATTTCTATGTATATTCAATAAACTGCTGCACCTATTACATATTAGCAAGATAAAAAGAAACGATGGGAGCCTCTAGCCTTTTGCAGTACTGTATGTCCATCACTACAGCATGTATCTATCTATCCTGCTGTAATCAACCAACACATTGATTTTGCCATTTTAACAAATTAATTGATTTTATGGTTCAAAGCTGCCAAAAGAAATGTTGGATCCATTTCACATCCTCTTTTTTCTAGCCAAAAGGCTCCATCAAGTCCACCCAGGATGGCCTCACTCTCAATGAAACACATTAACCTGGCATCATAATAATAAGAAAGAGACTTCATATAGCGGAAGACCTTATTACATTTAGTGACCGAATCGTTTATAGCCAGTCACTGTAATAGAACACAGCGACACTCTACATTTACAAAGCGTTCAAGTTCATAGTTTTATGGAGATTACTGTAGAGGCCAAGTCAGGGAGTCACATTCCAATATGGTGAACTCTGTGAGGTTATGATATTAAATGTTCTATATTCTATCAGTCCTACAGGGGAGACCAAGTGGAAATGCTAATCTCTATGGTTGGACTGTTCCCTCTCTCTGTCACACACATTCCTGTCACTCCCTCTCTACCTTGAGCCCTCTCTTCTTTCTTACTTGGCTGACTTCACCACTCCAACATCACCTTTTTTTCCTCCTGATTTCTGTCCTTTCTCTGTCACTGTTTAATGGGGTTCCCCAAGCTCTTCTTTCTTCTGAGCCTGCCATATTTTATCAGCCGGCACAGTGCAGGGAAAGGCGACGGCTGGAACAAAAGCAGACCCTAATGAGTAGTGGAGGTGATTAAGGAATGAATAGACGGCTGCTGCTGGAACCTTCACCAAGCTGCCCGTGTGCCCCTGCTCAGTCTGCAATCTGCAGATAGACACTGCCTCGCTTTTCCTACGTCTGCCACTCGCCTTTAATTACGCTGACATTCTCTGGTTCCGAGAGTGCTGGACTTGTGATAAAGCTCACGTATTTATGCATTAATCATAAGCAGCCAGGACAGGCCTTTTCCCCCCACTGCTTCACCTGCATCGAGACCCCATTTCAAGGCACCGTATAAATGTTCGGAAGATTAATGGAACTAATGGACCTGGGGTTTGATTGCGGGGAGCCGGTGCTTAATCTGTAGCCGCCCACACTAACTACCCCAGATCTCAACATGCCTCGTTCTCAATTCACATTGTAATGAAAGGCTGCCGAATATGCGAGGCAGGCCATTCAAGGAAGCGTGTAGGCTAGGGATGTTATTAGTTGGTATAAGGACTTAGGAGAAAATGAGCTGCTGCCTGAGAAACCAAACCGAGGAGAAGTGGGCTTTTGTTAACGCGCGAATGTCATTTTCACAGCAGCCATCTGAGGAATGAACACGTCGTCACTGTATGTAAAGTGAAAAATGTCCTTTCTGCTCAGCTCTATTACAGACAAGAGACAGGTGCCTGCCAGCACTACAGTATTTTAAAATGGCCTGAGCACGGCCACTTCCGCACTTTATCAGGAATCAAAGTACTTTGGGAGATGGAGAGCAGCATGACATCTCATATCAGGAAACTGGATGGGGATGAATCTTGGATCCTCTCATTTGATAGGCTTTAAATAATAAATAACTTATAGCACCAACAGTTCCTCATATTTTTCCACAGTCTGTTGCAGCTGTAAACATATAGATTTCATGTATATGTAATTATAAATAGATACAGTATGTCAACTACAATTGGCTCTTAACCATTACTACACCTAACTACTAAACTATAAGCGTTACTACGACAACCCTGCCAGCTGTTTTACAGGACAATCCACATGTGGTGAAATAGTTCAATGTTCATAGCTATAGTAAGTCAAATTTTTGGAAAGACCGGGATAAATGCATACTTCAAACTGTATTAAAGAAATAAATAATTTGATGTCTTCGGGAATCCTGGAATAACGTTTTCCAAAGGCTTGCCGAAGGTTGGAGGAAAGGACTGACATCACAATCACATCTGTCCCATTATGCCAATAAGCGTTTACAAAAAAAAGAAAAAAGGTACAGAAATATTAGCAACCAGCTCCCCAAGTCCAGGCATTATAACCATATTACATTAACCAACTATATTTGAATAAAAAACAGAATCTGCGGATACTTAATAAACTAATTTGAAATTTGCCTCGAGAATGAATATGAAGATATTTGAATAATTATATTCCCGATGCAATTATGCAAAAAAAAACAAAACCTAGAAGGTAAAATTGAATGTAAATTGAATGTAAATCCTCTTCAGCACCCCTCGATCAATTTAATAAATACCATCTATGCCAAATGTGTATTATGAACAGCTTTTAACACCAATTATGACTCAAAGAAACAGCAAAATGACTAAAGTGTAGTATTCTCTAAAGGACTTTGAAGGCTGTTGTTTCTTTTTCTTCCCATCTCCTTTTAGACTGGCAAGGCACAGTAAAAGACAATATGATGAACACTGTTGCAGTCTTTTAGTGCCACACAATGCATTATTGTATAATGCTATAATTTGCAATCCTTTCATAACATTTTATGCCAAAAGCTGCTTCAAAATAAGGCATTTCAAGTGACGTTTTAATATACTACTGGTGTCAGTTTTATGGGTTTCTAATGGAGCATGCTACTTAGAGAGACAGATATGACAGGAAACAGCTAAGTAACTGAAATTAAATTGTTATGAACTTTTCTGCTCTCTAAATGAAAAGGAAGGTGTTAGTCAAGATTATGGAGGGATGAATATGCTTTATCTACTAGGCAAAAAGGTAAAATGATATGACTCTTGAGAAAGTATGAGCGATGCTTGCAGGGTTTAGTGCTGATTCAAAGCTATGAGGTAGTGAAAGAAAGAGGTTGACAGTCTGTAAGTGTGGGTGGCTGGCCAAGATGTGTGAAAGCTTTGGATGGCATGAGTTAGTTCAGCAAGACCACCATCACAAACATAAAAAAATCATAACGAAAGCAATTAAAGTGGTTGTTTATAGAATTAATCAACAGTTAAAACTTACTGAGAAATCAACACGGTAATCAGGACTAAGACAAATAATATTGGTGAAGAGTAGGATCATACTAAAATTAATACTGGATTTGATATTAAATTGCAACAGTACTGAAATCACCAATGGCTGTCTTTATCTTCTCCAGTTGACACACGTATCAAAAGGGCAGTAAAGCTTATGTTTGAACAACACTGAAGTGTTCAGCAGTTGTCATGAATGTTAACCTGCTCGGTGCGCATGTTAACGTTAGCTGTTCGACCATTAGCAATTACCCAACAGTCACATTAGCCGTCTGTTATCACTAAGGTAGTGGCTAGCCGCAATGGCTCATAATAAAATGATGACGTTAATGTGAGACCTACGCAGCCAACCTCATACAGACTAGAGATGGCACGATACCACTTTTTTATGTCCGATACCGATACCGATATGAATCCGATATAGTGATTTTTAATCAACAAAACTGTTTTTTAAATATCTTGCTGCATTTTGTATAAGTTCATACTCAAGTTTAAAACAACAACTACACTAAAGCTATTCTGTTATACCTGTATGCAAAAAAAAAAAAATTCATAGTTCAGCAATACTGATCAATCTAATAAACTTAAACCTACACCATCCTCCCTATTCTGGTATTTTAAAGAGTACTTAACATAAATATTAAGCAACCTAACTAATAGGGTTCCAACTCCCAGCAACAAAAATAAATAAATAAAAAATAGGGAACCACCCCTCACACTCCACCTCATGATGCTTAATCGACGTAATCAACCTTAATTTGATGCAGTGTGAAAAAAAATGCACAGAAATCAATTATTTTTCAAGAAATATTAAATAGATTCAACATCTTTCTTCAACAAAATTGCAGACTGCACAGATGGTACCTTCCCAAAGGAAAAAGTACTATAGCTTACTAGGGTATATATATTAGACTTAATAGTTACTATATACAGTAACTGACTTCTATTCATTTTACATCAAATTAAAACTTTGGGTGTCAGATAATTATTTATTAAAAGCTAGACATTTTAAATGAGAATAAGAAAGAAAAGTATGTCTTTGTGCCCCCTTTTCCCTGTTAATGCCCTATCGGCCCCCCTGGCTAAACTTTGCTAGATCCGCCCCTGCACAGTTACCAGCGTCAGCTACGTAGAAAAAGATCCTCGAGTAGAAAGTAATATTAAATACATTCTAACAATAGCTGATCAAGCTTAAACGTGCTGCTGTTGTTCAGCCGCTGGTTTCCTCTTTCTGGTGCAAAGTGGGCCAAAAGCAAACTAGAGACACGGACTCGCGACAGAAAAGCCGATCAGCTGATCATTAAGCAGTTTCATGATTGAAGTAGCAGCAGGAGAGGCAGTCGCTTGTTAAGCTTAACGCAGGAATGCTTTACAAACATTCAGAGATGGACTTGCACACTTGCTTTACTTCTCTCGGGATAACTTTGTCGGAGATGAAATGCCGGGTTGCTAGCGAAGCTCCACATGCTATCCAGACCACCGACAGGTCCCGCATGCCACAGCCGCTCTATCACGTGATGCATACTGCTCCGACGTGCTAACGTTCTGAGGTGAGTTACGGCGTGTTGCAAGTTTTGTGAGGTGCTTTCGTGATATTTAATGGATCGGATTACATTTTTTATTTTTCTCCGATATCCGATCCAGTAATTTAGGTCAGTATCGGACCGATACCGATACGTAATATCGGATCGGTCCATCTCTAATACAGACAGTGATAATTTAAAAGAAAAACACATCTAGAGTATGCAATTTCTGAAAAAACCACAGTGGGATTCTTGCTACTGGCAGACTTGGTCTGTAGATTGCCTCTGGTGAGAGTAAAACGAGGAAGGTAAAGAGGTTGGCTAACAAAGCTGTAGGGCTCATAAACACATGTACACATAAGTGTGATGTATCTGAGACAGCAGCTACTCTGTACCTAATGCAGTATGGAATTCTTTTGTACACTGGAAAGTGTTTACAGTTTTCTTTTCTTATGACCTTAAACATACAAAGGAGAGGGGGTTACTCTGCCAGTAAGCCACAGGTAAAAGAGAAGGCTAGCTGTTCATTCAAAATAAATGGGACTTTATCAAAGGAAATATTGGAACATTTCAGAAATAGTATGAAATGTTGAAAATCTGAATAGAAACACGTAGTGCAGAATCGAGAGGGTCGTTTTAAAGTATGACCAGTCTGTCGGTGTGAGACTAGCTAGCCAGAGAAGAAGAAGAAAAATGGCAGATGACAATAACACGTGTATAATAATTCTGCTGGAATTATTATTTTTGTCTTAAAAATGTTTCTCAGAAAATCCCAAATTGAAGCTGAGGAAAGTCTCCCAGCAACCTTATGAACTGTTTAATTAGCAATGAAAACGCCAAGTCACCAGAAACACATCACTACATCAGAACCTAAAAATATTGTTGCTTTTTTACAACATAAAATAATTGCAACATATTTTTTTATATATTCGTCTCACATTTTATTTTTGTACTATTTAAAGATAGTGATGCAACTAATATTAATTTTTTAAAAAGAGCATAAGTCATATCAATAAAATACACTAAATGAGAAGAAGACGAGAGACAAGATATAATAAGAGCTACTTTATATCTTAATATATCTTGCTGCATATCTAGTCAAGATATATCTAGTTATATCCTATTCTCTTTTTTTTTTTCATCTTTGTTGCCAATCACCATTATTTTTTATGTTACTAGCGGAGCTACAGTATTACTCACTACAACTCATCACAGTCCTCTGTCTTATTAGAATTTGCCTTTGAATGTGATGTACTGAGCATTTATCATTGCATTAAATGCCTGAATAAAAATTACTACATAAAAGAATTTATTTTGTATTTTGTATGAAAAACAGACAGAATTTGCCTTGTATTTCCTCATAACAAAAATCCTCCCCAAACTCATCACAGGCAGCACAGGCTCTCCAAACCTTGTCAGATCAGAGGCTCTTTTCTGGTCCACTGTCTCACTTCACTTTAAAATACCTGACAAATACCCATCTCTGTTTCACACTTTTGCTTTTATCTGCTGACTGTGGATCATTTCGCTCACACTAAGTCCTCTCCCTCCAAAGTATCCTTACTCCTGCCTCCAGCTTTCCCCTCATTCCTGATCTCCCTCAGTGCTTTTCATTATGCTAACTTATGCTGCCTCATGTCCGATCTGCTGCCGTGACCCGGAAATCTCATCCCCTCCGCTATCATGAAGGATCTTCCAATCCCTTAATCACGCATGGAGGAGTGAGGAGAGAGGGGGCTTCTGGAGTAGGTAAAACCAAGCAAACAAAGGTGTATCCTATGCACTGTGATGGATAAATATAACGCATCCACACATGACCCTTGTCTACATGCACTTAACACAGTTTATTCTAGTAGCTCTAGTAGTTTTAAAGTGTCACGCATAAGGATAAATGGGAGCAGTATGTCACAACTAACTGACATCATTCAAGAATGACATTACAGAGGGAAGATATCATTCATCGGAAGCTTTTGCTCCTGCGTCTGCATTTTTTTCCCTCTCATCTCTCTCTCGCGTCCTCGCTGGGAGGAGTTGAGACGTGAGGAACAGTGAAGAAAGAGCATAGAAACATTAGCCTAATGAAAGGCACCCTTCATCAGTCTTTCCAACCTTTTTTTTTGCACATTCCTGCCCTCATCCACTTTCTCCTTATGCTCCCTGAATGCTCCCTCTCATTTCTGCCATCATCTCAATCGAACTCTATAAACGACTCATTAAAATGTGCGATAAAATAATGAGGAAATATACTTTGATTCAACTTGGGACGGGGCCATGCACTAGCCTTCCCTCCCCTTCTTCCATAACACAAGCACGAACAAGCGCAGGTATCAAAGGGCAATATTAAAGTGATGACAACTCACATCCAGGCGAGAGAAAAGAAACTCAAGATCAGAAATACTGGCCATCTGATGAATTCCGTACTGTGTGAGCCATTTGTTCAGTGTTCATAGTTACCTGCTCCTTGTGGTGTGCACGAACGCTGAATTTGTGAACCCCGGAGAATCTTTTATGCCCCGAAACTGTTGCTACTGACAACCACATCTGTATTCAACATAGTGTTATTAACTGTCCTTAATCGCTGAACTGATTGCAGCATTTGAAGAAACTATGCACATTGTTACATAAAAAGCCACTAAACTGAGGCAAAGTTGAGCCGAATGCTGATTTAGCATTAGTTTCCACAATGCAGTTTTTAAATCCACATCACTCAAATTAAGTGGTTTAGATTATCATCATGTCTAAAATTGAAATTACATCTCATACATTTTATTTTCACCATCACAATTAAATAAACAGTTAGTTTGAATTCTATTTTCTCTTTTACAACCAGCTGTGATATTGCAGCTGGAATTATTTTCACCTTTATAATCGCATCGTAGCTGTGACAGACACAGACACAAAACTCGTGTGCAGCTTGTGTGATCAACATGAAGTGATGATGGATGAGTAATGGGTATGTATGTGATCATTTATTAATGTAAAAACTACTCACTACTTATGGTCCTGAAAGTCAGCCTGTTGTCAGATACGGAGGCTGCTGTGATCCTATTGCATGACGGGCTCACAAGGTTTTAATATGCAACAGTTTTTGATTTAATGAAGTATATTCCAAGGTCCACTTTGTAAAAGCAACCTGGTGCTGATGTCCTTAGATGCTCTGTTTTAACAGCTCGGTGAATGTTTTTTAGACTGCGATGAAAATGCTGTGTAGTCTTAGAAAAACAAGCCAGTGTGATGTGGCAGAAAGATTTGATGCCATATTAAAGACGCTGACTCCTGTGCAGTGGCTCTGAAAGTTCATGCACATTACATGGATAGTTATTTAGAAATTCTGTTAATGCAAATCGTAGCTTCGCTTATTGTTAATTTAAGTGAGTTAATGCTTTTCTAAAACTGTTATTTTAGTGTACTGGGTATATAGCTTATCATTATTGTACTATATGTACTATATACTCAATCCTTAAAGGTGAGACGTCACAGACAGACTAGTTAAGTTACCATCTCCACAAATTGCCTTAGTGAGGTATCAGCTCATAATCCAAAACAGAAAGAATAAAAGAAGCCAAACATTTAAAGCAAACCAACAAACAATAATAAAAAAAAAAACCCACATGCTGGTAACTGTATTAACTCTCACTTTTGCTAGTTGTTCAAATCACCACGCTGCACATAGCCAATTCAAAATGCCTCAATGTTAAAAGATTTTTATGAACGAAACGATGCAGAGGTGAATTTGACTCAATATTTTTCTCCCTGAAAATATGTAGTAAAAATGTGATATCATGTCAGAAAGGGAGACTCAAATAGCTGCCAAAAACTCCAGCCCATGTGTCTGCTCCTGCTTTAGCTCCAGGGCCACATTTCGCTCAAGTGACACACACACACACACTGGCACAGGACCGTGTCAGTGTATAGCAGTGATTTAACCGCTGTTATACACAGCGCCATCCTTTGGCAGTGCAGCTGTGGAAGCAGTCTGGTGAGACTTCTTTATCAGGTTTTCTTCACTTGATTTGAAACAAACATGCATAGAGATGCACAAAGAGAGACAAAATCTACAAGTAAAATCTACGGCCTAACAGCTACAAACCCCCAAAAGGCGTGGCTCACAATGAAAAATGACCATGTGAAGTTTGGGTAAATGCATCTTTGCTTTGAGTGATGCATTTTGTCAATATTCACATTGCTGGATTGCACTTGTGAATTGGATTTTTTTCTTGCCAATTAAAGCTGTTGAAGGCAACACAAGAGTGTGCTCACTGATGGATTATTGTGCCTGAGCGTGTGTGTGTGTGTGTGTGTGTGTGTGTGTGTGTGTGTGTGTGTGTGTGTGCACGTGCATGCACTGATGTGTCTGGCACATGTGTAGTGTGATAAATGTGCAACAGCATTGCCCGGAAGCAGTTACAAATGTTCCTAATTGCAAGACAACGTGCCAAAACTGACAAGTAATGGATGAAAACCAAGAAAGATAGAACAAGAGGTGTGTGTGTGTGTGTGTGTGTGTGTGTGTGTGTGTGTGTGTGTGTGTGTGTGTGTGTGTTTTCTTTATGTTTTTGCCCTATATTTTGATTCCAGTAGTATTACCTTACTGAATGTGTATTTTAAGGTGTTATTTCAAACTAGTCTGCTCACCTGAGAACTGCTGTGCAACAGAGTGATGATCTGTGTTTATACTGCATGTGGTTTCCTTTGGTGATGAGCGACTGGCTTAATGAGTGGGACACAAACAGTAAAAACACCTTAAACTACCCATGCTTCTGTTCATCTGATAGCTGAATGAAACCGAGGTGTCTGTGGCAGCTTAACAGACTAAAAAAGTATGGAACATTTCTTTCTCAGATGCCTCGCTGTGCTGTCATAAAACAGAATCAATGACATGCCACAGAGATCTCTCTGTTACCTTCTGTCCCAATGTGTGTCTGTTTATTGGTAAATAGTAAAAGAAGAAGAAGAAGAAAAGTCATTTACCTGACTTGGAATCATGCTGAATGGATAAAATCAATTAAACAATTTCACACAGCATAAATCACAGTAGACCAATTGAAATGTTTAAAATGATTAACTTAACTTTCTTCTTTTATGTATATATTTTTTAAATAAATGACAAATATTTAGTTATTGGGGTTATTGTTTTAGTGCTTGGTTGTCAACAGTTTATGGTGGCAAGTCCTTGAAAAAATAATAAAAATTAAAAGTTGATCCAGTGTTGAAATAATGGTGCACGATGTAAACTGGCTGTGGTAAGAGTAAACCTTTGTGCTGGCGCCACAGTTTACTCTACTCATGTTTTTGTAAATGATGCGCAACATACACAGCATTAAGCTTATGGCCAAGTAGACACTGAAAAGTCCGTTTGTAGGAAATAATACGTTCTCTCAGACGGTCTATTAGCTCATATCTACCTTTGTTCCAACTTCTCTCTGACAATTCCTGATAAATAATCATCATTCTTCATTCCTTTGAACCTGCTTAGACTCCTGCAGCTATAATATCATTATTATTCATATAAATAATATTTAAAAAAACAGGTTTAAGTTTGTTTCTTTCTTTATTTTATATAATGAGGTTAAAGTGATATATGCTGTAAAATTCTAGCACTAAAACGCTCTGCACTACACAGACATGGCACAGCTCAAATCCAATCCAAATCTATTTGGAACTGTTAGCTAAAAGATCTACCTTGGGTACATAGATAGAACCTGTGCCGAGATGCACATCAAATTGGTCACAGAAGGAAAGAAGCACACTCCACCCCCAGAGAGAGCAAGCAGCGCAGATACAACAAATCAAACAGGTTGCCAATGTTCCACAGAGCCCACAGAGCATGACAGCGCCCAGTGCTACACTACTTATTCAATATCTCTCTCCGCAAAACAAATTGCTAGAAAAGCAGCGCTTACCCCCACTTCAAGGCCAACCAAGTGTCGGACATAAAACTTTGGTGGGATGTTACACATTAAGCTAAATCTTTCACAACTCAGCGGCTTCAGTCATCAACTGGGGAAAATTCTGCATCATGAATACTAAATGATGATCCTGAGTTGTGGCGGACATGAGATATGGATAATGGAACAAACTGCTCTGCTCAGTCTTTCGCCAGCTAGGCAATACATTTTTCATACAGCTTGTGTGTAAAAACAGTGCAGCCTACACGTTATCGCAGTCAAAGCTCTATAGCAGAATTTCGTTGGTCTTTTGAAGGCAAGTTAAACAGTACGTGCCAACAAACATGTTTTTTTTTATTAAAAAATACTTATGTGATTTGAAGAATATCTAAGCATTTGCTCATTTGTTAAGTTGGTTAAAGTAACATACTACCCAGCTGCAACATTTAAATGAAAAGGGAAAAAAGAGCAACACCGACAGATACAGGAACATGTCTCTGACCTCGCTCAAATGCCAGATTTTATGCAGTGAGATGAAATGCCCTTGAAAAAGAGTGAAATTGCCAGCAGGCCCACACGGGAGTAGAAGAGAGCGGATGACGGGGATCTGGGTACCATGTTTAGGAAATGTGGGTGGGAAAGGTTCCTCCTCCATCAACAGCTACAACTTAGGTGGTATTCAACAAGCCACTTAACCTCCCGCCGCTCCAGTAGAGGTTCAACAACTGCAGCTAGTTGAGGAAACGCTGGACAACTCCCAGGCACAAAGTAGCAGTGGGTATGTGAGTGGGGAAAGCAGGAAAGCACAAGAGTGCTTATCATATTTACCCAGGTAAAAGAAAAAGACATCAAAACAGGCATACCATGAAAAATAGAGTCACACCTGCCATATTTATAATTTATTTTTTGGATTATCTTAATTGATTCTATTATTTTTCTTAGCATTTTTATCTTATCTCGTCTCTTATCTTCTTTAAATTCATTTTACATAGATTCACTGAGTGCTGCTCGTGCGCCAAATATTCAGTTTTGCCAGAAAAGGATAAATCCTCAAATTCCATTAACTCCCCCCAAATACACAGACTCAGAAGGTCAGTGTGTCTCATAGGTCATCTCTCACTAGCCATGCTATAAATGATTATGTGTGTGGACTGACTTGATGTGAAAACCATTAAAAAGACCATTAGGAATGATTTGGCCCATGGATATGGAAACTGTCCGGTTGGATTTAAACAGTCAGTAACTCGGCTGCCTCATTGAGGGCTTCTAGCTCGCTTTAATATACACGCAAATAATGACCCGAAAGCCTCTTTAAGTTTGGCCATAACCTTGCGGCATCTCCAGATGCTTGCGTGACAGCTATTAGGTTTTATAAAGCCTTTTCATCACTCCACCAAAGCACTCAACAGCAGCACTGGGGTAGAAAACCATTCAGGTGTGTTTCAGAGATTTATCGATCTGCTAATGAGGAAAAAGTGAGTGGTGAGGTCGCTCTGTGAAAATCTCTGTGGGGGGTAGTGGGCTAGGACGAGCAACAGTCAGCACAAATCAGCATCTAAGCTTAAGCAGCGTTCTGAGCTATGGTGGATGCAGCGTGCCTACCCCTTTTGCTAAAATGTTATATTTTCTGCATCTGCTGACATATCTGTATTTTGAGCTACATGACTAAAAATAATTGCTGCTCGGAGAATAAGTAAAGACATATTTTAATTTTTTCAGTAACTATAAATAAATGCCGGCTGTTTATATACATCATGGATATCAAGGTGTCTATTTGTCCAATATAATGCATGTGTGAGAAAGAATGGTTTCCTTCACACGGATTCTTGTCTTCCACCTAGAAAACGCAGTTTAAGGAAAAGAGAGAGGGAGAGAGAAAGTTGCTAACTTTTTCAGCTTTCAGGGAAAAGGCGAGGGTGTCTAGGTCAGTGCAGGTCGGTGGCTAACAAGCTCCTAAGAGACATATTGGTTGGGGGTTGGCGCTGAAGTGGTCACATTAGTCAATGTGCCATGAGAGAACAGAGTGGAAAACTCAGTGGCTGTAAAACTTTTCCTTTCAGCAGGACGAATGTACAACAAGACTGGGCATTAACCCTAAACTCTGGAACATCTAGTGTCCCCATATAACCCTTAAACATTGCCCTGTGCTAAGAATGACACAGTATAAATACCCAGAGGGAGAAATATATGCAAAATATACCGAACTCTATTATACATGTACCGTTTATGTAATAGCTGAAATTGGCTGTACAGCTCAGCGGTCTCATTTTTAAAAGAGTGCGTAGGATCCGTATTAAATCACAGGTGAACAGAAGAGCCAAAAATAGCACGCCTCTACCACAAAGGGAGCATTGCACGGCCCTTTCTAAATGACACTCTACCTCTCAATGTGTACATGTGGAGAAGCTTTGAAGCCAATCTCCTAACCATAAACGCTCAATACAAAGCACCTAAAGGATGTTGGTGCATAGAAATGAGGCTGCTGATCAAGGACACGTCCAATCATGCGGTCCTCTTCTACTGACAATGCAGCAGCTATCCTGCAGCATTACGCACGAGTGGCACCGTGGTATTTATATGATCCGTAACTTTCCCAAAGGATCGTGATAAACTGATAACCCTCAGATACCATTTAGAAACGAAATACTGCTGAATGCATTTATTTATTTATTTATTTTTTATAATAAATTGGGTCTAGATTATTATGAGCACATATAGAAAGATAATAATTCTGGCAGAGCATCAAGACTGTAAATTCACGTGATCAATACGTGCTGGTGGTGAAACTGTTACAGTAAATGTAGATTTCACATACAGAATCTAAATCTAAGTTAACATTTATCTTGTTTTTATGCAAAAAAAATACAAGATAAATGTTAAAAGAATTGCTCTGTTCTGCAGCTGAATGCCTGAATAGTTGATTATAAATATGATTATGATTTTAACATGAGGTCAAAACCATTTGCTTAATATTGGGGAAAAGCTAGATACTTTCCTGAATCTTGGCACCGTCAACATCATAGCATCATCTTGCACTTCAGCAGCTGAGCTGACCCTTAGCCTCCTAAGACCCGAACTCTTCCACGGCATGCATTTTTAATTTCTCTTTGATATTTGGGCATATTGGTGCCCGATGAATGTAAAAACAAAGAATTACCAGATTTTTTTTTTTTTACCTCATTTTTGTTTTTAAGAAAAATCTGATATTCGCTTAAAAATTTTGATAGAACAGTAGCAGTATAATGTCCTTGTAAGTGGATATCAGGCCCTTGCAGAGCAAAATTGAGTATTTTGGTCTAAATACCCCAAAATGTGATGTCCACATATGTGAATGCCAGGTCCTAGGAGGTTAATGTTGGCAGCATACAGAGCAGCCATCTCTTCTGTGCTCCCAGGTTTAGGAACGCAATGGATAGACGGTGAGCGGAATTTACTTTGAGATTTAATTTGGCTTATAACTATAGAGTCATGACTCACTGGCACAAATAATGTGAGGTGAAATGAAATGTATGAGTTGGGCAGTTGTGATCCCTAGAATTTATGTTTACACTCTGGCTTCAATTCACTACCTCGCCATCTATGGCACTGGTTTCCTTTGTCTCAAAAATGTTCCTACGCCTCTTTCACGCTTCTTTTTGTGCATTCGACACATTTAGAAATGAGATCTCATGCCCTTTAAGTATATCAAAATTACTAGAGGACATTCTCAACCTAATCCTGCACGCTTCTTATTCACACATCCGCTAACAGTCATTCATGTCAAATTTTACAAAGCAAATGCTTTCCTCTGACAGTGACATCACCAATTTAAAAGAGTTTGTGAAGGCTAAAAGTCTAAACAACCAAAAGGGTTTACCACATGATTGCAGTACAAACACTTCTATTTGTTACTACAAAAACTGAGTACATGGAGTCGTGAACTGAAATGGGGCAGGGTGTAAATCATTTTATTTATTATTAACATTCAGTGGATTTAAGACAGGCTGATATGTCTATTTTTTTAAATATTGATGTTCAGTTTTAATTAATATGCAATAAAGTTCCTGTTAGCCAGAAACTGTAAATGTCTTTTTCAAATTTACTGAAAAATTCTGCTTTTCTTTGAACATTGACATGACTATTATTGGCTCACATTGAGATGATATGATTTACACCCTTTATTGGATGCAGTACAATCTCAAAACTGTAGGAGGAGCAAACTAAAAAAGCTACTAAAGCTACATGTCATAAAAAAAAATGCTGCTGTCGTGGTAAAAAAGATGCAAATTTGAACTCAAAATTAAAATCTTGTGACAATTTCTATTTCACAAATATAGCAGAGTGAGTAGGAGAAAATGAAGAAACCCTTTCGGGGAAGTTTGTTGTTTCTGTAAAATTATGTGGCCACAAGCTGACAGTTAATATTGGAAATTATATTGAGCAGACAGACAATCACAGGTTACAATTTAATTCTAAGTAACAATAGAGCACACGCAAACACCAAGACCATACCTCCAAGCCAGGCTCCAAGTTACTAACAATGCTCAGAAATTTACTCGTGGTGCAACATGTCTTGTTCCACAGCAGCTGGGAACATCGTAACGGTAGTGACTAATGAACGTGTACCACATGCTGGTGTATGGAACATGCTTACACTTGTGTTCGCAAACACGGTGTCACTGAAATCTAGCATTTTTAATTTGGCTTTTCATGCATCTCAATGTCTGTAACAACTATTCCACAGCACATCTGAACTGCACACACTGAAATCCAAACACAATGTAACTATATTGCTCCAGGTGCACATTTTGTGCCTTATGGCATTGGTGAGTCTCTGTATAGTCTGAGTCTCCGTATAAGCAGTATAAGATTATTAAATTGCTTCATACAGTAGCATTTTAACCATTCGTATCATCAGGGGGCTCAGAAAGAGGGCGGGGTGGTACAAATTAAAGTCATTCTGTAATATTAACCATAACACAGTTGTTTGGGTAATGATCATGTTAACTGCTACAATAATATTTTCACCCTTTTGTTGTGATGGCAGATGTAATATATTCATAATTAAAAGCAAATTAAGTGGTTTTGTTAATCCTTGAAGGATAATTATGCTCTCTATTGTCCTAATGTAATAAATGACACAAAGCTAACTTCCAGTCGTAGCCTTGATACAAATTTCACATTGTCTTATGAGTTGAGGATTAATCAATTTTTTTTAAAATTATTAATCCTTTATTTATCCAGGTAAAAAATCTCATTGAGATTAAAAATCGCATTTCCAAGAGAGACCTGGCATCAGGTAATGAGAGGTGTCTTTTACAAATGACCACAGTTAGATTCATGCCTGCACAGGGATGAAGTGTACATCTACCCTCACATCTAAGTCAAAACTTGAAGAAGAATTTTTTTCCCCTTTCTTCTTCTAAACATAACTTCAGGCAATAACGTCCTTAACTTACACGAATTCATGTCTGGTTTCCCACTGACAAAACAATATCAAAAAATTAGCTTAATTGCTTTCAGCGGGAGACTGTTCCAGCATTTCCTGTCGTAATCCTTCGTATTCTACGTTTTTTCCGTTTCCCGTTTAGAGATAGCCAATGAGAAGCTTCCAGTAGTCGACTATGAGAGCAAGCTTGGTGATGTAAGCTGTCACAGCAATGTGTTACTAGGCAAAGAAGTGGAGGGAGTTTCTAAGTGCTGCGGTTACTGGGTGTTGACATTTCTGTCTGCCTGCCACCGACAAGATGGGCTGTTCTGAGTAAACACTGCCAACAACAGCAGAAGATTGATATGCAGGGGCTGCTGCACTTTGAACCTTGGCACAGTCTGGCTTTTGACCCTGCCAAGTTGCTCTATTTCTCGATATGTCTCCATGCTATTCTGCAACTATTATTGTCAAGCTAGTGTCTTACCTTGTCAATTATTTGGCAGGGCACAGCTGATAACTGACATAGAAGCAGCTTCACAGAAAGAAAAAAATCTCAGCTGTCTGCAGATATTATGTGACATATTCTGCAACTTGTGACACAGAACTCAGTATACGGGGAAGACCAGAATGAGAGATCCCCACCACTGAAACAATCTGTTGAAAATCAAAGAAATGAAGAGTTGAAAGTGACCAAAACGTAATTAATTTACAACATTACACATCTTGTTCTTTGACTCAGTAAGGCCCCAATCACACAGGCCTAGAGACAGGTTCCTGACCATCTGGCAACCACCGGACATTTGGGCGAAAAATGAATATTTTCTGATGAGTTTCTGGATGTTGCTGGCAGCCTGTCTAATGCCCATTTATGTAAGCCAAGATACCAGTCAGTATCATTACCCTGGTATTCACAGGTCTGTAGGGAAAAGTGGATATTCTGCAGCTTGTTGGCAAATTATTGCTGAAGGTTGCTTTCTGTTGCTAGAATGAAACTGGTCAGAGTGCAGTGTTGCACTGAAAAGCTCCTTGCAGTTTCTTTGAAATTAACAGGTCATTGTGGTCACCTGTAGGTTGTTTGGAAGATGTTGACTTGTCCTTAAAGAGTTTGTTGTATCAAAGCAATCTGAATGGAACCAAAGCAACACAGGGGCATTTTTGATCCAGCGCCCTCTTTGCAAATGATTTCACCCAGAAATAGCCAATAAATTCCAATAAACACTCATCAAAGTACACATTTTTTTCCTCTAACAACCACCTGGAGGTTGCCAGGTAGTCACCGACCATTCTCTAGGCCTATGTGTCTGGGGCCTAAAATAAACTGTCATGACAATGTCAAAATTTGTGCAGGTTAGAGCAGGTTATCCCCCCCCCCCCCTGTGTTTTACTGTATTATCCTTGCCCCAGTAAATATCTTCCTCGCTGCTCCCGAGTTTCACCTCCAATCCGCAATGCTGTCACCATGATGCGTTGGTTATTAGTCAGCAGTGTCTGATGTTTTGATTACTTTGAAACAAAAATGAGATCTGTGGCGTTCTAAACTATACGTCCAATTAATTTACAGTTATAATTCACTCAAGTTCGACAATCTGCACATCTCAGGGATTATTAAAATAAAAAGGAGCCACTTGAGAGGTACGGGAAACATTTGCAAATCACATATTTTTATTTAGGATGTTATATCATCTTATGTCACCTTGTCTTTCTGAGTTACTGAGTGTAGTTTAATGAGTGAAATGGTTATTCATATCCATTAAAATGTAATCTAAGACACAATGAAATCTAAAAAGGTGCATACGTCTAACTACAATGACTCAACTGGAAAACTTTGCACATTTTATTGTGGCTGGAATATGTCTGTATTAAAGATGTTTGCAGGACGTAGGGAGAACGGGAAGCATGGAAAAACAAACAGGGGAAAAAACACAAAATAAAACCAACACAACCAATAACTGCCCGAGGAGACAGAAATATGGCATCGCGGAGCTGAGTGAGCAAATCTGATCTGTGTCCTATATTTGAAATAGCGTAGTGGGGCAGTCAATCCGGCGGTCCGGTCACAGGTCACCAATGGTAGTGTCTCGGCTAAATAAAGTAGGCCCTCTTAGCTAAAAACAGTTTCTTGTAACGGATACTCAAGCAGCTCGGGTCAGTGTCATTAATACACACTATGTGGTGCAGTGTGTCTGTTTTAATAACACATTTTCACAAAGAAACAAGGCATCCCCCTCCCTACAGCCTCAAATTTCTGAGCAGGACATGTGTGGTCAAGGTTACACACAGAGCACATCACCCTCTGGGTAAACCCAGGCTCTGTGGTGTGCATTTAGTAACACAAGCCTGTTCTCTACATGCAGTACACCTGTGTCCTAGTTGGTAGCCCCAAATGTGTCGAGCAAATAAGTTCGCAGTATGGAATGCAGAGGCAGTTTGCCTCAAGAGCCACAGGAGACCCCACCCCTCATCTCCCAACAGGCCATCTTTCCTCCCATTTTTTATTTATTTGCTCATTTATAATCTCTGAGCGAAAGACTGTTAACCTGTTCCAAAGGTGAATTCTTAATGTAATCTTACTTAAAGTTTGAAATTTTAAAAGCCATCTGTCTTTGAGTGCATCTTTCTTGTTGCATGTTAAGTACTGCAGTGTTTAGGCACGCCAGGATGGCAAAGGGAACCAGAAGTAATAAAACAGCTGTGTGTCTTTGTAAACAAGCTTAGGGCCCGACCCGGCATCATTAATCCCTCTGCTGTAGGTTTGCAGGCCCTGAGGCAAGCCTGCCCCACAAACACACTCTTTTCAGGTTTGTCGTAGTCTCCGATACGGTGCCACTTTGCCTTTCTTACCTCTCAGCTCTATCACTCTTTTACTCTGTCTCTGGATGTCTCTCTGGGCTCTCCTTCACTTCAAGGATACTCATCCACCAAGTCAGCATATTGTGGCAGACAAAGGTTTCTTGTGTGAGTGTTTGTTTTCTGCCAGTTTACCTCGACAGCGGAGAAGCTGTCATTCTCTGTCCCTTCAACCTCCCCCTGCATGTTCATCTGTTTCTGTTGGCACGAGGTACCAGTGCAGGCCACCCGCCTCCCAAGCAGTCAGTCTAAGGGAAAACTGATACGCTTTCACTTTACAGTTGTGAATTAATGAAGAGCTTTGATAGCAATTCGATAGGTGATTCAGAGCAGACGTAAACCATTTTTGCCTCTTTTTTATTTTTTTTAACCGCTTCTCACCTTCATACAAAAAACGAATACCCCAAGCTTTTCATTAAAGATATCATGTTACTTTCATGCTGTACATAAACGTTTCTCATGGGAATAAATTTACACAGTTCAACATTTACATTCCACAAAGTAGTATTTTAGAGGGCATTAACTTTAACTTTTTTTCAGCACCTTGGTTATATTAATTATTACACAAAAGCAAGGAGGTAGTTCAGCCAAAATAATAATAAAAAGAAATACATACAATGATTAACTACAAATAAAACAGTTCAAAACATGCTGATTACAGCTCATTTGGGACATATAAGGTTATCCAGGTAAATCTAAAATATTCTACTTCAATTCAAAACAGCACATTTAAATAAAATAGTTCCCTCCGTGCTTGTGCTTACGACACATAAATCCTTTTTTGACATTATATCCTCTCATGTAGGACAGGCAGTGTCTAAAGGTAATGTTTATCTACTGATCAGAGGATTATTTAGCTCTGGTCTGTCAAACACCAACAAAAACAACACAAATTTAGCTCTTCCAGCTGTCCACACCTCAGATAATACACTTCTACTGTCATATTTGAAAAGCAGAAACATCTGAGACATTTCAGAATAGTAAAAGTGTTCTTTTTTTGTGTGGGTCTGTTTTTGAAAATCGGTGATCTGCACTGTCACAATCCTGCGCCACTTGATGATCCTTCTATCAACTATTTCAATAACACAAACACCAGATCAATCATCAGATGCGATCTAAGCGCCCTGACGCTGAATTAAGTGTAGCATGTGGTGAGATTTACAGACAAAATCGACTTCGAGGCTCCTGAGCTTTGTTATCTCGGTGTTTGACAGATCACTTCTTTTGTGAATGCTTAAAATGAAAACCTGGCTGAGTCTGTCAAAACGCAATCTGATGCGTTGTGTATAGACTCTAATTTTGTTCATGCCAGCTGACAACTTCTAAGAAGAGCAGGGAGAAGCAGATAGGTGGGTAGATGATTTGCTGAATAAAGCTCTGTTTCTCAGCTCAATATCCTGTATGTAGACTTTAAAGGGATAGCATGAGAGGGAATAAGGGTCTAATTCTTTAAGCCTCAAGTTCCAAAATCACAATCGAGATATCTCTTGTTGTCTCAGGCAGTAAAATCTCAAAGTTAACAAAGAATTTGTTTAATAAAAATTGCATACACAACTAATAAATGTCGACCAAAGGGCTCAATCCTGAGCATTAAGACCTCTGATTACCGCTTTTACCAAATAAAACTTTAAAAACCGTAATATTACACTTTTGATTATTGAAAGCCTTCATTCTTTTCATGCTTCTACTTTGCTTGTAATTGGGAGATTTGGTATTTGGTAGAGTTCTTTGAAGACATTCAGAGTACTGATGAGGGTAAAAGGACACTTTGCTCTGGAATAAGGACAAAAGGCTGAACATTTGTCACGTACACACAAACAAGATTAATATTCTAAAGCCATACAAGCTCAGTGAGGCTGTATTTGGCACAGTAGTGCTGTGATTTAATGCTAATGTCAGCATGCTATCATGCTTAGTAATAGGCTGATTTTTAGCCTGTGAAATATTTACTATATTCACCATCTTCATCTATAATTTTAACATGTGTAAGTGACTTTAACAGTGTTTTATTTTATTAAGTAAGTTAAGTTTTAGTAAGTAAGTAAAGTATACACATCAGGGGATTACAAACAATCAGCGACAACATTAAAATACTGCCCGGGTCCCCATTGTGCTGCCAAAACAGCTTTCAATTTTTGGGCCAGAACCTGTGGAATCCATCACCAGGATGTTATAAATGGTTACTTGGGGTTCTGTCCTGTGGGTTGCAAACAGGACCTGTGTGGATTGGGCTAGATTGGCTTGGGATCTGGGGAGTTTGGAGGCCATGTTAATGCATTTGGCTCGATGTCGAATTTCTTGAGCTATTCTCTGCAGTTTTCTCATGGTGTGGTTGTGTTCACCGTCTCACGAACAGAGCCCACTACTGTTAGGGAGAGCCTCGTGCCATAGGGCAGGGGGGTGGCAGATGCCAAAGTAAAAGACACAAGAACCCAAGGGCTTCCCACACAATGATCAATATTATTAACTTCCCTTGTAAGTGGTTTAATATTGATGACTGACAGTGTACACATCTAAAAGCTGTCAAGATATTTCACTCAGATAACAAAAGTGGAAAACTCATAAACTCAGAAAAGCAAATACGCCCAGTCTGTAGGAAAACATAAACTGAGACCATCTATACAGCGCATGTTAAATATGTTTCACTGGATATAAACATCAAGTACTCCAACATCATCTGTACCAAAGTTGGCAGAGATATTTCAGGACAAAAGAGTCTGACAAACGCCATTGTACTATAAACCCACGGCACCAGTGAGAAGCATCTATTTAACATAGTACAAACCAAATTCTTAAAAAAGCTGGGATGAAGTGTAAAATGATAATTAAAACAGGACGGAATGATTTTCAAATCTCTCAAACACGTATCTTACTGACAATAATACACAAAAAACATATCAGATGTTTAAGAAAAATATGGGCAAAGAATATAATGGATCTCATTTAGGTTAACTGGCAATATGTCAGTTGCATGACTGGGTTTAAAAAAGTGAAAGTGAAAAACTGCTCAGACAAACTGACAAAATTTGAAATTGTTTTGGGAAAAAATGGACACCATATCCTCTGGACTAGAGAGAAGAGAGGGAGCGGACAGTTCTTAAATGAAAAGGGGGAGGCTGCGCAGCTTTGAGACAGGCTGCTGCTATCAAATTCAGAGTAAGCATACTCTCTCAATCTAAACGAACACATTAATATCCAAAGAACAGAAGACAAATATGTGCCTTTTCTTTTTTTAAACCATAACAGAGTAATTCACTCGACATTCAAAGTACTAGATTTAAGGCTGAATTGATTTTGCCGTCAAGCATCAGCAGGTAACCAGGATATCTGGAGTCAGTGAGTTTAATGCCCACCTTTGTTGTGACAGCCTGCCATTTTAGTCAATCACTTATCAGAGCGTGACTAAAGGCTAAGGCTCTGAGGTAAAGTCAAGATGGCTTAGCCAAGCGAGTGTGCCATTTTCAGGATAAGAGGCAAAGAGGAGTAGAGGTTAAAGCTCCATGTGTGACCTGGAACAATCCTGTCGTCTCCTGAGCTCCTGCCACAAATTGCAAAGTTGGGAATAAGGTCCACTTTCGGCAGTGCAGACAGAGCCACTTGGGAACAAATTGGGAGACAGAGAGAGAGTTGATAAGAAAAGGCATGACTCCAAATTGTGAGATTTTGTTGCCATGCTACAGATGAGAATATAACATGAGCTTGTTACATATACTAATGAGAATGTTGCAACGCATACAAGAGGATAAGGAAATGTAGTTCACTTATGCTGCCTACACATAAGACAAAATACATTCTTACATTTGTCTAAAAACAAGCTGAAGTGTGTAAGACACAATTACACAAACAGGAATTTTAATTAAGGGAATTCAGAAAACACGACAGCAAACGCAGAAAGAAATGCCTTGAGTTGACATTTGGAGAGGAGGAAGAAGAGAATAAAAAGCACATTTCTATTGGACAGAAATCCCTCAGGGATAGAGGTGGGGGTTGGAGAAGCAAAAGGCAGAAAAAAGTCACTCAAAAGCCTCCTTTTCTTTAAAAAGGAAGTGAAAGTGAATCTTTTCCTATCACGTACTATATGACAGGTAAGATAAAAGCTGAAGACAGTGACTTAGTACTTCTTTTAATACCTTCAGGTATTACGTTTGACCTGGCAGAGGAGAAGTGAAAGGTGAATATGCTTAACATTTTTTAAAAACAGAAAGGTATCACGGGTAAAGAAACAAATGTCAAAAGACAGGATTAGGCGGACATTATTTTAAAAATGACTTTTCCAAAGCAGGAATTTTCCTTCATCGACTTCTTGACTTTCAGAGCCTGAGGATTATACATTATTGCCCTTCTGTGAATGGAAACTGTTTTGGGGGTTTTGTCATGAAACTGTATGTTCCACAGCAAATTTACTTTAAATTTTCTGGTTATTCCAGGAACATTAAAATTTTTTTTACCGAAACCCAAACCTTTCTCTAACTACATATTCGATTTGTTGTATATCAGTGATCTGTTCTTCCCTGGCAATCAAAGAGCAATTTTCAACATTACCTTAGGAACCAAGTACGTTCAGCAAATTGCGATTGGCAACATCAACAAAGACTGCCATCGTGGATTAGATCTTCAATACTGACAGAAAGCAAAGAAGCATAAATAAAATAAAGTTACGTTGAAGCACACCATTGTTTTTCTTGTGACATTACCAATAAGTTTGATGTGTCACATGGCCCTCTTCCTATTGAAAAAACAAAAGTTGTATCCAAGATGGCCGACTTCTAAATGGCCACCATGGTCACCACCCATCTTGAGGAGTTTGCCCCCTCACATATACTAATGTGCCACAAACAGGACTTTAATATCACCAACCATTCCCATGTTATTACGGTGTATCCATATAAGTGGCCCACCCTGTAGATGCTTTTAATCATTTGCAGTATGCAGGTTTGCTTGTTAAGATTAATATGAAAAATGCAATAACAGTTACTTAGATGACCTCTGTTTGCTTCAGTTTGCTTGCTTAACTCTTTACCCATTATAGCAACATTTGATAACCTCCTCTGTACCTTTAATTATGAGTTTTGAAACCGCGATATATATGAATAAAGATTTGATTTGGCAAGGTTGAGGGTTTTTCCAACATTAGCCCGAGTAAGCTTTATAGGCCAAGATAATGTTAAATAATTTTATTCTGAATGGAGGCAGAAACTACTCAGTTTTGAAAAGAGAAACAAGCATTATCCCAGGTACACTTCCAAGGTGTAAAGAGTTAAAGGATGATAGTGGTTAACCAGCATTGTAAAGGTGGTCCAATTGCAGTCTGACACTAACTGCATATCTAAAGGGGTGCTCTTATAATCCAATACTTTTTCATTCACTTCTGCTCCTTTAGCAGCACATTACTGATCAATACCATCAAGAGCAAGCCGAGCCACAAGAGATTCATAGGCCCAGTTCGCCTGAAGAGTCTAAACAGTTGGAATTACATGTGACAACTTTAGCAGTCTGGAGAGCTCAGTGCATGTACAGCTTAGCAAACTGGACCTGTTACAAGTTTAGCTGCTTGGCTCATCCTGCAACAAATATTAATGAGTGTTACGCCTACAGAGGAGCAACAACAGGGTGTCAGTATCCAGCACGGTGTCTGAAGCTATGCATCTGTATTTATACAGTACTATACCCATTAATGACACTATAAAAAGCTGAACGTGTTTACTCTGTGAAATAAAAAATTGGTAATACTTTGTATAAAAAAAAAATTACATTATTAACTTTCTTCTTATCCTTCCACACATGGATGTGAACAGACCCTTCTTTCAGATATGCTGGGATTTCTGATCGCACTGCTGCTGTTCTCTTGCTTACTCTATTATTAGAGTTTTAACATGGGTGGGGCTCAGAGAGCTCCCACACACACACACACACACACACACACACACGATAAAGGATTAGGACATTTGAATTTTTTTTTCCACAATCCAATTTCAATGTCTGAATAATCCTAAGGCTCAAGAGTTCATTGCTCTTTGAGAGTGGGTACATGCGTTATTATGCTATTATAATATCATTACATCAGTAGCAAAAAATGTTTTTAAAATGACACACATTTGTACTAAAACATTAATTAATCTTTTTTTGCCCCTGGGACAGTATATTGTCAAAAACATGTTATCGTGATAAACCTGCTATTGTGAGCCATCAGTTCATTTTTTTTACTCTATAATGCATCTGTCCTATGCAAAGTAAGAATTTTTTATGTCTTCTCATGATGTGTTTGTCTGAGCAAAACAAGCTTAGTAACAACTCGTGCAATTTTATACATATATAAAATCATACACATATATGTATAAATGTCAAGTATATGGTGATAAATGGATGAAGAGATAAGGCAGCGCTAATCAAAACAGGTCAAACTGCAAAACTTTACATCATGGATCATCATCAAATGGTGAATGACAGCAAATGCTATTAGTGGTCATGTCACATTTAGATGCATGGCTTTCCTCTCTCGTGCACCTTACAGCTGTTAATTTGAGCAGTCATCTATTTCAATAAGGCAGCCAGAATCCCCTGTGGTGGGGGAGATAATGTTTGCAGACAAGACCCAGCTGCAGGCCAAATCAGAGTCATTGATTTGGCCCTCAGCTCTACGGGACAGTCGGGGTCCCAGAGGAAACAACACAAGGGCAATTGGAAGACTCAGCTGGTCTTTTGGCCTCCCGCATTAATAATCATTCCAATTAGAAAGGAAAGGTCCACATGCTCCTCTGGTCACATAATGTCCCTTTCTTTTTCACTCTTTAAATTGCAACTTGTTTTCTATTTAATAATTTCCAGCAGCAAAGCCTCAGAAGCTTAAATGGTCAAAATTTGTAATGTTCTGTGTTAATTAAAGGGAGCATGCCCTTCCAAGTTTGAATTTTAATCTGTGATTCATTACAAAGTGAAACTGTTTTGCTGACCTGCACTCTTTCAGAACTTTTACCTTATTACTTCCTTGTAATGAGATAAATTCATGAGTCTAGTTGACTCAGCGTCTAACAGATCATTTACTTTCCATCACATTTTCATATACAGTGAGAAAAATAAGATCAAACTGATGCTCATCATACAGAAAAAAGCAGTATTTTAAATTTATTTAGAAAAAGCATTGAACATTTTTATATAATCTTTGCTCTGATCCTTCTTCTATGTAGATATAGGCAAGAAAAAGTGAAGTAACCGTAAATATCTGAAATTTTTTAATAGACTTCCATGACTTTTTCTGTTTTCCATCTTTCTCTGTGATCATCTATTTAATTCTAATCATCTTTTCCTGCTCAAGATGTACTCCTTCAGCACCTCCGGTTTACTTTTGGGATTGCATCACCTTCTTCCTTCTTACCACTTTCACAAGAGACATAAACTCATTGAACTTTTAGTCTCTCAAATATCTACTAAGTTAAACCAATGTCAAAATTTGGAAAACAACTTCTACCTGTTGGCGGATCTTCAAGAATGTGGAATGTGGATGTTTATGCCTGCACCTGCAGAAGTCAAGCTTCCCCTCTGACTTCAGATGCATTTTTTTTTTTGAGTAGGACTGGTCTTGAGTTGGGAGGTCTCGTCATTATCAGGTCTTTTTCATACCTCTTTTATGGTTCTTTTCTCACACTATACCACATGAAAAAGCATTTAGTTGGTTTTCATGCTTCAGAAAACCAGGGGGAAAAGCTTGTCTGATAATGTGCACCACTACATAATAGTGTGTTTATTATGTGTCTTACAGCATGCTCAGTTAGTGCATTTAATATTGGTGCAGATCCATTTGCTCTTCGCTGTCTAGTCATGTCTCAGCTCTATACAACAGTGTAATCTACATTGATATGCACACTATTGGAGTTTCTACAATTAGCCATCAAGTTAATCTCTGAATTTGTTTTGCATATATTTACCCTGAGCATCAATATTTTGAGACAATCCCAATTTTAAAGCTGTATTACTGTAGTGCAGAAATGATTACTTGAACAATCAGTTTGTCACGGTGAAATAAGTGTCAACAAGAATCCCTTTGTCACTTTTCTTGTCTTTGGAAATCAAATATTTAAATCTTTAGACTGCTGCGATAAAAAGATCTTTTAAGATTCTTTTAAAACTGTGGTGGGCATTTTACACCAATTTTATGGCATTTTGTAAATGAAGTCGATGTTTAAACAAAAAAAGAATATTTGAAGGTTCAAAACAAATTCAGAACCACTTCAGTTTTTCCACAGTTTATTGTGCAGTAGATTTTTATTTGTCCACAATTCATGAGACAAAGAGAAAGATAAAAGTTCAGTAAAAGTTCCCTAAAAATAAATAACTGATTTTTTTTATTTCCAAGTAATTGGACCATTTAAAACAGCACTCTATAGAAAGCCCTTTGGCACCAATTACAGCCTCCGATTTTTCGAGTACTTCTTTAACAGCTTTACAGTTCTGGGTTTAGCCACTTTCTGCTATTCACATTTGCATTTGTTAACTGATATCTTCATGTCTGACTTAGGACTTTGACTGAGCCTTTCAAGGACCTTCTGGGACTTCTCCTGAGTCCACTCTGACATCATCTGGACTGTATGTTTTGCCTCTTTGTCATGCTAAAAGGTGAACATTTGCCTGTCTCAGATTACATGCACTCTGGAGCGTGTGTTTTTAAAGGGCCTCCTGTTATTGGTTGCATTGATTCTACCTTCCCTGACTGGTCTAGTCTTCCCTATAGCTGAGTGCACCCCCACAGCAGGCTACAACCACAATGTTTCACCACAAGGTTGGTATTAGCCAAATAATAAGTAGTGGTTGGTGTCTGCCAGACATTTGATTCTAGTGACTTTTGGGTATCCACTCACACCTCCCAAATATAAGAAGTTAATGCTTTGTTAAACTTCTTTTCCAAACAGCTATAGGAAGAAACCTTGTAGTTCAAAAGTTGCCAAAATTGCCAATTACCATGCCAAAATTGACTGTTTGAGAAATAGATTGCGATCAAACGAAGGAAACTAAGGAAAGCATAGAGCAGAGATTTACAGAGTTTGTGTAGTGTAGTTTCCATAGTATTCAATAGAGAAATCTCTCTCACACAGATGCACACAGAGCAGTGCTCACAAAGCCCAGCATATTCTCAAACACTCACCGTGCTGTCTACATCTTGTCACAGATCATACTATAGCCTTGATATGTTTAACTTTTTGATAATAAAGCTTGTTATTTCTGCAATGTTGTGTATGTGTTCCCTGGTGTATCATAAACTGCTTTTTGAAATATTTTCAAATGTATTCTATCAAAATCAAAGACTATCAGGACAACACAAGTCCCCTTGTGCGGGACAGTAGATATACATACACAATATTAATAACCATTGATTAAATTTGCAAAGCACTTCCCTCAAGTGCAATTTCTAGCTAATGTTTACAAAAAAACCCACCTGTTTTCTAAAAGGGAAACTTGAAGCCAGAAATATGAATGTGCACCTTTGATATAAGATGTTTGTTTTTGTTAGTGGGGAATAAAAAAGCCCCAACTTCACTTCAGGCCAAGTTCACGCATTTTGTTTTGTCCTTCGAATAATCATTCCAGACTAAGAGAGATAAAATGCCTACAGCTGATCGTCTATCAGCTGTAACGCCTGATAAATACAGTGAATATGACAAACAGATGATACTGATGGTGCTTCAGAGGCAACGTAAAATAAATCTTAGACTAAATGTAAAGCTATAAATCTAGGAAACGTCCTTTTTCATGCAACATTTCAGTTTGTTTTATATCTAAAATTAAATTTGGTCTTATGGCACTACTTCTCCAGCTAACACTTACAGAAAAACTCCACACAATCAAAACAACCACCAAGTCCAAAATGAATCAATGTCGTGGAAAACACTATCAAATTAAACAAACTGTTTACACTCCACTTTGGAGACAAGCTGTAAAAAAAAAGGCCTATTCAGGAATATTTGGCTTCATTACCATCTTGCCACCTCGTATCCTGCATGTGGCAGCGATTCATGTGAAGCATCTTTTGACAGCTTGTGCATAAAATCCAAGAACTTGGCTTTTTGTTAAGTGTTATGAAAAAGCAGCCGCTTTTCAGCACTGAACATATTTTAGTGGAAGCTACCACGGGGAGCCAAAAAAGAACGAGGACTGACAGCACCATTGGTACATCCCAAGTGAATGGCATCACTAATGCTTGGCTGGCGCATTAGTAGTCGGGTATTGATGCATGTGAATGGGGAGAGTAAGGGGACAGGGAGGTGGGGGTGCTGCTGTCCTAATGTGATTCAAACAACCTTTTTATAAAAAGGGCTTGTCCCTATGCCAAGGGAAGCGGGTGGCATAAAGTAGTTGGTGATTACCTTAAACAAATGACTGTCTCATTAGACCCCCAGAGTGTCGTGTGCGTAGATGCAAACAGATACGCATACACACACACACACTCCCCTGTCCTATGAGTTTGCTCTTCCTTACACAAAAACAAACACACATATATGTTTTTGTAAAACAATTTTTATAGAGCTCCATGGTTGATCTTAGCCTTACGATCAAAACTAGATGCAAAACCCAAACGTAAACCAAACCCTGACCCAAAAAATCCAGTGTTTAAACTTGTGGAGTTGGACCCCACGAGTGTGCTCTTGGATCCTGGACCCCCACAAATACAGTGAAACAAGTACACACACACACAATCAGACATTTACACTGACATAAGCATTAGGTTGGCTTTGTACACAGAAAGGGCAGTGCACAAAGGCAATACACAGGAGGGTACAAGCCTCCAATAGACTAATTAACATCTCCCAATTACACCAGCCAACATTCTATGGTGCTCCAGTTAGCTTTGGATGATACCACACAACACAACAGAATGTGTCACCATGAACGTTTATGTCCAAACAACATCTGAGCTGCTCCCCAAAAGCCAAGCTAATGACTGCAATTAGTGTCAATAGACTCCAAGCTCGGGCCTCAGCTGGCCTAAAGATGAACAGACACTGCACGCTGCTGCCGCGCAGCTCAGTGTATGAACATTCGGAAGAAAAGATTTTACTTAAGAGAAAGAGAATAGATTGATATCTCATTTCCTTAATTACTTTGATCTGTCTCAAATCGTCTAACCCATGTTGCTTCAGATAAATTAGGCCCGGCATAATCACAGCTAAACACTCAGAGGTGTACCGCAAGGCAAAAACAGTGCGAAGTCAAGCAAGAGTACGATTAGCTATTATTTACTAATGATTTTATTTAAAATGTCAGCAATTGTAAGACGTTAAAACTAAGAGTCCCTGTATCATCTAATGTTTATATAGATAAAATTAAATGTATGATTTAACCCAACATATGGAAACAAAATGAAACCAGGAAAAGTACTGATTTGCTTTGTTGTCCTGGTGTGGGTAGACCAATTTGGTGCTTTGATCATGTAAATGCGATGGCTATTTCTGTACTCTGAGTGCAGTGTATTAGCCATTAAATTGTAGGTGACTTCAAGCTTTTAAACATAAGCCTCTGGGAGGCTGCATTAACTGCTGGGAGGATACCCAAAAAAATCATTGTGAACATCACTGATCTTACTCAGGAAGAAATGAGGTGATTGAAGAGGGTAGTCTTTGCTCACTGGGATATTGGTCTCAGCACGAGCACTAAAGCATCTGCCACCTGACCATTAGTTAAATAATGCATGGAGATTGTGCGACGCCCATCACACCGGGTCTCATGCTCGTTACTGCTGCTGAGTGAGGTCAAAACTCAAGCCAGCAAATGCACCAGAGCTCGAGAGGAGCAAGTATTGGGAAATGTAATCTTTGAAGCCTCAGCTGAGCTAGCCCGACGAAGCCGTTTTCTGGCAGAGCAACAGAAGGAAGGCTCAGGCACTGGAGCTAAATTTCAAACGACTCACATTATAGGGCAAAAGGGAAAGAAAAACTTTTACCTTGTTGGTTTGAAGCTTGGCAGTGCTGTAAAAAAGCTTAATTTGTCTTCTTTTTTTGGACTGAACAGCTTTAGAACAAATTTAAATCATGCTGATTGTAAAACTGAACCTTTGAGAAGCTGACAAAAGAGAATTCACATAACCACAGAGCACTCTACCACAGGATACTATCAAAGTGCCCAAAATCCCCCTGCCACCTTCTTACTGCCCCTTGCTTTCATCAGCTCTCTCCTGTTGTGGATAATTAACAATTTGGTAAGGCCTAATCATGTAGACATGGAAGCTGATTTGATTTAACCTCAATTTAAAAAGGGAGAACCCCTGAGACATCAGCAGGAGGTTGGTACACCAGACATGAATGGCAAAGAGATGGACGGAGAACCAGTGGGAATTTGATAACCGGCATCAGCTGCTCTCCTGGCAAGGTGACAGCAGGAGGTACCAGGACTGCTGCTGCCACAGGAAGAGGAAGTTCTGTTGTTTGGTCAAAATGATAGAGACAAAATAAAAGAACATACACGTATGCAAACTTCTGTTAAACTATATGTTGCAGTAATTATATGCTATATAATCCAGTGAGATTACTAAAGGAAGACAGCATTTAGTCATTTCAATGAGTGAGACACGTTTCTGAGAAAGGTTGGAGATACTGTGTTATATATGTACAGTACTAGGTTACAATGATGGTTTTTCTGTTAATCATATCCAAATAATAAAGACATAGATTTTAGTTTGGGATCCAGTAAACACAAGCAGAATGCAAAACCATCGATCTCACTGGACAAATATTTTACCGACCCAACAGACCACCCAAACCAGCTACGTGGTATTCTGTCCCAGCATCAGAGTATAAAACCACCAGCATGCAAGGAAACATCCATCAGCTTGTTCAAAAGCAGATCCCAAGTGCCTTGCCTAATAGACTGTGCAGCTGTGCTGTGTCTTGATGCAGCAGGAGGAGGATCTAACAAGCACCTTTTCTCAAACCCAAACTACTGTTTTTAGACATCAAATCTTTTCGGACAAAAAAAAGGGAACAATTGCTGAGAACCAGACGAAACAAAAGCCCTTTGTATGTCAAAATCTAAACAAAGAAGCGTGATTGTGATGTTTCAAGACGATCTAGTCGATATTTGTTTCGAGCATCATTGCTGAGCAGGTATTCTTTTGACAGTTTTTTTTGTGTTTTGTTTTTTTTCTCCTGTCCGTACAGTTTTGCACAGCATGTTCAGCGACAACAAGTCCATCCCAGAAATGTCAGTGTGCCAAAGTGAGGCTGCGGGATCACAGTTCATTTTTCGCCTGGTAATTCCAAAAGTCTGCAGCTTGACACTGAAGCGCGAGGATATTAAGTTGGGCAACGAAATGCGTTCAGTAGATGACAACCTTAAAAAACTGCGAGATGAATCATGATTTTAAGTGTCTCAATTCAGTTTGCAACTTAAACTGCACTAAGCCCCACCTACTTTTGACTTTTCTACACAGATACATGACAGACAGGTTAATGTGTTTTGCACTACAGTAGAGCTGAATAAAGTGCAACTCATAGCCAGTCATCCCTACCTATCAGGGCTTCCTTTAAAAGCACTGTGGTGCATTCACTCCAAACCTGAAATTCAAGAACAAACCTGGCATCAAAAAGTAGCAGAATTTGGTTAAGACTGTTTTAACAGTTACTGTCATTTTCATTTGTATGCAATGGAGAAAAGGATTAAGGTGGCAGGTTACTGTTTTTCAACCCAGAGACGGCAGTTTCATCGGTTTATAACTGATCGACATCAAGCCATCTGCCCTCGTACAAATAAACTTGCCTTGCCTTGCCTTGCCTCGTAACGTACTGTGCAACAAAGGGTACGTGTCTCGGCATAATATCCTTGTTCGTGTGTCATTAAAAACATCCCTCCTCTCACTTAACCACTGTGCCACATCTGGTGCTGCGCGTGTCATGTCACCTTAAAGGAGAGCGTGTTCCCAAAATTTAGATTAGAAATGTCAGGGCTTTTTTATGTGACAAAAAAAAGAAGAAATCTTTTCTAATCGTCACTCTTTTCTAATACTAACAGCAGTGACATGATGCTATCACTTTTCTACTTTTTTCTTTTTTTAAATAAAGAGATTAAAGTAAACTGACTTAAAAAAAAAAATCAGAACAGACCTGACATTTTACCTTCTTTCATATTAGAAATAAAAAGTGAAAAAAAAAATCCAACCAGTCAGTTTGTCCCTGCGATTCCCAATCTCACTCCTGTTAGCCGCAGAGTATAGTATATTTTTTTTTATCAGCCATTACCTCCACCGGTTCCCATTCTTCCAGGTTGAGGGCTGATGCATATCCAACGCGGCAGCCGGTCACCAACACTACGCTGGGATGAATAGTCCGTCATCCCTGCTTTCCCCTCTCCCTCTTCACTCTGCTCTCTGCCTCTTGCCGGAGCTGTTTGCTCAGCTGTTCCCTCTCTGACCGCATTTATCCCAGATGAGCGGCACAGCTTACCCGCTTAATCTGTGTGTGAGTGCGCCTGAGTGTGTCTGTGTGCATATTCCAGGCATCCTCTCATTGCCCCCCTGATGACCATCTAAAGACACGCCCTGACCAAGGGAACCACACACACATGCAGACACACAGAATGTCACTAAGTTAAGAAATTGCACTCATGGGCCAAACACTTAAGTGGAGTTCATTTAAAGCATATCTGAGGTCCATAAAATTCCTATGAAAATAAGACAACATGATTTTGTCTGTGTGTGTGTGTGTGTGTGTTGTGTGGGTGTTGTGGCCTGTTTAAATGGATTTCAATAAACTGCGGTGTTAGCATTGTATTTTATTTCCCAGCCTCTTCCTCCTCGTAAAGCTGACGCCATAAAACAAAGATAAAGTAAAATTTGTCACCTGATTTTTTTTGGTTTAAGAAAGAAGAATAGAAATGGTCAAATTAAAAAGGGGGCTGCTTTTTTAAAATCCCACTTAGAGCTTTCTGAAAGTTACATTTTTACCCTAAATGTTAGCAATGCAATCGGATACTTTTAGTAGGATAATGGCACACAGTGTGTAGTAACAAGAACGTTATTTAATCTGATTCAAGTGAAAATATTGAACTGAAAAACCTCCATCCACTTCTGGCATCTGTGAACATACTTAGTTTGTGCCCACAAATCTATATCTGTTTGCCTCTGCAAGTTTCCCTTGACTTTGCATTTGTGTCACCATTAATTACCTTTTTGCGATATATATATATATATACTACAGCTTAGTGAAGTTGGAGTGTGTTAGTCCTGCTAAGTCTGGACATTTGCGGTATCTGTAGGGACAGAGCTCACAGTTTCCCTTTGTCTCTCGGGGGATGATGGGGATTAAGTGTGAAGACAGTACCCTAATGACTGCATTTTAATACACACTGTATTCCTGAGTTTCATGGAGTTTATTTTGTCATGAAGAAAGAGGTTATACTCTATGTATTCCACAGTACAGCACATTTTACAGGCTGAGCAGAAACAAGCAAAAACCCTTTCAACTCCCACAAATGAAACAAATGTATAATCAGGCCATTTAATATGTCTGTGCCACAAACCTGCTGACACCCCCGATGCAGTACATTATAACCCCCACAGAGCCCCGTGTTATGTAATGTAAGAGTAATGTTTTGTGTGTCTGGTACAAACTAATCACATGCTTTCAGAGACTGCCAATAAACTGCCTCTTCCGGTGCAGACTGAACGGATGGCTGCTGGCTAACACGGCAGTGGTCAGACACGAGCAGCTGTTGTTGCAGTTGAACCAATCCCTAGCTACCTTTTTATCTGCTAATATGTGTGTGAGAGAGAGAGAGTGCACGCCTGCTCCTGGGGAAAAACGCGATGCGATGTCAGTGATGTGAAGCATTTTAGTGTATTTTGCACAGAAATATGATGTATTGCAAATAAAGTGATCTGTCCTTTGATGTAAGGACAGCAAATAATTACAACCCCCTAGTAGCCCTTTAAGTCTTTCATTCTGTCAGCATTTGAATAAGCCATTGCACGGCACATCCGTATCTGTTTGGGGTCTTTCTGCTTTTCTAACTCTTCCATCAGGCTCTAAAGTCTTCCATAAAGACAAGGTGAAATCTCCTCTGCTCACCCCCCGCAGACTCCCTGCAAAGTGAAACAAATAACCCCTCTCACCCCTCTTAGAGGAAACCGTGTGTGTGCCCTGACTGAGATTTATGCCACGGACAACCGAAAAGAACAGTGGGCAGCTAGGAGCTTAAATGCTGGCTTTGTTTTTCTAGACAAGGGCTGTCCTGCGATCCATCATGTTATTGAGAAAGAGGGGTGACTGGGCTGCCTCTGAATCGCAAAGGCCTACTCGGTCGATGGTGAGGAATGTGCTGCTGTGATGTACGCATGTTGCTTTAGTTCAACATGATCTGATTAGTTTACACATACTACACAGAAAAACTGCTACAGGAAGAACATGTATAGAGGGAATAACTCAAAGGAAAAGAGCATGCAGAGTGCTTTGTAACACTTTCTTAAAAAAAGAATGTGAGAGCTTTTAGGATGTTCATAGTTTAAAGTTTCTGAAAATCAAACTGTTATTCTTTATGTAATAAATAGGTCAACAAACTCCATAGAGAAACATGGTCCTATCTCTCCCTATATATATATATATATATATATATATATATATATATATATATACAGTTCATGTATTTATCTTTCAAAATCTGTTGAGCTCAAAAATAGCTGCATATATTAGCAATGCAGAAAGGCATTTCTACAAAAACTTCTCTTAGAGAGCTCTTTCCAAAACTAATATTGGATATATATGAATACAACATAGTGGAATTAATTTCTCCCATATCCTTTTCTATTATGCAACATATGTTATGATCTAGAATCAGTCTTCAGGTACAAAAAAAATGAAATAAAGAAATGAAACCAGCGAAGAAATGCCAGAAACTGCAGTTCTTCAAACTGCCACTTGAGGCTGGCTGCAAACCGAATATGTCATTAATATGTTTCCTAATTCACAGATACCTGCGAGCTGCTATGAACAAGTTCAGTTTATGTATGAGCACTGGCTCCTTAAAGGCCAAGGCCCTTAAGTTGGTGTTGAGCAAAAAAAAAGAAAGAAAGACAGAAAAAAAATTCAAACCAAAGCAGCAGAACCGTCTTTATTTTTCTATGCATTTTTCTTCTGGATCAAAACCTGACATTTGCATGACCCTCAATTCAACTAGACAGCTGACGGTAAGAGATGGAGACATTCAGTTATGCAGGGTGCCGCTTTTGTAGCCTCGAGCTTCTAGCCTCAAGCAGCGATGAGGAGCAGACAATAAAGGTCTGTAAGTTCACTTCTATCTTACTCCACACCACCAGATTTCTTCATTTTTATAACTTTTAGAAGGCAGATATGAAACAGGGCTGCCTCACACTTCAGGTTTCACACAGCTCCCTCTGAAACCACACAAGATCTGATTCGGATTATTTTTAACATACATAGACTTATTCATTTCCATGAAATGCGCACAATGAAAATGCCATACCTGCACAGAAACTTTGGATAAACCAGTGGGTCAACTACTCTCTTTTTTTTTTTATGTGACAGTGCCTCCTTCGGTGTGATCTCCCCCCACCAGCACACCACACACTGGTGTTTTGCCTCAACATGTCTCTCCAGCTTACTCTGGACCACTGCTGCATTTAATAGCTTTTCCCTGCAGAGCATTCACAGTCGATCTCCTTCAAATTGTACAATACACTGTATACCACAATTTTCTTGGTTTGTGCTACATTTTGACATCACAGCTTCAGCTCCCGAGTATTACAATGGAAATAACACATAAGCGTGGTGCCTCTGGAAATGGTGAAAAGAAGACTGGGCAGAGGCTGTCAAACACAGAAGCATTCATCAACTGTCTGCATGAAAGGGAGAAGAGAACGAGCATCATCCTGCGCAGTGAACTGAGATTTGTGGGCTGCTGTGTGGGCTGCATGTATGAGTCAAGGGGAACATTATTGTTTTGGTTCATCAGAAAAAAAGGCCATTCTGAAAGTCTCTTTGGGAAAAAAACCCCCCAAAAAACAGCACAACTGTGTTAAAAATAAACCGTGAATTTCATGTTGTATCCTGAGAGTCTTGTTTTGCATGTGGAAATTACAAGTACAGCGAGCCTCAGAGCAAAATGATGTGCCACTGAAGGATCCTGCCGGTTTTAAATATCACAGAATACAATGTGAATCTTAGAAGACGGCACTCAGCTTATGGCAACAGACTGCAGCAAAAGTTACAGCGCCTACAGCTGCCCTTTCTTAAGCTAAGATCCACTCATCAGTCTGAGTAAACCCACACATTAATCACAGTTGATGATCATTCAAAGAGTTTACAGTGGAGTGGGTGTTTATTCTCAGGATGACACTGAGGCTTTGTGTCGCGTTTAGCATGCAGGGCAATCTATCTGCCTGAGAAACTCGGCTGCTAATAATGCTATATTGAGATGCAATGGCCAGCTCTCAATTTTAATGGTGACTGATGGGGGGCGCAGATGCATTATTGCTCATAGTTCATCAAGTTAACTTTGCACATTAGGAAGTTGAATGAGTTTCTAGGAGATCCTATCAGTGGCAATTACAGGATGAGCAGACATTTAAAGGGGGTGTGTGGGGGGGTGATGAAGAGTGGGTTAAGCCTTCGACTTGATTTGAGTGCCAGTGTCCAGCATGTAAATAGGATGCATAGGAAGTGTGTGGTCTGCTTCATCTTAGATTAAGCTTAAATTAGCTTAAATTCATCAGATAGAGTGAAAAAAGGGTATCTTTATGTCATACAGGTAGAACAGAAGTGCTAGAAAATAATGACCAATCACTAGGAAAAAGAAAAAAGGGGTTTATATGCTCTTTCTGTGTTTATGATTTATGTAATATATTTCTGTCTTTCACAGTCCTTCCAATTCTCTGTACATCCCTGGCTTCAGTCTTTTCGCTGAATGTTTGTAACTTTCTTTGTCAGCTCTCTCCGCCTTCCATCTCCCCTATTTCTCTTTTCCAATTTCCTTTCTCCTCATCTCTCCTCTCCACCATTAGCTGCACTGCAGATTGCAGTAAACCCAGAAAATCCTCTTCATCACACAGTGCAAATACCATCTGCAGTGGGTTCACCCTCAGCCCCAATTAAGGTCTAGATACATGCTCTGTGGCATCTGGGATAGCATCGGACATTCTGACAGGCTGGCTGTACAATTTATACATAAACATGGCATCGGAGGGCAAAATGTCAGGTAACTGCAAAGATTCTGCTAAATGCTGTGGTTACACAGCTTGTGAAAAATACATAACTGTATGTTATTCAGTCTGTAATATGGGTCTAAAATTGGCCGTAGCATAAAGGTTAGGAGAAGGAAAAACAAGCATTAATCTTACCATTCTGTCTGATCTAAACAGACTACTCTTACATCTAGTTGGCAAAGCATGATACCGTAGGAAAAAAATTATATTATAAAGTCTATTTCTTAGCACCTGTAAAAATGCAATGTAACAAAGTCTTAAATGTATAAAAACTTTCTTTTCCTGTAAAGAGTTTTTTTTATGGATTTCACTGGGATGAATTAAGATGAAGTCAAATTCATGGAGTATAGGCTTATAGATGAATATTTCTCCACAGCTGATATTTACTGTTTGATCGGCAGCCCAGTAATCATACTAATGTTATCTATAGGCTTCAAAACATAAAGCCTCATCTATTATAAGTGAGCTAACTGTGGTTTAAAAGTTTACTGCAGACTTGCACAGTAGGTAGTTTTCTTTAAAATGTATTCAACTGTATGCTTCCAGCGTATACAGTGCAACTAAAAAATATCCAAACCTCCTCATCTTAAAAGGTATATCAACAATATCCTCTTGCCCATGCTGGAGCCCTTTCAGTAAGTGTTAACAAGCTTCTGACACTTGGATCTTTGCCTATTCTTCTCATGCTTCTTTTTTTTTTTACTGAGGTTTGATAACATTTGTGCTGGTGCTGCTTTTTTCTGTGTCCATTACTAATACTTTTAATGGCATTTTAAATCTGGACACCAAATACCAGGATATCCCTGGATTAGATACTCAATTGCAACATTATCACTACTAACAGTGCTGTTTTTGCCTTCTCCAGCTAACACACAACCATACACATAGACCCCTGCACTCGCTAGTTCTATTGTTCACGACGCTGAATAACACTCTGAGAAAATTAGAGAGGTCAGTAAAGCTCCAGTTTCAAAAACATTTTATAGAAGTACAAAACAGTTATGGTATGTGTTACCTAGTCTGCTCACACATTAACTTTAGCCGTTTATCTATTAGCAACTACCCAGCAGCCACATTAGCAATCTGTTAAGCTAGCAGCTATGGCTAACAGCAACAAAAATAACTTGTTTTGCAATGTTTTATAATTTGTTAGCAAACATCACGAGTCCTGCCAACCTGTAACATTAATAGACAGTGTTAAAAGTATCATACTATTTCTTGTGTCTAAAAAGCGTCATGTAAGTGTTAAGTTCACATTGCCATCTAGCAACCAAACATAGCGCTAAGTCACCAGAAGTACAACTCTAACTCAAAAACACTTAAAGAATACTGTTGTCTTTTTTGTTTTTAATTTTGTAAATTTTGTAGAAAATTTTAAACTTAAATCTCTCACATTTAATTTACAGTTATGTAACTAATTTGTTTTGCATGGCTTCAATGATGTAAAAACATATATATTGTCATTGATGTTTTTGTTTGTATTATTCTAATCTTTCTAAAAAAAAAAAAGAAAGAAAGAAAACAACACTTCGTAATAAGTTAGCTCGGTGGTAGGGAAAATGGTCTTGAATATTGAGTTTTTTCCTGGTTATTCTGGTATTGTCCATATTTCTTATCAAGCTTCACTTGATTTAAAAGTGTGCTTATGATCAGTGTTGCTGGAGAATCTAATTAACACAGACGTTTAGGTTCACCACAGAAAGATTAAGGTCCTCCTCAAACCAGTTGGATATTTCTAAAACTCTATGATGGCAGGTGCAAGGTCAAGTTTGTCAGATCCTGCAGCAGCTCTCAGCAGCCTATCCAAGACTATTGGTACTGTGATCTTTTGTTAATGAGCTCCGCCTTTCTTGCAAAAGAGAAACAGCTGACCCAAAGTGCCCAAGAGTCCTAGCGTTGGTTAATTATTCCATAAAACAGTAGCCCTAGTTCAAGTCTATCCAAATTTCTTTGAGTGTTTCAGTCAACACTTGCTGTTGTTTTTTGTCCAGCCAGAAATTCCTTAGTGATCTTCTTATGTTTAGCAAACATTTGTCCCTACCATCATCCAGTGATTTGTTATTCAATCTCCCGAAACGCAGGGACTAATGACACAGCTGAGGCCACTTGACAAAATTTAGGGCTCTCTCCCATCACAGGGCAGTTTGCTGTAGTGCCATATGTCTCTGTGGAATCCTTCCAAAAGTGTTTTCTGAAATGCTCAGGGTCTTCAAACTCTCACGCAGAGACACTGACTCTCTCGCTCTCGCTCTCAAATTAGGCTTCATCATTAACACACTTTGAACTAATCAGCAGCTGAAGCAGTCAAAGGTCATAGTGAGCTGCCAAAAGGTTAATCATAAAAATACTTTTAGGTCTCACAGACTAGCAGTGAGCTTTAAAATCAGTTAGTTTTGATAGGGGTAAAAGAATAGTGATGTAGCAGTATTAAAATATCCTGCTGATCTAAAATACTACTACTAATACTCATTTTATTTCTTCATTTGTTGTATCGTTTAATTGCCAAAGACCTAGTGTAAACAGAAAGTGCTTCCATTATATCTACCACAATATTTATTTTTAATGGTTTTGTAGGTAAATATCTTGAAATTCAAAATGAGTGCTGCCGTCACTCTCTGTTAGTCCTGTGACACACTGTTGACCTGTGTACCCAGCGTCTCACCCTTTGACAGCTGGGATAAGCTCCAGTGAGTTTCATAAGCAGTTAATAAAATGAACAGATGGATGGATGCATGGATGGACACATTTAAATATAAATGGATACATTTAAAATAAAATCATAGTTCGACCCATATGCTTAACTGGTGAAAGGAAAGCAGAGGTTTGTACAACAAACGTTCCTTCACTCAGTTAGCATAGAGAAGATATTATGACACAAATGTTGACTACTTTGCTCAACTCCCCTCGCTCTTTACCTTATGCTCTGGTTTAGTTTGTAAATGCTTTTAAACTGGGCCCTCTAAAGTTTTGTACATTGTATCAGATTCAAAATTGTGACATTAATGTGGATTAATTTAGATATGTATGTCTTTACAGTCAAGGTTTCTTTTCATTTCAAAGACACTGTCTTATACAATAATACTGGGTAGGCTTAACGTTGGTTTACTTATTTTTCTTTAGTTCCCTAGTTTAGTCGTAGAGGAAATTCGCTGCTTGCAACTAAGCCACAAAGACCTCCATTTTGTGATATTTCCAAGACACAGCTTCACACACACACCAGTACCAAATGTGACCTACAGTTTACAGTAATCTCACAGTGCAAGAAAGACAGACTTGACAACGAAATGTGACAAAACCACCCGCCTATGCTTTGTGTGTGTGGGAAGGTGCCTCAATATGTAATTAGGCAACTAGTAATGACTTGTGACTCTGAAGCAGCAACTGCACAAGAGAGCCAAGGACTCAGTGCTCAAAGGCACAAATAATGTCATAGCAGCTTTGTTCCCTCGTCTAGAATTAAGAACATTAATAATTAAATCGAACAATAAATGGCGGTGGCCCCTGGGGGAGGTGAGAAGGGGTGAAGTGGCAGAGAACAGGCATCACAAAGAGGGCACAGCGCTAAAAAAACAACAACAAAGTCTTAAATAATATAACCAAACACGAATTTTAAATCTGCATCCCCTTAAGGAACACACAAGCAATTTTGCATTAAATATGGTGAGCTATGGCTATATGGAGCTGTTCATCTGTGGCCTGGAAATAAAAAGAGGTTATGTAAGTTCACCCTGGGACAAAGCAAGAAATAAAACACTAAAATGACAAGTTAGAGGCTTAAAGCTAAAGTAAAACAAAGTGAAATGGGTGGGAGGTGATATGAGGGTGGTCCGGCGAGCTTAATGAAAAGGACCTGGACGAAAAAGCCGGCAAAACAACAAGCACCCACAACATCCTCAAAGACTGCTGAGTCTTTGTGGTTGCAGATGGTCAAACAGACCCCTGGGATTGTTGACCTTGGTATTGTTTACTCTAGCCAGGCTCTTCAAAGACACTGGGCGAAGGCAGTGCCAGCAACTTTACCTCAGTCTCCATGGAGACGGTGTACTTTTGACTGGGAACTTTCCAGGCTCATTACCAGATGAGATAGAGGGTTCTACCTCACTGCTTCGCTCTGTTTGCTTCCTTTTCCACTTATGGAGTCACAGAAATGCACAAGCGAGTGAAAGACAAACAGAGACAGAAGAAGAACAGAGATGGGAAATAAAAGATGGGAAACAAAGCACTGCCCGAGTGAAACTGCAATTTACAGAAGGATGGGAGGGAGGAGGAACAGCAAATGAGGAGGAGAAGTGAGAAATGAAAATGTAGAGGGATGAAGGTAGGGAGACAGAAAGGTTAACGGACAAGGAGAACGAAGAAGAGGAATGACTAAAGGCGACGTTTCTTAAATGTCATCCATCCGCGCAGCTTCAGAACAGCCGGTGCAGTGCTAATGGCCTGTAAGGAGAGAAAGGGACAGCAGAGGGATCGAGTGGGGCACTGGACTCGCTGAACTCGAGGTCACATTTTTTAAAAAGTTGTAATTATCTTATTTGGATATTGTATGCGCCCTTCTCACATCAGTTTAAACCATTTTTTTTAAATACATAATTGCAACATAAGAGAGCATGCTTTGGGAAGTCATCTGCTGATGACCTCACTCACACTTATTTCTTATTTCTTTACAAACTGTAGGCTGCAATATTTAAAAATGTGAATCACTGAATAAAGATCTAGAATGAAAGGCTTTATAATAGAAAAAAGAAAGAGAGAGAGAGATGACAGAAAGGCACTTGGCCACTGCCGCAGACCTTTTGCACGAAGCGAGTTAGACTAATGGAGCAGAAAATATAAGAGTCATGAGCCTCTTATCTAGCTACTAATCAGAATAGCAAAACTGAAGGGAGATAACAGGGAGGAAAGAGATGAAGTGAAAGAAAATAGAGAGCAGAGGAAAGCTTGAGGGTTCTTATAATCTTCATCCTTTCCAATCACAACCCCTTCTTAGTCTTATCAGCATTCCTAAATGCGCCCCATTATTAGCTAGCTAGCTAGCTAGCTAGCTCGTTTACCGTTGCCGTCTTTCTGCTGGGTGCCTCTCTATCTGAAATCCAGTCAGACAGCTCCATTTAGCATGTCCGGGGCCAACTGACTTACAGGGGCCAACATTCCTTCCCTCCTCGTGCCCACCAGTACTCTCTACTCCAGTTTAGTTTTGATCTATTTCTAGCCCTTCACTGCCTCTCCCTCTCATCACTTCTTCTCATTTCAGCCTCAGTCAGTGGGCACTGCGGAATCCTAATGAGCAGAGAAAACTCACAATACATCTCTCGGTGCCCTAAGCAGCATGTACCCTGACACAATCAGGGAGGATCCACAAAGGTGCAACCATCACGCACACCTATAGAAGGCACAAATGGGTACATGATTGAGAGCTCTGCATTTTGTGAAGCTGATAACATCTGGGTGCTGCACAGACTTGTGCTGAGGCATGTGCATGAGCTTTGATAGCGTAATCGTGTGGCTATGATAGCTGTACTGCTAGACTGGAGGCAAACACTTAATCCTCAAGCAATGCTCTGATCTGTGGCAGTAAAGCAAAGCCCCCTACAGCCTCGCAGACTTTAGGGAGCCAGCAACAAGGTGCCACTAATGTTAAGAGACTGTTATTTATAGGGAGCTTTTCTGGTCCTATTGATCACTCAAAGTGCCCTTACACGACTGAGTGCCACATTTTACTCATTCCCACAGAGAATCGTATAAGGCTTTAATAATCACGTACACCGATTGAAGCCTCTGAGGCAATCCGGGGTTCAGTATCTTTCAACATGGACACAGACTGTAGTCCAGATACTTATGGCTTGAATTATATATTTGCATTAATATTTCTGTATTTCAGAATATAAATCGTTAAACAGTGGAATGGAAAGAAAATCAGAAGCAGCATCAAACTGAAGCTGTACCAAATACTTCACACAACATGGTACGAGAGGAAGAGCATGAATAACAATGGTTAAGGACCACAAGGAAAATGGAAGTGTTTCCACTGCATAATCACAAGTCAGTTTTCTCTTTGATAATGATGGGCCCTTTGTTATTAAAAGTGCATATTTATCTTTCAGTATCTCTGAACTGGTCAGTGAAGGCCAGGCTGGAAGCACCTGAATAGGTAAGTGTAAGCAAAAGTAAGCAAGACCAAATCAACACTGGGACATATTTTCATTCATAAGACAGACACTAAGAATTGATATGCAGTCTTAAAAGACACGTCCTTGCAAAACAGCTGGATTCATGCAAGATTCCCAGAATTATGATGTAGAGATAAAAAAAAATTTTCCAGTCTTCAACTTTTACAAAAAAAAGTGATTACCTGTGAGTGGCTTATCTTCAAAAAGAAATAGCAAGACTACATGTTAACAATACTTGACTAACTACACTGACTGCTTGGAAGCTTGTAAGATTGTTCTATGGTTCATTGATCTGACTGCATAAAGTCAGACAGAAATGGGCTGTTATCGATGGCTCATCCAATCACCTGCAAGTGTTTTGTGAAAGCACCAGCCCTTTTCCAAACAGTTTATGAGGACAACTGAGCAGATGGCTCTGTGTAATACACCATATGGCACATCAGCAAATAAGTGAAGTGCAACAAAACAAATCTACAGCAACATGTGTCCAACACCTTGACATGACTTTAATCAGGCCTGTGCGATAAGAGAAAAACGTGCAATGTACGATAACATTGTTCAATATTACAATGACAATAGGACAATAGTATTTGGGGATATTGGTTGTTTAATTTTTCTCTGTGAATAAACTAAAAATGTGAAATTGTGGTTCATAAAGGCTACCGTAAAATACACTAACAAGCAAGAACTCTATGAGGCCTACAAACAATGAAGCACTGATACACTTAGGCTTGGACTGTGTAGTGCATAAGCCTGGAAGCACAGCTCTGACACCCCCAAGCAGCAGAGCAATATCTAAGCACTAAGCCTGCTGTACGTCAATGTTGTGGACGGAGACAGTCATTGCACAGCCTGGCACATCACCATCGACAAAGCTCAATCTTCTATAAGGTGAGACTTTATTCTTCCTCACAAGCCATTTTATCCACCAATAAAAGCTGTTTATTTATCCTCTCAAGTAAGCTATGCAAAGAGAAAACACTGATCACATTACAAGCTGCAGAATTATCAGACTTTAAAAGGTTACGAGTTCTTGGCAATCCATCAGAGAATCCAAATAAACTTTGCATGAAGGGTCCGATTATGGACTCTGGAATGAAAGCCAGGATCCTGTTTGGTGATTTGAAGGATTTAAAATCTAATATAAGCAGCTTATTGCTTTGGAAACAAATGCATGCAAGCATCAATCTCTAGGATATTCTTACAATAACAAGATGTACTGACAGATATCCAAACACAGCTACAAGCACATATCTTTAATATGACACTGTCTGGTAGAGTAGAGTCAAGTCTTTATTATGACATTGGGTTTTTATAGTACAGTAATTATAAGTACACTGGCAGTTAGCAGCCAAGGACTTCTTTACAGCAATTCACAACTCACAAGCTAAAATAAACACATCATTTTCAGGGTAAAAATTCAAGTATCTCCATGCACTAAAAGCTGCACATTTGTGCTACACTGACCTCCATGAGTTGATAGTTTCAAATCTGTTGCAATATGTGATACCGTCAGTGCATGACACAACATTTAACTATAGGCAAAAATAGTCTGATGCCAGTGCTTATTGATAATGATAAGTAAGTTATTATGTCTGGTTGTAGTTATTTCTAAAACATAAAAAGGCAGAAATGAAGGCTATGTTCACACTGCAGGTCTTAATGCTCAATTCTGATTTTTTGATCAAATCCAATTTTTTTTGTCTGCTTGTTCACACTACAAATAAAATGTGACAGCAAACGCGCTCTAGTGTGAACCCTCAAAGTGGCCCGCATGCGCAAAATAAGACGTCACACACAACCCGCTCTGTTTAGATCCAGACCAAACAGTATTGTTTGACTTGTTTCGGACTTTACGTTTACCAATTTTGCTTTAAGTTATTTTGTTATTTTGTTATTTACATATGGCCTAATAATTATCCTTATTGCTGTTTTAGGGAGGATTGATGCTTCAAAGGATAGTTGCAGATTTCTGTCAGAATCTGCAGATAATACAGTACAAAAATGTTGACGTTTCTCCAACGCTGTCTTCCCAACAGTTTTACTGACATCTACACTGGATGGCCAGGAAGGGTTCGTGATGTCTTCTCGGGCGCTTCTCGGGCGCTGATAATTGGCATCTGTCTTATGTCAGTGGCGTAAAAGACAGATTTAATGCGACATGACCATTCAAACAGCAGTCGCTTTCTAAAACATCAGATATGTATCGGATTCAGTACCACATACGAAAGTGACCCAGGTCGGATTTGAAAATATCGGATTTGTGCCGTTCACACTGTCATACCATGATCGTATATGGGTAGCATAGGGTCAAAAAAGTCGGATTTGATGCGCTTTCCCCTGCAGCGTGAACGTAGCCTAAGTGTCTCAGTCTCTTTTAAACTACAAAAAAAAACCCTGACTGGCAGAAAAATGTGTTCCAGTTTTGATTCAAAGCTTATTAGTACCTGCCAATATAGAAGGAATACCAATATACCGACTGATATATCGGCCAATATTAGCTATTTGTTGATACAATGTTACTGGCTTTTGTGATAGCCGATAAATGAAGACATGGAGAAGACAATGAAGAAATTTTGTAATGACTGCTTTTTTAATACTTCAGTCATCCAAAGCATGCAAACTAATCTCTTATACTGACTTATATTTACTGTTATTAACATTTATGGACACGGGGGGAGAAACAAACCAAACAAATACAGAAATATTTTGGACCAAACCTTTACAGACCTTTTTGTATGAATATTAATGTTTAACATCAGCAAAAAAGTAAGAAAGAAAAATTTAATGTGGCAAAGACTGAATTAACACAGTGATAGCACCATAGCCCAGTAGGTGACTGTGGAATTGTCTTTTTTTTCTATAACAACTGCATTATCCATGAATCTGTTCAACAGCAGCATCAACTTCCTTTCAAGGTAATAGCCTTGTAGATTCTGACAGTGAAAAGCTGTAGCATTGTACTTTATGGTCTGAACCAGAAATCAATTCCATCTACACAGCCAGGCACATCAGCTAACGACCACAGAATATCCCAACAGACAGATCACTCACTGCACAGAGTAGAACCCACAAATGCTGCACGTGTGTCTGTGCGCGTGCATGTGTTCATCCATGCAGGCATTCATGCAAGCACCAATGAACCTTGCAGAAGGGCTTCCAGCCACCAGATCCATATTAGCCTTATCATAAGCAAGACCCACAGACTTAAATACACTCAAGTCCCAAAAGAAGTTTTAGAAAATATTTTATTGGGATAGGAAGTACCAGTTTTTCCAGCCCATCTGAATCACATCCTTCTAGGCTTTGCAACTCTTTCTATTAAAGCTAGCATGTTTTTTTCTGACAGTGCATTGGAAAACTGTTTGTCAAACTCCCGACAGCGGTGCTTCTGCTCACCTGACTCATAGGCAAGCATTTTTTCAGATGTAAAAATGCTGAAACTTTTTCAGTGATACTCAAAACCTATGCAGTATTTTACCCCACTTATAATATGGAACAAAATCATATGTCAATCTCTGATATCCACCCCTAGACCTTTTCTTCTCCGAATCCCCCTCAAAATAAGTGGTGCTTGGTCAGCCCTGTACCACTTCTAAATGATAGAGTTTGTTCTAAACTACACCACAAGGGTTTTAATTACCCAGATGCACTGGAGAGCTTTACTTATAATCTGCATCTCTGACAAGCAAATAAGTGGATAAATAAGTAAGAACGTCATTCCCTGAGGCTGACTGAGTCAAAGATTCCTCTTGATATTCCCTAAGATGACAAATCCTTTGTTTACAGCATACGTGTTTCAAAAAAAGTGGCTGATAGGAAGAATCTGCAACCTACCAGCTGTCAAACCAACAACTTCTCTTCTGAGAGGATTAAGACTCAAAAGGTGGGGAGTGACTGACACAGGGGGGAAGCAAAAATCTTGCTCTCCCTCTCAACTTCCTTTTGAACTCTGGGTGAACTCTCCTTGTTTGGATGAGAGCTACGAGACAAAGCCTCTTCACTCGAGAGAGACGAAGTATCATGACTACCTCTAGACTGACACAGCAGCTGGCAGTACCTGTCTATTTGTCATGTCTCAGATAAAATCCAGCTACTAAGATACAACCAGAACATGCATGAAAATTTTAAGAGTTATTATTTTTTGTTGTCCTAACAACGTTTCTAGGGCTTGATGCTCAGCTAAGTAGTTTTTAGAAGTTTTTGTGAGTTTTTGGAAGTTTGTCTGGCTCAAGAGTAAAAAGGTGGTCCACCACCAGCAACACTAGTAGCACCAAGTGGAGCTTCTCCACAAGAGCACGGGTCAGAGTCTACAATGCCAACTGGAAGAAAGTACTGGCAGTTTATCCACTCGCACTTTGTACTACAAATTTTGTAGCTTTAATAAATCATTTCAAGAATAGATATTTACAACAGGGCACAGGCAAAACTCTTTTTTTAATGAAGCAGAACAAAAATAAATTAGACAAGCCACACATATAGGAAACAGGAACAGAAATAAACCCACTATAAAAAACACCAATTACATCATAACTTGTTTTAAGAAGCAAATAAAAGTGATGGACACTGCTTGGATACAGTAGTTATTTTTATGTCCAGATTAAGCGTAGCTTGCTTAGATTATTTTTAGTGCAAGAGGCAACATTTACTACAGCAGTTAGTACTGGTATCCTGCAGGTGGACCCCTTGCAGGTGAGCTTTTCCCATATTTCAGTGAATGGTTTAAGAGTGACTTAAGAGTTGCTTAAGTCACGTGTCAACTGATCATGTTCATCCATTTTTCTTGGACACTGAGATGACTGATGTAACGTTTGACTTTTGTAGAGTTTTTGTATTTGTGATTTCTGTGTTTGTAGCTGCATAGTTTTTCGTTGTTGCTTTTTGCTAACTATAATGATGATGAGAAAACACGTTTCAGGTCATTTTATAGAGAAACGAAAAAATAAATGTAACAAGTAGTCAAACAAAATACTTTCTCCTGGGAGTAATTAAGTAACCTACTGCATTACTTTAAAGAAATGGGCTCTGTGTATTATGTGTAATAGATTACTTTTTGCATTACTTTACTACATAACAAAAGCTGCACCACAGTGAGCGACAGGATAGTGGAACCAGTAAAACACTGTTCCCCTAACATGGCTTGTTAGAGCCTTTTTTTTCTTTTATATTTTCTGTCCAGCCAATTATTAAATTTGAATGAGCTAATCTGCATTCACAGAAAATCTTGAAAAGGATTGCAAGATGACGAAAAGGGGTTACATCTCAGAATGAACATTTTTAGCTATTTTCATCTTTTTAGAGTTTAAACCAACTGTGAGAAATCTCTAATTGCCTTAGTTTAATGTAAATGAGCAACTTCAGCTATCAACTTAAGGTATGACATGCTGACACAGAATACTCAATGCACACCTGCACTTTCTTTGACAGTTTGCCACCTATTTTGTGCTTGAAAAGGTATGAAAATGAACTTTAATTTACGGTTGAATATAACTGATTGAAATTTGTTATAAAAAAAAATAGAGTCATTATTGTAACTTATGCACATACTTTAACCAATGTATATGAACTACTATAGACAAATGAACGTAGAACAACAACTATATTATAATTGAACATGCAGCATTCGTAGAATTTAAAGACAAGCCTGAAGACGAAGATGCACCAGAAGAACTGAAATTCGAGTGACTTTTCAAATAAATAATAGAGGCAAAATAAATTTTAAAAATCTGGTTAAGACATGTGAAAAACTAATGAGGTAGAGGATGAAAAGTACACCTAGACAGGCAGTGTGTGTACCTGTGAAAACAGAACCGTAAGGCAGTATTTTTAGCCTTGCTATGAAAGTAGAGCTGGGCGATAGAACGATAACGATATGTATCGCGATATAACTTTTACTCGATAGAGAAATTAAGCTATCGCGATAGACCTCGCCGCTCTTGTCCTCCTAAAAAAAAAAAAAAAAAAGGTCAGCCAATCCAAATTAAGTAGCGCAGAGCCGAACCAATCACAGCCGCAGCGTCACGTCGCGTGACTTGTTACGTACAGCACAAGTGCCAAGGCGCACATGTGTATTTGTTTGGGAAGCAGCCAGCCACCGTACCGCCCGGGTAATGGAGGAAATGAGTGTGCCGACTAGAAAAATCAACCGAGCGTGACCGAAGAGAAAACAGATGATGGTTCCAATGCCGGAGAGATTGTCGAACGGAAGAGCCATAGAAGTTCCGTAGTGTGAAGGTATTTCGGCTATTTCAAGTCTGACAAAAAACAGAGTAGCGTGCACTGTAAATTGTGCCGAAAGCAAGTCTGGAAATACAATAAACTGGTGCATACGTCACTGTGCGCCACGTTATTGTTTCGGTGAAATGAATTTCTACAATACTGTTACTGTTAATTCTACTCTCTGCAGTGTTTAAATGCTTACATATACACACAGTTACTGTCCGTCCACACATACGACTCGGTTCTGCTGCTATGCCGCAGCTTTGTTTACTTTTTCCCACCGAGGCTTCTAGACTTCTGATTGGCCAACATTTCGGCACGGTTAGGAATCTAGCGCCACCTGCTGCTTTGGCATGTTCATAGCAGCGTTTTCCTTCATTTCTGCCTTTATGTGTGGACGGGATTATTTTTTAAAACGAAAACGGAAAATCTCCATTTTCAAAAATACCCGTGTACGTGTGGACGTAGCCTCAGTCTCTGACTGGAAGCGCTAATTCGTCATTTGGCTTTTGTCAGACTAAAGTAACTGTTAAAACTGTTTGAAAAGCTCAGCTATACAACAAGGAGAGATTGAGAATTTCCTTTTAGTTCTCAGTTTATTTGATACTGACAAAAGTTAGTCAGTTTTGTCTGTTCTTCTGTAAAACAAACTAAGATTTATTTTTAGAATTAATATTTTGTTTCTAAGTGGAATTGACAATTTAGTAGTCTGTTTTGTTTGTTCTATTTTGAAACTTAAACGCTTTAGCGGCTGCCTTTTGTGTAGTTTGCAATATTTGCCTTTATTTATCTGAAAAAGTCTCATGTTCCTTAAGTACATCTACCCTGTTGAACTTATTATGGGAAATAAATATTTAAATAAGAACAAGCTGCTGATTATTTCACATTTTACTTGTGAGCAACGGCACAATTAAATCTTACAAATATAGTTATTTGGCTGATATCGTGATAGATATCGTTATCGCCTGAAATGAAAAAAACATATCGTGATATGAAAAAATCTCATATCGCCCAGCTCTATATGAAAGTGAAGGTCCTCACATACGCACACAGACGTCAACTTTTGCACTGCATCTGCATGTATCTGTCTGTTTACGTACATTAGTGTAAATAATGTTTCCTCCCCTTCAGCATGATGCCAGGCCTGTGATGACACACACATCTGCTAACCAACACCCTCTTCCCTCCCTCCCTCCCTCTGCCCTCTACATCTACTGTGCCAGTCCACTGGAGGCTTTATCCAATTTGTCAGGGTTGGCACACGCATGGATCAAGATGCCTCCCCCTCCCTCTTTCTCCCCCTCTCTCTCTACCAAGTCATGCTGCTTCGAGACAGTCTCGCCTGTGCCAGCGGGCATTACGATACCTGATGGTGGCTCCCACCTGCCACCACTGTGACATCTAGCCTTGCCCAGTCTGCCTCTTCAACCCAGCAGGCACCAGCTGGCTGGACAGTCTGCGTGCTGATAGATGGACAATTGGAAGCTGGATGATCACTCAGATTCACAAAAGCCAGGCCTGATTAACTGACTAGAACAAACGTAAACACAGCATTTTATCTGTTTATGCTGGCTGTTGCTATGTAGAAGCAAAAAACAAACAAAAAAACCCGGGTAAGCTAACAGGATTTTTTTTTTTGCCTCTTTTGGTTGCATCCACACACACAAAAAAGAAAACTAAAAAACTGGGGAACCCTTTTACGATTTCCAAGTAGAAAATGTAAAAAAGAAATTTAGGGAGATATGAGACAGGACAACAATACAGGAAATGAACTCCCTTGTTAGATTCGATTTTATAATTTCATGCCTAAAAGCTGCAACTCTGACAGCTTGCAATTTATGAAGGTTTGCATAGCATATAAGACTGATAATGTGTCTGCACCCACCGACTTCTGGCTGTCACCAGCAACACTCATAATGCATCTAATGTGATCATAGACAAAGAAAGAAAAAATATTTCCCTAAAATTACTATTAGACAGCTAAAGGGTTAGGTGGTATGTCTTAATAATAAGCTGCTCTAGACTCAAAACCACCAGCAAGATTTAGGGGCTCCATTCCAAACAGTGTGCTAAGTACAAAATGTGGGAGGTGGATGGGAGTATTTAATACTCAAATAACTACCTTAGTGTCAACTGTGAAAGAATACCTCTGCACTCCCACCGATCCTTGTCTGTAAACATTAAACGTCAACGGCTTTGGCCAAGAACATAACATCCTGTGCGCTTTTCCAAGAGTAATATAGCAATTTCAAGGCAATGCCTCACAAACACTTTGAAACAGCTCCCTTGACTAGTCCTTCTGTGCTGCTGGAAACCGTTTGACACATGAGCAGAGGCTTTACAGAATCACTGATCCGAGATCCTACTCTATTTGTCAGCTCTTAATCGGTTGCAGTGGGATACGTGCAAGGAAAAATCTGAACCCAGACCAGTACATATGTCTGAAAATGCTCCGAGGCGAGGCAATGCCTCTGCAGTGCATTTGCAGTCATTCTATTCAGTCATACCTGCAACCAAATTTAGCTTATCAGCTTCGGATGCACACACTTATGTATCCCCTTGCACGGATGAAAAATGAACACCCTGAAGAAGATGAACGCTGTTTTACATAACCATGTCATTATTAAACGCCCAGCTCTTGCTAAATTATTATTTATTTATCATAAGGTGGTACAATATATTAACACTTTATGCTTGCCAAAGTTTGTTTGGATGTGCCGTGGGAATAATAAATGATATTAATCTCAACAGATCAATTAACGTCTTGTTTGGAAACTTAATACTATCTCAACACTTGAAGACTGCCGAGGAGTAAGGGTTGACATCAAGTTGCGGATCATCTCCACATATTGGTCAAGCATTTTGTTATGATTACATGCATTGTAGGTCCAAATTAGCTGAAACTCAAATCATGTACCACTACCGCTTCAAAGAAATGTGAGATGAACAGTGAAAATGTCATTATATATATGTATCATTGCTGCCGCTGCAACCCATCACCTCGCCACACCTCATTGTGAGTAATTGCTGACAAAATGTTAGGCAGCCCCTCAGCAGACCAGACCCCTCCCCTTTCCCCAGTTCCCGTCATATCACATCATTTGAATACCACTGGGGGGGCTCTTTCCTCATCTCCTATCTGAGCCTATTAGTAGCCATTCTCTGGGGCTACAGAGCAAACGTATCTGCTTCCACTGTGCAGACTTTATACATCAGCATCCCATCCAATGTAAATTCACTATAGCCTATATTCAGCTGCTCTAATTTCCCATTTTATTTCCTTTATGATCACTGGATCAGTGAAAACGACGCCGTTACCAAAGATTCTCACCCACATTATCAGGAGGAACAAGTTTGTTCTGAAATATCTGAGCTCCCATGACGCACATTAAAAAGAAAGGCCACAGTTGCAGTATAAAAACAATGATGTCCACCACGATCGCCCACTAATGAAGCTTTTTATCACATTAATGAGAGTTTTAATCATTGTTCACAGTAGTCTACTCACGTGGTGCACCATTTATTACGCTGGCCTGTCTACCTCATAGAGCAAAAGAATATTCCAAATCCTCTCGTAAATATGGGAAAAGTTACAAATTCTTTGTACTTTTGCTCTTTCTCACCCTCTACCTCCACAGTTCTGCAAGACAGAGCTCAGAATTTGCACTTCGTGGCATCTGAATATGTGCAAAGTCACCAATTTCTGAGGACACTTGCTCGAGCCATCTGCCGCTGTGTGCGAGAGTACTGTTAGCATTACTTTCCAGCAAAGGCAAGCTGGAGGACAACGGGCAACATAAATTTACATTCCAGAGAGCTGCTCCAACTCATTAATGCATACTACAACGTGACCAACCTAAAACATCAAATATATATTGTAGACCTGACCTACCAAAATGAAACGAAGGGCAGTGGACTGTCTGTTCAAGCGAAGAGTAAATAGTAGCGGAGGATAGTTTAATTTCGGGATGTGGGTTTAATTTGTATGTTTTTTAGTGTCAGAACGAATCACTGCTAGTGTCTCGAGGTGTGTTGGTAGCTCATAACTATCTGGAAAACACTTCTTCTGTCACAATGATTTGTGACAAGGTCAAAGAGACCTGTGTGTGAGTCTGTGTATCTATATGTGGAAGTGCTGACGATGCACAGCCACTCTCCGGCGAGCTCAAACTTGACATACTAACAGCATATCACACCCAAACACATCATTACAGCATCCTGGCTAATATTATATAGATCTCCCTTACGCTGCCAGATTGTATGGGTCCTGTGATTTCTGGGGCGGGGTCTATGCAGATCAGGCTTGTCTCAGCTTCAGTCAGTTTGGGATCTGGGATGTTGTGCTCTTTGGGTTGATGCCCTACTCTATCCAATGTGTTGGGGCAAACTATCCTGCTGGGGAAGGTTTCTGACATTAGGGAATGCCATATGGCTTGTGCTCGGTCTGTAAAAATGTTCAGGGCACGGTACATTATAACGTAGCCTACAAGTATACTGGGACCAAAGGTTTGCCCAGAACAAACATTAGTGTATGTTCAAAATGTGATTTTTTTAGACCACGCCAAGTCCTCAAACCCACCCCCCTTTCTGGCCCAGTCCCAGGTGTTGGGCCTAACAACTTCTCTGCTAAAACGACGGCTTGATGACTACACTCGTATGTTAATGAATGACCTCTAAACATATGGCTACAGACAATCATCACCTATCTTTAACATCCTATTTACGAAAGTACCTTCAAACACATTCATGTTTCAGTATCATCATAGAATAAGCCTGGGTCATTTGATTTGAAATAAATACCTTCATTTGGTGGCGATTCCTTATAAACATGGGATTCATTATGAAAGTTACCGCATTTGATGCCACAAGAGGAGCTAAATGCCAAAGGCAACTGTGGCGGATCCAATTTTTGTGGCACTTTTGAGAAATGCTCTGATGAGTAACCATCTGTTGGGTAACTTTGTCAAATAAATGACTATAAAATGTGCCATAAACATGAAACCTGAGGAGGGCTATCATTTTTCCTCACACAAGTCATTAAGTTTCTCATCGCCGTAGACAGAGAGGGATTCAAAAGCCATCTCCATCGACAAAAGAAAGAAAAAACACTAATGAGATTTGGTGCCATTTTCACAGTCTGAGGCAACTGCAGTATTTTATGAGTGTATTAAACTGGAGGGTTAAATTGGGCCGGAATAACCTGAAATGGCGTTAACATTACCTTCAGTTAACAAGTAATTAAAGCTGATAGCAAGGTTAATGTGTGTTTTTTTTAGTTTATTCTTTGTGTGCTTGTACATATAGTATTTTTGTGAAATGTCTTACAAAATAAAATGAAGCACACTAACTTTGTGTTATTCTGAGGTTACATGAGTTTACAGTTGTGCACTGTGTTGGACACACAGTGCACAACTGTAAACATCTAGGGTAGTGTTACTCGGATAGAGCAAGGATAGCAGACATCAATTTAAATTTAAGGTGATGATGCTGAGTGGATTAATTCACTGAATTCTACATTTGACACTACCCTAATAACATCGAATGGTAGGAAATCAGCCTGCATAACATCTCTTGAATTTATTTGGCTAAATCCACAAAGAGCAGTGAAAATGGGAGAAGCACCACAGGTCCACTGATCACAGTCTGTACTCAAAGAAAAATCCACACGTTATTATTTCACTCGCTTATTTCTAAGTGATTTCCCCACGCTGCACAGCTACGCCCAATCTGACAAACACCACTTTAATCCCCATGTATTACCATGCTATTGCTTTCCTATAGCTTATTTCGTTTTTTTGTTTTTCAGTCACGGAGCGGGGACCCTACACCAAATGCTCATTTGAGTGACAGCAGCTTCACACCAATAGCTCTTCGTCAAATCAATAAAAGTGAGTGTGAAAGGGTACGAAGGTAATGGCATGTTGCAAAATGTCAACTTTTCCCAGACACTGCCTGCAAAGACAAAATACAGCAGGAAATCAAATTCATGGAAAAACCTGTAATCTATGTGAGGACATTCTACACTTGAATGACTCTGCAGAGATTTTGACAGCATCTCAACTTAACAACAAAATAAGAGAACAGTGGAAAGGTTCTCTTCACTGGGGCTTGAGACGGGAATGGCAGTGACCAAACATTCAATGCAACCTTCAGCTTTGCTTACAATTCTTAATTTTTGATATATCCCTCAATTTTACTAAAAGGTTAAAAAGAAAATCACTAGAATCATTACACCCAGTTCTGAGGGTACTAATTTAAAATAAGTACACTAAGCACTTGTATGTTAAAGTAACTAGTTGTAAAACAGAAGACATCTTCTCCCTGTTCTGTGTATATATATGCAAACCAGGAAACATGAGGGCATCACTTGTGTTAGCTTAAGAACAAGTACTCGCTGTACACCAGACGAATACAAATGTCCAAGCTGCTCTTCTTGATGGTAATGAAGCATTTACTGTGGAAGCAGTGTCTCTCCAATACTGACAACTGATTGGTAACGCTGCACGCAGAATGGCGGGAGCCCCACTGAGCAGAAAGAGATCTGCACTCACGTGTAAAAATTGCAATCACAGACCAAAGTAATTTTGCTGAAATGCCACGTTACCTTAGTAAGCCTGAAAGGGAAGTGTTAGGAACAGATGGGGCATACATTTTTGTTTCACAGCAAGTAAAACATAGGACTCTCTGTTACTCTCAGTGAGATTTGGAAGTTGCCAACTGGTCCTTCCACATTGCTGGTACAGGAAAGCTCAATCGCACACAATGTTGTACTGATGAATGCAGGCGGCGTCGCAAGAACACATCAGCTTGAGAGTGCAGATATCCCCCAGCTTGCTTTAAGGTGTAATTATTGTAAGGTTAAACATAAGTTAAACCAATACCTGTGAAGTTGCTGTTATATAGCACCGGCACCTATTTCATTCCAATTCGAGTACTAGCTAATAGCTTTAACAGAATGAGTAGTCTTGTTACATCAAGGTTGCTCTTCTCTTCCATCTCCAAAGGAGTAACTGCTTTTTAAGCAAATACCTTCTTGATATTATTAATCCTGTTTAATGTCAGTGGCCAAGGAGGCTTTTTCATGAACAGATTTAAAGAACACGAGAGTTCTCAGTAGCTTTTTAACATGCAGAGTTTGTCTGTGCGTTCATGATGTACAGAGACAGCAAATGCTCCATGCTAAATGATATAATAGCCTCTACTCATTCTTGATATCCTGGATAAGCCTTCCTGAATGATAAACATTTTTTTTGTGTTTTCAGTTATTGAGTGGATAAAATCTGTGATTAACTGAAATGATTGCGACATCATGTAAAGGTTTTTGATGAGTTTCAGACAGAAAAGCATGACTTTTGTGTGTTGGCAAAAAAGCTCACGAATATTTGGCTCTCTCTCTCTCTCAACTACCCCGATTGTATGAGTCATTAAGTACAATATGACTGACCTTTGAATGATTCATAACTAAACATCCAACCAGCGATGGTTGGGATATAATTAGTGACGATAAATATCCAATGTTGATCCACAATGCGCTTTTATTAGTGTCAGCAACTGTCAGTAAACTCTGGGGATCTTGGTGATATCCCACCATGTATGAAAGACTCTGCTAGTGAAAGTAAATAAGAATAAGAACCAGTTTAATGTGCCAGCACTTTGAGTAATTACTTTACCTGTGCTAATTGTGCCGCATATAATCAAAGTAACCCCAACGAATCCAGTGTGCGGTTATATGTGTAGCACAGAGACTAGAGTAAGAAGATGGAATGATTTTTTCCACATGTATGCACCTTGACAAAAGTGTATGTGGAAAATAAAAAGTCTCTTGACCACTATGAAAAAAAGTAAAATAAAAGACATCTCAAAAATACGTCTATCCAAAGGTCATCGTACAGAAATAGGGCAATATGAGCATAATATGAATGGGCTTTTCACTCACCCAAACTTTCCATAGCGACATTTTCTCCCATATACAAAGATAAAATGATGCCAACTCATGCCACACACAGGCAGAAGCTTTGGGGTCAGTTTCATGGATGCTTAACATCCTTCAGAGTTAAATGCGGTGCTTTCGGGGACCACGAGGAGGATAAGTGTGAGCTCAGAGGACAGATAACATGTTAGGGAAGATCATTTGAGGAAGACAGTGAGGTCAAATCTTGTGGTCTTTTTCTGTGTTTTCTAAACAGTTGTGAGCTTGTAATTCTCTGAGGAAAACTACTAGAAGATGATCAAGTACATCCAATTCCTTATAACTTTGCACTTGCCAGGAAGAATGAAACATGCAAATGTAAGCCCCCCCAGGAAGCAGGAATGCAATTAAGGTAAGCTAGCCTACTAGCAAGGTTAGTGCTGCTGGATCTGAAGTGCCAGATAGCACCCCCAACACAGCTTCCCTCAGGACTCTTACTCTGCCGGCTGTGCAATGAACCGGCGACCCTTACCACACACCTCCCTTCTCAACACAGCCACCGGTGATAAATTACCTAATCCTCCTATCCCTAGCTGTTTCTATTATACACCCTGAGCCTGTAAAGAACAGCTACAAGGAGAAAAAGGGGGTTGAGAGAACAGACAGCAAGAGGTGGGTGTGAAAAAAAAAAAAGAATAGACTTATTGACAGCAACACAATGACAGTGGGAAGATGCACTGGGCAAACAAAAGCAGGAACTGGCAACCATAATCTTCAGTAACAAAAGGACGTGTGCATGTCATTTTTGATGTTGAAAATCGGGGGCACTCAGAACCACTTAGCACTGCATTTGCAGATAATTGTGTCTGACAAAATACATCTTCTAAAAGATCCACAGATAGGGCTCAGCGTCTCGTGGTGTATCATTTCAGAAGCATTGGGAATGTTGTAAGAATGAGCAAACCAACAGTGTTTTTCTGCAGTCTTTAGGATGTTTAAAGAATATTCACACAGATGAACGTGATTCGTGCACATCACTCAGTCATCATTTCAGCTGAGCTGAGAAGCAGCAACCAAAGGACAATGACATCAGTGCTCAAACCCTCCCAGAGGAGTGCTTGTTGTCTCTCACGCTGGTACACACACTGCTATGGAAACCAGCAGGAATGTGAGCATGCATCAGGGTTAAAGGGATAAGGCAAGGCACATACACACTGACAAAGAAACAGAAAGGCTACAGTGTCAGTCCACTGAAAACAAAGCTGACACATGACCAAACAGTTCCTGACCAGCTGTATACGACAGCCTGTGTTCAAATTTTCCCCTATTAAAAAGCACCACAGAGGTCAACTGAGGACCAAATGACTCACTGTCTTTGCTAAAGGAAAGTTCACCAACAGTGTTTTAATCTAAGAGTGCAGTACAGCAGGTCTATTACTGAGCTTGATTTCACAAGTGTCTGCGAGAGATGTGGTTTCATAGTAGAGTGCTGCCAAAGCCCGGATGGCACGCATCCTATCAGACCGCTCACTGTACCAGCTGACTGCTACGGAAAGAGCAAGAGTGTGAGAATGTGCGTGTGCCAGAAGTTAAAGGGACACGGCAGCCCATGGGCACACATTTAGCCACGCGTGCTTATGCAGTCAGCCATGCTTATGCATGTGCACAGAAACAAAAACTCCCATCTGTTTCCTATCTATATGTCAAACTGAGTAGATAAAACTTGGAAAAGGGCAAATAAAGCAGCTGCAACACACACACACACACACACACACACACACACACACACACACACAAACAGAAGGCAGCTTTCTCTATACACTGGGCAGCCATTCAAACAGCTCTCAGTAACAGTAACCAACAGCAACCCTAAAACCAGCCCCCTTTCCCTTCCTCCTCAAGAGACGCAGATCCATTGCCCGGTTAGGGGAGAGCCGACTGAACTAGCACACAGAGTGCCTGAGAGTAAAAAGAGGCTGTAACTTTACCCACTCTGTCCTTACTGAAGTGCAGCACTACCCCCGCCCCCCTCTCCTCTTAAAGGTTAAGGGGGTTAATTATTCAACATGAGAGGGGATTTTAAGGGAGAACTGAAAGTGGACACAAGTCAACATAAACCCCTCTTTTGTTCAATTCATCTGCTCTCTCGCTGACTCTGAAATGCACTTATTCCCATGAGCAGAGGTATGAGTGGAGGCTTTTTTCACTCTTGGATGTCCTCCATGATAAGCCGCACACTCAAGACGCACACTGCAAGACTACACTCACACACAGCTGAATGAGAGCGCACTCATCCTTCTCCACATGTTCACAGCTTCTCGGCAAAAAGAACAAGAAGACACCGTCACTTCACTCCCAGCGTGGCTCTCTTACCATTGTGGTTGTGCTGCAGGGTCTCAAGCACGCTGGCAGAAGAGTCCGTCGCTCCCAGCTCGGCCAGTCTGCGGCTGGTGGCGCTCAGCTCTGACCGCAGGTTGGTCACCTCCTGGCTGGCTGACTGAATGGCCCCATCGATGCGCTGGGCAAGCTGCTTGTTGTCATCCATCATTTTCAGGATTTTTGCCTGAGGAAGAGAGGGGAATCCAGACAAGGTGTCATACTGACAAGTTGACCATTTCCTGGGAAGGAAGGTGCCCCCAAATAAATTCCTCCTTTTTTTTCCCCTGTTCTGATTGCTCCTTTTCCCTTTTTGTTTTATGAGAAAGCCAAGTTAAATCCTCAGAGCAGTTAGTCCTTTCCCTTAAAGAGAGGCGTCCGGCTCAGGGGAAATGTGTGTTTGCTGGAAGGAGTGTACGTTTCAGAGGCTGTGTGTGTGTGGTGAGAGTGTGTCAGTGTGCAAGCATGCCTGTGTGTGTGTCTCTGAGAGTTCGGTAACAGCATGAGTGTGTCTGTGTGTGCATTAGAGCGCCAGCACTGCCCCTGTGAAATGTGCTCCCCGCAGCTGACTGTTGAAAGGACACAGAGCATTGAGAGATGACAAGCGCCTTTTTAAATGGACTGTACCATTCGCAGAGAAAGGCGAGGGGGTGGGGGAGCACGCTAGGACACATAAGCACATGGAAAATCAGAGTCTCTCAACACAGCTGTTTTCAGGAGATATTGTCTGAGGTTCTGGGAATGCGTTCATTGCTGAACAAACTCGCAACAAATTTCTGTAATCCGGTGAAAAAGGACTAAATCGAAACACTGCAGCTTTTTCTCTTTCTAACTTTCTGCATGCAAATCCTGCACAGGACTTCTGGACAAAGGGAAGGAAATCATTAGTTTGACAAAGGAGCAGTTGTGTGGAGAAAACAATAATAGTTGTGCAAACAGGGCTTTTTTTTCACATTATCACAGCGAGGTATTCGTCCGGCAGACAAAGGCGTTTTTTGAAGCCCTGCTCTAATGTTTCAGGCTGAAGTTAAAGAGGAACATATTCATCCCTTCAAATGTGCTCTAACATTATCATAACACATTTTGATATCCATTGAGTCGACTCGGATATTATTATGATAGGAGTGTTCAGAGTAACTCAGTTAAGATTTGACATATTATTCTGTATAGCATTAAGCGGGGGGCTCTGAATGCAATCATAGGCTCCTTCCTGCCTATCCTTTAGGCTAAGAATGAGCTTTAGCCCAAGGCTGACTGCCACATGTGGAAATGTCCTACATGCTGTGTGACTAACTATGCAATACATACTTTTTTGTATCTGTATCCAAAATCTATGCTCTGCCTTCATAATTGTAATTCTTCTTGCTTCCTTCTTTCCTTTGCAGTGCCACAGAGGGGTATCTGCAGCGTGGCTGTGAAAACTGCTGCTTATATATTAGAAGTATTGCAAGACAACAACATTACTTTCAAAATGTAAAGTATACCCCAGAAACTGAACAGGAGACAGACTGATTGCGGAAGCTTTCTATATAGAAAAGCCTCACGACGAATCCGGTGCAGCCCATTTGTAAGTGAGCAGAGCTGACAGGGAATAAACATGTTTCTCAATAGTCATCGGATACAGGGCTTAAAGGATTACACTGCCTTTCTTTTTATTGTCACTGCACATGTAAGCATAGTTTGGACCCATTTCACATCATGCATTAGCTTGTTATTCTTGTACATGAATATGCAGTATTAAGTGAGCAGCTTATCTGAACCAGTATCAATAAACTAACAGTGAACACATGAAATCATCGCTCTAAAGTCAACTGAGTCAACTGTTTTGCGACTGCATCTTTCACAACTGTGACTTCAGTATAGTGATCAATATCATATTTTGATTCCCAACCATAAATGTGGGAATATCTGACTTTCTACACAATCTTTTTACTCATTAATGATAACTTCATTAGGGCTGCACCACACGCACGTCTTTCCAAAGATATCAGCCATCGCCAGTTTTTTGACTCTTCCTAATGCTGACACACCTCCAACTGTTTTGACAGCAAGCACTTATAATTAACCTCTCTGTATAGTCATCTTTTCCCTTTAGGACTGAGAAAACCTGCCTCAGTTGCCAACCTAGCACCCCAACTCCATCCTGCTATTTTTCAGATATAATCTGACATTGGTCTGCCAAAGCATGCCCACTCACTCAGCAGTACAGCTGTGTTGTTATTGTTTCCCAAGGTTGTATGAACTAAGACCCCAACCTATCCTGCATGTGGTAAACACAGATCAGCCACGGCACTGCACAAGCCTGGGTAGCGTGCAACTGCTGTGTACCATAGCCTCAGGCGCTCTGCGAGTGTGTGGGCCAAATATTGAGTTGCACACGATTTGCTCAAGAAAAAAAACCCCAAAAACTTAACTGACCGCTTAGACTATGCAGGCGAGGAGATTTAGAAGAAAACACACACACACATCGTCCACCCGTTCATCCATCTGCAAGACACGAGTCACCCCTCCCTCTTAGTAAGTGAACATCATGCTGTTATTTATAGACGACCCTGCCGCCGCATATGATACATTAGTCACAGAGGAGGGCAGGCATAGACTCATACACACGCTCATTCTAACACACATACACAGGGCAGCTAATAATCCCAAAGTCATCTGATGTTCATTAATGAAATTCAGCTCTTGTCAGGAGTGCTAAAAGTCAACTGGGCCCTTTTGGGTAATCAAGATGCCGCACTATCAAAGTCTTTGTATCTTTCTGTACAGTCCTTTACTGTTACACTAGAGCAGCGGTCCCCAACCTTTTTTGCGCCACGGACCGGTTTATGCCCGACAATATTTTCACGGACCAGCCTTTAAGGTGTCGCGGATAAATACAACAAAAATAAAACTAGTACCGGTACCGAAAAAAAGAAGATTTATTCATAACACACGTGAAAAGACCCAGGAAAACCGAGTTAACGATAAAAACGATAACAAAATAACGCTGAAAACCAATAAAAACCCTGAAAACCATACATTTCACACCTGAGCCTCTACTCTCGCGGCCCGGTACCAAACGACTCACGGACCGGTACCGGTCCGAGGCCCGGGGGTTGGGTACCGCTGCACTAGAGTATGTCTATAAAATATGCTTATACTATATGCAGGTATGCACATTAGGGATGGTCAGGCTTTTCAATTTTTCAAATAAACATTAAATTGAATATAGTTTTAAAATTTTTACTACAATTTGTATGTGTTACATTATGTATTTCTTACTACCAGCGCTCAGTAGTAGGTTCTGTGCTGTTACCACCAGAAGATGGCAGTAATCCAACTATAGGCTATGTAAGAAAAACGTGTTGCTAGACTAGTAAAATGCGGCTGACGCAGTGAGATTCCACGCTAATGTACTAAGAAGACAGACCCCTTGGGTTTAAGGGCTTTACAAATGCAATGTAATGTAAATGTCATGTTTTATCTGGCAAAGTCTGTTATTATGTTTTTACAATGTCTTATTCATGGAGCCATATAAACATGAAAATACAAGTTACATGTGACTTTGGATTCTGCCATGCATTAATAAAGCGGTATTTCCATTTTCCCTCAAAAAATAGCCTACAGCAATAAGGGGTCTTGGAAAGAATTGGAAAGTAGTTTTCTAACTGAACTGTGGGAAGAGTGTGGATGAGCTGATTACAGTGGGTTTTTCTTTTTCTTATAGAAGCCAGTCTTGCCTCCGCCTTTCCAGTTATTTCAGGCTGTCAAAAATAAGCTCCTCTGTAAACAGGTGGGATAATTTTTATTTTCATGGGCTTTGGGACATAAAAACACTAAGGATAAAATCACCAGTTGCTTCAAAATAAGGTTGAATGGTTTTGGGGGTTCTTTACACTTCCCTGCAGGCTATGTACAAGGTTTTGTGACAATGCAGTCATGTTTATCAGAGCCAGAATGATACAGGATTTTTAAAACCGATGCTAATATTTGGTCATTTAAAATGCGATATTTTGTTGTCTGTTGGGTTTATCGCTACGTTTTTTTTCTTTCAGATGCATGAAAAATACTCAGATTACCCTAACTTTGTTATTTGCACTTATTTACGCTTTGCCTGACTCTGCTTGGATTAGCTGATTGTTGTTTGTGGCTTTTTGCTAACAGGGAAAGTTGCAGAGTGCTCTCTGGTGGACAAAGTGTGCAACGTCAACACTCGAAACATGGCTGGAAGGTGTTTCTCCTGTCTTTTCTTTTATCGGCAGTTAAAAATGCTATCAATAATCTTTCAAATAGCTAACATCAGCCAATAAATCATTTGTGTTTTCTATTCCGCCAGAGCACCAGAAACATTTGCATTAGCCAGGAAAGCAGTGTGTCGACTTACACATGTCTGCACTTTAACAAGTAGATACTGAACACATGCTAACACACAGTTGAAACTGTCATGTATCTTGACGTGCATCACTGCAAACAACAGTATCGGTTTTCCTGTTTAGCTATTGATTAGCTCCTTGGTGGTGCAGGCCGAACCACCACCATTTTTTGGTATCTGGGAATTCTTCCATTGATTTCTAGTCAGGATTTGTTGAGCGTGACATCTCTTGTCATTACCTGAATAAATCTACCATTTTCCTGCTTGTTATGTTTGTTTTCTTTGTTTATTTTTTGCGTAACCAATTAAAACACATATCCTCATGTTCCAAACATGAACATATGAATTTGTGTGTCCCATACACGGGCCATCGTTTCAGTTTCTTTCTTTGTGTCTTGAATGTGTCTGCTGGTCACTGCAGTGAATAGGGACCAAGTGTATCAGTAATTAGTGGGTGTGCTTTGAGTTAGGATTACCATATGAATGGTGACAGTAGGGAGTGGGTTTCAGGACAGAAATCTGTATGCAGTAGTTTTTTAAGCCTCCATGATTACATTTTTTTACTTACATGGGCAAGATTTTGTTGTTGGGCAATAACAGCCAAAACTTACAAGCTTTCTCTAGCATGGTATTTGTTGCCTGGCAACAACAGGAACCAAATTCAGCTGTGCTAACAAAATAAACTAAAGAAAATTCCTACATCTGTTACAACTTTTGACAGTGTTTGCTTATGAATTGTTTTAAGTGAGTTTCCTAGCCTCTGTTCTCAACTAAAAAGCATTATGTTAGGAAAAAAAACACTGAACAAGTCTAAGTACATCTCAAAGAAAAAGACAGCTATTTTGCTAGAAATTAAATTTTACACTATTCTTTTGTTTGCCCTCACTCTAGCATAGCAAATGCATTAACTCTGCTTTCTAAATCAACTCCTAAATAGGCGCAAATGATAGGATATAAGAGAGTGTTTATAAATTTGGTATAAATCATTTTTCCTTTGACTTGGTGAAGCTCACAGTGGTATGTGCAAATGAAAATTTTCTATATGCCTGTCTTTTTTATAGACCTGTCAATCAGACAACATTCAAAGAGGGTTTTTTTTTTTCCTGTATTGCCTCATATAATTGCTAAAAGATTCAGCCAGGCATTCAGAGACTGAGAGGCGTTATTGTATTATTTCTATAACACTAAGACAAGTGCTGCTAATCACTGGGTGTGCCCAAAGGGAAGTTTTTACAAAAGACACACAGACTACTAATCTATATGCAAGTGTTCACTCACAGTCTTTGTTGGTCTGATAGCAAAGGGATATGTGAATAGACATTTCTTGTAATCCGAGCATGACACCATTCCAAATCTTGTAACCTCCAGAAAGGAGGGTGTTCTATATTTTATAGTACTTTGTGCTTTCAGGAGTTTGCCTCTAAGTCAGGGACCATTGCTTTACCGATAATCTAAAAACAACGTATAGATACCTGCACCACAATCTGTGCTTACTGCCTATGCCCCTGCAATGCAGAACTTATGGGCTGCACCAAAATCACCTGCCTATTGATAGCATCTGGAAAGGCCAGCCAATGAGGTGGAAAAGGTGCTGTAATGCAGGGCCAGGCTGATGTGAATTCCTGCATTTGTGGGGTTTTTTTCAGGCAAAAGGAAATGGTTTAATGTCCCCAAAGGAGTAAGGAAATTGAGTTTTTGTAGCTGAACGCTATCTTCATGCCTTATCAAGATCATCTTATCGCAGGGGAAGGGGGGACTGGACTTAGCAGGGAAAGTGTTACCTCTCCTGAGTCAGATCACACGGGACACACAAAGTAACAAACACACACTGTGGTGGAAAAGTGGAGGATCACGCTGAGGAAAAGACGACGCACAGAGAGACATACACTGACAGAGCTGTTACCCAGTGAGACCTCAATATGATTCAAGAGTGTGTGCACTAATTATAACTAATTTAGTGCAGAAAATCTTACATCTTGCTACAGACACAACAGACTACACAAAGGAAGGAAAACAAACGTCTAAAATTCCAAAACTTACTTAATGTTTGGAGTTTTTTTATTCAGCACCACTTTGTAGCATGCCACTATAGAGACATTTTATCTGCTGGGTTGCGATTTCATGGAATGCGCATTTGACTAAATGTTTTAGCGTAGGTTTAATTGGGGCAGCGTACAGAACTGAGCTCAGCCAGCAAATCTCAGTGTCAGCCTACAGTACATCAGCTGATGGCTCAGCTGATTCCCTTCGTATTTGCAAATCTAATGTGCAGCGTGTTTTTTAAGCTGCTTCAGATTCTTTGCTCACCCACCTCCGCCCTTCATGCTTTTCATGCTAATTCCCAATTTACTTGATGTCGTGTCCACCATGATTGATGCCTGCTCTGTTCTGTGAAGCCGGTCTCGCTGCCGCTGCTGTAGCAGGGCAGGAGGTCCCAAAACAGAGCCATGTTGCAAATATAATTTACTGCAGGTGGAATAACAATCTTATTGTGACTAAACCTTCTACTCTGCTACAGTTTACTGATTGTTTACAGCTCTCCACAATGGAGCCACTCAACTTTGTGACCTAAGGAGAGCAGACCACCTCCCTAAGCATCGGTGTTTCATCTGAACAGAATTAACAACTCGAATATAAAATGCTTAATATATATATATATATATATATATATATATATATATATATATATATATATATATATATATATATATATATATATATATATATATATATATATATATATATATACACACACACACACAAACTCTGACAGTGATCGGGTCTTAATGATTTGATTACTGCATGATGCCTTGCTGCTTTGTGCCAACTTTTCTTTAAAAGCACATTGATCCAGTTATGAGCCATCTTTCAATACAAAATAGAAATCGCACAATCTCAGGTGTGCATAAAGCATCATTACTTCAAAAACAGGCAAAGTTACTGCGTGATATAGGAGGTGGTGTAAGCTCATTACACAGGAGTGGGTGTAATCTAGACAAAGAACAGACGCGAGCATTCTGAAAACACAGAATTATGTTCACTGTGCTGTTTATTCTCAACCCCGAGTGTCCTTTACTATTCAAACTATGTGAAAATGGATATGACAGAGCAGCTGGAGGATAGGAACAGACGACTCTCAGTGCAGCGGTAGCTTTCTCTCTAACCCCAAGAGATTAGCCGGACAGTTGTATAACTGAAAGGTCATAGGTTTGATTCCCACAGGTATTAGTCTGAGCAGGTGAGCCGGTCAGTGTGGGCACTTTCATGATGTTATGAATAGGTGTAACGACATCTCAAAGAAAACGGCAGTCTGGTTTGGTAACCTATTTTCCCTCGAGTCGTTTTTACAGTGTAGGAGATGAAAAAGAGGTACGACACAAAAGTAGAAATTAAGCAAGGGCCCTCTTCCACCAGTCAGGAGCGGTTTCAAAAGATAATTATATACAGTTTGCATTTGAAGAAAAATTTGCGAATAACAAATTATAAAGGGAAAAAATTAAATAGACCACAGCTAACCAAATGAAAAGTCACTAATTGGCTCTTAATTCAATCAACATTAATCAAAAGCTCGCTTATACATCACGTATTACAAGACAGGTATAAATGAGAATGAATAAGTTCACTTTTGAAAAGGATGAATCGTTTTGAAGACGGCAGCTTCAGCGTAATTAATTCGTGTAAGTGCATTAAACTAGGATTAGAACTTGAGGGGCTCTCAGGTGCATGCTGGCCAAAGCCAGTGATCCCACTCCCAGGCTCCACCTCTCCAGCTGCTTCGTGGAATTCACCCACCTAGGGAGTTTTTAGGTAATCATGCCTCGATAAAGGAAAATGTCACACATATTAGAAAAGTGAATAGAGAGAATTCTACCACAAATAGACCATACAGAGTTGGATATAGAGGCAGAGAAGAAGAGTTCGTGACTGTATGAATTTGTATTCATTTGGTATTATCAGCATCGTTTCCAGTATTTATAGTGTTCCAAAAAGCTTCAGATCTTTAAAGAGTAAAACAGTTTTCTGCAGTTGGTAATTTGGCTGAGGGAAAAATAAAAGGTTACTCTGAGCTTCAGAAATTTGTTGCAGGGATGGGAGAACTGCCAGCAAAGTCTCTCCAGTCACAATCCATCATGAAGTCACCTCCATCAAGACTTTATGGTAGAGCAGGTAGGACGAGACCAGTCAATTTGACAGGCACACCTGGCATCACCCTTGGACTCCTCCAAATGGCATTTAAAAGACTTATGAGGATAAAAAAATAATTCTATAGTGTGAGGAACTATGTCTCGCTCACTATGTTTGGCAAACACAAAGCACTTCTCATCATCTGGCTATAACAGCATCCTAAAAGTGATGCATGATGGTACTGGGGTCATCTCAGAAGCAGGGTGAGAACAGAAGTCTTAACAGAAAATCAGGTCCAGAGCGCAGGGACCTGTAGCTCGGCTCATGACTTACCTTTCATCACAATAACACAACAGCAATTTTATCTGTATTAAATCAATGTTTGCAAAAAACATACTGTTTCATTTCACCGCATATGATTACTCAGCCAAATTCACAACTACAAAAAAATCGATATTTCTTTAATCTGTAATTCTTTAAAGAGTCTGCAGCCAGAATCATCTCTGTGAGGCAGGTGACTCGTGTCAAACAAAGCTCCCGGTGCTGTGTGGATATCGATGCCTCCGCTGTCCTTGCCACCATCAGCACTGCGTGTACTGCCAGCTAAGGAATAAAATACACAAATACAGCCGGGTAAACACAGTTTGTTGACACATACAGATAAGTTTCCCACTCTGTCTGACAAGAGGTTTGAGGTGAGGAAGAGTGTTACTGGAATAATTCGCATTTCATCCCAACTCTCCCAGTTTCTCTAATCTCTTGTTCTATTCACACTAAGCTCCTGTTCATATTTTCCTGCCTCCACATGGTCACTGACAGTGTGAGGCACATCCAGATAGCAAAGGAAAAGAGATATTTTTTTCTGGGAAAGCCATAAGTAAGCCGGCTCTGTGGTTAAAGCTCTGGGGCTAATCTCCGACACAAACAGGTCTATGGGCTTTGATGAGAATTAAGATACACGTTCCTTTGAGGTGAGACAAGAGAACAAAGATGCCACACTGGGTTTTTGGCAAAGGATATATATATATACACATATATATCTCCTTTTTATTTTACTACTATCTACTGAAGGCTGTGTTTGTGTTAGGAGTGGCTGAAGGAGATTTTTTGCCTAAGCTATCAAATTAAACCAAATATATGTTATGAAGTATGTTATTATTATTATTATTTGATATTTTTTAAAGCATTTTAAAAGTCTTTTTGAGCCTCATCTCCGTTGCCTTTTATTCAATCATGAAAGTGGAAAAATCTGGTCTTTTAATCTTAAACACCTTCCAAAGGTGAACCTGGCAATGGTGCACTATTGAGTGAAATATTGAATAATAAGCCTGCTACTGGCAGGGACTCACTTTTGATCATGTTCAACGGGGTAGGAAGGTGAGGGCTTAACTGGCTTTTAATAACATACTAACTACTCATTTTTGTGCTGTCTAAGAAATGTTTTGGAGCCTAATTTTCAGATTCCTTTCTTTCGTTTGTGTGATGTGATGACTACTTTGTGTTGTTCAAAGGACTGGAAACATTTACTGTAGCCAAACAGAGTCAAATTCTAGCTTAATTCTAGGTTTTGTCACATCACAGACAGAAAAAAAATCAGGAGAAAAAACATACATTTAAAATGCATTTCATGACAGCCAGAAAAATCACTCCTGATCAGCGTCAGTGGCTGCTGACTTGAGCTCACAGATGGTCAATTTTTCTTGCTAAAGGGAACGCGTGGCGTCACTTGTGATGCTGTTAATGTTCTGTGAACTAAAATGCCAGGATGAGCGTTCAGTAGTTAATTGTAACTGTTTATATGTCAACATGTAGGTCCGCCTCAGTGTGCGCAATGGAGAATAATTGCATGTTTCAGGCTGAGGGGCAGCTCTTGTTTCTTCTGTTTAGTATGCAGCATCTGTCGTCCCTGTGACGAGGACTGAGAGAAGCACTGTTCAGGTGCTCTGTGGTGTGGGGAGGGGGGCCGCGGTTGGTGACGGCTGGCTTGATGCATCCTTTCAAAACCATTTCCCCTCTAAGGCACAGCACATGGACGTCAAGCTTTTCTACGCTTCGACAAGAATGATGGCAAATAAATAAATAACACAAATATTCAAAGAGATTTTATACTAGCAAAACACTTGATTGGCGTTTGGAGTTTTATAGATATATAGCACCTCTCAAAATGAAACAAGAAAATAATACTTTTAACTTCTGAGGAATTTAATCTGATTTATATGCTGTTAGTGTTTGTTTTGATTTGTGTACTTAATGTAGCAGATTTGTAATTACCAAATAAAACACCAATAGAAAATCATTTTCGTTTTTTGAGGCGTCAGAGCCCTCTACATTTGTTTTGTCCTTGGAAATTTGGCACGACAGATTAACTTCGCTGTAATTTGATCGGCGTATTATCTGTATGGGAGAGGAATATAAATAGTTCATCATTTAACTTCCTCCAGCAGAGTCTGGGCTTAAAGCAGAAGGTGGGCCAAATATATTAGATACTGCTTTGCAACATCTGCGATTTCAGCACCCCATATATTACCATTAGTCCATTAATCTGTGTACTTACATGAAACAGCATAACCTACTTAGCACAGAAGACAAACGACTACTCGTTCCCCTAAGTTTTTATAGTCTGGTCATTTGCTATAACTGCACATAGGACAACTAACACAGGAATGACTCAGCGAGGGTTAGAGCTAGCTCCAATAACATGTAAAACACATGTAAGTACATTGTATTTTATGGCACATAAAATACAATTTATTGTATTTTCACTTCAATTTGAAGCCATGATCAGTCTTCATCATGGCTATTTTCATCAATAGATTGTTTAACTTGGAAGGAACAGTGCAAAATTCAGTGAAACAGAATTGGCCGAGTGCTAGTGCCGAGTATAAACAACCTGAAAAATACAGCACCAAGCAATCATCACTTTTTCACTGACTTCATTCAAACTCTGAGGCTTTTCTAAACACAACAAAGCGTCCTGAGTTTCTCATGTTTGTGTCTGTGCAATCCCACTTCCACACTGCTCCACAGAGAAAGCAGACTGGTCAAAGGCTGTATTTCTGAACTGCGGTATCCAGTGTATGATGAGCCAGTGATCCACAAAATAGTAAGGACAGGGGCCGCGTGCCTTCAAATTATTCGAGTTATACTAAACACTGCTGATGACCCAGCTCCATTTTACGCTGCAATGACAGTCTACTGTGCTCTGAGCACTTTTAAATCAAAGGTGACCTACAGCTCGTAACACACAAAGCTGCCGCTTCTGCTCAGCTGATCATGCTTCTGTGTAGGCAGCACTGTAAGCTGCTGCGTGCACATCGTTTATGGGTTAAGATGCCTCACTCTCTCACACTGCTGCTTAGTTGCATTTGCCTGTTTGTAGTCACACTTCTAATATCTCATGTAAGCTGATCACGTCATGGTAGTTCAAGTCACATTTATACAGCTATAAATGTAAGACTGTAAGATTTATTACAGTAAATCAGCATCTACAACTGCAATATGCTGCTAAAATTTAGGGCATGTTAAAAAAACGTAGTTTATACTGTATTATATGTCATATTTTCCCAAAAAAGCTGGAGGTGGTAACTGGAGAGAAGGGGATGGATGGATGGATGGATGGATGGATGGATGGAGTTCTTTAGGTTATTGCTGAGGTGTAGGGTTGACCTACCGCTCATTCTCCCATATTTTAGAACCAGACTCAGTAACATTTCTTCAAAATGGATTATTGCTCCACCATGCAAACACACACCATAAGCTAAATTTTATTCGAAAATAATAAGATGATGACGGTTAATTGTTTATTTCACCTACAAAATTCCTACATGCTCAGCTCAGTGCTCAGTGAGTTAATCAAGTGGCACATTCCAAACTTGATTTTGGAGATGAATGCAATTCATATCATTGCCTAATGATGTTTATTCATTTGCAGAATTAAATAGACTCTCGTTGTCACAGTGCAGATTCAAATATCTGTACCAGATATGAAATGCGGGCCTGAACTTGAAATCCCGTATATGTATCAGATTAATACAGATGTTTTGCTGATGACACCTCTGCCTGTGAAGGTTACTCGCATATGTATCCTCTTCATATTTGAAAATACGTCCTCCTGTCTACGCGGTGCAGGATAAAAGGTCATCTATGCTTGACCCCAAGCTGTCGGAGCGGCACACTGGGTCGACAAATGGCTTTGGAAATAAAGTGAAGAAAGCAGCTGCATTAATGGAGCGGTGAAGTGTGAGCTTAAAAGCACGATTTTTAAAAAGAAAACTCTTGCAGAGACTAATCTGTGTTTTGCCAATGAAGACATGAAGAATCAGTGTTTGATGATGCCTCGCAGCTGCTACAGTACCAATCCAAAGTTCTGCTTGGTGGGATTGGTTTGCTGCCGGTGTATATAAATATGATTTTAAAAGAGGGTGAGGAGCTCACAGTCAGCATTCTGTGAAGTCCCCCCCCCCCAAACTGGTACCTCAGGAAAAAAATAAAAATAAAAAACTAGACTCTATATGTATGTGTGTATGTGTGTGTTTACCCAGCATTACCAATAATAAACTTGACTACTTAGCTATACTCCATGTATCGTGTTGAACAATCTGCTCCTTAGTCCAATCATCCTGTACCTGCACCCACTAAAGTAGCACTAGCCACATTCCGTAATACATATTGGGTATCCCAAACAAACAACAACAAAAAAAAGACAAACACAATGGCGGTCTCCCACTAGCACTGTTGAAAAAGACACACGCATCAGGGAGTTTATTTCTCACTTCGAGCATGAAGGGAAATGAATGTAGATTATACCAGCGGGAGAGCCTTGTTCACATACAACAATAAAGGATTTATCCTACAAAAGTTAGCGCGCAAAAGTGGCTAGATATCAGCTGAACACATAAAACAGTATTAAGTTGTAACATCCCTATGTTTCTACTGCTCTTTCCTACTGTGTGTGAAAATTATACATGAAAATGGCTCACTTGCCTGTCCTCCACTTTATAGCTTGCCCTCGCTGAGCAAAACAGACTCTTTCACCAACTAACCAAAACATAAACTACAATCTGTGTAAACCCAGTTATATTGAGATTTATTGAAAATTAGAAAGATACTCTTTATGTTTCCTCATCTACTGTGGCAACTCCCCACACGCACGTTCACTTAGAATAGTCCAAACGTGCAAAGATGAACCTGTGTGTGGATGTGGCTGCAAACACCTAGACACGCCGGTGTTGCAAATGCTTGGTACACGCACTGGATGCATGTTACTGTAGCAGGACAGATTCAATTTAATATGATCTATAACACTGATACTATTAATTGACTGCATTATTGGAAAAACAAGGTAAACGTCGTCTTGCATACGATCCCTCTGACCACCCTCGATCCCCGAGGCCATCCTGCATCAGCACAAACCTATTTCTAATCATTATTTTTTAATAGCAAAAGTTTCAGTTGACTTAATTTGACCTCTATTGTCAAATAACTGTGATAAACACGGCAGCTACCGTGCATGACTCCCACAATTCTACTTAAATTACACCAGCGATACAAGACTCACAGGTGGACCTCAAAGGCACACAAGTGATCCATCTGGACGAGAGGTCTGGAGGAGGAATTACTATGATTTATGGCCTTGCTCACTGTTATTTACTACTTGTGTCAAAAGCAGCCAGATAGGAGGTGCCTCGTGGGAGCATCCCAGTGAGGACAGAAGAAAATCAAAGATAGATAAAGTGTAATTATTCAGGGGGTGGAAGACAAAGAGACTAAAAAGGAAGAGTACTGAAATCCTACCTTTTGTCAAATAAAGTGCGTCCATAACTAAACACAAAGGTTCAATAAACTCAGTTAGAGGCAGCAAAGAAACAGTGGAACAAAGATGCATTTCAAACGTCCTTTTTTGACAGCGGGATATAAACTTGAATAAGAAAGAAGAAACAATGTGTGTGACGCATTCACCCTTTTTTCAGTTTCTCCAAAAAGGGAGAGGAAATAATCGAGGAAGTGTGCTCTGCAGGGTTCAGTCAAGTGAATGATCAATATTCAGCAACACTCCTCTGTGATGAGTCATTCAACTAATGATACAGGCTGGATCAATGGTCTGCTGCTGAAAAATTCCAGCTATTTTTATTCTGAACTTCAAGCACACTCTCGACAAACATAATGAATGTTTCATGATGTAGCACCTATTATGAGAACACCATCTTACTGTGTCATTCTCCTCCTTTTCTGTTAAAACTTGGGAAATTTGTCTAGATCATTTAAAGGGCTTAGGCAGAATCTCATAGTTCACGGTGAATCACAAGGCAGAAATAGTAAATAATGTTCGTGTCAAGAGCAAAGCTGTGGCCGGGGACACTTTGATATCTCCTTTGTCATCATCTAATGCGTTCTCATTTATTTTTTCTCTTAAATCTAATCTATCTCGCTATTATTTTCCATCTTGAATTAATTCCATTTGCATCACAACGTCTTAGAAAGCCATAAAAACATGTCATAAAATCTGTAAAGGTAGATTAGAACTGATTTCATTAAAGGCCAAAGAGCTTCAATTTCATCCTTGCAGTAACTGAGCAGTAAGGAGCACGTAATCAAAAGACAAGCAGGTTCTTCCATTATATCGCCGCTGTTTACATACTGTGATCATCTGACCTTTTCAAACAGACCCACGGCACGGCAAACACATGGAGGAATTCAGACGCAGAAACTATGACCTTTTTTTAATTTGGCAGGCGCTCGGTCTGATAGTGAAGTTATCAGACCTTTCCATCAAAATTGAATCGACATCAGTTAAACATGGCCGGCCATTCTATCGCTCTCCTCGTCATAGCCGGGTAATGGACCCCAGCAGAACCCTGAATAGATCATGCAAATTTTACCTTAGCCCCGGTCATTTCCATTTCCTCCAGTTAATTAATGCACTAAACATATTAAATTTGTCTTTGAGTACTAATTGAAAAATGTCAATCATTTTCCTGAACAATTCGCCTGTTCGTGATTGGAGTATGACTAATTTCTTATAGAGTGTCTGGAATTGAAATGTAAATTACTGAGAGCCATTAATATCCATATGCAAACCCAATGGAGACTCCCGGCTCACCCTTATTTGATAATGAATGGCAGTGTCTACACTGAGAGGCCACACTGCAGCTAAAGGATGAGCGCCGATTCTGCAGTGCTGCCATGCATTACCCCCCCTCATCACCACCACTTCCTTATCTAGTGCACAGAGTCAGGCTCTCTATGGATTTCTCATTCATTCTTTAAATCACACACATTTTAAAAACGCAATTAGAATGTGACTAAAAGAAAACAGTCATATCAACATATTGATCGATATACTGTTACTTATTGATCTCTCTTTCTATAATAATCCACAATCGATGCATTACCAAACAGCCCAAATAATAATACTAAATATAATAATATGAACTATTATTATTATTATTTTATTAAGTGTTTTTACAATACAACATGCAAAACTATTTATCCCACGTTTGGGATTTACACAGACGATATAACTCAAGGCCTTAGGCTAATTTTTATGTGCAGTCCTCCTTTTATTTTCTCTTGTGACACCAAAAAGTACCCAGTAAATATTGGAGGCGAGGGCAAAAAATATTACTCTTAAAAAAAAAAGAGTAAAAAGAATGGCAAAGGTACTTCTGATTAACACTCCTATGAGAGATCTTCTCTGAGCTTTTCTAAAGGAGAGCTCTAGTGCTATGGATGCAGCAGTCCAAAACAGGGTTGCTTTATAAAGTATGAGTTAACAGAAAAATTGTTTAAATCCAATCTGTGACTGTTACTAAATGGTAAATGGACTGGTACTTATATAGCACCTTTCTACTCATTTTAAGCACTCAAGGCACTTTCTACTGTAAGTCTCATTGGTAAATCGCCTGTATTTGTATAGCGCTTTTACTAGTCCCTAAGGACCCCAAAGCCAGTCATCCACCCATTCACACACGCATTCACACACTGGGGCGCACTGACAGAGGCGAGGCTGCCGGACACTGGCGCCACCGGGCCCTCTGACCACCACCAGTAGGCAACGGGTGAAGTGTCTTGCCCAAGGACACACTGACCAAGACTGTCTAAGCCGGGGCTCGAACCGGCAACCTTCTGATTACAAGGCGAACTTTAACAGTTACACAGCTCAGAGTTCAGTTTCTTGCCTAAGGATAGTGCAACACATGGACTGTAGGAGGCAAGGATCAATCCACCCAACCTTTTAAGTAGTAGACAAAACACTCTACCACTTGAGCCACCGCTACCACAGCTTCCTTTCTCCAAGCAGGAGCAGAATCCCCAACTCTGACATCTCTTCTTGTCTTTCTTTCAGCTTGTAAAGAGCTGTACTTTTATCATGATCCCTAGGATTGATCATGCTTTTGAGCTTGTATCCTTACATAGCTCATATATCTGGGTTTCTGTTTTTCTGAATTCTAGTATTTGCAGTTTTAATTCTGGATCTTGCTGGATCTTTATTTGGTATATTTTGGGTCCCTACAACGGCTTCATTATTCTTGTAATACTTTACAGTTTTGTGATATTGGTACCTCCTGTCTTCAGGTTGTTATCATTCCTGCCTCCCCAGTATTTCTCTGCATTATATTCAGTGTGAGTTTCCTTGTCTTTGTACTCAGCTAGGTTCAGTCTTGTTTTACTTTCTGACTGAGAACCTTCACAGACATTTTACTTTGAAAGTTAGTTGTCTCTTGTAACTTGCTTTGAATTATAATTCCTGCCTGTGATTGACTTCATTACTTTCACCATGTCTCATTTCCCTCCTGTTCCCAATTGCTAACCTGACAACTTCCTTCACTATAATGAAAGGAATAATATATGTTGTTTCGAACAAGTTATATTTTGAGATCCATATTTCTTCCTTTGTCATTTCTTTCTCATATTATTGCAAGCAGGATGATGGTCATATCCACTGACACTGTCCTCAAAGTCTTTTAGGACACTGAACATACACACGAAGGCATACATACTATACTCGACTGGGCAGGGTTTTGGGTTACCTTAATTAACCCTACTAATTAATCTTAATTAGCCTTCAGAGTGATTACTACAACAGCAGTGCATGGTTATATATAGTGACTGCATTCTATGCTTAAAGACAGAGGATCTTCAGCATATTACAAACAAAATGTAGGAAGTTGCAATGATAAAAATCCAGGAAAACAAATAAATAGTCTAATAGCTTGCCAAACAGATATATAGGCCAGCAGGCAGATACCAATATTACAGAGATTGATCTAGCAACTGTGATATAGTAAACTGCATGCTTGCTTCAGGATATTGCTCTCACTGCTCAGAGCGGAGGTCTCGCTGCTGCTGCTACTGCTGCTGCTGCGGCACAGATAGATACGAGCCATCTGCAGCAGCTTTCAGCATGGTAACGCGTCCCCATCACACAAAAGATCCAATAACTCATGCCAGATCGTCAGATGCTACACAATATTACCTTGATCCAAAAGTGTTCCCCCAGGAGCGACACCCAATCAAACTAACTTGTCTTTTGCCATCCAAATCATGTCCTACTAATAATGTTACACACTCAAACAGGCTTACAGGATTACAACAGTCTCTGGAACCTAGAATCTGTGCTAAAAACAAACATGAAAAGGACCTGCAAGAAGATTATTTCAGCGTATATGTATGAGGCACTTATCATGTAAAAGCAAGAGCATTTGAGCAAAGAAACCTCCGGCTTTTATTTTAAGCATTTTATTTTATTTTACATTTTTACAGAATATTCATAAAGGCAGCTTTAATGAAGCACATGTGATGATGCATTTAGCAATTTTCGATCGCCCCACTTCACCGTACCACCTCCCTCTGAATACATACGAGTGACGTGAATAATGTCCACTTATCCAAGGGAGGCAGCTGTTAACTATCGATAATGCAACGGGCATTCGTTTAGCAGTTCGAATGTGCTGGTGTGTGTTTTGAGTTTTCCGTTCCCAATTACAGATAGCAGCCGTGCTTGTTTGACTGACGCTAAATGACCCAGGGGAAGAGGACACAATTGCTCTCTGAGAAAGTGAGAGTCATTTGTTCTAATTTAATATTTATCTATTGAGAGAGGCTGAGTTATCAGAAGGAGCTAAATTGAAAGACACCCAACCGTGCCCAGAGAGAGTCAGCGAAAAATACCAAAAAGCAGCCAGCTTTCATGACCCTTAACAGAAGCTAGGGAAGATGTATGGGACAAAGACAGGGGCAGTGGATAAGTGAAAGACGAAGAGAACAATGAGGTCTTTTCACATATTAACAAGCACTTTAGCTTCTTCATAATGATTTTGGCTCAGTTTGAATGCATCTTTTGGAATTCAATTGTGACTTACACAAGTATTAAAGGTGCGGTCAGTCATTTTTTCAAAAGTTGTACTCACATTGATAGGTGTGTAATTAAATCTTCAAACAAACTCCTCAATTAACAAACTTCGTAAACTTTTACATTTAGAATTAAACCATTAAAACACATAGAAGCAGGCTGTTTAATGTCCCACCACCATGAACACGGTAGCCGAAATGGACTGTTAGCTAACAGCGACTAACCACAGCTAACAGAGGCTAACAGCAGTGCTTACCTCAACAACTCAACTCCATATCATTTACAGAAGTGAGATTCAGTGACTCGCCAATTTGTATCAGAATCCTTTCACAGCTTCCTCCAGTGTAAACGAACATGGACACATATTGAAAGCTGAGGTGAACAGCAGACTGAAAGCCTATACTCACTACAGATGAATGGCCATCATAGCTGTTTGTCCTACAGAGGTTACCGTAGGAAAACAGGATTCAACTGACTTCAGTTTGAAATCTAATGACATGTAGTGGTGAGATACACACTGTAACTTTAAAGAACTCTGCTAATCTTGCACAAATTCTCGGCCTCACTACTTTATTTAACGACATGCAAACAAAAACACTATGGACTGTGAGCACAGGGAAGTCCTGTTATCTAATACTCAGGCAATACTGTGTTCACAACGAGCGTGTAAGCTTTGCAGTCAGGCTCAGAAGGGCTCATAGGAAAGTGAGACCTAATCCCATTTAGTCTGGTGTTTAACCACGAGGAAATCTATCCCATCTACTTATACAGTCTGTAATCGCTGTTCAAGATCAAAGACAAGACCGGCATCTCTCTACGTCAAGTAGATGGAAGAAAGTACAAATAAGCATTTCACTACATATCGTACTGTGTATGACTGTGTACGTGACAAATAAAATTTGAATTTGATTTAAAGTTTAGTTTCTGGGGAGGGGTTTCATCATTTTGCTTTTGCCTTAAAAAGTGATTTTTGTATCTTGACAAAAATCTGCATTTTAGTCTAAAATAATCAAATAAAAATATTCATCTTAAATTTTAATTTACTAATCAAGTTGTCAAGGTGGGGTTTGTTAATGGCTTTGATGGGATTATTAATCGACAAAAGCAATGCTCAGTGTGAGCTCTAAGATTGTGGGTGGTGGAAAGCCTGGTGGTGGGAAGGCTGATTAAATGTGTAAATGTGGGGAATAAAAGCATGCTTTCCAGCAGTGTAATATTTATTGTGAAGAAGCATTGTTACAACAAGGACAAAATCGACCAAACACAATTCTTGTTGCTTTTTGTGCTAGGTATATATATATATCAACTATTTGAACATTTTCTTAGGTAGCATGAGAAAACGAAAGCACTTGGCACCGAATTCTGTTGATATTTTGTTGCTTTTGGTCCTGTTGCTGATAAATTTCATTAACATGTAAGCTTTACTAAGCTCATGAAATTCTTTAGGCTGCTTTGTCAAGTTTTCTGTGTTGCTGTTAATGTGTTCAGCTGCCAGAGAGGGGAGGGGCTGTGTGTTTGCCTGCCTGCAGGTTGTTGGTATTGATACTGAGCGTCTAATCCAACAGTAATTTTTAGTATTGATTTTTTGACAACCACTCAGCTTAAAAGAGTAGACCTGCAACTATAATGCAGCTAATGGCAGAGCATGGTAAAAAAAAAACTGCAGAATTCCCCTTCAATGAGTACAACTATGTTGACATAAACAGCTGTTAGACAATTACTGGTAATTGTTTTCCTCGAATACTTAAAAAAAAGAATATTCACACCAAACTGTATGTCAGGATGACTACTCCTACTGTTAATTCCCTAGTTGTTATATTTCAGTTCCTTTACAGGTGGTAGTATCCTTGCCGCTAATTGCCCCAAGGATATTACCACTATTCAGTGACCTTGACCTCAGTTGTTCATAAGATTATACTGTAGTGTCTTTACAACAGAAAATTGTAATTATTTTGTCAAGATGTACTGTGAGGACTGAAATTACACTTGAGTTGCCACCGCAGAAGCACGGCTGAAGACTACAAAACCTGCCAACAGATTAGTTTTTGTAATCATAAGCTGAGTCACCCTGACTCAGATAACATAAGGCATGCTTGTAAAAATGTGTTCAGTGATTTGCCTGAATTGCATTCTTTCATTTCTAAAAGCAAGCCTTTACTTAAAGTCTCTGAAGATAAAAAGAGACATTATTTTGTGTCGTACTCAAGGCCTTCCACTCTTAGGCTCACTTGGACTTTGAAAAGACACGCTGCACTGGAGAAGAATTGAAAAGAATCTCACCTCACTCAGTACCAATACCCAATAACAAGAAATGATAAATATGAATTTTGGACAATTATAACCCAAAGTCCAAGAGTTGCACTGGGTATTCTTATCTCAAAGCTTCCACCAGATCCAATAAGCTTTTTCCCACAGCTGCGCTACACTGATAAGTTCTTCAGAACTCGTGAAATGGAGAGGGCTGGCCTCAATTCATGCTTGAACACAACATGCTAATGATTCCAAAGATAATGCAATCCTTAATTATTTTTTCATTATGAGGCACAGAAAAAGCGATTACTCCAAAACTAAACACTGCTGAGCCGTGCATTGTTAAGTCTGTTCTCCATTTATTGAATTCTTTAAACCTTGTTTAAGAGAGAATAATCCAAAGTGATGAGAGGGCTTTGATACCAGCACCAGAGCTTTTCAAATTATGGATTAGACGAGTATGAACTGTTCTCTTTGTCATCTCCTGCTGAATCGCCTTGCTGTGTTTACTAAAGCTATATGTGTCCGCAACATGACGCACCCTCCTCCCCTTCACGACATATTTCAAAAAGGTTTTATCATCTTTCAATCAGCGTGGTCCAAACTGGGGCTTTTTTTTTTTCCTTTTTTCTCCATCAAGCCCGACGTGATATGAGCTGCTCCAGGCTAGCTAAAAATGTTTTTTAAAAAGAACCCTATTATGTTAAAAAGTGTAAAAATATCTGATATAACGGGAAATCTATTTGTGCATGAACCCAGTATCACAAGGACAACTACAGGAGCCAGTTTCAAAGACATACAGTTCATCATAAACTTATTGATTCTTTTCTGTGTAAGCTGAAATTTGATCACACACTTTTACCAGAGGCCTATAGCAGTGAACCTGACCTGTTGTGTCGCTGTGTGATTTTTAGCCCCACATATTAGTCACATGTGTGCAGTGCACATTTCCAAATCTTTCCATTAACATCTGCCCCCAGACAGGCTGCACAGTTCTCACTATGTGCATTAGCAGAAACCAAAAGTTAGTTTATTGTAGTTTTGCAGAGACTGTGATAAAACTCGCTGCTCCTGTTAATGCACTTGAACCTTAGTTTTCAACAGCTGCATCTGGCCTAAAAACTGTCCGAGAGCAGCTCCAAATATCAGCCTCTAAAAATGGTAATAAGGGTCTATCTAGAACATTCGGGTCAATTAAGTGTACCATGTTTAACATGATACTTTGCAGACACAAGGGAAACAAGCACAATGTATTTGTTATGAGCCACCTCTTTCATAAGAGATTTCAAGCTTTATGACCTAAAATACCACCTTGATATGAGATGTTGTTACCAGGGATACTATGCTGCTATTCCCAGCACAAAAGCACAAAGACAAGGAAAAGGTTGGAACAATCACACCTACATATGAAGCAATTCACCTGTTGCAGGTTACGTAAAGGGGCACAACTTTTGTTCCTTATGAAGAGGCATGATTATAAAAACAACTGATCTAAATTTGGCCGATCTTCTGTACAAGGTTGTTTGCACCTCTGGACTTCTTCCAGCAAATGTCCCACTCAGGCTATATTAAAATCTAAGGTTCAGGGACCCAAATCCAAATGTAAGCAAGCAAACATGACCCTCATAAAGGAGTACTCTGGAAAGCCCTTCACCAATTGACCTTCATACAGGGCCTCATACAGCAGATTTCCATTGGCCAGATTTGACTCTGGATTAACCACAAAGACAAGGAAAGACACAATGACGAGTGAATACCTGAAAGGGTCCACATACCTGCTAGACAGAGTGTATTGCATTAGCTGGCTGCCTTCAGGATGTCTGTCTTCCGTTCATTTATCAATACCTTTGATCCCCAAAGGAACCTGTATTTATAATTGGAATATTTCATAAAGGATCATGAACCATTCAGTGGGAGCTTATATATGGATGCCTCTTAAAGACTTTAACCAAGTCTTTACCATTAAAGGAGTACTTCTAAGTAGCAACACAATCTTTTTCCCACAGAAAATGCAAATGCATATTCTCTAATTAGCATGCAATTCAATTTTATATTCTGCCAAATTACAACAACACTCACCTAAAGGGTTTTTATGTTGTAAGACTTTACAATTAAACAGAAGAAAGCCAAACAACCAGACAACCCCCTATGAGCCAGTACTTGGCGACAGCGGGAAGGAAAAACTCCCTTTTAACAAAATGAAACCTCTGACAGAGCCAGGCTCAGGGAGGGGCAGCCATCTGGAAGGCTCCCAGAAGCCTAGGCATACTGCAGCATAACTAAAGTCAGATTCAGATAATTTGTAACCATTTGTTTTATAAAAACTCTTTCACATTTTGAGGTAAAAGGAATTGATGTCTTTAAAAGTAATTGTAATTAATAATTGAATTAATAGTAAGGCTTCTATGAGCAGTCTTGAATAGGTCTAATAGACACAATGTAAGAAAACCTTTAAAACCTGCCCACTCTGCCCATCTCAGGGGCTCCTCCAGAATTTTTTCACAGGAGTGGCCATATGGGGCCATATGCTATTAATTGATATCACTAAAAATAGGTACATAAGAAAACCAAAGACAATAAGTATTAGAGCATGTAAAGTGTGAACTGTTGCCTGTCTCTCTGTTGGCTCTGAGATGTACCCCACCCCCACCCCCCACCCCGGCCTCACCAGAAACATCACTACAACTTAAACCAACTACCATGCGAGTACTTAGACTAATCACCTGGTGAAAATCTTGTGTTAATTCTCCCTTTTTAACACAATAATTCACTCTAATATTATGCTTCTGTTCTGATCAGCTCCTCCATATCCCCACTTCCTGTTTTATTGTGTTGTTGTTTTTGTTTGTCTTTGGTCTGTTCCAGGTTCAGCTGCCTCAATTGTTCATTCCTTGGTTTCTGATTTGTATATATGATTGTTATCTTGCTTTTGTTTTTAACTTTTTTCTGAATTAAGCTCTAGAATATCTCCTTGACTGCACACCGAAAAAAGATTCTTATATATTGTTGTAAATGTTAAATGGACTGGTACTTAGATCTTTCGTCCTTCTCAGTTGAGAACTCAAAGTGCTTTCAGCTGCAAGTCTTATTCACACTATCACACACACATTCATACAGCCCTTTTGTCTATGACTAACCGCACAGACACACACACAAACACCGATGAAGCATTGGGGTTCGGTATCTTGCCCAAGGATACTTTGGCGTTCAAAGTGGTGGAGTCAGGAATCAATCCACCTACCTTCCAACTGGTAAATGACCCAATCAGAAGGTCTGAGGCACAGCTGCCACAGCAATCTTATCTTAGTGTCTCTGTTGACAAAGAGTTAAGTTACTGTTTATAATAATCCTTCACAGTTCATTTTTAGAATAAATTCTCTCTATCCAGAGACATTGGATAGAGAGAAATCTGCATTGACGGTATGACTCTATGAGATCAGTTCAGGGTGAAAAAGCCTGAAAAAGCCTGAAGTGAATGTTGAAAAAAAAATGGCTATGCACACTTCTGACCTGATGCAGCCTTCAAGCCTGGACAGTGACACTGACCACTACTGAATACTCTCTGAATATTTGCCAGAGCCCCAGCTCTCCTCGCCAGTGAAAAACAAAGTTGTTACAGTTTAACATTGAAGTGGATTTTTGCTCTCTGTGCAAGTTGAGGTCTGTGGTAAAAATGCAGATGCTACAGGCCAAGGGTCAGAATGGAATTTCCAGGGAGAGATCTAAAAATAGGCATCTAAAAACAGCCTTGCTAATTTTAAAATTCAAAAAAAAAAATTAATGGGTGGAGTTTTTAGAACTTTAAACATAAACAAGTGATCAATGCTTTGATGCATTTCAGCTGTGTCATGAGGGTCATGTGCTACTTCCAGTAAACAGTGTAGCTACAAGTACAGCACAGAAGTGCATCAGAGGAAGCCTGATATAGCTGTGAAACCACATTCCTAAACTGAGTGCAAAGCCTTTGATCATGAAAATGGCTGTTTCTCTAAAGTAATATGGAGGACCCTAGGAAAGGGGAATAAAGGGAGCTAAAAGAGGAAGGGGACAAGAAAAAAAAAACATCTCACACAGACACATACGGTGTCTAAGGGAGATGTTCTGACAGCTGTGGTTTCTGCTTCGTGGACATCAATAGATGATTAAAATTAAGGTGAGCACTGCACCTCATCTGCATGACATCACTGAAAGAACAAGTCCTTCACAAGAAGATGTAGATAGTTATGTATATACTGCACTATAGTGGCACGCTTCAAAGGCCTGCAGGTGATCCACATATTCAAATAACCATAAATATACAAGTAAATCAAATTAACTTCATGCTTATGCCATTATACCAAAGCACACACATCTACACAAGCCAACAAAAACAAAGCTGATTTTTTTTCTCAAAACAGATTAAATCATGAACATACTATGAAAGTGCTTGTCAGACAAGCCAGGTTGCCTAGCAACCCAGATATGATTTTGCCAGTTATGCAAATATTTCCAATCAAGATTCAAAAGCACATGTAATCAAGCTGAATGAATTTCCCCTGAGCTCCATATTCCTGTCTATTAGAAAACAATTAATGTATTTTTGGGCACTTTGGCCTAACAGCATATAGTGCTCTAACACCAACACATGGACTCACAGTCAAGAAGAAATAGAAATGATCAAAGGTAATGACGAGGCTTTAATAAAAGCTAAATATTCTGAGGGATTTTGACTGCATCCTGCATGCTAAATCTGGTCATCAGCTGTAGTCGTCGTCAAGAACACATTTCATTTGTGAAAACTGAATGCCTAACAAAGGCCCTGCATCATTTTGCAGAGTTTTTGGATAGTATAGTAGCATCTCTTTAGTTACTAATAACCCCTATCAGCAAGCTCAGTCTGGTTTCCATTCAACAGTACTGAAACAGCTCTTGTTAAAATCAGCAGTGATCTGCTCCTTACGTCTGATGTTGGCCTTCTCACCATCCTCATCCTCCTTGAGCTTAGTGCTGTTTTTGTCACAGTCTCCCATCTTCTTGTGTTAAAACAACTGGCTAACACTGGAATAAAGGAAATACGTACAACTCGATTTTTCTGCAAAATCCAGAACGTCTTCCCCATCCTATCCTCACTTCCTGCCTACAGGCTATCACCACTTCGATGACAGTCAATCAGCTCAAACTCAGTGGCAATAAAAGTGAAGTTATCCTTATTAGATCGACTCGCTTTCCAAAACACGACCTTTTGTGGTCTCTATTGATCTTTGTCAGGTCCACACTGTCAAAAGTCTTGGAGTCATCTTGGACAATACTCTCTCCTTTAATGCCCACATCAGTCATATCTCACGTTCAGCCTGCTTTCCACCTAAGTAACAATTCTGCAACCTCCACTCAGCTTCAGCTGCTATCATGGGTGCCAGAGCTTTTAGAGCATATTACCAATTCACCTTTGTCAGCCAGACTGTTTGACACAGTTCAAATTGCAGGTCAAAGCCCATTTGTTATCATCAGGATATCAGCTATAACTATCTTTTTTTAATGATTTACAATCATGTTATTCCTGGATTTTAAAATTTTGTGTTGTAAGGTGACCTTGCGTGCTTTGAAAGGTGACAACAAACAAAATTGATTGTTGCTATTATTATTATTAGTAGTAGTAGTAGTAGTAGTAAAAGTAGTAGTAGTAACCATTTGATGCAGCCAAATCAATTGGAGCAATATTCTTTATGGCATCAAAATCAAAAACAAATGATTTAATCTCAAAACAGTCTTTATTTAACTGTTTGCCCAAATCTGACCTCAAGCTTGTGTTTCACTTTGAAGGACAGACCTTTATCTCTTTCCTGCCCCGGGAGGCCGCAGAGGACAGTTAAGTCAATGCTCTAGATGTATTCAGAGACCAGCTCAGAGGGTTAGCAGTCACAAAATCTCAGAGGCACTGGATACCAAATCAATGAAGACTATTAAGTATGTTGTGTTTCTATTCCCAAGGCTAGTGTATGTCTTTGTTAGAGCTAGACCATGACCTTTGACAGAAAGGGTTAAAGCTTGGGGAAAAGAGAGTTTGATAAAAGATGGAAAATATGTAGCGTGTTACAGGACTGCCCAAGCTCTTAGCTCCCCTTTTGCTGATTTAAGTGCACTTCCAAATCAATAAACTAGTCATTTTCAGCATTCGTTGTAGCGAGTTAGAAACATGCCAATATTTATTCCACGTAATGGGTCTTTAGATGTAAGGCGAGCGCAAAGATTCTCTGGGTCTCTACAGACTGCTGTGGGAGAGTGCTCACAAGTTTGCCACTACAAAGATGTTCACACCACACCACAAGCAGACACACTAACAAATAAATCATTGTGGCTCATGGAGTCCAACGCTAGCTCAAATTAAAAGAGAAATTCCAGCATTTTTTTAGGCTAAATGGCTATGCTAAATTGCAATAGACCTTATTATTAAAATGTATGTAAAATAACTACAGGTATGACATCATAGAAATCACTAATGAGAATTTGGTAAATTTGGTTAAAGAACTGTGAAAAAGATATGTAGCCAATGAGATGTTTTGCAGTTGAAAACATTTTCTTACTTGTTACTCATTTATGTGCTGATGCAACAGACAAGCTAACTCGCCAATATGTTGTATTTCCCCTGACAGTTCATGGCTTACACTATACTATTCAATTCAACGAGCAGTTTAAAACACTACACTGAGATGTTACCAATTTATTTTGGACTCATCAATGCTTCATTGTTACTGTTGTGCCGTCAGCGTGTTAAATTAGGTTTATGGAATACTGAGTTATAAGCTAATGCTACCAAGCCTGGATAGCAAGCTGACACACTAATTACTGCTATATAATGAAATAATAAAATAACACATTTTCAAGGATCAGAACTTAAGGACAAATTTATTTTATGAAACTTTTTTTTAACTAAGCAGTAAATGTCTGTTTTAATGCTGTAAAGCTACGTAGTTGATTTTCAAACAGACATCAAACACATGACATTTCCACAAATACAAAATATACTCAAATATGGATATACAGAGACTCACACGACTCGGACAGAAAAAAAAGTGGAGGAATTTCTGCCCGCTTAGCATCCGTAAAAACCTGACATACATAACTATAACTCCAGACCTGGCAATGTATTCACATATTGAATAAATTGGCTCCATATTTTACTAAATTTATTAGTAGAACCATTCATGGTGCATCTTATTTTTTCCAATTTTATATTTTGAATCATATCTCTTATCCAATGACTGTAAGTTGGAGATTTAGTGTCTTTCCATTTAAAGAGAATTCCTCCTTACTGGCTAGGCGGATAAAAGGCAATGACATGTTGTAGGTACATTGGAGGGTTATTTATACTATCTGGGCATGGTATAACACCAAAGATGGCAGTTATGGGGGAAGGCTAGATACTACAATTAAATACGTGGGATAATGTGATAGAGAAAGATTTCCAGAAATCTACGAGCTTTGACCAAGACCATAGCATATGATATGTAGTCGCCGGACTCTGGTTGCATCTGTTGCATGTGGGGTTAATATTTGGATATATTCTGGCAAGTATAGCTTTTGAATAATGTAGATGGTGTACAACTTTAAACTGTATTAGCACATGATGTGTGCAGATGGATGATGTATTCTCCCGCATTCTTACACTATTTAGAGTTGCTGGTTTTTCAAATGTTAAGTTAGTTTTAGGTTTATATCATCCATTCAACCATCCGTCCTTTTTTTTAACCTCTAAGTAAATTCAGGGCTATGGACTGGACTCAAGAGGCAGAGTACACAGTTTTATGCAGAGCCAAGCGAGAAAGACAGACGATCATTCATGCAGAGCGAAAGACAGGCAATCATTCATGCTCACATTCACACTTACAGCCAACTGAGAATCAAGAATTAACCGAGCCAGAGTACCTAGAGATAACTCACACAGGAAAATGTCAAATTGGAAAGATCACCTTTTCATGATTTGAAATGATTTTTTTTTTTTAAATTACAGCATGATCATGAAGCTCTGCTCTCTCAATACAAGCTGCCATGGATATATCCATTTCCAACACTGTTGGCAAAGCATTTTTTCCACCTGCACATCTTACCAACAACCTTAGCCTGTATTCATCGGCTACCTTGTGGATTAGGATGTGTCCAAAAAAGTTGGGGAAGGACAGCCGGTGCTTCTGCTTTCGTACCTTAAACTATGCTCACTTGATGCCTGTTTACCCAGGTCCACCATGCCAAACTGTGGACCACCACTGATTTTGACCATTCACTCAGTACAAAACATATAGTACACACCCTGCAGAGCAGCCACTGAACAGGAGTCAGATCACCAGCAACTTAGTGTGTGGTAGACCCAGCTGAAAGGACAGCATGAGCCACCGAATGGGCTGTAACGTCCAAATGATAGAACCCAACAAAGGTATGCAGTGATGCCCAACTAGCCGTAGCACAAACATCACATACGGGAACCCCTTTAAAAAGAGCTCATCAGGCTGCCATCCCCAGGTGGAATGAGCTCTCACACCCTGGGTCAAAGTGAGGCCCTTGTTGCTGTATGCAAGTGTGACAGCTTCTATAGTCCAGTGGGACAGCCTCTGTTTTTACAATGCTCTACCTTTGCCTGGATTAGCAAATTGAACAAGCAACAGCTCAGTAGCTCAAACTCCATTGAGCTATAACCTGCAGGAATGACCTTGGGAAAATATGCGGCATTTGGGCGCAATACAACCCTGAGGTCATCAGGAGAGAACTGTATGCAAGAAGGATGCACAGACGGAGCATCCACGGACCCAACTAACCATGGGTTTTAGCCAGAGAACCCCTTTCAAAAAAACATGGCAAGGTTATGTGCACCTGGTGTAACCACGTCAATGCCAATATGATAAGCAGATATCGCTGCTAAATAAAGGCCTTCCAGCAGCTCCTGCAGCAACGTCAAAACATCCACAATAGAGCAGTGGAATGGGGGAATGTGCCTGTCCTGGCACCATTCCTCAAAGGCTTGCCATTTGCCATTTGTAAGCATATAAGCCTCTAGTGGATGAGGCCCAAACACTCTGGATTGTTGCTACCACGCTTGGGGGCAGACCGTTAGCCATCAAATTTGACCTTTCAGCAGGTAAGCACAAAGGCAGCACAAATCCAGGCGTGGATGAATCACTTCTACTCCTGCCTGAGAGAGGAGGTCCCTGCGGAGAAGAAGCTGCCAAGCTTTGCTGCCAACAGACTGATTATCTCCACATACCACAACTTTGTTGGCCACCAAGGGGTCACTAGAACAAGAGAGAAAGGCTGCTGGGGTACTCTCTCTAAAACTGGAGCTATAATTTCCACTTGGAAACAAGAGAACGTCTTGTCATTGGTGCGCTACACATCCATGTCCATGGCTGCATCGTTGTCAGTTATGGAGAAGAACAGGAGGCAGGAGGCAAAAAGATCTACTTTGCCTTGCCAAACAGATCCCATATCTGGGCCACTATCAAAGGGTGCATCCTCCATTCCCATACCAGGAGACCCCTACAGAGAAGAAATGGCCGCAGGTTCTGATGGCCTGGAATATGGGTGGGAGCACGTCATTCCCTGCCTGTTTATGTAAGTGACCACTGTTGAATTGTCCGTCCTGACTAGGACATGCTGGTCCCTCAGAACTGGACAAAAATGGTTGAGAGATAAGAAAACTGCTAGCAGCTCTTAGTGATTGATGTGCAGCTCCCGCTGTGCTGTGGTCCAGATCCCTCTCACTGATCCACCATTGCACAGAGCTCCCTGCCCATTTAGGGAAGGATCTTTGGACACCACCTTTTGAAACAACAGCCTCACAATCCAAGAGCCCTTGTGCAGCAACCTCTGGAGGAGGCAATGCACAAAGGCGGTGAGATCGCTGCCAGTCTGTGCTCCGACAAATGTGCGCGGCTGGAAAGCGAGCAGATCTGCTGACTCGGGGTTAGTGAGCTCTTTTGAAAGTTTACAGAGAAACCCAGTGCCTGAATGTGTGACAGAACCAATGACAGCTGTGTCGCCACCGGCTCTCTGGAGCAAACTACGAGAGCCTATGACTTTTAATTCACCTGTACTCTCTCAACCTGTGGGCTCTGAATGCTGAGAGCTGCAGAATGCTTCTGTAGAAAGTGTGGCCCTTTCACAGCTACCTGTGAACTAGTCTAATCTGTTTCTTCAGCTGCTTACAATCTGGGTGATGAGGAGCTCACTCCTTCTTTTAATGCATCCTGTACATATAAATTGGACTTGGCTGCACTGCTTAGAATGAACACTGAACTCTTTCTATGTAACACTTTATCAAATAGCTTACTGACACTTTAAAACTCCTAAACTGACTTCTTTTCAGTCTAAATTCTTGGATTAGACATGTCATTTAGCATGTAAATTATTGCATCCTTGAAACTTTAACCCCTTACTTTAAATTTCTTTCATGCATTATACACAGTCCAGATATCGATAACAATCGGCATAAAGTACAATCATATACCGTGGTCTTTTTGTCATACTGTTTTACAACAAATGATCAACTGCGATTACTACACTGATTATGAGAGGCCAAGCATCAGTAAAGGACCAAGTTTTCTACGTCTGTATTTCTTACTGACTCATGACAATTTCCATACCATTACTGTTTCACTCTACCAGATAGCTCTTTTCTCTGCAGGCAACATTCAGAACTGTATTTCTATAATGAAATGGTTTTCAATTTATTCCTTACAAGATAAGCTGTCATTTTCAATCTGCTCAACATACAAGTCCACCGGCTAGAGGAGTAATATCATGCATCTCACACTGACAATTCAATTTTTTTGCCTCCCCTCCGCCAGAAAGCTGATTGCAAGTTCGAGATAAAGAGTAAAAGATGCGATTTTTATGTATTCCTTCTGGATCCTATCTGCTCAGTGAATGAGATATCCCTGGACATTTCATTGAGTGCTGTCCCCTAGACCGCAGCAGCATGACAAAAATGACAAGGGTTTGACCTTGTCTGCATAAGCACTATCCCTATGAATAATGTTCCGAGAACAGGCAAATTAGCACTTTGAAGAAAGGTAAACAGAAACAGGAATAAACCCTTCAAAAATGTGAAAATGACAGAGAGTACAAAAACATGACCTCAAGTTTACGCCTGCTGCCTTTGATGTGATAGAATCATTGTCAAACTTAAAGAAACCAGTGAGGCTGTGAACTTGAGTGAGCTAATTCTAGCGATTTGAAAATATTGCTAGATGTTTTGACAGCAGGGCGAAGCCGTGGAAACACTCGGGCTCGTTCCAGCATTAGATGCAGACAAAACTCCCTTTGAACCAAATTAACCAATTTCCATTCTCATTTGTCACACTCTGGGACTGAGCCGGGCCACAATAAGGCATCACCATAGCAGCGCGCAGCAGTTTATCTGGCTGGCCTTCATTGGAGCAAGGCCTATTAGACGAGGCCTGGTGGAGTCAGAGGACGGGTTGAGAGGGCAGATGGGACTAAGGTGATGTATTATGCATGGGTAAAAACCATGCATTTGCAGGCCAGCTGAGGCCCCAGTCGGAAAGGGACAGACTGACCCAGCCAGACCCATCAAACATTTGTTCGCTCCGCAGCACCTCCCCCAGTCCTCTGAGACTGAGGGCAGCCTGCTCTCTTGCATGACCCTGGGCATAAGTCCAGCACTATTGGTTAATATATGTGGAAGTCAGTCATTTCTGTTGAAATATTAATTTGGACACTTCCAGAACTGACATTTAATCAAATACAATAGACTTGGATTTGAAGTCTGCACTATTATCTTAGCAAATGCCCTAATTACAGTACTAATATATTTTAGGGGGGCAATTAAACAAAATGTAAACCCGCTAATTGGTCTATTATGTATTTATAGAAGTTATACAGAAAATATATTAAACTGTAGAAAGTCATTTCTTATTTCTAGATTGATAAGACAAGGTTAGAAGAGAATATGAGGGGTTTTTGTAATTATACTATCTGATGTGTTGACGAGCTTCTCACTTATTTGGGCAGTTTACTGTGACAGCAAGCTCTTTTGACACAATACATACACTGCAACTTTAATTCAAAATTACCTTCTAAAGAGCAAGCAGCATTTATGGATTTAAACAGCACTGTAACCATGTCATTGAGAAATAAAGCCTTGTACACTTTACAGCCGTACAAAATTGATTCTCTCAGAACAGGCAATGCTAGCTTTATTGATCTGCTCTGTGCTCAATACATATTACAAAAGGCTCACAATTACCGGCTTTCTGCGGAAATTTCATTTCAGGAAATATCGATCCGATATGTTTGTGCATTCATTGTTTTTAAGCTTGAAAATTTTAAGGCTTGTCAAAAACGATGGCTGTGCTTTGCTTTCTCTCTGCCGACAGACGTGTCTGCGGCTCTCCGCTGATGATTAGAGCACAGAGGAGGTTGAAGAGGGCCAGATGTATCAGCGTCTCTGTTCAGTCGCTGCCAAAGTCACCTTTACTGGCCTCTAAACTTTGTCCATACCCCTACCCCACGTCGCACACCCACTCCCCAGTGCCCAAACTGTACGTTTCCTCCCTCTCTTCAATCCCTGCCACTGATGAATGACAGCTCACTTAATGTAGTCACAGCTGAGTACAGCACAGGGAAGGAGACTTAGAAGGAGGATCGCTGGCAAAAGCTCAGCAGCCAATCTCCTCCCAGCTTGACTGCAGGATACACAGCAGATGGGCCTTTGGTGTAAAAGGGATGGATCCACATGAAGCAGCTCTACAGTGAGCAGTTTGTTGCAGGACAAGAGTAATGACCATAGTCTAATGGTATGTCATAATACTTTTTTTGTAGAAAACGAAAGGCCTTCCAGCAGCTCCTGCAGCAACGTCAATTTTAGGGGTTCGGACCACCAGCCAGGCAGAAGGTGGAAGGAAAACCTAAACTGTAAATAAATAAATATGGTCCAACTACAGTTAAGTTGTAACAAATGAATATACCTGTATAATGACACAGTATTCAATGGTAATACGCACAAATGACTGATCCCTGCTCATCAAAGCTTTGCCGTGCGCTCCAACGTCCATCGCGCCTGGCTGCTTTGCACCACAGCTTCACCACCACCGCTTTTATCTGTCAGTCTGGTCAGTGAGCAGTGATTGACCCTCACCTGTCATAATGCCAGAACTACGTTGACCATAAAGGCTTCCCTCTGTGAAGTTTGAAATTTGTGAACACATATGGACCTCTGTAAAAACTGACAGTTGAGTGAAAGTGAATTTTTAATCATGCGCTTCCAATTTTGACTTAACACGCCGATAGCAGAGCCCTTTTTTCTGTCTGTAGTTGGCTAAATAAATTCTGACCACGAGAGAGAAGAAAGGAGACCGTCTCTTTTGAACTTCTATCCGGTCGCTGATTTCTTTGATCAGGGCTCATAAATACTACTTTAACTAGAAATCACTACGATGCTGCAGGACTGCAGATGAAGTAATTACTTTATAATCACATCTTCCTTTAAGAAACTGAACAAAAACACACGTTAATGTCAGCAGCAGTCATCTGCAGACCTATTTACATTAATTTTACATTACAAAACCTGCCACAGCATAACTGATGAACACCAGACTTGTATGGATTGGGGGTGAATAGGTCGTTCTTGAATAGGTTTCTATTTGTTCCCTACTCATTTGGTTCTGTCTAGTAATCCACGCTAACTCTAGCACACCTATTGTGATCTTAATTAAAATAGGTTGTGTTAATTTATTTATGATTATTTTGGACAAAAAATTTGAATAACAGATAAACATGAACGTTTTAAATTCATGTGATACCAAATAAAACGTTCTATATTCTCAGTATTACGACATTGGCTACCTAATCCTGCGTAGAAAGTGTTGTTCTGAAGAAACAAGAGTGGACACCAATCTATCAACATCTGTTTTGTGATATATTACCTAACGAAAATGATCAAAAATAAAAGAGCAGGGAACACATTAACAAGACAGAGTCTACCTTGTTGAAAGATAGATGGATGCTGATGAGATGATAGATGAAGTGAAGAAGCTACAAAAAAAGAGTTCAATGTCAGCAGTCAATCAGTAGTCTGCACGTGGCTCCTGTCCTTTTTTGTTTCTTAGCCTCAGCGAAAAAGACACTGAGAGTATGGAGTATAGATTGTTTGAATGTGTGTGGTAAGCACAGGTATTTAACCGTTTTAATTCATGACTCACAAACAAACAAATAAAAAGAAGAAGAAGAAGAAGAAAGCCAAATAGAGAAGCAACCATTAAGTGATTAAGTTTAAAAAAAAAAACGTCATTGCAGAACACAGCTCATGACCATTTTTGTTCGACAACATCTGTTAGGCTGGAGCTTAATTTAAATTTGTGTGATGGGAATACAAATGACACTGTAGCAAATTAACACAATGAGCATATGTGTATTAGATCGCAAACAGCTCAATCACACATTGCCAATTCAGTTGGGTGCATCCTCCCTCCCCTAATTGGAGCTCTTAAGAATCCAGCATCTCATCTCCTCCTCTTCCCTAACAAAGGTTATGTGAAATTATCAGCCAGCACAAGAGCAGAACAAGAGGATAAGGCTGAGGGACGGGAAATACATGCAAGACTGCGGATGTCTTCATCTTCACAATTTCAGTGACGCTAGCTGGCCACATATATCAGTCTCCAGGCATTCTTGCAGCTATTTTCTTAGATGACTGACGCCCAAGAAAATTCATTTGAGGACAGGAAGGAAAGGAATGTGCGACGTATTTCTGGTGAGAAGAGAAAATCGAATATTGCAATATTTTGTACAACCATGACGCATTCAGTAGATCTGTTTCTGCGCTGCAAGTATTTGAGTAGAAATCGACTCGGATGCAGGAAATGTAACCTTGTTGTTTCACCCCTATTACACACAGTCAATATTTTCATTTCATCTGAGGCCCCTTTGCCAGAGAAGCTCAGGAACAGCTTCCCGTGTCTTTGCAAACAATCTGCACTGGTGCAAAATGAAGCATGACATGTACTTCCAGATACAAGTCTCCCCAGCCTGAGCACTAACTAGCTATTTCTCTGTTGTCATTTTGTAAAATCCAAGCTTCTTTTCACCAGATTATCCGGCACCTTTGTAAAGTGGATTGTCTCTTATTAATCCTAGAAACAACACAGGATAAAGCTTTTTTTTTCCCAGTTAAAAATGGCACAAACTAATTTTATAACTGTCAGAACTGAGGTTACATTTTTTAAATTGATTTTTTTTTCAGGAAGACCAAAAGCACTCAGTTCGTGGCGAATTTTTAAAAATCAATTATCTAAATTGCAGTTGGCAATTATCATCCAGTGAGACAGCTTGGTCGGCTGCAGTCCTCCATTTCGAGGGTTTTAAGGATTAATATCAAGGTAACTTCAGAACTTGTGTCATGATCACACTGTGAAAAAGGCTTATCAAGAGACACTCAAAACATGTGGTGCTAAGAGGGGGTGACACTGACTTAAACCAGGATGTGTTGCAGTACTAGAGCACTTTGTGCATCAAAGTTTGCCAAAAAGAAACGATTACATTCATCGGCATCACGTTCTTTGAGCATTTCACCCTGGGGCGGGACCGGGCATTAACACCAACCCCGCTTTGCTTGGTCTCATACTTGCGACTCTACTAACAGTTTCATGAGTCGCGAGTCTTTCTCTGCCTTCTTTTAAGCTAACAAATGTGCTTTTTTTTCTGTGTACCTGAGCATCCACGAGGAGGTGCCTCATGAGGGTCATGGACTTCTGCAGCGTCTCCTTCTCAGGAGGGGGAAAGGCATGCTCCTCCTGTTCTACGGACTTGGGTCCAGTCACCATGAAGTTTGCAATCTGGTCATTCAAGCTGTTCAGAGACTGCACAGCTAGAGGGAGACACAAAAATAAAAATTTAAAAAAATCATCTTTAATAAACAGTAAAGATGCAAGCTTGTCTTTTTTCAGTCTGTTTCAGTTGGTGAGTAAGAATATTAGTTATTATTGTGGTGGATTTAACATAAACTGAGCCCAGGCATGCTTAAATTGATCATAAAGTCATTTCCATACTAGGTCACCACTCATTTCTTCTTCTATTGTGCATGGATTACTGAGCAGGAACAACAAAGATAACTCAGTGGGAGAGCGCGCTTTCCTACTGTCACACTGTCACTGACTTTCTCCGTCAACGCCCTCTCTTGTCCAGAATGTTCCATGTCGGCCTGAAAGCCATCCTGTTTTTGTTTCCCTGTTCTTGCCCTTGTGTGTCCCTGGCAAACCTCTCCTTCCAGGTTTCCTCTCCCACATTAAAAACTCGCCTTCCCTACTGTACATCCGCATTCTCTCAGACGCACACACACAGACACACACACTTCCTCAGCACTCTTCCCATTTACCATTAACCGACCCTGGGTCCGCGAAAGGTCGTCGCAAATATTTCCGAGTCCACCCACATGGTGGAAATGTTGGATAATTTACAAGAGGCAAAAAAGAAGCAGGTTTGGTGCTTTTTTAGCATAAGTGTGGTCTGTATTTTGTCAAAGGCTATTACACCGACCCCCTAATGCCTCACTATCCATCTAAAACCTCACACTTCCAACTCTGGCAGTTAAAGAGAGACAGAGGTGAAGCGATCAAGGATTGACCTTGTGTCCATCCGACCTTCTGTTATCTTAAACAAGCACGGATCCACTCAATCTCACCTGTTTTGCTTTAAACGTGCACTGGCACATTTCCTACAAATAAAGAAACCCAACCTGCTGAATCTAGAGGAGCTTGATGATTTTAGGGCAAGTATCTGGATAGGGTCTTTTCAGGATGCAAATAAAAAAGCCTCTTTTAGACACAAAAGCCCACGCAAGGAAAGAGAGAGAGAACGTAGATTAAAGTGTTACATAACAAAAAAAAAAAAAGAAATCTTTCACAGTGGCTGACATTTTCAAGCAAACACGCATTGAGTAGGAAATTTGACAAGTCGGCGCTGAAGGCGGCGGAGATAAGAAGGCAACAAGGGGGTTGAGGAGGAAGACTGTGTGCCCTCGAGGTGAGAGTCAAGAAGACGTCAGATAATGAATACAAGAGTAGGGTGCTTGTCGCCCGAGTTCACAGACACTCTAGCCAGTTCGGCGCTCTAAACACTCTCTTTACACGTAAACAGACAGACTGCAGTAAGCTTGAAAGTTTTTCCTTTACCCTTTTCAGCTTATATCTAATTGGGGTTGATTCAAATATAAAATGCTCCATTTCTTCCTCGCGCTAATTTCTGCATATTTGCACTCAAGTGGAAACCACACAGAGTCACAGTGTTTATGAAGCTGGTTTGCCCCTTCGGCAAGGATGTTAGTTCAGTTGCTTCCTCTTAGTGCCCTCTACTGGCTAAGTAATGGACATGCAAGTGAAAAAATAATTAAAGAAAAGCAGCTAAGAAAGGTGGATAAACCAATAAGACAAAGTGCTTTACGTGATTTTATTTTTCGTGTTATTGTTATATGTGCACTCCATTTTCCCACTGATCATGCTCTGTATACTAGATTCCATGATTCATTTTTTCCAGGTGTTTCTGGTTTGGCCCGATGAGCAGGAAACTGTCTTTCCTTGTCTCTTCCTCCTTCTGCCCCAACAGCAGCTTATGATTGTATTGTTTAGAGTTATGTTTTGTTTCTGTTTGATTCTGATGGACTCAGTACTTTTGGCAGCTTAGTTTTTGTTAGGTTTACTGTTAATATTTGTTTAAATTAGACGAAGGATACCAGACTGGGGAAGAAAAGTGATTGAAGTGATGAGCTGTTTTAAGCCTTGTTACATGGCACTTTAATTTTTGTGAGAATGTGTGAACTGTAGCCTCAGCTTCCTGTTCTTAGAGTCTCAGTCAGTGTGGTCTTCTGCAGCTGTAGCCAATCTGCTTTAAGGTTCAACATGAGATGCTCTTCTGCATACCTTGGTTGTCTTGAGTGGTTGGTTGGCTCAAAGCAGTCTGGCCATTCTCCTCTGACAACAACGAGGCGCTTCCACTCAGAAAACTGCCATTTACTGGACATTTTCTCTTTTTTGGACCATTCCCTGTAAACCCTGGAGACAGATGTGTGCTAAAATCCCAGCACATAAGTAGTTTTAAAATACTCAGATCAGCCCATCTGGCACCAACTTCAGTCACTTAAATCTCTGCTCCTCTGATCGTGTTGGACGTCTTTTGTAGAGTCCCTTTCTGGGGGTTGTAAAAACCCTACATGATTAAAACTTTTTTAGACACCATAAATACGCTAAAAAAAGCACACAAAAACAACACAAGTGTTTTTTGAAGAGACAATAACGTGACTGACCAGCTGCAGAAGTGACAGGAACCAAAACATGCCAAGGAGATGCGACTGAGATTCACTTAAAGGGCGCCGAGGATTCTTCGATGTTGTGATGGAGAAAAAGATGCAAGGAAATGTGTAAAGGCATGATTCGTATAATACATAAAACATGCTATTAGCTGTTTGCAACATTTTTTTCTAGTTCCCTTTTGTTTTATTCAACTTCTCTTGTGTTTTGTGTGCTTTAGCAGCATTTTTACCCCTTGGCTACATAAGGCTGATGGTGTATTGTTGCCACGCTGCTGGGTGGGCGGGCAACATGGACACCAAAGTTTGTTAATGCAATAACTCAAGAACGAAGCAAAATACGAGTTAAAATTTGCTACTATAGGTGTATCTACTGGAAGTGTTTCAATCTCAGTGAATTCGACCACAAAGTCAAGGTCAGAGGTCAAGTTTTCTGAAAATCTTATAAATGTGATAAATCGATAAGGAAATGACCTAGGATTTGAAATTGATATCATAGTGTATGTACTAGGAGGCTGAGGGGTACCACTAGCCAGTATTTTTCTATTTGTTGGTGTTTTCTGAAGTTGCAGTGGATTTGACCCCACCTTACCTAATGGCTAATATCATAGCTATGTAGGCATGCCCTCATTTCATACCGTTTCCCTGTTTGTCTCCCTCTATTGTGTTTGTGTTTGCTTAAAGCTTTAACCCTCCTGCTTCTATCAACTAACCTGCAACTCTGAGACACAGAATACCCACTACACTGTCAGCCAGATTGTTCTTTCTCTGTGTAGCACTAACACTACACCTAATATCCACTCAGTAAGTTTGGTCCCCAGTTTAGTAACTTTTCATCTCACTGTGCTGCAGGTCCACAACCTTCTCTCCAGCAACCAGCCAGCATCCATTAGTAGCACACTTTCTCAGTCTCTCACATCCTGCTGGCCTGCGTAGGTCTCAGCTACACACTGCTGCCTCTTCACCCCGCCGCTCTCACCACTCGACTCATCTGGAACGTCAGTTATTATCACTGCAGAAGTCAAAAACCTTCTTACACCAAATGCTTTGTGTCTCTGTGTCCTATCAGCTCAGTTCCTAACAAGCTGCACTACAATGAAGCAACTTTTATTGTCAGGGTCCTGGGTCTGAGCAACCCAGGATCCCTGAGCAGTTATGAATTATATTATTATTATTATATGTATTTTGGTGTTGCTGCTGCTCTTCTCCATGCTTGTAGATGTGAGTGTGTGTGTGTGTGTGTGTGTGTGTGTGTGTCTGCGGGTATGCTTGGAGGATGGAGCTCAGCCACCTGCAGGCCTGAGGGGTGTGGCCCTGCGGAAGGACTGGCCACACCCGAAGTCACACACCTGCTGCTGATCAGGCCTCGTCGGGGGAGCTACTTAGGAGAGAGTTGGAGCTCCCACCGACGCGGGATCATTTCCTTGAGACTCCACGTTAGTCGTCCCATTGAATTGAGTTAATGTGTGTAAGTGTATGCCCGCGGTTATTTGTGTCCTGACGGCTGCGTCTATTGTTTCCCGCAGGAGGAGCGTGGAAGGCACGAAGAGCAGCGAGCACCGGGGGGTGCTGACACGGGAGCGGAGAGCACAGAGACACGACACGGGAGTCTGGGAGAACACGGGGATTTATTGTTGTTTTTGTTCCACTCTGTAAATAAACACACTGTTTATACATAGAGCACCGCGCCTGGGTCCTCCTTCCCCACATCCCCACGGTCTGCCAGCCAGACCGTGACAGAATGATCCCGCCACTTATGGACCCAGCGGTCTCCGAGGAGAGGCTCAGGAGGGAAATTATGGACAAAGTGTACCGCATGTGTGAATTATGGTGGGAGAAGCCTGCGGAAGGTTTGCGTCACGCCGTGGAGAGGCGGCTGCAGGAGATACTTTTTAAATTCCCCTGGCTGGTGGACTCCCTTAATGCGGTGGTCCTGGACTTCCTACTTTCCACCCTCCACCTCCACTCTCCTCCTCAGGCTGCCCACCAGCTCGGACAGCTGGTGGATTCACTGCCTGAGACGCCGACGCCGACACGGAAACGACGTTCGCGCCGCCAGCGTTCCTCACCGCAGCTAAATCCACAGACATCTCAACAGCCGGCTGTGGTGAGTCATATGGACAATTCATCGTCACTCACCTCAACTGTTTACTCTGGGGCTATGTTTATACGGTCAGCTGCCCAGCCGGTAGCCAAAGCGCAGCCCGCGGCCCAGCTGGTCGCTGTACCTCAGCCTATCGCCCGGCTAGTGATCCAGCCGTCACCTGCTGAATCATGCCCCGCGACATCTACCTCACCGCTTACCGTTTCATCCTGTTCACCATCCACATCACACGCTCAGCCATCTTCTCCACCAGCAGCAGCCTCCATTCCACTGCCCACTCCAGCGGCCTTGTCCGGAGAGAGCGACCTCACCCGCGTCCAACGCCTGATGGACTGGGTAACTCACACCACCAACACAAGGGCAAGAGTGGTGGGGTTAAACGCCATCGAGGCAATCCTGGAGGGAAACCCCTACCTCGGCCAGCTCAAGGGAGTTTCCGCCTGCCTTTGCACCCTGCGTAAAGCCCGGGGGGGTAGTGCAAGCTCGGGAAACCTCAGACTTCGTCCAGCTGCAGCAGGAGCTCAGCATGCCCGAGCAGGAGCTCAGCGAGCCGGAGGAGGAGCGCTCAGCGAGCCGGAGGAGGAGCTCTCGCTGCCGGCCGAGGAGGAGCTCTCGCTGCCGGCCGAGGAGGAGCTCTCGCTGCCGGCCGAGGAGGAGCTCTCGCTGCCGGCCGAGGAGGAGCTCTCGCTGCCGGCCGAGGAGGAGCTCTCGCTGCCGGCCGAGGAGGAGCTCTCGCTGCCGGCCGAGGAGGTCAGCGGACCGGAGGGACCTCCACGTCTAGCGCGGCCTCCTCGCCGTCCACGTCCGGTGCGTCCACGTCAGCGATCGGCGCGTCATGGACCTGTTGCCACGCCTCGCTGTTGCTCACCGGAGCAGCGACGTTGCCATCGGACCCGTGGCTGGCCGCCGGAGGAGCAGCGCCGCCGCCACCGGACCCGTGGCAGGCCCCTGAACTGTTTTGCTGCTGCCGCCGGACCCGGGGCCGTCCGCCGGAGCTGCTACGTCGCCGCCGTTGGGCTCGAGGTAGGCCCCCTGAACTCTCTTGTTGTGTTGATGGGCCGCCTGTGACTGTTTGTGGCGTCTTTTCGTTTTCTTTTTGCACCGCTGCGGGATGCGCGGTCTGACTCTGAGACTGTGGACTGGGTCGGTTTGTTGTTTTGTTGTTTTTGCTTGTTTTGGTTCTGGCCCTCCGTCCTGGTTCCCCCAGCCGCCCGCCCTGGGTTGGTTGTGCTGTTTTTTTTGTTTTTGTTTTGGGGTCGTCGGGAGCCGACCCTTAGAGGGGGGGTACTGTCAGGGTCCTGGGTCTGAGCAACCCAGGATCCCTGAGCAGTTATGAATTATATTATTATTATTATTATTATTATTATTATATGTATTTTGGTGTTGCTGCTGCTCTTCTCCATGCGTGTGTGTGTGTGTGTGTGTGTGTGTGTGTGTGTGTGTGTGTCTGCGGGTATGCTTGGAGGATGGAGCTCAGCCACCTGCAGGCCTGAGGGGTGTGGCCCTGCGGAAGGACTGGCCACACCCGAAGTCACACACCTGCTGCTGATCAGGCCTCGTCGGGGGAGCTACTTAGGAGAGAGTTGGAGCTCCCACCGACGCGGGATCAATTCCTTGAGACTCCACGTTAGTCGTCCCATTGAATTGAGTTAATGTGTGTAAGTGTATGCCCGCGGTTATTTGTGTCCTGACGGCTGCGTCTATTGTTTCCCGCAGGAGGAGCGTGGAAGGCACGAAGAGCAGCGAGCACCGGGGGGTGCTGACACGGGAGCGGAGAGCACAGAGACACGAACTATTCACGCAGAGACACGACACGGGAGTCTGGGAGAACACGGGGATTTATTGTTGTTTTTGTTCCACTCTGTAAATAAACACACTGTTTATACATAGAGCACCGCGCCTGGGTCCTCCTTTCCCCACTCCTTCCACGGTGTGCCATGCCGCACCGTGACATTTATCTTAAATTCAAACTTTCAACATCATTGGAAACATAAATTCAATAATACGCTTACTATTATTATTATTATTATAAAAGTGTTGCACTGGATAACATACTGAGGGCTGTCTTTGTCATTTTGTGTTGTCTTTGCGCTGGCATGAAAGAGCAAAATGTCAAATAAAATGCAATCCAGTACGACACCATTTACAACAACCTTAAAGTGAAAACAGGCTGAATTAAACCTCAGTAAAGGAGTTAAATAGATCATAAAAGTTGAGTTTACAGTGGATGTGTCAATGAATGAATTGGATTGTAAATCCAGTGCCAAATACAGAGCACATATAGCAAACTAAACTATAACCCACAGTGTCAGCCTATTATGACAGGAATAATCTACTCGTTTATTGCATAAGAAGGCAGCAGCTGAAAGAAGATTTACCGCATTAGAATCAAAGGGCTCTACGCCGCACGATGACAAACTCACAAAACAGATTAGACGTATTGCCACTGCGCCGTAAGCACCGCTGATAAAGTAAAAATTTGAAGCGATTGATCAGCAACACTACACTGTGTTGAAATCGATTCAAGTTCTTTGCTGCAGCACACACACAGCAACCTTTACCCTGCATGTTCAACATCGGGTCTGGAGCGTTCGGCCGTCAATACTGCGATCATTAAGCCTCTAAATCAACGAGGTAGAACAAATAGTTTGGAGGCATTTTGTTTTACTGAGAAACGATTAACCAGATTAATGAAGCACAAAATCAATGCGTTTCTTGAAAGGTGTTATCAACTGAAATCAATTCAGAATCCACAAACATGCACAATTCATCAAGGACATCTCTCTCCACATATGCACTGCACTGTTCTTTGCCATAAACCAAATAGCTAGGATTATTGACTATAGATCTAATCCTATTACCTTGCTCAATAATAATAACTGAAGCTGCTGCTTAGATGACCTGAACTGTTTCTTCAATAGGAAAACGTGTCAGTATAACACTTTAAAAAGCTATAACCGTATAAAACATTCCAACAGTGGAAATTCAATAATATTTACTTATGACATTGTGCAAAGTAACCTAATAAATCACCGCCATGACTTTGCTGGTGAGGATAAGGATGCAAAACACACCAAACTGCAGGGATTGTCATTCAGTGTCTTCATCTGAAGCCTGAAATAGATCTCACCTGCAGCTTGCCGTCAGCAAATGTGAAAACTGATGAAAGTGAAACAGAAGTATGCAAGTGGGAGACGGTGAAAAGAAAGATGAAATTGCAATAGTTAGGTTACAATAGATGCAACAAAAATAAAAATGTCACCCCAGCTGGGCCCCAGCACTTTCTTCCTCTCTCGTTTCCTCATTCTGTCTTTTCTCTCTCTTTTTTTCCTCACTTTTTCCGTGTGTCACCAGCACAGCAAAAAATCTCAAAGTGTCCTCTCCTATAGAACGGGAACGGCACAACAAATGAGTAGGAGAGGCCACAGTGGCGTCCCATCGGGCCTTTATCTCGTCAGGAGGGAGAACTGCCAGAGGAAATAAGATCACTACCAATGAAAAAAATATTTGAAAGAATATTTGCAGCAAAGCTAATGGGATAAGGTAGTAGTCGGGCTAAAGTCAAGATAAAAGGGGCTTATTTCATGGGAATTGAGCGTGGCACACATGAAATCACGGTGAAATGTTAGGAAATATGAAAAATGATGAGCCCAAAATCCATTGCTTATATATGCGGCTGTACACACAAGCAGAGCAGTGTCATACTCACCCAAGTTATTTATTTTGATGTGGTGCAATACGCATAGAAACAATACACATAACTGTACACAGCATGTGAATTAATGTGGATACTGTTTCAAATTGTTTTGGGGTTTTTTTGCAGTCATGACCTAGAATGTATTTTAGAAGAGAGGAAAACATTTGGTTCATTCTCTTAGAATTTAGAATATAATTCAGTCCAAGCAGTGAATAACATTATCATACATTTCTTATTCTAATGTAATCTCTTGAGGAGGATTTCTAGTACAACTTTCTCTATTTGCCAAGGGAATGGAGCAGGACAATGTTGAAGTGTCAAATCTCCATACCGACTAACTATTTTTAAGAAACTGTCATTTTCATGATGAAGTTCTGGAGCTGGTACGTTTGCTATTTTCTAAGCAGTGGCAACACACATTGATGCATTTTTGGCTTATTTACTTGTTTACCGATTTCTGCAACAAGGGAAAAAACCAAAAACCAAGTCTGAGTAGTCTTAATAGACCAGTCGCTTTTCTAAAATCATATTTTTCACAGGAGTTCGCTCTAAGGCACTTAACAGCTACATAACAGGGGCACAATTCTGTGTCTAGCCAGGGAGCAGTCATTCTGTGTTCGCACTGCTGAAACTAATTAGTTTGGTGCTCAGCTGGAAACTTGTGGTTTAGTTTTTGCACAATTAAGCTCAACATAAAATGATACACCTCTTAAACATCTGGCAAATGGAGCAGATGGACTATATGAGCTATATTCAAATATGAGATCATAAACAGCATCATTAACATTTTAATTACAGTTATTTTAGGCAATGGGAAACTTGTCAGGTCCCGAGAAGCATCTAGATGTGAATGAATAATTATGAGTATGTAGTTTAATTGATTTTCTTGTTGCCATGGCGAAACTTTCACTTTAATGTCACATTTGGCAGGACGAAATATTATTATAATATTGACTAAATCTGATCTCAACGTGCAGCAAAAAAGAAATAAGTGCAGGAACCCACTAAGCAATGAGTCACACGGGCAGAGTTAAAACTGACCAGACGTGAGGTATGTAGAAGCTGAGTGGTGCAAAATCAGACATTTTACACCATAACACTAAAATACTTCCATAGAAAAATGATTTGCCTTAGTGGCAGTGCTAATACAACACTGCCACCCAATGGCAACAATAAAACACCACAACACTGCCCTCCGTACTAATCTTAATGCCTGTGAACTAAATGTTGTCCAATGCTGTCTACAGCAGGCACATAATTTAATCACACTGTAAAATGAATGCAAATCAGGCAAATCACTGGGGTGAGAAATATTGCCGGGATTAACCTCGCGTAACATGAAAAGGGGCACAGCAATTCATCAAGTCGAGCTCAAGACTGCTTGGTGGGATAAAGATGCGCGATCATTAACATACGCACACGCACAAATTTAGCTGTGTGCCTAGGTGATGCAGTTATCGAAATGGAGGAGAATCTGGTAAATATTTTAACACTGTGAGCAACAAAGACATCAAGCAGGAAAAAAAGTGACATCGTGGATCGCTCTGTATGTAGGTTTCCTTTACCGAACGATGGAGGCGATCTCAGGCCGTATTCATAAAATGATTACTCTATTACATCTGTAATGTAAATTAATCCTAATCAATATGAGGAGTCCTACTCTTAATTCACAACATATCAATGGACTCATTCTAAAAGATGACGAGCACGCTGTTGCCACATTATGCATCTAGAAAATGCACATAATGTCATCCCACCTTTGGTACCCACACAAGATTTACATGCAGATGGTAAAGAGACCAAAGCGGTGGAGGAACACACTACATTCGTTCGGCAGTGCCAAACCCTGGGGGTTCTGTAGCTGTGGAGCACAGAGCACCAAGCAGAACGCTCATCTCTGCAGAGCTCATTAAACTCCACTAATCATATCTGTTACTGCTGGAATGGGTGGAATAAAGGGAGAGAAGCAGAAATGGGATGTGGTTTCCTGGAGGTGGTTAGATGTGCACTTAAAGTGTGTTGTGTGCATGTGCATGTTCTAAAAAGAAGAAAGAAAGAAATAAAAATCTGGCACTGGCTCACCATATCTACCCATTTCTCCATGCAGCGGAGAATCTACCCCCCTCAGTTTTACATTTCTGTTTCTGCCGAGCCTTTCGTCGCTCTCTTCTTTCCTCTCTGTCCTCATTCTGTTGTTTTTCTGCTCCAATTGTATCAATATCCTCAACTGTTAGATGAAGGAATTAAAGGGCAGCTTCAGGTGATTTCACTACTAAAGAAAATAATCTGCTAACTGGACACAAAGACAGGCAGGATGAAAGCGTGTGTATTCACTACATCCTCTAATAACACGGCCTCATATGCGCCGTTTTGGCTCATAAACAGATGCTTAAGTTAAAAGGAAAAGCCTCATTGTCTGTTGCTTTGTGGTCTGCTTGTTTTTGATTTTACTCGCTGCTAACACAAGGCTCTGCAAAAACAGGAAGGATTCAATCCACGCATTCCAGAGCGAAGGCTAGATGAGATTTAACCGCTATGTCAACTCAAAACTGTTTAGCTTGTACGCCTTGAGAAGATTTGCGGAGGGTTTTTACAGATACTGGGTGGTCTGAGAGCATCCTGCGCGCAACGCATCTCTGAAGTACAAAAGCTGTCTTTGTAAATACCGTCAAAGTTTGGATCTAGGACAAGTACCTGGAGGCAGACAAATCTTCACCTGTGCTCGATGTAAAAACAGACGATCATTTGTTTGCAGAGTCTGACAGACAATAATGATTAAAATATGAATCCCAGGGTAAAGACCTCTGGCAGACGTTCAAAGTTTAAACCTCTGTTGACTCAGAAAACATTATTTCACATCCAAATTACAACTTTTTCTTCAACACAGTGCTCTGCTGCACTACATTTTTCTCTATATTGTGTGAATTTTTAAGACAATAATACTCCCACTGTGAAAATACTGCTCTCTAACAGGACTATGCACTTTCACTGAACTCACATGAACAGTTAATGGCTAACAAAAGCATCAGTAATGTCACGTAGCACTGGAGAGAGCACCCAAATGCCGGATGCAGAGGCAGGCAAAATATACAGAAAGCAAACTCTCTGTTGGAAAAGAACAAAAAAGCAGATACAGAGAATCCCATTAGCCATTATAACACACAAAAAAAGACACACAGGGAACAAGAGGTAGCCTAACACAGGGCAAAAAGACAACCTGACAGAAAGGAGAGGGGCAAGAGACACCGCAGCCAACCAAACACAACTGGTGAGTCACAAAGGAGGGAAATCAGACTCAGGTGGAGACAATCAGGGACGGCGGCGGGTTGAGGTGGGCGGCTCGGTCTAAATATCGACAGTATCAGTACCAACGCTGGTACTGGTATGCATTGGTAAGACTACACATCTTTGGAGCGGGAGTCACAAGTTAGATTCCCACCCGGTATCCAGTAAGATTCCTGGCTAGACCTAAAAAACCAAGCCCTGGAATGGCGCAGCTACGTCTTCAGCCTGTCCGCAGCTCGGACACAAGCATTTCACTACATGTTGTACTCTATAATTGTGCATGTGACAAATAAAGGTTCTTTGTTTGTTTGCTTGGATCAACGCTAGCGCAATAGGGTCGATACCTGTTTCTATCTGAATGAATTATTATTTTTGGAAATGAAAAACTACACCTCAAACAGACACTATGTCATTTTGTGCTGACTGTCATGTCTATTTTATGTTTATCCTATAGCACATTTAAACAAAAGAAGTTGACTCTAAGTTTTTTTACATACAGGCACATTTACATATCAGGTCTTCACAAACCCAGTTTTAAAATACATGACAAGGTGAAAGGTGTGTTTTGAATTTGCAAACTGATGACGATTCATCTCATAAATGAGCCTCTGCTCTGAAGTATAAACGTCAGTAATGATCGGCACTGGTCCTGTGTTAAATTTGCAGTACTGGAAGTAACACAAAGACAGAAAGGCAAACAACAAGACGCACGAAGCAATTTCTAAAATAAATCAGGAAAGAAAAACAAGACAGAAAAGGAAAGTAATAAACGAGTAACACAGGTAACACCAAGGAAACCAAAGGAGACACTCGGCAAGCATGAGCATTCAAAATGTCAGAAAGAATATCAAATAAATCCAAACACAGACTAAAATTCAACAAGTACAGAAAAAGAAAGCAGGGCCTTAGTAAGTAAAAAGAGGGATGACAGAAGCTGGGTAATCCAGGTATCTAAATAAATAATACAGCATTATGTATTTAGATTCCAAGATAAATTCTCACTCCCCACAAATATTAATATTCATGGAATATACAGCGTGTACCGACAAAGGTGTTGGTCAGTGAAAATGATGGCAGTCTAATGTGAGTAGGGGGCGGTATGAATAACACTTGACAAGACCATTTGCTTTCACTGTCATCCCTGTCGATTTAGCTGCGGGGGCTGGAAGCCGCTGCTGCCACAACACAAACAACAGGGATTACATGCATAATGACAGTCCTCCAACAGGATATGTGTTTAAGTTTAAAATCAAAGGTGCGTTTCATAAGGGGGGCTTTTATTTAAGGAAACCGTTCACTTAAATGAGATTAAAATTGTTTCAGAGCATTAACAAGTCCTGTCGGTTAAGCTGCTTTTGTTAAAGTTTTCCTGCAGCAGTTAAAACGACACGATGGAGATGAAGAAGTGCTTAGGTGATGCTGATTTTGGTTTTTTCTTTTTAGATTTACATACTTGCTCAGAAAAGTTATCTGAGGACAAAGGTGTTGGTCATGTCTGTGCATCTCACTCTGGCTTCGGAGAGAGAGAAAATACGGTGTGAATAAAATAATCTGGATGATTTTAAGTCAACTGGTCATTTCACATTTTTCAAATTTAAATATATTTGAACTGAAATATTTTCAAAGTTTGTTTCCTTCCGAGCAGTGTCACAGAACTTGCACTTGAGTCAACACCGACTAGTGTGTGACAAATCGTCGGGGTCAGCTCAGTCAGTCCTGTGCAGTTTTGCAGCCTGCTGTGCTGTGCAATCCTAACACCTCAGCGTGAGTGAGATTACTCCCTGAGGCAGCAGGGGCCTCTGATAATTATAGTGGAAGGTGAGAAGTTAAGCCTCGACACATCCGAAAAATGAAACATATTCCTCTAACCTTAGCTGGACAATAAAGCCCATCGACTGTATTTAAAAGGAAAAGCCAAAAAAAAAAAAAGTGCAAGTGACACATTATTGAGTATTCAGCCATCCATAAAGATTTCCTTGCTAATCACAAAGAAACATACATACATGAGAATGTATCTGCAGTCATTTTGCCATCTTCATTCTTTTTTCAGGATTTGTATAGATGTGGGGAGATGCACACAGCTGTTAAAGGCACCGTATATTATTGAATGCACAGTACAGTCAGAGTCAAAAGCAGTCTAGCTACTGGCCTTCTTTCAAATTTCATAGTTTAATCTGTAACACATCAAAATATGATTTTTTTCTCCCTTTATGTAGGGAGAGTTATAAAAAGGAATCACTCCTGAATTCATTTACTATACGTATTTCACACATAAAAAGTATCAGAGGGAAAAATGCTGTATTCTGTCTAGAGCTTCATCAATATAGGATTATTAAGACCGATACCACTACTGATAATATATTTAATATCGGACGATATTCTAATATCTGGTAAGCAGTGTTGGTCAAGTTACTTGAAAAAAGTATTCCCCCCAAAAGTATTCCTGTTACTTTACTGATTACTTATTTTCAAAAGTAATTAGTTACTTAGTTATTATAAAAAAAAAAAAGATTTACAACCTGAATAGGTAATAAAGCAATAGATCTTTGAGATCTAATAGATCAAATTACCTTTTTTGCTATAGTAATCCCTTACTTATTCGTTACTTGAAAAAAGTAATCGGATTACAGTAACGCGTTACTTGTAATGCGTTACTGCCCATCTCTGCTGGTAAGCCTAGTAGTTTATTTACTTGGATCAGATCAGCAGGTTGTCGTGTTCTAGTTTGATGTTTGATGTTGTATTGTGAGTGCCCCCTGGTGGGCACATTATGCAAAATCAACACTGATGACATCGTGGAAAGGAGTGCCTTCTTTACCTTTTGATTTTCAACTACTAGTACTAATAGTAGTTATAACATTACTTCAGCAAATAGCCAATACTGGCCGGTAATACTGGCTTGCCGATAAATCAGTCAGGCTCTGACCGTGTCCAAGAAAATGTGGAAGTCAGCTATTTGTGAGTTAGATTGATATTTGAAATTGTCAAATGTCATCAAAACTTATTTGGCAACATTTCAGTCAGCTGAATATTTTCTCAGATAATTATTCCTGAAAAC